>NC_064634.1:271135813-271756527 GCF_023864275.1 Schistocerca cancellata
ACTAAGTTACGTTAAATGAAACTTCAAAGATATTCTAATATATTACCAGCCATCAACGTTTTTCTTAATCACGCTTTAGCTATGTAGTTTTTGTTTCAAAATTCGTGCAGTCACAGTCTCTCTGCTGTTGTGCTGTGATTATCGAGCTGTCAGTACGCAGGATGAAAATGACTGAGGTTGCTTCACGCTCCGTAGTAAAAACAATTTGTGAAACACGGTTGAAAAGTGCGGCGAAATAGGTTGTTCTTAAGGTTTTCACGAATTTACAGAAAAAATCGGTTTTGATGTTTTCCGAGGATTCATATCTAATGTACACTACTGGCCATTAAAATTGCTGCATCAAGAAGAAATGCAGATGATAAACGGGTATTTATTCGACAAATATATTATACTAGAACTGACATCTGGTTACATTTTCACGCAATTTGGGTGCATAGATCCTAAGAAATCAGTACCCAGAACAACCACCTCTGGCCCTAATAACGGCCTTGATACGCCTGAGCATTGAGTCCAACAGAGCTTGGATGGCGTGTACAGGTACAGCTGCCCATGCAGCTTCAACACGATACCACAGTTCATCAAGAGAAGTGACTGGCGTATTGTGACGAGCCAGTTGATCGGCCACCATTGACCAGACGTTTTCAATTGGTGGGAGATCTAGAGAATATGCTGGCCAGGGCAAAAGTCGAACATTTTCTGTATCCAGAAAAGCCCGTACAGGACCTGCAGCATGCGGTCCTGCATTATCCTGCTGAAATATAGGGTTTCGCAGGGATCGAATGAAGGGTAGAGCCACGGGTCGTAGCCCATCTGAAATGTAACGTCCACTGTTCAAAGTGCCGTCAGTGCGAACACGAGGTGACAGACGTGTAACCAGTGGCACCCCATACCATCACGCCGGGTGATACGCCAGTATGGCGATGACGAATACACGCTTCTAATGTGCGTTCACCGCGATGTCGCCAAACATGGATGCGACCATCATGATGCTGTAAACAGAACCTGCATTCATCCGAAAAAATGACGTTTTGCCATTCGTGCACCCAGGTTTTTCGTTGAGTATACCATCGCAGGCGCTCCTGTCTGTGATGCAGCGTCAAAGGTAACCGCAGCCATGGTCTCGGAGCTGATAGTCCATGCTGCTGCAAACGTCGTCGAACTGTTCGTGCAGACGGCTGTTGTCTTGCAAACGTCCCCATCTTTTGACTCAGGGATCGAGACATGGCTGCACGATCCGTTACAGCCATGCGGATAAGATGCCTGTCATCTCGACTGCTAGTGATACGAGGCCGTTGGGATCCAGCACGGCGTTTCGTATTACTCTCCTGAACCCACCGATTCCGTATTCTGCTAACAGTCATTGGAACCCGACCAACGGGAGCAGCAATGTCGCGATACGATAAACCGCAATCGCGATAGGCTACAATCCGACCTTTATCAAAGTTGGAAACGTGATGGTACGCATTTCTCCTCCTTACACGAGGCATCACAACAAAGTTTCACCAGGCAACGGCGGTCAACTGCTGTTTGTGTATGAGAAATCGGTTGGAAACTTTCCTCATGTCAGCACGTTGTAGGTGTCGCCACCGGCGCCAACCTTGTGTGAATTCTCTGAAAAGCTAATCGTTTGCGCATCACAGCATCTTCTTCCTGTCGGTTAAATTTCGCGTTTGCAGCACATCTTCGTGGTGTAGCATTTTTAATGGGTAGTAATGTAGATAAATTACAAATACACGATGGATGTATAGCGGAATCAGTAGCGTAGTATATCGTTAAACTTTCGATCATCATTATTTATAAATAATACACGTCTTGTTTCTAATTACGTATTGTACGCGATGTTCTTGTTTTTATTTCAAATATAAATTCTTAGTTATCGATATCTTACGAAAGATTGTTTTACAGGTTGCTTAAAATAAAAGAACATAACAATTTAATTTTAGGACAAAAATAAAAAACCAAATACTCTTCATTTGGGCTATGTCCATTGTTTTGTACCACAGATGTAGCCTCACACGAACCAGAGTTACACGTATCGCAGAAACACGAAAAACAATCATTTTCACAGCATCGAGCACACCGTACAAATGCTGCATTTTTACGTTTGTCGCTGTATCATTACATTATAAACCCAACAGAACTGATCTGGAGCCAAGTTAACGGATTTGTCGCTTTCACGAGACTATTACGTTGCCAGATGTACTGAAACCAACGCACACAGCTTCTTCACACGTCACTGTCGAATGCTGGTGGTATATAGAACGGCACGTCGTAAAAGAAGAGGAGAAAATGCGGGGCCTGGGTAGCTTCGTGGATTGTGTTGTTGATCGACTCCTTATCAATGTAGTAGATGACAGTCCCAGAATTGAAACGTGTTTTTCGGCTTCGGATACGGAAGGAGCTTAGAGATTACGAGACGAGTTACTGTAAATACCTGCGTCGCGCGGGATTAGCATAGCGGTCTGAGGCGCTGCAGTCATGGACTGTGCGGCTGGTCCCGGCGGAGGTTCGAGTCCTCCCTCGGGCATGGGTGTGTGTGTTTGTCCTTAGGATAATTTAGGTTAAGTAGTGTGTAAGCTTAGGGACTGAATACCTTAGCAGTTAAGTCCCATAAGATTTCACACACATTTTTTTTTGTAAATACCTGCAGTGGCGTCGGTATTCAACAATACGGTGAGATCCCTGCAGTGTGCTTTTGCACCACACATAGATGGATCATAAAAATTATCCTGTGTTTGTTTGAGATTAGAATACTATGTCAGGTGAGAACGAAAGCTTTCCGTCTGGTCACCTACGAAACGTTTTGTCGATTCCTATTCTCTCTCAAAATTAAATGACATTCGAAGCTATATTGTTTCTCTGTTCGTGTCTTTCTACGTTTGAACTGCAACTGATCACAACATTGAAGGTTAGTTGGACCAGCCTGGCAAGTGCTGTCCAAGTTAAAACAGCCGGTAAAACTGTTGTCCCACATTATCGCTCTATGTGCGTGTAACAGAGCATAAAGCGTATCCTTATGATCGTACTTGACTGCACTGGGCAAAGCTTGGCTTCCGATTCACGTAAAACGAAACTCAACGAGACTAAACCAAACGCAAAAGAAAACATGGTGTAATGTTTACATCAGGTTTATTCTTATGATGAACACAGCATAGTCGTGTTTACAATCTAAGTTTTTGGCACGCTGTCGCACATCGACTGGCGCGTCAGATCATCTGATTTTAACCCCATGGAAAATCCGTGGGACCATTTTGAACGGCAGCTGAAACGTGGCAATCAGCACACTCGTAATAGGACAGCTCTAGGAGATCTAATCCCCAATGACCGGCATTAATTCATCGACAACAATGTTAAATAAACCAGTGAGAGGCTTTCAACTGCTTATGGCTTACCGGAACACACTTGCTCACATTACCAATACAGAAGCGTTATTAGCGTGAAGCGCCTTATGGCTGACTGTATGCTATGCTTATTTTGTCTTTAACGGATATTGCAGATTTAGTCAAAAGCAATGCTCCTGTTGAAATTCTCTTTCTAGCGCAGAATTTCCAACCCCTTGACATACATTAACAGAGTTATAGTAACGGATTCATTCGTTCCTCTATAAACTGTTTCCTTTTTTTCGCGTTCTGTAATCACAAGAGTAAGAAGGGACAGGAAGGAACTATCAAACTCCATATTAATAAGCAGAAAAAAAATTGAGTTTCTGATAAGCGCGAGGGTGACCGAGGCCCACAGGGAGATTAAGGTGCCTTCCCAGCTGTAGCTGAGAAAGTGTCCCCGATAAGCTCCGTAACGGCAGCTGTACGTCATCAGGGTCGGGGCAGGGGCCATCGCCTCAGTTCCTGGACTCTGTACGGGATTGTGCCACTGAGCGAGGACGAAGCGTCACTCTTTCGAAACAGCGCGTCGCCGTAGCTGTCACCACTTTCAAAGATCATAAACATATCCGCTGTCTGCCGTATCGCACACAGTGACTCCGACAGAGTGGCAACTGGGAACAGGTGCTTCTCAAACTGTGGGGTTTTCCAGATATAACATTACTCCTTTCCCGTCGTATCTTCCTCCCCAGTTTTACCGACATTCCCTCAATGTTGCTGCTTATACCTCTGAATACATTCTACGTTGTTGCTGCTGTTTTCAGTCTGAAGTGCCGTTTGAGGTAACTCTCCACTAGCACATCCCGTTCTGCAAGCATCTCTATTAGATTTCTTGTTTATTTTTGGTATTCGAGGAAAGTGATGTAAGCCCTATTTGCATTCGATGTGACATATTTCATATGTATTTACTGGACATTCCTCAAACAGTAGTTTTCGGTAGGGCTGAGCAAACGATACTAGAGTTCGAACTGGATCGAGATTTCCCGATACACCGCAGCGTCTGATACAGTATCGAGCTTGTTCGGACTATCACGTGACATTTGAGTCACGCGGCGCGTGTGCAAGGGATACGCAAGAAACTACGAACTTGCATAACAATAAACTATGACTGCATATCTTTACACTTTCGTGAAACAGTGGAGGAAACGGCATAAAATCCTACTACTGCACAAATTCTTACTGTGTTTAAACAAATCTGCAGTACGATGTCTCATGCAGTACCTACCGGTATACGAAAACATTTATGCCGGTGTTTCAGGAAAGGTAAAAAACTATTGCTTTAGTGAACCCAGCATAATATTATATTTTATTCCAGAATGAGATTTTCACTCTGCAGAGGAGTGTGCGCTGATATGAAACTTCCTGACAGATCAAGATTGCAGAAGAGCTTATGTGTGAGCTACCCTCTGTAATAAAAAAACGGAGTGAGCGGATCAACGAAAAACTTGAACGGTGCCATCAGATGTCCGCCCCTAACAAATTCAACGAGCAATATTGAACAAAATTAGATCAACAAAAAAGAAAGAAACAGTTGGTAGAGCACCTGATCGCGAAAGGCAAAAGTTCAGAGTTCGAGTCTCCGTCCGGCACACAGTTTTAATCTGCCAGTAAGTTTTTTATTTTATTATTAGAGCCAGTAATGATTAACCAAGTAGGTTGCAAATGAGCAATTCGATCCCTGATCACATATTAAGTAACAGAAACAACTTTACCAGGTGTTAATCAGTTTAAAAAAACAAGACGGCAACATTCAAACGAAACAATTAAGACAACTAAACGAGAAATAAACGCCGAACAAACGGAATGTATCGCAACAAAGAGACTACAGCTTTTATCACCAGAGTACTGAGGAATGACCGCCTTGGAAATAGTACGATCAGGCCTCACTATATCGCAGGACGAGCGTAAGCTTGAAAATTACACACAATCATGATTTTAAACTTTTATTTATTTACTTATTAGTTGCCATTGTTACGCGTGACCTGCACCTGGAAGATATTTTTTATTGTTAAAATCCTCAGTGTATTAAAAATGCTTTGTAAGACAGATCGTTGTGATAATACCAACAAAAGCCACTAGATCGCAGTCCGATCAAAACATCGAACAGAACCCGAGATTTCCCGAACTGTGACGTAAATTGTTCGAACAGATAGAGTCGTGTTCAAACACAGCCCTAGTTTTCGATAGCCGATGTATTACGCCACAGATGTTCTGACAAGAACTTCCCTTCGCACCGACCTCAGATTTAGCGGGAAGAGTACCCAGTGGACAGCCCCCGTCAAAAACAGAACTCAGATAGAGCATGAAAACAAGAAGGTGCACTGAACGAAGAAAAAAAAAAAAAAAAGGAACGGTGAACAGTGCAAGCACAAGAAGTGCAACATAGAGCAGAGCGAGAAAAACGTTGCGTCGTGGTTTCTACATCTACATCCATACTCCACAAGCCACCTGACGGTGTGTGGCAGAGGGTACCTTCAGTACCTCTATCGGTTCTCCCTTCTATTCCAGTCTCGTATTGTTCGTGGAAAGAAGGATTGTCGGTATGCCTCTGTGTGGGCTCTAATCTCTCTGATTTTATCCTCATGGTCTCTTCGCGAGATATACGTAGGAGGGAGCAATATACTGCTTGACTCTTCGGTGAAGGTATGTTCTCGAAACTTCAACAAAAGCCCGTACCGAGCTACTGAGCGTCTCTCCTGCAGAGTCTTCCACTGGAGTTTATCTATCATCTCTGTAACACTTTCGCGATTACTAAACGATCCTGTAACGAAGCGCGCTGCTCTCCGTTGGATCTTCTCTATGTCTTGTATCAACCCTATCTGGTACGGATCCCACACTGCTGAGCAGTATTCAAGCAGTGGGCGAACAAGCGTACTGTAACCTACTTCCTTTGTTTTCGGATTGCATTTCCTTAGGATTCTTCCAATGAATTTCAGTCTGGCATCTGCTTTACCGACGATCAACATTATATGATCATTCCATTTTAAATCACTCCTAATGCGTACTCCCAGATAATTTGTGGTATTAACTGCTTCCAGTTGCTGACCTGCTATTTTGTAGCCAAATGATAAAGGATCTATCTTTCTGTGTATTCGCAGCACATTACACTTGTCTACATTGAGATTCAATTGCCATTCCCTGAACCATGCGTCAATTCGCTGCAGATCCTCCTGCATTTCAGTACAATTTTCCATTGTTACAACCTCTCGATACACCACAGCATCATCTGCAAAAAGCCTCAGTGAACTTCCGATGTCATCCACCAGGTCATTTATGTATATTGTGAATAGCAACGGTCCTATGACACTCCCCTGCGGCACACCTGAAATCACTCTTACTTCGGAAGACTTCTCTCCATTGAGAATAACATGCTGCGTCCTGTTATCTAGGAACTTCTCAATCCAATCACACAATTGGTCTGATAGTCCATATGCTCTTACTTTGTTCATTAAACGACTGTGGGGAACTGTATCGAACGCCTTGCGGAAGTCAAGAAACACGGCATCTACCTGTGAACCCGTGTCTATGGCCCTCTGAGTCTCGTGGACGAATAGCGTGAGCTGGGTTTCACATGACCGTCTTTTTCGAAACCCATGCTGATTCCTACAGAGTAGATTTCTAGTCTCCAGAAAAGTCATTATACTCGAACACAATACGTGTTCCAAAATTCTACAACTGATCGACGTTAGAGATATAGGTCTATAGTTCTGCACATCTGTTCGACGTCCCTTCTTGAAAACGGGGATGACCTGTGCCCTTTTCCAATCTTTTGGAACGCTACGCTCTTCTAGAGACCTACGGTACACCGCTGCAAGAAGGGGGGTAAGTTCCTTCGCGTACTCTGTGTAAAATTGAACTGGTATCCCATCAGGTCCAGAGGCCTTTCCTCTTTTGAGCGATTTTAATTGTTTCTCTATCCCTCTGTCGTCCATTTCGATATCTACCATTTTGTCATCTGTGCGACAATCTAGAGAAGGAACTACAGTGCAATCTTCCTCTGTGAAACAACTTTGGAAAAAGACATTTAGTATTTTGCAAAGCTCACTCGCACCAGTCTTTTATTATTTTCCTCCGCGCTGTTCACTATATTCAAATTTGTGACTCTCGTGATGGCCGGCTGTTGTGGCCATGCGGTTCTAAGCGCTTCAGTCTGGAACCGCGTGACCGCTACGGTCGCAGGTTCGAATCCTGTTTCGGGTATGGATGTGTGTGATGTCCTTAGCTTAGTTAGGTTTAATTAGTTCTAAGTTCTAGGGGACTGATGACCTTAGAAGTTAAGTCCCATAGTGCTCAGAGCCATTTGAACCATTTTTTTGAACTGATGTGGTGTAACGTCCGTTTGCAATAGCGAGGTGTAGGGAAGGGACCTATAATGAAAGTTGATTCTGCACAGCTACTCTATTAGCAGCCAAAAAGAAGTGACTTTCGAATTAGAATCGCAAACGTTTGATGACAAGGCGGCAGGTCAACGGAATCCTCCACCAGAAAAAACGTCTGGTGTGTCATACACGGCGTTAGTGAAAGTACATACGTCATATGATAGGCATCTTTTATCGACGCACGTAATTGGTTCGCATTATGAGTGAGTGAGGTATGTCCCCTTGCTCGATTAAGTGTTGGTATAAATGTGAGTGTGATTACTCCCAAGGAAATGATGAAGACAAAATAGTGTGTCCCATAAGGTACAACGAAGGAACGCTACAGTTTCACGATCACACAGCTTCTCTGTTCTCTGACAAAGAAAATGTTTTTAACGTTTTTGAAGCTGCGTTCCGTATTGTTACCATATGGTGCATATTCTGTTGCCAAGACTGCCGAAAGAGAACAAACATGTCAAAGAACGAGCGGACAATTCTTAATGTTACAAAGGTGGCACTGGGGAGTTTTGAACAATGCTCGTCCGCTTTGCAGTCCAACGAAGTGACTTTTTTTCCACAGTTCAGTACATCTTCTTCCTGTTTTTATGCTTGATATGTGTTGTGTTCAGTTTTTGACGGGCTATCCATTGGGTCATCTTACCAATAAGTCTGAGGGGATTGCGATGGGAAGTTTCCCTCGTGAGTACAGGCACAGTGATCTTTGTTTGTCAGTAGCGTTGTTGTTTCAGTAAGCATTCTAAGCAAGTGAGATAGTCAGATGTTTGCTATGTTACTGAGCGGATGGAAATGGTCTGCAGAGCACAGAGATAAAGATATAGAGATGGATAGATTGTGAATTACGATTTAGTAAGCATTATTTGTACTAGTGAAGATTATCAGATAATGTTTCTGCATTGCTTGCTTGCGCGTAGTTATGATGTGTTTCGTTAACGAAAAATTTTGAATGCCATTTTTCTTTACTAGTTTGGGTTAGTCAGTTCATTTTCCAAACCAGAATAAGTAAAGATTTCCATTCACATAGCTTGCACTCCATTATCATTTGAGTGGTTAGTTTCGTATCGGAGAAATATTTCTTACAAAAATCAGTTTCGTAAAGATGACTATAATAGCCGTCTGAGTGGTCAGCGTGACAGACTGTCAATCCTAAGGGCCCGGGTTCGATTCCCGGCTGGGTCGGAGATTTTCTCTGCTCAGGGACTGGGTGTTGTGTTGTCCTAATCATCATCATTTCATCCCCATCGACGCGCAGGTCGCCGAAGTGGCGTCAAATCGAAAGACCTTCATCAGGCGAACGGTCTACCCGACGGGAGGCCCTCGCCACACGACATTTCATTACTATAATAGCCAGGCAATGCGTTTTTCTGTAATGCAGTTGTTTAAAGATTAGTTTTCCTTCAGGCATGTAGGAAGTTTGTTTCACCATCGTCTCCTCCCGATTTCTTATGTAGTATTTTCCCTCTTTTCCTGCTTTCTTTGAATGTGTTTTTCAATTTTATTCGGTCTCTCCACATTCGTTCCTTTTAATGTGTGTCAGGGCGCTGATGACCTCGATGTTGAGCGCCCATAAACCCCAACACACACACACTCGTCTCCTCCCGAAAGAATTTCGTATTTTATGATTGTATGCGTCGCTGCATCGCACTTGGCGGAACACAGTGGCTGAAGCTCAGTACTTGCACGTCCTTGCAGTGCACTTACGCTAGACTTTCCTTGTATTTAGCTTGCTTTCTGTTGCGCTTCATATTTTATGTTCATCACTTTGGGCAGTATTAAGTATCTGTTGTCAAAGGTAATTTCACAAAAAAATTAGTACGGGCAGTTACAGCACAGTATGGCACAGTGAAATCATTCATAGTTGGGTATCGCTTTTCAAAATTATTAGATTCAGTATATGTAAAGTACAGTTAAGATTACAATTCTTGTCAGTATTCTCAAAGGGCAGTGTTGCATTCACGTGTGTGTTACTCAATGTTTAGAAATTTAACAGTTAATTTTGAGTAAGTAAATTTACGGGGCATTTTATAGAAACATTTTGGTTATTTGTTCTTTCAAAATTCAATTGGTACTTCAAGTAATATTTTTACTCTGTTAGCTTTTGTGTTGGAATATGCATGTCACGCATTGTGACGTCATGCATTATAGTACTTGTACTGGAAGATTTGTTTAATGTTTCTTTCCTAATCACTTTCGGAAAGTTAATTAAAAATACCGTTACACAAGTTAAATTTGGGCGACTCACCTTATCAGATTGTGTTTTCGTAGTTACAGCCCTTTCATTGTTCAGGACAACCATATGGATACACGAGTTACAAGGAATAGCAGTTCACTTTCCTCCAGTTTCGGTTCACAAAAGTAAACATGAGAAAAGTTACATTTCTATTAATAGTGCAACCAACATAAACTTGAATCTGTTTGTTGTATCCACCCCGTGATTTCCCCACTACAATTTCTTCCTCTCACACTCCCCCCCCCCCCTCCCCCCATTACCAAATTAACTGGTCCTTGATGCCACAGGACTTTTCTGCCATCGATCCTTTGTTAGCTGAATTGAGCCATACATTTCTTTGGCGTTAGATTCTATTCAGCGCCTCCTCATTTGTTACCAGTTATCAACACAAAGCAACGAGAGATTTTGTGGTCACATTCCTGAGGACAGCGGCTATACTCCTGGATTACGTGTGTAAATGTATTTATTTAACTTCCTTCTTTCAACACAGTGCGAGAGAAACGAATGTGATACGTCAGCGAATGGCCTCAGTACAGGAGGAATGGAATAAGTATACCAAAAGTTAGTGCTTATAGGCACTGCCTTCAGAAGTAAAGGAAGAAAATCTGAGATACTTAGGGAGTATATGGAAAGTCTACTCAAGAGTAACTGCGCAGCTGCGTAATACGGTGAAAAAGACAAACGGAGAAGTAGAGCATTCTGCTGAACACCCAAAGTTTGGCATTGCATTGAGGGATCAAAGTTTGCAGCTATAAATAATGGATCTCTCTACGAAAAATATTTAATGAAATGGTCAGGAACTGCAAAGTTATTCCAAAGCTTGTGAAACGTGAGAGACGTCTTGGGGCAATAGACAAATATTTGTGCGATGCTCCAGTGGTCTGGTAGGAAAAATTCGTGCTGACAATTCTGGACAGAATAACAGATGATAATTTCCGTAAATATCATACGACCAGCTTCAAATCTTTTTCTTCCTATTTGTTCAACAGAATGACGTACAGAGCACACAGACAAAATTTTCATTTATTTCTGCTTCAGAAAAGAGGCAGATATGCACAGACATTCTCATTTTATGCTTGCTAAAACTCTTTAGAAAAACAAGGATAAACACGCAGGATACACGGCCTGCGACGGCTTTCTTTGTTGGACACTATTGTGGGCAGGGGCGCTGGTGTCTCGAAAGTTTCGAGTTGACGGAAGGTAGCAGCGATCCCAGCGCCACGAATGCTGCAGTTCGGAGACCGTACCGATATCACCACTGTGCGTGTATTGGTAACAGAAATGACACTTTTATCCTAAGACAATAACGACATTGAAAGAACCACAATTGCCGGCCGGAGTGGCCGTGCGGTTCTAGGCGCTAGTCTGGAGCCGAGCGACAGCTACGGTTGCAGGTTCGAATCCTGCCTCGGGCCGGGTTCCCGCGTTCGATTCCCGGCGGGGTCAGGGATTTTCTCTGCCTCGTGATGGCTGGGTGTTGTGTGCTGTCCTTAGGTTAGTTGGGTTTAAGTAGTTTTAAGTTCTAGGGGACTGATGACCATAGATGTTAAGTCCCATAGTGCTCAGAGCCATCTGAACCATCTGCCTCGGGCATGGGAGTGGGTGATGTTCTTAGGTTAGTTAGGTTTAATTAGTTCTAAGTTCTAGGCGACTGATGACCTCAGAAGTTAAGTCGCATAGTGCTCAGTGCCATTTTGAACCACAATTTATGGTGGGCCCCAAGGCATTATAAAAGGTGGGACGTGGTTTTTAATGGGACGTGTGATCACTATATTCAAAAAGATTTACACGTCAGTAAGTCCATACAACATTGTTTCTCCACGACATAGCCCTGGATCATCAAAAGAATCATATTCGACAATGTTCCTGGATGCATGACGCCCTACGAGGGTGCATCCAGAATGACATCTGACTGAAACTGCTCTAATCCGAGAAAAGCATGCGACTCACCCTTAGTTGCATCACGTCCCTATCCGCTTGTCAACATCGCAAACCGTGGCGCCGATGTGTGGACGTCAATACATGATAACGTACTGGTCGTCGGGCAACAAGATCACCCCCATGCCCTGCCACTGTGGACAGTGAGTCTTCGTGCCTTGAAGCCCTCTTAAATGTCGTTGCAACAGTCCTCGCTTTTTGATGTGGGTCCTTTCTTGCTTTTTGCACAACGTATCGGTCATCAGCTGGTGCAATTGACCTCCGACGACAATTTCCTCTCCTTCTGGTAGTAGTACCTGTGTTTCGGAACGCTCCACATGCAAGTGAAACAGTGGTGTGAGCAGTACCAAACTCTAGGGTTACACTCACCACACTTCGTCATTCTTCCAATTTTCCGATGAGTCTTCCCCGTGCGAGAGCATTCAGATGTTGTTTCCGGATCATGTTGCAATGAAGACCACCACCACCACCACCACCACCACCACCACAGTGCATCGCAACGTCTCGCTGATTGACACACACTGCCGTGTCCCGATCCTCAACCACCTCCTGTGGCGTCGCTATAGCCCATTTGGCCCGTGTGTCGTCCAGCTTCGTGTGCACAACAGGGAGACCGCACTTTCATTCCTTTCCACCGAACTGCTAATGTTTACTTCATCCATCTCGTCCCTGAGTTTTACACAGCAATGTATAATTTAATGAAATGTGATTGCATATGTAAGTATTTAAAGTCGGAGTATAGGGGTCCTTATTGACTGTTAAATTTACCACGTCTATTATTCAACTTATCATTAGATGATCTCTGGAAACGTGTCTGGAGCAGCATGTTCACCCTTGTATTGCCTAACAGGTATTCGTTCCGTGTGTCTGCGCAGAATCTCGTGATCCGGAACGACACGCAGACGTTCCAGTGGTGGGTGGATCCCCCGGTGCAGCCGCTGGTGCGAGTCTACATCTTCAACTACAGCAACGCGCTCGAGTTCGAAGCCGGGAATGCGGAGAAGCTGCGTGTCAACGAAGTGGGGCCTTTCGCGTTCAGGTAAGCTGACGACACATTCTAACTACTCAAATTTCCGTAGCCTGCATGCGTAATACACTACGTCCAAAATGAAAGCAGCATTGTTCCAACACTCTGGCGAACGTTTTCTTCTAGTTACTCTACAGCCTCAGGATTATTTACGGACAGTTTGGGTATATTTAATGCTCCTGCAGCTAAAAGCGCAAGCATAGATGCTTGGTGAAAGGCAGCTACACACCTTTACTAATTGGACAGTCTCCTGTGAACTCTTCGCGAATTTAAAACAGCTATAGACGAGACGTATCACATGTAGCTGCACCTTGCTGGAAAACTCAGTACTACCTTTAATTTTCCTTTAATAGAGAGTAGAAATTCTTGAAAATTTGAAGATGCACCTCTGTATCGACAGTAGTTGTAATACATTTCAGGCCGATAATTCGCCTGCCAGAAACCGCGCAGCAACTCTAATTTTCTTTCTTTAAACCGTGAAGAAGATCTGATGTACAATGTGTGGCTTTTCAATGACCCCCAGCGTCGATTAGTCATTCCATTCACATAGGTGCAAAGGTGAAACGCAGCTTCATCAGTCATAAAATACAGTAGCAGGTACAATTCGCCCTCCACAGTCTTTCTAAGAAAATATCCGCAATACCTAACCTTCTCTATCAGCTCGAAGTAATGCCTGAAAACATGTATCGTGATAGGGTTTCATGTGTAAGGATTTAGTACGTTTACCGCCATTCTGCTGAGAAAGCTGCCTGGCAGTTCATTTTCGTATTTGATGACAAACTACGGTTTTGAAATAATGAAATTCAGATTAATTGGAATAGATACAGATGTACGACCTCGGATGGCCTGAGTCGTGAGGCGACAGCTCGCGGGAAGTCTTGGTTCGAGTACTGGTCCCGCACAAAATTTCGCCTGTTACTTTAGGTAGTACATCTGTACATATGGCAGTTAATTTGTATTCAGACTAGCTTTTATTTCCTGCAAAATGCGTGCAATTAGCTCCGGAGTTAGAACTAAAGCTTGCGCTTACGCTTGACATTAGAGATATTGCCACTGAGCCATCACTTTATCAACTTCTGAACACTGATTTTTGTAGGAATACTGGAGCTCGGGAATTGTTTAAGGATAATTTCACGAGTCAAATGAACCACAGCAGATATAAGCTTTAACTATAGACGCGTAATCCAGGATTCGTTAGTCGAAAAACTGGAAGAACGAGGAAAATAAACTCGAAGTAGCTGAAAGCAACCAGCAACAAACGAAGCGGCGACAAAATAATAACCACGCCCGTTACGTGGTTGTAGATCAGGCGTGTGGGAAACTGTAAAATCACAACTTTGTTGCTGAGCGTTGGCGCTTTTATTTTGGACACTCTATAGGTAGGATACAGACGGATCAGGCGAGAAGAAAGTGAGCCTTCTTAGTATAACGCGGTTGTTGGTATTTATAGGAACAGGATCGAGGTCTGCGGAAACAGTACATCGAAGTTGCATCTACGGGCATACATTTAAAACAGGTTCGTAGAATGTATGTATGTATCGGTAAGAAATAGAGGTTATCGCACGTAGAAATAGAGAAATGGCATAAAGTGAGAAAGCAATGATATGGGAATAGGTGAAGAGTGTCTTTTGTCACCAGTATTCAGACTGGTTTGATGCGGCTTTTGTGTCCAACCTGTTCATCTCACGTCAGAGTAGCACTTGCACCCCAACTCCTCAGTTATTCGTCGGATATATTCCAATATATCTTCCACTACAATTGTTAAACTCTGTCTTAACGCCTATTTTGTCATCCTATCTTTCCTTGTCGTTGTTAACCATATGTTACTTTCTTCTCGTATTCTGTAGCGAATCTCTTCATTCTCTATCTTACCAGTCTACCTAATTCTCAACATCCTTTTATTGCACCACATACCCATCGCCTAGATTAAACAAATGGCTCTGAGCACTATGGGACTTAACTTCTAAGGTCATCAGTCCCCTAGAACTTACAGCTACTTAAACCTACTAACCTAAGGACATCACACACATCCATGCCCGAGGCAGCACTGGAACCTGCGACCGTAGCGGTCGCGCGGTTCCAGACTGTAGCGCCTAGAACCACTCGACCACCCCGGCCGGCATAGCCTAGATTCTCTTCTTTTCTAGTTCTCCCACAGTCCATGATTAATTTCCATACAATGCTGCGCTCCAAACGTACATTGTCTGAAATTTCTTCCTCAGATTAAGGCCGATTTTTTATATCACTAGATATCTTTTAAAAAGGAATGCCCTTATAGTCAGCGCTAATCTGCCTTCTGTCCTCCTCCGCTTCTTCCGCCATACTTTATTTAGCTTCTAAGACAGCACTTCATACACTTTTTGGTCACCAGTTTTCCTGTTAGTCTATCGCTGGTCTTATTTCTGTAACTCCTCATTATTTTATTCTTTTCTCGGTATAATTTCAAACTCTTTTCTG
The DNA here is from genome assembly GCF_023864275.1 of Schistocerca cancellata. Classification (NCBI taxonomy): domain Eukaryota; kingdom Metazoa; phylum Arthropoda; class Insecta; order Orthoptera; family Acrididae; genus Schistocerca; species Schistocerca cancellata. The sequence continues at coordinate 271,151,222 of NC_064634.1, forward strand.
CGCTCATTAGACTGGTAATTCCATTCAGCACGTCCTACAATAATTTTTCTTAACCTTGCCTGAGGATAGGTGTTGTTGTTGTTGTCTTCAGTCCTGAAACTGGTTTGATGCAGCTCTCCATGCTACTCTATCCTGTGGAAGCTTCATCTCCCAGTACCTACTGCAACCTACATCCTTCTGAATCTGTTTAGTATATTCATCTCTTGATCTCCCTCTACGGTTTTTACCCTCCACACTGCTCGCCAATACTAAATTGGTGATCACTTGATGCCTCAGAACATGTCCTACCAACCAATCCCTTCTTTCAGTCAAGTTGTGCCACAAACTTCTCTTCTCCCCAATCCTATTCAATACCTCCTCATTAGTTATATGATCTACCCATCTAATCTTCAGCATTCTTCTGTAGCACCACATTTCGAAAGCTTCTATTCTCTTCTTGTCCAAACTAGTTATCGTCCATGTTTCACTTTCATACATGGCTACGCTCCATACAAATACTTTCAGAAACGACTTCCTGACACTTAAATCTATACTCGATGTTAACAAGTTTCTCTTCTTCAGAAACGCTTTCCTTGCCATTGCCAGTCTACATTTTATATCCTCTCTACTTCGACCATCATCAGTTATTTTGCTCCCCAGATAGCAAAACTCCTTTACTACTAAGTATCTCATTTCCTAATCTAATTCCCTCGGCATTACTCGACTTAACTCGACTACATTCCATTTCCTCGTTTTGCTTTTGTTGATTTTCCATCTTATATCCTCCCTTCAAGACACTATCCATTCCGTTCGACTGCTCTTCCAAGTCATTTGCTGTCTCTGACAGAATTACAATGTCATCGGCGAACCTAAAAAGTTTTTAATTCTTCTCCATGGATTTTAATACCTACTCCGAAATTTTCTTTTGTTTCCTTCACTGCTTGCTCAATATACAGATTGAATAACGTCGGGGATAAGCTACAAAGCCAGTCTCACTCCCTTCCCAACCACTGCTTCCCTTTCATGCCCCTCGACTCTTATAACTGCCATCTGGTTTCTGTACAAATTGTAAATAGCCTTTGGCTCCCTGTATTTTACCCCTGCCACCTTCAGAATTTGAGAGCGTTCCAGTCAACATTGTCAAAAACTTTCTCTAAGTCTACAAATGCTAGAAACGTAGGTTTGCCTTTCCTTAATCTATTTTATAACATAAGTCGTAGGGTCAGTATTGCCTCACGTGTTCAAATATTTCTACGGAATCCAAACTGATCTTCCCCGAGGTCGGCTTCTACCAGTTTTTCCATTCGTCTGTAAAGAATTCGTGTTAGTGTTTTGCATCCGTGACTTATTAAACTGATTGGTCGGTAATTTTCACATCTGTCAGCACCTGCTTTCTTTGGGATTGGAATTATTATATTCTTCTTGAAGTCTGAGGATATTTCGCCTGTCTCATACATCTTGCTCACCAGATGGTAGAGTTTTGTTAGGACTGGCTCTCCCAAGGCTGTCAGTAGTTCCAATGGAATGTTGTCTACTCCCGGGGCCTTGTTTCGACTCAGGTCTTTCAGTGCTCTGTCAAACTCTTCACGCAGTATCATATCTCCGATTTCATCTTCATCTACATCCTCTTCCATTTCCATAATATTGTCCTGAAGTACATTGCCCTTGTATAGACCCTCTATATACTCCTTCCACCTTTCTGCTTTCCCTTCTTTGCTTAGAACTGGGTTTCCATCTGGGCTCTTGATATTCATGCAAGTCGTTCTCTTTTCTCAAAAGGTCTCTTTAATTTTCCTGTAGGCAGTATCTATCTTACCCCTAGTGAGATAAGCCTCTTCATCCTTACATTTGTCCTCTAGCCATCCCTGCTTAGCCATTTTGCACTTCCTGTCGATCTCATTTTTGAGACGTTTGTATTCCTTTTTGCCTGCTTCATTTACTTCATTTTTATATTTTCTCGTTTCATCAATTAAATTCAATATTTCTTCTGTTACCCAAGGATTTCTACTAGCCCTCGTCTTTTTACCTACTAGATCCTCTGCTGCCTTCACTACTTCATCTCTCAAAGCTACCCATTCTTCTTCTACTGTATTTCTTTCCCCCATTTCTGTCAATTGTTCCCTTATGCTCTCCCTGAAACTCTGTACAACCACTGGTTTAGCCAGCCCTAATGATCACGAACCCTCGCCATGTTTGGCTCGTGGAACCCAACTCGGCCAGAAGTTAGTGTGTAACAAGACTCATCCGACCAAATTAATTTCTTCCATTGCTCCATAGTCCATGTTTCATAGTTCAGGCACGACGTTTTCTGTTACGAGCTTTTGGATCACTGATGAGTGGTTCTGCAGTTCCAGCCCACCCCGCAATTCCCAGTTTAATGGAGGTCAAGTCATGTTGTTTTTGTGCTGACAGATTTCCTGAGTGCGACATTCAGTTCTGGATTGAGTTTTGCAGCTGTCGTCTGCTTCATTTTCGTCACAGTCCTCTTCAACGACCGTCCGTCACAATCATTCAACACACGATTTCGTCTGTGTTATGTATTGGCGAATTTTGTTCCTCTTTCCCGCTACGTGATATAAACCTTAGAAGTATTAACAATTCGCCCACGTTGGAAGTTATTGGGTTTAGACATATTGCTCCCACAACCACACAGAGAACGATTCTGACCACGACTGACACCTGGAACGTGTTCAGTTCATTCCACATGCGCCGTTCGCGGTCAAATACAAAAGTGCAAACTGCAGGCTTTGCTAGCATCTGCATTTATGTCCAAGCAAGCATCTCTCACGATGTTTCCATATTTTTGTCCGACACTTCTACCTACCGAAAGAGGATCATAGTCCAAGAAGAAACTCAATGTCAATGAAACCACCATCAGCCTAATCATGGAAATTAAATTACCTTTAGATCACCGCAATCCATTACAATGATTATCGGTTTCGGTCTGTACACAGTATGGGCCTACGCGAGTTGAACATATTATAAAATTATACATTGTCGTGTCGGAAGTGAGCTCTGGAAGCTGGAGAGATCTGTAGAAACTGAATGAGAGTCCCTAACCGTTCTTTCCACCAACCTGTCGTCTTCTAAAGTTGTGTCCCCAGCGCAGAAAACAGCTCGGCGGTTGTGAGATCTTCTTCGGCGGAGACTGTTATAATCTGATCTCGAACTTGAACTTGGGTTTGCGCTTTTTTTTTTTGGTGGGATGGCACTTGCCCAGGTTAGTCTCTGTATCTACAGAGGGGAAGATCTGTAGCACTGATACGCTGGTAGGCGGCACCTCTCATTAATGTATCCTGTTTATTTATATTCTAAAATATCACTTTTTACACTGTCTTTTACAAAACCCGACATAGCTCTCTTAACAGTATGGTAACTTTTCTGACAACTTCCGAGTACGACATGTCCGTCGGAAACGGAGATACACGTCCGGCTCTGAAGAACGCTCGAAACAGAGTGGCCAGCGCAGCCGATGTGCTTAGTCACCCGGGCGCGCCAAAGCGCCCCCGAGGTGTACGAAGCACTTCGCTTGCAATATCGTTACTCTTACGTTTCTCACAACTAGTGAAATTTAATAAACAAATCCGGTAGTCTCGTAGGGAAACCACGAGAGATTATCATACTGAAAAGTGGGTTAATTACAATGAAAAGTACATAAATAATTAATAAGAGAAATTAGGCGTTTTGGCGCCCGACGCCCGAATGTGCCGACCAATCAGAAGAAAGTTCAGTACAATTAGCGGACTCCCCCACGGGAATGGTACATACTGTACCATCTCCTGCTTGTACCGCACTCCACTTTTGTACCATATGCTACTTCACGTGTATCAAACTGCACCAAGGCGAACTTCTAGCAAGATAAAATACTGGCGGCCACATCCACGAATATCGCCATATCATGAATGTGACTGCTTACTGTGTGTGACGCACTGAACTCACAGGAGTGGTGTCCGCCGCTCGTGGTCTCGCGGTAGCGTTCTCGCTTCCCGAGCACGGGGTTCCGGGTTCGATTCCCGGCGGGGTCAGGGATTTTCATCTGCCTCGAGATGACTGGGTGTTTGTGTTGTCCTCATCATTTCATCATCATCCAGGAAAGTGGTGAAATTGGACTGAGCAAAGATTGGGTAATTGTACGGGCGCTGATAACCATGCAGTTGAGCGCCCCACAAACCAAACATCATCACAGGAGTGGTGTGTGTAGATCATATCGTGTGCAGATCGAAACTATTGATCAACGTGATCAATTCCGATGAAATGGACGGCAAGGAATTTAAATAAAGAATTTAGTGGCAGATGAAAGTAAATATTGCGCTAGTAGTATTACCCGAGAAAAAGGAAACAAGAAGCTGCGGTTAAGGACAGTTCAGTACACTAATGGACGATGGAGCCAATGTAGTCACAAGATAACGTCACTATATAACTTAAACAATAGCTGATCCTTCGCGGAAAGAACGGCAAGGAGTACCCATTGACTTCACACGCTCCTGTACTGTGGATCCTCGATCATTTGATATTCAGCCGCTCGCCTGCATTGTCTCCACGTGCTTCACACGTGCGCGGCATTAATATCTCCCTTCGCTTTGCTTGCATCGCCTTCAGTCCGTGCGATCGCCAACACAGTATTCGATGTGAAGTCTTGAGACTATCAACAAATCGTTTGCCTGGATTAAATTTCTTGTCAGCGTCCACGAGTCTATTGACACTGCTACAACCTATGGAGCAGTGTCCTTTGTATGTAAATGGTGTAAAAATGTAAAATTTACTATTTAATTACAGTTGTAGACCCAATACTTCTAGCACAACTATTTGTAAAAAGACATGTACGTGTACACAAATGTGTACGCAGAGTCTAAAAGACGAAATGTGAACAGCTTATCTAAATGTTTCGTAATTTCATGAACACATGGACATGAATTTTTTTGCATATTACGCTACAAACACTTCTGTTTTTGTTTTCGTTTCTAATAGAAAATTGGCAAAACCAATGCCCGAGCAGTGCCGGGTTGTCAGCTAGTTAAGTATAGAAACTGCTCGGTATAACTTGCACGGCGCAGTTAAACAAACTACATTTACGAAATAATTGTAATTTATTCGGTCGAAAATGAATGTTGTGCAGCTCGTCTTTCCTGCCGCAGTCACAACCCGTGCAACTAAGTCTCCTTCCGACTGTGTAGGTATCTCGAAGGCAGTCCTCACATAGCTCCACAAATCTCGAAGCCCTAGAGAAAGTGATCAACCATAATCAGTGCTCCGCTCTAAAATTTAATTCACGACTTGAGATAGTTTATTATGCAGCATTCACTTTTAAAGACATCTGTTCGATTTGGTTGATCAGAATCCAGTGATATTTCAATGATGTGTAACATTACTCAGAGTATATGATGTTCAGTACGGGAAGGAAAGGTCTGCAATGGTATTTTTATTTTACTGTCACCTTTCGCATGAAGTAGATTAATCACGGCATTAGTCCAGTTTTGGAGACTTTTTTCCTTTCACAGACTTTTTATAAATGATTTCGTAAATTCTTTTTACATTACCTTGCATCCAATGTTTATAATTATTGCACCCCCACGCATCATTCCTTTTTTTATCATGTCTATTCGCCACAAGACTAATCAAGCCAAAAACTTGAAAACTAAAGGACTCTTCTTTCCTGAGAAAGTAAAGAGGTTGACGATTTTGAAGTGTAGGGGATCTGCGCTACAAGAGCATAAAATTCCTGCTGTTTCACTGATATGTCTTTCCCTCGCCGGGTTATGTAAAACCGTCACAGAAACAAGTTTTATGGCGAGACATGTCGGTTTGATGACAATCTCCGCATTCCTTCATCGCACTGATAATTGCTCCACTAATTACGAGCACATGCGACATACTGTTGAAGGCTACTCGAAGCAAGTACTGCTGGCGTGGAATCTGAACATTCCGTTACTACGTTGTTTTATCCGTTGTTATCTTTTGTCTCGAAAATACTCATTGTCCGAAAGCGTAACAGAAAATACCGTCCCTATTTTGACTTCAGTACATTCAACTCAGAATTTTATCTAAATCTTGATTAAATAAAATGCGATCCACGTGCCGTGGCCTCCGTTTATACACTGAAGAGCCAAAGAAACTGGTACACCTGAGTGATACCGTTTAACGCCCCTGTGAGAACGCAGAAGTGCCGCAACACGACGTGGCATGAACACGAATAATGTGTGAAGTAATGCTCGAGGGAATTGACACCATGAGTCCTGCAGGGCTGTCCATAAATCCGTAAGAGTACGAGAGGGCGGAGATCTCTTCTGAACAGAACGTTGCAAGGGCATCCCAGATATGCTCACTAATGATCATGCCTGGGGAGTTTGTGGCCAGCGAAAGTGTTTAAACTCAGAACAGTGTTCCTGGAGCCACTCTGTAGAAATTCTGGACGTGTGGGGTGTCGCGTTGTCCTCCTGGAATTGCCCAACTCCTTCGAAATGCGGAATGGACATGAATGGATGCAGGTGATCAGACTGGATGCTTACGTACGTGTCACCTGTCAGAGTCGTATCTAGACGTATCAGGAGTCCCTTATCACTCCTACTACACACGCCCCATACCATTGCAGATCCTCTACCAGCTTCAACAGTCCCCTGCCGACATGCAGGGTCCATGGATTCATAAGGTTGTCTGCATACCCGTACACGCCTATCCGCTTGACATAATTTGAAATGAGACTCGCTTGATCAGGCAACATGTTTCCAGTCATCAACAGTCCGTCGGTGTTGACGGCCCAGGCGAGGCGTAAAACTTTGTCGTGTAGTCGCCGAGGGTACACGAGTGGGCCTTCGGCTCAGAAAACCCATACCGACGATGTTTCGCTGAATAGTTCGCACGCTGACGCTTGTTGATGGCCCAGCATTGAAATCTGCAGCAATTTGCGTAAGAGTTGAACTTATTTCACGTTGAATGACTTTCTTCAGTCGTCGTTGGCCCTGTTCTTGCACGATTTTTTTCCGACTGGAGGGGTGTCGGAGATTTGGTGTTTTACTTGATTCCTGATATTCAAGGCACACTCGTGAAATGGTCGTACGAGAGAATCCCCAATTCACCGCTATCTCGGAGATGTCCCATCGCTCGTGCGTCGACTGTAACACCACGTCCAAAGTTACTTAAATCTTGATAACCTGCATTATAGCAGCAGTACCCGATCTAACAACTGCGCCAGACACTTGCCTTATATAGGCGTTGCCGACTGTAGCGCCGTATTCTGCCTGTTTACATACCTCTGTATTTGAATACGGATGCCTATATCAGTTTCTTCGGCGCTTCAATGTAACATTGTAAACGGGACAAATTCAATAATTCGTCTAGCTACCCCGACCATTTGCTGGCAATTTTTAGTTGTCGGGTGTACTGTAAGGAAGACGGCGATATGCGCCAGTACACCCGGCAACTTAAGAATGTCAACGATATTCTGTTTGAACCGCTTTCAGGATCTCATGAAAAGAAAGAATAACAGTATAGCTCGTGTAAGGGCTAGTTAGAGAACATTTTTCCACGCAATCAATATGTCATTTAATTGTACCGTCAAATTCCCGTGTCCCCCTTATACTTCCACTCCTGTCAGTTTTTGCCACTAATTATGGTAGGTCTCTGTATGCACTTCTTTCGCCGTCCCTCTCTGCTTGACCCTTAAACTGGCTCTGCACATGTCAACGCACGCAGTACACTCCTCGCAAAAATAGCCTAGGAGCGTGTTAAACATGAGACAGGCGTCTGCGCAGTTTCCGCTACGTTATGCTTTGTTGACGTAGCGAGACAGGTGAAAATCTGCTTTTACGACGCTTCAGCCTGGCCTCTTACTAAGTCTATTTCCCCACTATTTTAGCGGAAGTGTTTACTGCGGACATTGCCTTGTACTAGATCGCAGTGTTCCTCTCTTCACGAGATATCGATTGCAGTTCTGAAGGTGCACCGTTCCACTGAAAAAATTTTGTTGTGGTTTCTCTTTGTGAACACCAGTGAAATAGAAAAAGATATTTGTCCCTTTCCGTACTATTATTGGCCAAGAACGATATTGTACGTCTTGAAATTATCGCGAAATATTGAAGGCAGCAATCTGATGCATGCGTGGAACATGTCATACATCGACTTGAAATGAACTGCGTAATCACCTTCCTGTTGATCACAATTGTACGTAAAGAGGAAAGAAAGAGGATGAAGACAGCGAAAAAAGCCTATGTTAAATGAACCATTTTTTTGTCGTAAATATATTTGTGGAATCACCAGTTACTATGGAAAATCACTTAGGAACAATTTGTTTTTGGTAGCGCCTCCTGTTATACTGACGAACTTCTAAATATAAATGAGACTATATATGCTTTTTGAGCGCTCAAAACGCAAAGCATGCTGCTCAGAAAACGTGGTTAAAACGTGGAACAGTGGCTCATCGGGTGGTCCCCTGTTCGATATGTCGGAGGAATAAAACGTTGCGAATAGGGTTTCTAATTAGAAATTATGAAATACTGGTCTGTTCTATCCTCGGAGCTTGGAGGTGGGGTCCACGTGCCATCGTATATTAAAGGGCCATTGAGTGGCATGTCGTAAATTACTATTGCGTACCCGTTTCTATTCCTCAGGTCACAGCGCCATCTGTGGCGAAAGGAAAAAATGTCAGACAAAACTTACGTATATTTTGCCGTTGAATCTTACTCTACAATAAAAAGCGGTGTTCCTATTGAAGATTTAAAAGTTGTCCTCCTCCCCCTCCAACCACCCCCGGGATGGTATGGGGTATCGAGTGTAATATCATTGGATGACTCCCCTCCGAGGCAAACAAATCGGAATTATAACTTTTTTTTTAATCCAATGTGTAGATTGCAGGCAGAACATTTGATGTCAGATACAAGGAACGCATGAGAGCCTGGAAGTGTGGTACAAATTGCTCTGCATGAGCAGAACACCTAAGAGAACAATCACAAACCAACCCCTAGAGAATACGGCATGAAAATAGTTACAATCAGCAATAAAAACACCTCCTAACCTACAAGAAGATTACCACATACAGAAAAGCAAAGCAGAAAAGAAAATCCTGTTGAATCATAAAGTTCACATCCCAAACAAATCATTGTTTACTCTAACAGATAAAATAATAGAGTAGCACTCCAACACAATATTATGATAATAATAGTAATATAATAATAATAATGATAATAATAGTAATATAATAATACCACTCAACCCCTTTCAACTCACTTGTCCATGAATCACTACATAAAACATTTGAACCAAAACTCAAATCAGCTAAACACCAAAACTCAGCCACTGTCTGACAGTTATTACATTCATATTCAATATTCTAAAACTCGCACTGAATAACCGTAAACAGACCAAATAGGATGAGATATAAAGCGAGCTTACAGTTAAGTCTTTACATCACAGATTTCGATCAAATACGTGCAACTAGTGACTCGAGATTAATACTGCGCCACAACAACAAGGGAAAACAATTCGAATTCTGAAGAAAAAATTTGAAACATAAAAACGTACTTATTTTCGTAAATGAAGTTATAATGCGACCTTCAACATGTGACAAGATGAGAGGAAACGCAGGTGCCAACCAATAAATGCGATCACTTATTTGCATAAAAAACGAGGCGTAAACTGTTCTATAATCCACAAAGAACACACATCAAAAATCATTCTAGATGCCACTGAAGATGCCTTAAAGTAAAAAAGGTGAAACGCGTCTGGGAGTGAAACGTCCCCTTTGAACAATTTTACATGTGAAACGTCCACTTAGAACAATTATACAAGCCTGTGCTTAACCTGACACACAATATTATTTAGCGCAACGCAATCTGACTTTCAATAACCACTACAAAACAATGGCCCTGACTAACTTTAACCTATACCTTTTACAAATCACTTACCTCACAAAAATCTTCGCTACTCAAGCTACTGCAAAACAGCGAGCGCCACTACTGCCAGCTAAATAAAAGATTCAAACTACTGAAGGCACTAACTACTGATAGGGATAGTTAGCAAATGAAAGATATTAATAGAGAACAAACAATGTATTTACCTTAATATTCATAATTGACATTCAGTCTCACAGATTATCAAAACTCCACCATCTCTCTCCCCACGTCCACCACTGCTGGCGGCTCACCTCCAACTGCCCAGCGCTACGCGCTGTTCGCATCCAGCTATAGCAGTTCATGACAACAATGGCAGACAACAATGCAAACTAGCCACATACTGCACACCGCACAGCCAGTGATTTTCATACAGAGTGCTATGTAACGTTGCCAATAAAAAACATAAACAGCAAACTTACATAAAGAAAACATAAACAGCCTACTTACATAGCCCCCATGCTCCCCACAAAAATTTTTACAAATGGTGTTGGGCACTGGCCAATACAGATTTGACAAAAATTTTTCACAATTACAGTAACAAAGATATAAAATGCACACACTTATTTATACAATGTTGGTCAACAGCTAAAATTTTCTCACAGTGCATAAAGACAGTCCAGATTGTTCATCATAATAGTAATTACAGTTTTTGTTTTTTCACAAAGTCTCATTAGTTAAAAAAATTTGCACACAGAAGTAGTGGATTTCCATGCAGTCTTGAAGAAGTAGTGTTGTCCTTCCAACGGAAAGACAGTGCTGACTCTTGACATGCTGACAGGTAATGGGCCACAACAGAGCAAACCCACAGCAGAGTCATTCGACATTTTGAAGAAGATTGGTAGGTAGGTCATCACAGAGCAGACCCACTGCAGTCCAGGTAGAGAGTATTGGTGGGCCACCAGAGGTGCAGACCCACTGTAGTCCTTGTAGAAATAATGGTATTGGTGAGTCAGCAAAGGTGTAGACCCACTGTAGTACTTGTAGAAATAATGGTATTGGTGGGTCATCAGAGATGCAGACCCACTGTAGTCCTTGTAGAGATGGCCAGCAGCCATCTGTTGCGACTGTGCAGGTGCACAATCACCATTGAAGAGTCTTGCGGATAATAGAGCAAGTCCATAACCACCACTTGTGCACTCACAAAGTTTTTGGAATTGTCCTTAGAACCAGCAATGCTGTTATCCAGTCCCTTGCTGAATTAGTAACACACGTGCAAACACTATCAGTCCCTATTTCTCACATATTGTCCATATAGTATGACCAACAGAAAAGTGTGCAGTGAAATGAATGCTTACAAGTTGCTTAATTGGATTAATTGGCGTGAATTACAGTTATATAACATAAGAATACAATAACAAAGGTACAAAAAACATCATTAAAAACATAACAATACAGATAATATTTGTAGTAATAGGGCTTTACAAAAGAATAGAAATAAACATATACATCAGTGTTACAGGAATGATGACATGAGTACAAAAATAAAAGATCAGAATCACTTTTGAAACGTCAACTTCATACATGAGCATTAAAACAAAACAGAATAAATAATGTCTAAGCATCTTTACAAAGAAAATAACATATTATTAGAAAAAGTCTACAACATAGCTCTCATCAGCTAAACACATAAAGACAGGAAAAACACAAATACACAAGGGCACACAAACATATAGTGGGATAACACCAAAAGGAAAGGACAACACACAATTACATATTTGGAAAAAGCAGCAAAGAGGAAAGGACAGGGTTTGTTTTACTGCAGTATTTTGCTTGGAGATCTCCCTTCATTCCATAGATCGTTCGTCTTATTTCAACCTCTGCTTCCACCAAAAAAATCCTATCTAAGCATGCTTTCTGTATTTATATGTTCACACATTGCTTACCTCATCATTTATTTCCAAGAAAATCCTACCTATACCTCGTTCCTGTATTCTATTCATATTTCTTTCAAAATAATTATTTCTGATTGTACAATACTCATTGGGGCCCAAATCTCTCTTCGCAATGCATTCTTTACCTATTCTCCATAGTCAGTTTCTTATATAGTCTACCCCCTCTTAAGCTAACTTAAATCTACTGAGCTCAGATATATATACCAAGGGACGAGGCAATGCAGCATCACAAAACACAGTTAATATAAACAGCAATGAAAAAAAAACGCAGATTTGCGAAGCAAGCAGCATTAAGAAATTAGCAAAAGTCAAATTCAATACCACTATGCCTGGCAAACAGCAGCAACTTATACCTAGACATGACATAGCTCAAGCAGAAAAAATATTACAGTAAAAACAACAATGCAGACAAGGGAAATGCATATTCACATCTTAATGTCTATGTAATTAAAGTGGTGCACCATAACAACTGATTGTAAAAAAAAAATATTACCATGTACCTGAAAGGAAAATTAAGTGTTACTGTTACTAGTTACTTCTTATTGTTCTTTCCTTTCCAAGTGCTCCTTTTTTAAAGAATGTGGATTACAAAATTATCATTTAATAGATCTGTTGACAGAAAGAGTTCACATTAGCAAATGCATCTCATTTTATAAAAGCAATGCTGCAACACAGCTGGAAACCAGATATCAAATGAAATAAGCAATTACACAAACCAAAGCATAAAAATATCATTCAGTAGTCATGTGACATTTCATTTCATAAGTTAATTGCTCTCAACTCTCGTACAAAGACTCTTGTCATAATCAGGTGTGCAGATGTAAAAATATTCCTTGTCAATTCATAAGCATTTCAATAATTAGCACAAAGTGCGAGTAATCATATGTTTTTAAGTAACGAGGGTGTTGCATTAGCGATGAAAGGCACACCCTAATGGCTTGTTCTCCAGGTGTTTGACACAGCTGTGTGCCCACAACGCATTACAAAAATCATATGTTTTCAAGTAGCGAGCGTGTCGCATTAGCGATGCCCTCTACAAAGAAATGTCATTAACAGAGGTGTAGGCCTCTCTTTGTCCTTCTCTTCCACCTGTGCCTCTGGCACACCCTAATGGCTTTCTTTTCTACCTGAGCGTCTGAAAAGGCTTGTTCTCCAGGTGTCTGACACACCTGGGTGCCCACGTCACATTATGTGCAGGTGGTCACTTAACTTTCTTACGGAAATATTTACGACAGTAGTTTCCGCTACAGTGACAGTCTCATATAAAAACATTTCACAGGTCAAGAATTTTATTGACATAAACATACCTCAACAGCATAATACACATCGTCGTCGTAAAAATAACATCATAACACCTCAGTCAAATGTCAAAAACGTCGTAGCTTCCTCCAATGATTTCAAAACCTAAAGAAAATTCTCTGCTCATTTCGGTAGTGTCATCTACCTTAAACGTACTTTAAAAATTATGATCTCATACCAAAATACATCATTCAAAGCTCTCATAGTATCACAATGGTACCAAAAAAATATGAACAGTTCACACAGTACAGACAAAATACAATTTCGTAAGTGTGAAGTTATCCAACTCTGTAATTGCGTAAACATGTGTCACTGACGTAATAAAAAAGTTTGTTTCTCTGTTAAATGATCAGATAGCTGTGTAATTTATGTTTTAGAGAAATATGGTACCGATGTGTTAAATTGTATAAGCAAATACCATATTAGCTAGGGCTCCTTGTGCTTGCTAAACACATGGTACACAAAGTAGGCGTGTACCCCCCTGAGGTTTATTGTAATTATACCCTCAGGTGTTACAGATTACAGCAATGGAATGAAATGTATCACGAATATCTTTCTTTGTAATTCAAAAATCTTTAAAAATAAATGTTTTAAGTACAAAATTAATCACTCAAATACGTGTCCTGTAGCGCTAAATATTCGTCTTGCTGTAAGATAATCTCTGGGAAGTGTCGTATTTATCGTCCTCCAAAAGCTAAGTTCTGCAGAAGTCAATGTACTTACCTCATGATACACAAAAGTGAAATGCTTTGCGTATAGATAACTTAGTTATTACGCTTATTGCCGTGATGAGTAAAGTACTGTGCTGTAACGTATTGTTGTGCTACGGAAAAGGCTGTCTCATTGTAGCTACACCACAAAAGTTACTACTAAAACATGTTTTACTTTCCAAAATAATTCAGAAAAACTGTGCAGATAAAAAACAGATACACCACAAAAGCAACATTGTAAATTGTCACTCATTAATAGCGTCGTGATAAAATCGTGTAGCTGTCACATAAACTAACCACTGTGTCATCTAGTATCTCACAAAAAGTACTTTAAATCCAGAATGTATTTTCAAGTAAACCAAAATGTTGCATGAAAATTTCATTAGCAGTGCTGGTAAATGTTCTAATCGTGCAACTAACAAGCAAGAATGTACACACACAATTACACTGTGTCGTCTGTTCGCAATAACAATGCATTCGTAATTTCTCTTTAAATAAGTTCTCTTGGTTCTTACTGGATATTTAACTTCAAACATTGTTGCATGTTAACAGATTCTCAGTGTGACAAATTGTACAAGTAGCGTGAAGTGAAAATTGCAAAGACTAAGTTAAAAAGCAGATTATCTGTCAATAAATGGTTTTACATGAGAAATGTGGTGTAAACCTTTACTCTTCCTAGTACGCAGAGTTTCAACTTCAACGCAATTATCATGTGGTATACGTCGGATTCTGTAAGGTCCATTGTAAACTAGAAAGAATTTGTGACTCAAGTGTTTCTTCTTATGTGACAATGAATGAGCTTTAATGAGAACTTTCTGACCAATACATAATTTCTTTGCATTTGCTTTACCGTGTAGTTTTCTCCTTTTGTCTGCTGCAGATTTTATATTTTTAAGAGCCAAATCAATTATGTCTTTGTGTCGAAGTTTACGTGTATTCGGGAAAGGTACAAGCTCTCTGATTCTGTTCGGAGGTTCTACATTCTTCAGTACAAGAGTAGGTGGTAAAGCAGTGGAATCATGAGGCATTTCATTCAGCACATTTTGAAATAAGTGTAAATATCTGTCCCAATGCTGATGCTTTCTGTGACAATAAAGTCTGCAAAGCTTATTGATTTCTTTCATAATCCGTTCAGATGGGTTACAATGTGGTGAATACAATGAAATAAAAACAGGTTTGATTTTATGATTCCGAAGCATGCGTGACCAAACAGCAGATCTGAATTGCGGTCCGTTATCTGAAATGACTTTACTAACGTGTCCAACTTCACGTAAGAAATTTTTAACAAAGGCGTTGGATACAGACCGTCCAGTGGCTTTACGTAACGGAGTGAAAGAAACAAATTTTGAAGTAAGTTCAGCAGCGACTAGAACGTACGCAAATCCATTAGATGTTCTGACAAGTGGTCCCAAGAGATCAACAGCAGCAAATTCTTTTAATTTAGAAGGAATGATAGGAAACAGCGGAGCACGATGGGAGACAGTAGATGGTTTCGCCTTTTGACAAAGTTTACAAATAGACAAGACTCTTCGAATTCTCTTTTCCATATTGTTAAAATAACAAGTCGTTCGAAGAATATGATAACATTTTCGTGGACCAAAATGTGCGTAGCTGAAATGAATGTACCAAATGAGCTTATTAACAAAATCGTCTGGAATGCAAAGTACCCATAGCTTGTCATCAACAGTGCAGCGTTTGAAGAGTATGTTGTTTCTAACTAGGTAATAATGCCGAATCTGAGTGTGTGTCTTTTCATGCCATTTACTTTTGATGTCTTTCCAAATCGGATCTTTATCTTGTTCATGAGCAATGTCCTTTAAAGATGTGGTGATGAAGTTTTCAAAGGCGACTTTCTGAATGTAAAGAATACTGAAATTTTTCTCGAGGTTGCCTTCTGTGTTACTTTTCTCAAGCCCAGCCGGTGCGCGTGACAGCGCGTCCGCAACAATGTTCTCCTTGCCGGGAATGTAGACTATTGTGAAGCGGAATTCTTGCAGAAACAATGCCCAACGTTTTAACCTATCATGATTTAATTTTGAAGACATAAGAAACTGTAATGCACGATGATCACTGTATACTTTTACGTGCTTACAAGAAAGAAAGAAACGAAATTTGTTAAATGCCCAAACGATAGCTAAAGCTTCTAATTCAGTAACGGAATAATTTTTTTCAGATTTCGTTAGCACTCGGCTAGCAAAAGCAATGGTTTTCTGTATGGTAGTGTCATTTTCTATGGCTTCTTGAAATAAATGGGCACCAAGACCAACTTTGGAAGAATCCGTGCTAAGGCAGAAATCTTGTGACAGATCTGGATGAGCTAGTATTGGCGCGTGAAGTAACGCTTCTTTCAAAGAATTGAATTCCAACTGTGCTTGTTCGTCCCAGTTCCAAATAGTATTTTTTCCAGTGAGAGAACAAAGTTTTGGTGTAACTAGAATTTGCATATTCAGAAAACGACGGTAAAAATTTACGAGACCTAGAAAACTGCGGACTTGTCTTTTTGTGGATGGAACTGGAATGGCTCTGATTGCTTCTAACTTTTCTGGATCCGGCTGAATGCCTTCAGAAGAAATAATATGTCCCAAAAACTTCACCTTTGACCTACCGAATTCTGACTTTTCCAAGTTAACTGTAATTCCAGATTCTGCAAAAATACGTAACAAACTGTTAAGGATGCGGTTATGTTGTTCCCATGAAGCTTCTGCTATTAGAATATCGTCCACATATAAGGTGATGTGACGTTTTAAGAACTCAGGTAATATGGAATTTAACCCGCGAATGAATGCTGCCGAAGAAATGTTCAAACCAAAAGGAAGTTTCCGAAACTGATAACAAACGCCGAAACAAAGGAAAGCTGTGTATTTTCTACATTCTGGATGAAGTTCGATCTGATAAAAGCTGGATCTGAGATCAATGGAAGATAACACTTTTACACCATTAAAATTTTGAAGAAGTTCTTCCATCATCTGCGGCCTGTCTGTTTCAGGAATGATGATAGTATTGATTTGTCTCGAATCTAAAACAAGCCTGATCGATCCATTCTTCTTCTCAACAACATGTAATGGGTTGTTGTATGAGCTTACTGCAGGCTCAATAATGCCCTCGACAAGCATAGATTGTATTTCTGATCTAACACGGTCCCTATAATGCGCCGGAATTACGTATGGTCTAACACAAAATTTAGTATGCTCACGAACACGAAATTGGTATTGAAATCCCTTGATTGTTCCTGTTTTGTGAGTAAAAACTGTGGAATGTGCTTGTAAAATCTCAAAAAGGTCCTGCCTATCAGTGTCATTACAATTCTCAATTATTTGAATTTTATTCTGAATTAACTCATTAATTTCAAATATGCCGTCAATATCATCCCTTTCAGTACTTGCAGAGTGATTGTTGGTGTCTAGTTCCGTAGAAAATTCCGAACTGTTGTCTAACAGAACGTAAAGCCGATTAATGTCCTCATCATGGTTTGAGAGCCAGTCTTCAAATTTCAAAGCTATTGACTTACCTTCTTTCTCTAAACTTATTTCAGCATCGTGAAAGCTTAAGATTGCTTTATATTCATTCAAAAAGTCTACTCCCAGTATAATTTCCGTCGACAATAATGGAACAATAAGGAAGTTCATAGAGAAGCTGTGGCTTTGACAAAAGAATTCTAAATTGGTTTGTTGGCGTACATCTACACTTTTTCCAAAGATTGCACCTTGTAATTTAATCTTACGTAACGGAAGTGTGGGGCAATCGTTCGCTTTGTTGCATTTGCTAAAAGCTGTTTCGCTAATTACTGAAATGGGACTGCCAGAGTCAAGTACTGCCGTAAATTTTACGTCATTTACAGTAATATGAATCACAGGATATGCAATGTTGTTATGTTTTACGTCGTGTTCCTGGAGTAAGATGTCCCTAATGTCTTCCATTTTTACGTAATTACTAGCTACGGCAACTCCGTCGTCAGTTTCATAAGTACGTCTTGTGGCTGCCAGTGGTGTGAGTCATCGCCTATTGTCTCTTTGTTGGCGCGCGTCGTTATTGGGATTTGGAGGCCTAACTTCCACAAATTCGCCTTGCCCAGAGGGCCCAGCTCTGTTTAAAACTCGCCAGTTCTGATGCAATTCAGGTCTGTCGTTACGATCATATCGTCTGTCGTCATGTCGGTAGGTTCGATAGTTTCTTTCTTGTCGGTCATGTGGTGGAGAATTTCTGCCTGAGTCGTCACTGCGTGCTGGACCGTTGCGTCTAAAGTTATTCTGTCTCCCTTGATAATAGTTATATTGGTTCCCATATTGTCTGTTTCTCTGATTGTCTCTGTGATAGTCATTACCGCGGAAAGGTGATCTTTCCCTGTAACTATTACTCTGCCAGTGGTTGTCATATGGGTGGTGTCTGTTTTGGTCACGATTTACGTTGTAAGAATAGGTTTGTCGTGGCCATTTATTGTTTCTGTCGTCACGGAATTGAGACGGATGTGACCTGTAGTGATTGTTTTCCTGTTTTCGCATCCCGCGACTGTCTGTGTCAATTTCAAGTTCTTGTAACAATCCCTGAAAAGCTTCAATGTCGTCTTTGCAACGTCCTGCCAAAATAATATGTCGTAAATGTTCAGGCAGTTTGATTAAGCAAATGCGGATGAGTTCTGAGGGGCTGTATGGGTTTGATAGGTACTGATTCTTGTGCAACATGTCTTCAAAATATTTGACAAGACTGGAAAATTCAGATTGTTCAAAGTGTTTCATCATCATGATGCTATGTTTTACGCGGTCTTGTGTAGCTTGAGACCAATATGCTGAGAGGAAGGCATGGTAAAATTCTCCTTCACTGTGGCAATCGTGAATGACCGATCGCATTCTTACAGCTGGTTCATTCTCTAAGTAGCCACACATAAATTCTAACCTGTGCTCCAATGACCAGTTGGGAGGAAAACAATGAGAGAATTGATGGAGCCACGCTTGTGGATGAATGTCGTTGGCAGAATTCTTAAATGTTTTGAATTTACGTGTAGTAATGAACAGCTTATAATCAAAATCATCGTGTCGGCGAGTAGCATATCGGTCATTGTTACGTCGTGTCGGCGATTCCATCTCAAAATTCGGTGTACCTTGCCAATTTCTTTCATAATTACCGAAAAGCCCTGTGTTATTATTTTGTGGCTGTTCCGTATTTCTATGTCCCTCTTCCCTTATTGGGGCGCGAGTGTCCTCTGAAATACGTAATTCTTGTATTACCTGTGTCAGCTGATCTTGTACTTCCCGCATTTCTCTTTTGTATTGCGTATTAATTTGATTCTGATTTTGTTTGAATTTTCTTATTTGTTCATACTCTTCTGTGTCAGTGAAGGCTACGGGTCTTGTGTCATTCAGATCATCATCTACCTTTGTAGATAAGTTAGTGACCTGATCCGAAAGTTCAGCTACTTTCTCCGATAGTGAACACATTTCCTCAGTGTGTTTTTCTGAACCAAGTTTCAGAGTGTCCAATTGTGTTGAAATCGAATCTACTGTGTTCTTTAAGTTTTCCTGAGTTTTTGCCAGTTGCGTAACCGAATCGGTAGATGCAACTGAGTCAATTTTAGCCCACAAGGTCTCATGATTTTCATGAACAATGGTTTGCAGCGCTTTTATGGCTGCTTCGTGATTCTGTAATGCATTTTCATGCCGCGAAAAAATAGGTTGGAAATGCTCACAAATTTGTGTTTTTACGTCATTACAGACTTTTTGACATTTCGATTCGATGTTATGTAACTCAGTAGTTAAATCTTCACGTGTTTGTTCAAGTGTGGTGTCTAACTTCCGAAGATTTTGTTCCATTGTGTCTAACTTTTGCTGTGTTTGTCTCTGGTGTTGTTCCACTGTGTCTAACTTTTGAAGCTTTTGCTGTGTTTGTCTCTGATTTTGTTCCATTTGTTGCATTAGTTGTAATAACAATGCATTAGTGTCTGGAATCTGTTCCTCTACTCTTTTCGGCAGTGCATTTGCACCGGCAACATTCACATTTTGACAAGCTGAAAATGTGTCTTGACTTATTTGAGAAAACGGTGAGGACGCAAAACCTGAATCTACAGTATTTGCAAAATTGTGTCCTATCATTTCGGATTCCTGAGGCGAGCTGTTGCCGACCGATCGATCGACAATGCTTCCCTGTTCACTACCTGTTTCACTGCCTACGCCATTGTCTGACGCCCGCTCCATTTCCCTATGCACAGTTACCAAATTACTACTTTGAATATTAGTTAACTCATTACATGGTGGGGCCAACACACTGCTTTCGTCTTCACTGTCATTTCTTAGTTTACTTTGGAGCCGAGTGTTACGTTTTTCACACGCCATTATTGTCACAATATTTCACACGATGACACAGAAAAGCACAATTTGAATAGCAAAAATAAGAGAACACATTAACATAGCACTGAAAATAGTATCTAGTTAATTGCAGCAGCGAAATACTTGGCGCAAAGCTACATGCATGCCACAACTGTTTTACTGTACAACAATGAAAGACTGCAACTACCAAGGAGATTCTCTCTACAATTACGCGCTAAAGCTACACTAAATACACAAACTACAAGAAAAAATCAGAAGATTCCAGTGAGGTATCCTGGCAGGGTCGCCATATGAAACGTCCCCTTTGAACAATTTTACATGTGAAACGTCCACTTAGAACAATTATACAAGCCTGTGCTTAACCTGACACACAATATTATTTAGCGCAACGCAATCTGACTTTCAATAACCCCTACAAAACAATGGCCCTGACTAACTTTAACCTATACCTTTTACAAATCACTTACCTCACAAAAATCTTCGCTACTCAAGCTACTGCAAAACAGCGAGCGCCACTACTGCCAGCTAAATAAAAGATTCAAACTACTGAAGGCACTAACTACTGATAGGGATAGTTAGCAAATGAAAGATATTAATAGAGAACAAACAATGTATTTACCTTAATATTCATAATTGACATTCAGTCTTACAGATTATCAAAACTCCGCCATCTCTCTCCCCACGTCCACCACTGCTGGCGGCTCACCTCCAACTGCCCAGCGCTACGCGCTGTTCGCATCCAGCTATAGCAGTTCATGACAACAATGGCAGACAACAATGCAAACTAGCCACATACTGCACACCGCACAGCCAGTGATTTTCATACAGAGTGCTATGTAACGTTGCCAATAAAAAACATAAACAGCAAACTTACATAAAGAAAACATAAACAGCCTACTTACAGGAGTAATAAAATATAGCGTAACAAGAAAAGGCGGTTGAAGCAGTAATAGTCACTTATCGCGCCTTAGTGCACTGTAGCTCCACCCCGAAATATTCGCTTCGATTCCTAGTAGTGGAAGAAAAGCCGACAATGGGAACGAAGTGCGTGTTGGCATGGTTACTGGCCGCCTGTCCTAACGCTAAAGCCCTGAACTGAATACCAAGCCCGTCTGCAGTGACTCACGGAGTGATGTATGGCACTGCAGATACTCAAAGACCCAGCGGCAAGTCTTAAAGAGACGTCACAACATTAGGCTAAAGTGGAGGTAGGTTTTCTCACTATAGGAACTTGGGAAGCAAGATTACGCAGTGCAATCGGCGAAAAACGTTATAAATTCGTGAATTCGAGCGTTTATAAAATAATCTGCCAAGACCGAAATAAATGTTATGTTGGACAGACGGGCAGGAACTAAGCTGTTCGATTTAGAGAGCGCACAAATGATCAGAACAAAACTGCCCTCGGTAATCATATGAACGTCGATGAACATTAAAAAAAGCCATACACAAGACGATTTAGACATTTTACACAAGGCACTTAAAAGCTACGCCTTATATTCGTATTAAAAGAAACGAATATTTTGACTCGCGGCAAAAGAGAGTGACACGAGCAAAGTGATTTGATCAAATTAATATTTCAACACCTCCCCGAGATATTAAAGGTAAGATTGTCGCTCAACATGTCATCGGAGTTGCAATATGAAACCCAAATCTACTTTCTGATCGTATTTTGTAGTGGCAGGAAATATATCCGTTCAAAAAATGACCGTTCCTTTTATTTTTATTTGTCTGCATCAGACATTTTTATTTATTGCTTATGACTGCTACAGACGATGAAAAAAATCTTTATTGGCACAGGAAATAGCATTAGGCATGGTCGTGAACACGACGTTATGTAGACAAAGACATTAAAATTAAGCCGGTCGTGTCCATTGCCGTGTTACATCGGGCTAAAATGATGTGGAAAAGATAAGTGCAAATTTTTCGTGATTGTTCTACACGCCAATAACACCACACTTGACGGCTGCTGGTTAAGTTCCCTAGATGTTTAAAACAGACAATTTCTTATACTTTATGATGTAGAGCATGCCTGTAGATAATGCCAAATTCAAATACTCTACCACCAACTTATGATAATGACAGACAGTCGTCGTTTCTCTTAATTAAGTCCTTTATTTATTATTATCTGGTCCCGTTTATTTGACTACGGCTCCGAGCAGTTTAACGCCCAAGTTGGAAGAAATGCAATAAGATGCGCACGCTTTTCAATCACCAATTTCGTATTCTGAAAATCAATTTTGAGCATAGAAAAGACACTTCGTATTACGACGACATTGAGAGAGAGAAGTGGTACAAAAAAAAAGAAAAAAAAACAAGAAGAAGAAGAAGCAGAAAAAGAAATGATAGAGTTCATCTATTTTCACAGATCGTGCCTCCTTTTCATTCAGAGATGTGGATGCAGCTTAATTTAGATGAAGTATAAACATATTCTTTGCCATTCGCCGTTCAATCAAGAATTCTAACTTACTACTTGCTTAATGTGCAAGACTCCAGGAAGACCCTCGAACCGGTTACCGATAGCACCTCTGCACGCGCGCTCACACCTGAGAAGCCGGCGTTTTTTTTTTATCGACAAATAATCTTTGTTGCTGTTACAGAACGTAGGCTATGAACAGTGCAAGGAGCAATGGCTATTCCCAGTTTGTATTAATAAGCTGAACTGCTAGACAGACAAGCGGAAATCATAGTTGGTATTTGCTGAGGTTTAGAAAGTGATTCTGCCGACAGGCATCAATGAGAAGCGACCAATCCTCTTACTGTCAGAAGATCTGCCGAAGCCTAAAGAAGTAAATGCTTGTGCAACTGCCTGGACGGTGTGTTAACTGCATTCCAGATCAGCGTTTGGAGGTCGCCGCGCAGGTGAGGCCACAAGTTCGTGACTCAGCAGATTCAGAAGACTGCATCCATATTCTTGGGCCACTTCAGCAAATACGTGCGTCACTTGTTCATGTCGGAGCGACGAATTAAGAGATGTGGTCCAAAAATAATCCTTTTTTTTTTTTATTTCTGTGAGTTTCTTTTCTCGTAAGCTCGACTCGTATCCACGTAGTTATTCCATTCTTGTCCAAGTGAATTGTTTAGTATATTGGGCTTGTGTTGTAATTTATACAGTCCAACAACATGTACTTGGTTTGCCCATCTTGGTTGTTATCAAGCCAGGTGCACAGTGGTTAAACCGTTGGAATCAGGAAGACGAAACCGTTATTGTGATCTCTCTAACCAACTTTAAACGACTGTAAGGGAATTATTCCATTTAACAGATCTCGACTGACTTCCATTCTCAATCTTGTACGGCTGGGCTAGTGCTCCAGTTTTATCAATGATGGTTTTAAAAATGCATGGAGAAAGAATGAATGACTGAAAGAAGGGAGGAAGCAAGCAAGAAGGGACGGAATAGTAGATGCCTGGTCGGCAACGAGGTCACCAGTCAGTGGAGAAACACTTAATTCGAGAAGCGTGTTGAACTAAATCGGCAGGGAGCTTTTCAAATGAACTTCTCTTGCATCAGCACATCCATTCCGCATTACCGTGTACCATAGATAATTACAGGTATTGCATTTTGGTTTCCTTGCGGGCCGTATCAGTAGTGGGCTGAGCGTGTTCTGGTGTAGCTTACATTGTTTCCAGATTTTCGCCCTTCCTATGTATGGAGCGTAGCCGTAGCCATGTATGGAAGTGAAACATGGACGATAACTAGTTTGGACAAGAAGAGAAATGTGGTGCTACAGAAGAATGCTGAAGATTAGATGGGTAGATCATATAACTAATGAGGAGGTATAGAATAGAATTGGGGAGAAGAGGAGCTTGTGGCACAACTTGACTAGAAGAAGGGATCGGTTGGTAGGACATGTTCTGCGGCATCAAGGGATCACCAATTTAGTATTGTAGGGCAGCGTGGAGGGTAAAAATCGTAGAGGAAGACCAAGAGATGAATACACTAAGCAGATTCAGAAGGATGTAGGTTGCAGTAGGTACTGGGAGATGAAGAAGCTTGCACAGGATAGAGTAGCATGGAGAGCTGCATCAAACCAGTCTCAGGACTGAAGACGACGACAACAACAACAACAACAACAACAACAACAACAACATCCCCCCCCCCCCTCTCTCTCTCTCTCTCTCTCTCTCTCTCTCTCTCTCTCTCTCTCTCTCTCTCTCTCTCTCTCATAACATCGTCGATGATGTCATCATGCATTGTGGCTAGATATCTCCCTCTCCCACCACTCAGACGTCGGCTAGTCAAGAAATTAAAAAAAAAAAGTACAGTAGGTACAGGTATATAACAGGTTCCATATTCAGTTCGCAGCATCTAGAGATACTAGATATAACACGCAGTGAGAAAGTAATATCTATGGTGGAAACGACAAAAATTGTAGGCGTCCAAGTTGATGAGAATTTAAACAGGAAAAAACTCAATCTTCAAACTCCTAAAACATCTTGGATCAGCCACATTGGCACTTCGAATCTTTGCAGATCTTGGGGAGAGACAGATCAGTAATCTGAAATACCTTGCGTATTTTTCTTTAATAAAGTCTTGGTTGCCCAAAAACAAAATGTGGTGCCTACCCAATGTCATGTGGTAGACATCTGTTAAAGGAATTGGGCATACTGACTACTGCTTCACTGTATGTTTATTGCCTAGTGATGTCGTAAATAATCCACTGCAGTTAGAAGGAACATTGAGGTACATAACTAAAACACCAGAAGGAAAAATGACATTCGTTGCCCCACATAAAGGTTATCTTTAGCACAGAAAGGGCGAACAACGCTGCCACCAAAATTTTTGACCACACAGGGATATAAAATGACTAAGAGACAGCAAAGTTAAATCTGAAAACAAGCTGAAAGTTTCCTATTTGCAACTTCTGTTCCGCATAAGAATTTATATATTTGTTATGTGTGAAAGGTGTTAGGTAGCAATTAGTAATTCAACACAGAACTTTAAAAAATGTTGATCAGCATGTATACATATTGAAAAATGAATGTGTAATTTGACTATAAAACTATTTGTTTCACGTAATTATGATCAACAGTACAAACGATCCACGGAACATGAAATTAACTGACGTTAGGTTATCTGTACAGTCTCGAGCCTACATTAACTCAGATAATCAAGAGGCCCATATATAAAACTACATTCTAGCTGTGTTACATTATGTATTGTCCAGTCACGCAGAGAAACAGCAACTACATTGTGTGAAAGTGAACGTTGCTGATACCTTCAAAAATCTAACTCTAAAGCCGTGGAGAGAGTGGAGATCACAGCTACCAAATACTCATATTTTTTCGAGTCCTGCATAAGTTGGCTATAATTTGCAGTGAAATCTATCGCAACTGGAACATCTCGTACATTTCATTCAGTGCTTAATTTGGCTTTAATTTCTAGCTATATTGGCTATACTAACAGAAAGCTCTTGCACAGTGGGCTTTCCAACACACTCTTAAGCTGTGATGCCTTTCCAAATTTGTTAGCTAGTGTTCAGTTCAAACTTCCGGGCTGAAGGGCCGTGGTCGATGTATAAAATTTCCACCTGACGTTTCGTCTCCATCTGCGGGAGACATCTTCTGAGGTCGTCCGGCTACTTCCACTGAGGCTACAGGTACTCTCGCATTTATAGAGCGCATAGAGGACACCACCATTCGTCAAGTGATGCCGACGGTATGCCTATCTTTGGAAGGCGTCATCATTCTCGATTATGAGTAATCGATTGTCATTCTGCTGGCGCAACGTCGACATCCATATTTTGTCCAACTTTAAAACTTCCTCTTTTCTATTAAAATTGTATGGTGTTTGTGCATTTCTATTGCTTCTTTATACACGCGCGCATGATAATGGGATGTTTGTGCTAGAACGCTTGTCTCATTAAATTTAGTTTTGTGATCCCCATCTCGAAAAAGATGCCCAGCTGCGGCCGATTTTTCGATGTGTCCTAAGCGACAGTTTCTTTTATGTTCGGCTAAGCGGGTGTTTACACTTCTTTTCGTTGTTCCAGTATATATTTGTCCACAACTGCATGGAATTTTGTATACCCCACGTGTTGCTAGGGGATGTCGGGCGTCTTTTGCAGTTATTAAATATTCCTTAATCTTCTTGGTGGGTCTGAAGATTCTTTCAAATGGTTCAAATGGCTCTGAGCACTATGGGACTCAACATCTGTGGTCATCAGTCCCCTAGAGCTTAGAACTACTTAAACCTAACTAACCGAAGGACATCAACCACATCCATGCCTGAGGCAGGATTCGAACCTGCGACCGTAGCGGTCACGCGGTTCCAGACTGACGCGCCTAGAACCGCACGGCCACACCGGCCGGCGAAGGTTCTTTCGATCCCATACTTGGCCAGAACTTTCCCGATACGGTCCGTGACTTTATTAATGAACGGTAGGAAAACTTTTTCAGTAGGTGACTGTTGTTGCTCTGGACTTCTGGCTTCTTTTCTTCTTTGATGGAGGGCTCGATCAATTTCCTTGCTGGTATATCCGTTTTTCATAAAGGCTGACCGTAGGTGATTCAGTTCATCTTGTAAGTAAGCCGACTCGCAGATTTTGTTGGCTCTGCCCACCAAGGTTTTCATGACACCTCTTTTTGCCTAGGATGATGGTTAGATTCTTTGTGGAGGTATCGATCCGTGTGAGTGTTCTTTCTATATACCTTGTGGCCCAACGTCCCATCCACCCGTTTAATTACCGACACATCCAGGAGATTGAGTAATATGGATGTAGACGTTGTGCCAGCATAAAGACAATCGATTACTCTTAATCGAGAATGATGACGCCTTCCAAAGAAAGGAATACCGTCGGCATCACGTGACGAATGGTGGTGCCCTCTATGCGTTCTATAAATGCGAGAGTACCTGTAGCCTCAGTGGCAGTAGCCGGACGACCTCAGAAGATGTCTCCCGCAGATGGAGACGAAACGTCAGGTGGAAATTTTATACATCGACCACGGCCTCTCAGCCCGGAAGTCTCAACTGAAGACAACACCGGCCGTGAAAGTCTACGTTGTATGATTATTAGCTAGCTAGTATGTTGTTGCCCGTAAAGGCCGTCATCATTACTGCTTCTGATGACCAGTAAGAAAATAAAACCTCATAACATTAACAATGTGTTTTTCATTCACGTATAGCTAATCCATTGCACATAGTATGACAGTGCCTGCGCCTCATAAACATTCCATCGATCAAAGTCTATGCAAATAACAAAAAATAGCTGGCGCTAGTACCTTACGTGGATCCATCCGCATCCAGAAGTCTTTTACCCGCATCTGCAGATATTAAAATACGCCATTGTAAACCACGTTAATCCGTTCGGTGTACAGGATCTGTCGGTAGGCGTGCGTCTGGCCTTAGTTTTCCCCTGTCTAAGTCGGGCCTAGTATATAAATTCCATTCCACAGGCTATAATGTGGATACCAATCATGAACACATTTAACACAACATGGTCTGTCATATCTTTGATATACAGGAAATGTATTCGCAGTTGCCGATATGGACAACGAAATTTGTGCCGGACCGAAATCCGAACCCAGATTTTCTACTTATCGCGAGCGGTCGCCTTACCATTGTGCTATCCGAGCACGACACACGGCTAGACCCAACTTACATATGTTATCAACGGTGTGTCTACAACCTGTACTCGTACATCCGTTATGTATATTTCCGTACAGGTGGGGTTGCCAATAGTTCGGTAAAGGCAGGGTTGCCATAAATCTTGGTGCTAAAATCGGGACAAAAATCCACAGAAATCCAATCATAAGGTGAATGTGAGGAGGGGCTTCAAACGCCTGGAAAAACTAACTTATGCGTCACTACAGAAATGTTTGGAAAGAACAAAGTATAGGTAAAGCTACTTACATACACAGCTTTTACACAGATTATTTTATGTATCTGTTATACTTCTCAGACGATTTAAAAGTTTTTAGATTAGTTTGTTTACTTGCATAATTATAGAGCTCTGCACAGCTCATTTGAAAGTTGTATGAACACTGTAAGGTGCTCTCAAAGTTTGATACATCCAAATGATCCCGTTCCCCAGTCCACTGAACTCCTATTAATGAAAAAATTCCGTCAAAATTAGTATTATGTGCTACAATTGAAAACATTGACATAATCTTTTGTAATCCTGTCTTCTGAACGCTGTATTTCTGAAAAATTCCAGCCATTTGCTCTGGGCAGGCAATACTGACTTCTAATTATCCTCTAAAACTATTGGAGCTAGAAAATTCTTCAAATTCACATACTCATAAAACGTTGATGACTCACAAATATCCACTCTTTTCCTTTTAAATAAACCACTGTCCTTTCTATGTCCTCCCATCCACTCAAAACTGTCAAAAACTGAGAGGTGGTGAGACCATTATGTAAGGCAAGCAATGACAGTTCCATAAAACTCTTTGACACTGCGAAATTTGTCGATGGTTAGTTCAGAGCAGTGATCCTCTGCGTTTTTTAAAATTTCTTTAGTTTTATACCCAAATAATTCTTTCTCTTGTAGTGAAAAGACCACCTCTTCAGTCACATATGTTACTCCCCATTTTTTTTAAATTGCTTGCTAAAGATGATGAATAAACCAAAACTAAGCTTCACTTAAGGGAGCAGACAAAAATTCTACGAAGATCTTCCGTGGTTTTTCTTCTGACAAGAAAAAAAGATATCAGAGCTTAGCTTCCTAGGCGGCCGCGATGGTCTCGCGGTTCTGGCGCTGCAGTCCGGAACCGCGGGACTGCTACGGTCGCAGGTTCGAATCCTGCCTCGGGCATGGGTGTGTGTGATGTCCTTAGGCTAGTTAGGTTTAAGTAGTTCTAAGTTCTAGGGGACTTATGACCTAAGATGTTGAGTCCCATAGCGCTCAGAGCCATTTGAACCTTAGCTTCCCACAGTTGTAAGATTCTCTCTACTGCAGGCTTTAAAGGCAGCCGTCTAGTTTTATAGCGTGACAAAAGTTCTCCATAGCAGGTATCCACAAATTCACTAGTCAACAAGTTTTGAGATTTTGATTGTGTAGAGGGAGCGGTAGTTTCACCAGAATTAACTCGATATCAACAGGTAAAATGCCTGCAGTAGTTGAAACAGCGTTATATAAAATCTGTGCTGGACAGCTCATTCCTTCGAAGTTCTTCATAATTTTCGTTTCTTAGCGACTGAATACGTTGCTTTCATCTTTACGGTTCAATCCCCCGCCATTAGATGCTAGTCCGTAAAATGGAGTTTTTGATGTCCAAAGGATGCAGAAGGAGGAGCAAGAAAATGTTTGCTTATTGTTGTAACTTTTGTTCTTGTGTGTTCTGAAATGGATGCCTCTGCTTTGAGTACGTGTAATGTGCATTTGCGTCTCAATATGACTACTTAATATCAGATTTCCCAATATATTCAAGTGAAAAACAATCGAAACAAAGTTTTCAGAATGCTTCTCCATCTGTGTTGCCCCTTTGTATGAAAAGCCATAATTCTATGTATCCGTCAGTGAAAGAGCACTTACGTTTCGCTTTTAGCATCTCCAAACTAGAACTCTCACACTATAGTAATACACACGGACACTGCAACAGTAAACGAATTTATGTAACTTATCAACAGTAAGAACAACTGAATACTGGTTGGTATACAGCGTTATCACCTGTAATCAAATAAACTAGAAACATTCTGAGAGTAAGCCGCTGGCGGTCGCTGTTGTGTTGTATGTTAATGCGCATTAATATATTGAACCATCTTCGATTCTCTTACTTGAAAATCAGGACATTTAACTTCCCGAGTCAGCCTTCTTGGGACACAGGGTCAAAGAGTGAAAAATCGGAACTTTCCCGATTAATCGGGACGTATGCCAACCCTATGTACAGGGGAAACATTGTACATTGTACCTGAAAGTCAGAATGAACATTGCATTGTAATTCGGAATACCAAAGGCACTGCGATACCGTATATAGTTGGTATGTTGCCTAAGTGACGACTTTCAGTAGTGTTCTCTGAAACAGATTTTTTTTACTTTTTCCGTTGAATATGTACTCACAATTCGGAAGACATTGAAGCGTTGGAGTTTATTTATAAGCTGACACCACATCTTGCATACTGTTAAATTTTAGTCGCATAGTTCGTTCATTAAATACATGTTAATTGTAATATATCACAGCTGCCCTGTTTAATTTTATTGTGTTGGATACTGTTTTCGTCTTTTTATACGGGTAAAATATTTATCATTGATACGCGGTCACCCGAGTAATTTTCATCTGTGCTGTCATCTCATTTTCATTTGTCGCAAAATAAATGGCCAGACAGAGGCAGCTCTTATCTTGCCGAGGAAAACGGCGGAGGCAAAGAAGAGCGTTTCTTTGTACCATTGTTGTTAATAACACGTTGAGGTAAAAGAATCTGTTGTATGGACTAGATTACTAAACATTCCAGAATAATCATTTTTTCACATACTTTTAAGAAATTCCAGCACCAGTCGCGGCAACAGAATCGGTAAGTGAGAAAGATGTATTAGATAACTCACCGTAATGTTATATCCCGTTAACGAGCTACACTTTCTAATGTGATACGCTCTGCTTTCTATTTGCAACTGCGCGGTGGTCAGAAAAAGCCTGAAAAACTTGTAAGGGGTTTGCAGGATAGGTTGTGCTGAGAAATAAGTTAGAAGTTATCAAATCAGACCGTTTCGCGCGCAAATTCAAGCAGCACGCCAAATACAATTAACGTCAATGGTTCTCACAGCGTAGATGTTAGAGCACGAGACTTTTCAGCCTTTGGCTCGGATTTGATCCGTATTACTGTCCCACGACCAATTACTGTATCGGTCTGTTGTACAGTTTTAGGAAACCAAACGAACAATACGTTTAGCGACACCGTCTCTGGCGGACTGCAGGCATTTGTGCGAGCAATTGCCTGATTGGTTAACTTCAGTACTAATTAACTCGGAACAGCGCAACGTATTGAATTATTTATTTAACAATTGTTTCTCAGCACAGTACCCTGCAACACCATTACAAGCTTCTCAGACCGTTTCTGACCACCCTGTATATTTAAGAGCAGCGTTGTCAAATTAATTTTTCTTATACCAAGCATTATTTATTTCCGTGTGAAACACATACAGAAATTACGCCACGAAGCAGAGACTGCAGTGAAAACGCTTTTTACCTCTTAGCAACAAATAATCGTGAGTAGGGATTAGTGAACAC
Organism: Schistocerca cancellata; assembly: GCF_023864275.1. Lineage (NCBI taxonomy): Eukaryota > Metazoa > Arthropoda > Insecta > Orthoptera > Acrididae > Schistocerca > Schistocerca cancellata. The sequence goes on from NC_064634.1 coordinate 271,182,466, forward strand.
AGGATTGTCGTAGCGAGACTGAATATTGCAACCTCCAAATCCTCCAAAAATAAACGAAAAATTTACCTATTCAAGAAAAGCAGATAAAAATTCACTTGACTCTTTCCTGAGAAACAATATCCACTCCTTCCAAATTAACAATGCAAGTGCATGCCATATTTAAACGAACGCAAGATCTCCAAGGTTGACGATATTTTACAGAAACTCGATATTTAGCGCGGACATCAGTACGACATGCTTATAATAGTTTCCACAATGCAACTTTATCTCGAAACCGGGTAGAAAATCCAAAGATATTCTGGTCGTATGTAAAGTATGCTAACGGCAAGATAAAGTCAATGTCTTCTCTGCGCAATAGCAATGGAAATACTATCGAAGACAGTGTTGCGAAAGCAAGGTTACTAAACACAGCCTTTCGAAATTCCTTCACTAAAGAAGACAAACTAAATATTCCAGAATTCCTTTCCTTTCACAACTAGGGTGATTTATTTCGATGAATCCCCTCTCCTCTCACCACTGGAATGACTGATTTCGGTGAGAACCCATGGCAGGTGCGGTTGTCACTATCACTTCATGGACATATTACATTATTACAACGGAGATGGTTGGTATTTCGCGGAAGCCGCTTAGCGGCGGTTAGATGGAAACACACACTGAATTCAGTCACCCTGATTGTGGAGATCGACCGTGGACACCGAATTCAAGCAGTTCGGTGGTTTTCGGACTCACCAGAATCAACTACGTTACCAAACAAGCAGCGTACTTGCCAGAAATGTTAACGTCTTGCCATCTTATTTGTACTATACTATCAACAGCAACACTTGAGTAAAGTTTCAGTATCAATATCAAGCGTTGGAACACGAAAGGTTTATTATTACATCGTAAATGAAATCAACTGCGTCGGTTCTTCATTGCGAAAACAGCCGCAACTTGTATTTGCCGATTACAGCGCCATTTACCAGGAATGGGAAACAATGGTTTGAGTAAACTGTACCATTTCTTTTTGGCTTACAATTCGATAATACAATACAAATGGGAGGGGGTTTCCTATTTGAATATACGAAGTTCACTCCGTCCACATAAGAGAGGTTGGTTGGTGGCCAGTTCTATCCCAGATCGATGTCCCCTTAACTGATCTTAACTTTTCACCTAGAACATTCTTTTTCGTGCTAAGCGTCGTTTTCGATATATTTAGTTGTCTCGAATTCAAATACCCTCTATAGTTTCCCGGGATGAATGATCAATATTCATGGATACGTCAGGAACATTCGAAGGAAAAAAAGAAATCTAGTAAACATCGACTCAAAAATGGATATCTTAAGAACTATGAGCACTAATTCATTTTCGACACTGTGGAACATCTCTCTTCTGCTGAAGAAGTCTTCGTAGCTCTTACGTGATGTATTTTTGAATCCATATTTACTAAACAATTTTCGCTTCAAATGATCATTGAATTATATGTATTAGGCCTACAGCCAATATAACTTTACTTTATGACAGTTGTAATAGTACCGAGTATTCAGCTTTCAAACAGATTTTTTTTTATTATTATTATTTAAGTAGGTACTGAATCGGATCGTGTCACTTTTACACAGTGTGCTAAGCAAAACGAGGAATGGTTATGTTTGTAAATTTCGAAGTTTGACTGAAGTTTATCTTTAGTTTTCAATTCCACATTAAGTACATACGAACTCTGTATTTAAATGTCTTATACGAATCAACAAATCTCTAATTAGGGAATTCTCGAATTCTTCACGGAAAATAGTCTTCATGAACACATTTATTCATCCAAAGTGGAAATGGTTCTATTACTGATTCGCTAGTTGAGTGGTGAGTGAGTTCTGTGAATGAATGTCGTCGGACAACGGGGGAAAATTCAAATGGTTCAAATGGTTCTGAGCACTATGGGACTTAACTTCTGAGGTCATCAGTCACCTAGAACTTAGAACTAATTAAACCTAACTAACCTAAGGACATCACACACATCCATGCCCGAGGCAGGATTCGAACCTGCGACCGTAGCGGTCGCTCGGTTCCAACTATAGCGCCTAGAACCGCACGGGGAAAAATTCAACAAGCGCCTTCTCCCACGTCCACTAGTGGCTACAAGTTACACCGCTCTTTCTTCTGTGCTTTTCTAGTCGTCCTTCGTTGATTATCAGTTGTTTATGTGGCTGGTCCGGAAGTTTGGAGGCGCTACGTCGTTATCTAGACTCTTAAGTCACGTAATGACTGGGCCTCTTGGGTCATCAGCTCCCGTCCCCACAGGACCCTGTAACCTTAGATTAGACTGCTGTAACTCCCGTGACTGGGACTTAACATTTAATTTCGCTTTACCACACGAGAGCGTTTTGGAATTTTATATGAAGGCAGTCTCTGAGCCTATAACACATAAATGACAATTGCACTGTCCTGTAAGACAACCTCCCCTACTTTATGCTGTAGGGCAATTTCACCGAATTGATACCTAAAATTACTTCTATTGTACCACCCTACCGTATCTTATAGGATTTGAATTGGATATAAAACCTACAAGTAGCGGATGGGGATATTTGTAGTAATACTGTCTTTACAGATATAAGCCTGCGTCCATACCCGCAATAATCATTACTTTGTGCTCCAAAGTTCCAGAGTTAGTATTAATATTTTCGCCTATTTTTACATTACATGCGACTGATAATAATAATATTATTGTTTAAGTTGTTATTATTATTATTATTATTATTATTATTATTATTATTATTATTGACCTTTTTTTTCTCAGACTTAAGTCTGGTTAAAAATGGAACGTGACGCGGACCTCGGTCAAGCGTGACTTCCTTGTAACTGTATGGTATATGTTATATTGCATTTAGGAACTTCCGGGTAATTGAACATGTATCAATAATTACAGATTTTTGTAGTTGTATATATATGTTTGGATGTAGGTGTATTGCATTGATGTACTGGTGAATATTGTGAGGTATGACTCCTGTAGTTGATAGTATAATTGGGATAATGTCGACTTTATCTTGATGCCACATGTCCTTGACTTCCTCAGCCAGTTGGATGTATTTTTCAATTTTTTCTCCTGTTTTCTTCTGTATATTTGTTGTGTTGGGTATGGATATTTCAATTAGTTGTGTTAATTTCTTCTTTTTATTGGTGAGTATGATGTCAGGTTTGTTATGTGGTGTTGTTTTATCTGTTACAATCGTTCTGTTCCAGTATAATTTGTATTCATCATTCTCCAGTACATTTTGTGGTGCATACTTGTATGTGGGAACGTGTTGTTTTATTAGTTTGTTTTATGGCAAGTTGTTGATGTATTATTTTTGCTACATTGTCATGTCTTCTGGGGTATTCTGTATTTGCTAGTATTGTACATCCGCTTGTGATGTGATCTACTGTTTCTATTTGTTGTTTGCAAAGTCTGCATTTATCTGTTGTGGTATTGGGATCTTTAATAATATGCTTGCTGTAATATCTGGTGTTTATTGTTTGATCCTGTATTCCGATCATGAATCCTTCCGTCTCACTGTATATATTGCCGTTTCTTAGCCATGTGTTGGATGCGTCTTGATCTATGTGTGGCTGTGTTAGATGATACGGGTGCTTGCCGTGTAGTGTTTTCTTTTTCCAATTTACTTTCTTTGTATCTGTTGATGTTATGTGATCTAAAGGGTTGTAGAAGTGGTTATGAAATTGCAATGGTGTAGCTGATGTATTTATATGAATGATTGCTTTGTGTATTTTGCTAGTTTCTGCTCGTTCTAGAAAGAATTTTCTTAAATTGTCTACCTGTCCATAATGTAGGTTTTTTATATCTATGAATCCCCTTCCACCTTCCTTTCTGCTTAATGTGAATCTTTCTGTTGCTGAATGTATGTGATGTATTCTATATTTGTGGCATTGTGATCGTGTAAGTGTATTGAGTGCTTCTAGGTCTGTGTCACTCCATTTCACTACTCCAAATGAGTAGGTCAATACTGGTATAGCATAAGTATTTATAGCTTTTGTCTTGTTTCTTGCTGTCAATTCTGTTTTCAGTATTTTTGTTAGTCTTTGTCTATATTTTTCTTTTAGTTCTTCTTTAATATTTGTAGTATCTATTCCTATTTTTTGTCTGTATCCTAGGTATTTATAGGCATCTGTTTTTTCCATCGCTTCTATGCAGTCGCTGTGGTTATCCAATATGTAATCTTCTTGTTTAGTGTGTTTGCCCTTGACTATGCTATTTTTCTTACATTTGTCTGTTCCAAAAGCCATATTTATATCATTGCTGAATACTTCTGTTATCTTTAGTAATTGGTTGAGTTGTTGATTTGTTGCTGCCAGTAGTTTTAGATCATCCATGTATAGCAAATGTGTGATTTTGTGTGGGTATGTTCCAGTAATATTGTATCCATAATTTGTATTATTTAGCATGTTGGATAGTGGGTTCAGAGCAAGACAGAACCAGAAGGGACTTAATGAGTCTCCTTGGTATATTCCACGCTTAATCTGTATTGGCTGTGATGTGATGTTATCTGAATTTGTTTGGATATTAAGTGTGGTTTTCCAGTTTTTCATTACTGTGTTTAGAAACTGTATCAATTTAGGATCTACTTTGTATATTTCCAATATCTGTAGTAACCATGAGTGGGGTACACTATCAAAGGCTTTTTGGTAATCAATGTATGCGTAGTGTAGGGACCTTTGTTTAGTTTTAGCTTGGTATGTCACCTCTGTATCAATTATCAGTTGCTCTTTACATCCTCGTGCTCCTTTGCAGCAGCCTTTTTGTTCTTCATTTATAATTTTGTTCTATGTTGTATGTGTCATTAATTTCTGTGTGATGACTGAAGTTAATATTTTGTATATTGTTGGTAGGCATGTTATGGGGCGATATTTAGCTGGGTTTGCTGTGTCTGCTTGATCTTTAGGTTTCAGATAGGTTATTCCATGTGCAAGTGTATCAGGGGATGTGTATGGGTCTGCAATGTAACTGTTAAATAACTTAGTTAGATGTGAATGTGTTGAGGTGAACTTCTTTAGCCACTAATTTGCTATTTTATCATTTCCAGGGGCTTTCCAACTGTGTGTAGAATTAATTGCTCGGGTGACTTCATGTTGCAAAATTATCACTTCAGGCATTTGTGGTATCATATTGTATGTGTCTGTTTCTGCTTGTATCCACCGTGCATCCCTGTTATGTTGTACCGGGTTTGACCATATGCTGCTCCAGAAGTGTTCCATGTCTGTTATGTTTGGTGGATTGTCTATTTTAATGTGTGTGTTATCCATTGTTTGGTAAAATCTCTTTTGGTTTGTGTTGAATGTTTGGTTTTGTTTCCTTCTATTTTCACTTTTTTTGTATCTTCTAAGTCGTTTGGCCAATGCTTGCAATTTCTGCTTTTTTTCATCTAATTGCTCTATTGCTTCTTGTTGTGAGATTTTACCTAACCTTTTTCGTTTTTTGTCTGATATTTCATTTCTTATAAATTGTGTTAGCTGTCCGATGTCTCTTCTCAGTTTTTCTATTCTGATCTGTAGCGTGTGTTGCCATGCTGGATTTGTGGGTTTCTTCTGTGTGTTGGTTTGTTCTGATCTCTGCCTAGTGTGTATATTTAGTGTAGTGAGTGCTCCTATATAAACCAGTAGTTGTAACTCTTCCATAGTTGTGTTTTCATTTATTTTGTTGTGTATGATTGTGTTGATAGTTTTTATTGTTGTTTCGACTTGTGGGTTATTTGGCGGTCTATGCAAGAATGGTCTAATGTCTGTATTTGTGTCTTTGTATTCTATATATGTCAGCTGAAATTTCTCTTCTATATCTAACACGTGTCTCTCTTCGTGTTCTATTTGTGCTTGTTCTGGTGGCTGTCTTAAGATTTCGTTTTCCTCTGATTGTTTAATTGATGCGTGTTGGTCTTTGTTTGTTTGCTGTGGGATGTTTGAGTCCATTACTGTGTTTTCTTCCTCTTCTGATTGCACATTATTTTGTTCCAGTATTTGTTGTACTTGTTGTTTGATGTTTTCTAATTCTGACTGGGGTATCCTGTTATTTTTGATTATTACACGGATCTGATCAGCTAGTCGTTGTTCTGTTAAAAATTTTAATTCCGGGTATCTGGTAATAAATGTTGTGTATACTTGTGATCTGTATCCAGTTGTGTTGGTTCCTAGGTTTGTTGCTTGGTAATAACAGAACATGAGGTGTCGATTAACTTCATCTGACCATCTCATCCTCTGTCTTTGTTTTCCTTCTAGGGTGGTTGCAGGAAGCATATCCTGCAAAACACCTCTATTCGGATTTAAATCCTTTTCCATTTGGCTAGCAGTGTCGTTACCATTGTGGGCAGGCATAGGGTTCAAGCGTCGTCCCCGACCATGACGGCACTTGTCCGAAGCTTCTTTAGTTCTGTCCTGAACCAAGTAATCACACTAAAAGGGGGGTTAGCCCTATTAGTGGTTTGTTCTTTTCGTCGCCTTTTACGACTGGTAGAACATACCGGAGGCTTATTCTTTTCCCGGGCTTCCACGGGAATTATTATTATTATTATTATTATTATTGACTTTTTTTCCTCAGACTTAAGTCTGGTTAAAAATGGAACGTGACGCGGACCTCGGTCAAGCGTGACTTCCTTGTAACTGTATGGTATATGTTATATTGCATTTAGGAACTTTCGGGTAATTGAACAAGTATCAATAATTACAGATTTTTGTAATTGTATATATATGTTTGGATGTAGCTGTATTGCATTGATGTACTGGTGAATATTGTGAGGTATGACTCCTGTAGTTGATAGTATAATTGGGATAATGTCGACTTTATCCTGATGCCACATGTCCTTGACTTCCTCAGCCAGTTGGATGTATTTTTCAATTTTTTCTCCTGTTTTCTTCTGTATATTTGTTGTGTTGGGTATGGATATTTCAATTAGTTGTGTTAATTTCTTCTTTTTATTGGTGAGTATGATGTCAGGTTTGTTATGTGGTGTTGTTTTATCTGTTATAATCGTTCTGTTCCAGTATAATTTGTATTCATCATTCTCCAGTACATTTTGTGGTGCATACTTGTATGTGGGAACGTGTTGTTTTATTAGTTTGTTTTATGGCAAGTTGTTGATGTATTATTTTTGCTACATTGTCATGTCTTCTGGGGTATTCTGTATTTGCTAGTATTGTACATCCGCTTGTGATGTGATCTACTGTTTCTATTTGTTGTTTGCAAGGTCTGCATTTATCAGTTGTGGTGTTGGGATCTTTAATAATATGCTTGCTGTTATATCTGGTGTTTATTGTTTGATCCTGTATTGCGATCATGAATCCTTCCGTCTCACTGTATATATTGCCTTTCCTTAGCCATGTGTTGGATGCGTCTTGATCGATGTGTGGCTGTGTCAGATGATACGGGTGCTTGCCGTGTAGTGTTTTCTTTTTCCAATTTACTTTCTTTGTATCTGTTGATATTATGTGATCTAAAGGGTTGTAGAAGTGGTTATGAAATTGCAATGGTGTAGCTGATGTATTTATATGAGTGATTGCTTTGTGTATTTTGCTAGTTTCTGCTCGTTCTAGAAAGAATTTTCTTAAATTGTCTACCTGTCCATAATGTAGGTTTTTTATATCTATAAATCCCCTTCCACCTTCCTTTCTGCTTAATGTGAATCTTTCTGTTGCTGAATGTATGTGATGTATTCTATATTTGTGGCATTGTGATCGTGTAAGTGTATTGAGTGCTTCTAGGTCTGTGTCACTCCATTTCACTACTCCAAATGAGTAGGTCAATACTGGTATAGCATAAGTATTTATAGCTTTTGTCTTGTTTCTTGCTGTCAATTCTGTTTTCAGTATTTTTGTTAGTCTTTGTCTATATTTTTCTTTTAGTTCTTCTTTAATATTTGTATTATCTATTCCTATTTTTTGTCTGTATCCTAGGTATTTATAGGCATCTGTTTTTTCCATCGCTTCTATGCAGTCGTTGTGGTTATCCAATATGTAATCTTCTTGTTTAGTGTGTTTGCCCTTGACTATGCTATTTTTCTTACATTTGTCTGTTCCAAAAGCCATATTTATATCATTGCTGAATACTTCTGTTATCTTTAGTAATTGGTTGAGTTGTTGATTTGTTGCTGCCAGTAGTTTTAGATCATCCATGTATAGCAAATGTGTGATTTTGTGTGGATATGTTCCAGTAATATTGTATCCATAATTTGTATTATTTAGCATGTTGGATAGTGGGTTCAGAGCAAGACAGAACCAGAAAGGACTTAATGAGTCTCCTTGGTATATTCCACGCTTAATCTGTATTGGCTGTGATGTGATGCTATCTGAATTTGTTTGGATATTAAGTGTGGTTTTCCAGTTTTTCATTACTGTGTTTAGAAAGTGTATCAATTTAGGATCTACTTTGTATATTTCCAAAATCTGTAGTAACCATGAGTGGGGTACACTATCAAAGGCTTTTTGGTAATCAATGTATGCGTAGTGTAGGGACCTTTGTTTAGTTTTAGCTTGATATGTCACCTCTGTATCAATTATCAGTTGCTCTTTACATCCTCGTGCTCCTTTGCAGCAGCCTTTTTGTTCTTCATTTATAATTTTGTTCTGTGTTGTATGTGTCATTAATTTCTGTGTGATGACTGAAGTTAATATTTTGTATATTGTTGGTAGGCATGTTATGGGGCGATATTTAGCTGGGTTTGCTGTGTCTGCTTGATATTTAGGTTTCAGATAGGTTATTCCATGTGCAAGTGTATCAGGGGATGTGTATGGGTCTGCAATGTAACTGTTAAATAACTTAGTTAGATGTGAATGTGTTGAGGTGAACTTCTTTAGCCACTAATTTGCTATTTTATCATTTCCAGGGGCTTTCCAATTGTGTGTAGAATTAATTGCTCGGGTGACTTCATGTTGCAAAATTATCACTTCAGGCATTTGTGGTATTATCTTGTATGCGTCTGTTTCTGCTTGTATCCACCGTGCATGCCTGTTATGTTGTACCGGGTTTGACCATATGCTGCTCCAGAAGTGTTCCATGTCTGTTATGTTTGGTGGATTGTCTATTTTAATGTGTGTGTTATCCATTGTTTGGTAAAATCTCTTTTGGTTTGTGTTGAATGTTTGGTTTTGTTTCCTTCTATTTTCACTTTTTTTGTATCTTCTAAGTCGTTTGGCCAATGCTTGTAATTTCTGCTTTTTTTCATCTAATTGCTCTATTGCTTCTTGTTGTGAGATTTTACCTAACCTTTTTCGTTTTTTGTCTGATATTTCATTTCTTATAAATTGTGTTAGCTGTCCGATGTCTCTTCTCAGTTTTTCTATTCTGATCTGTAGCGTGTGTTGCCATGCTGGTTTTGTGCGTTTCTTCTGTGTGTTGGTTTGTTCTGATCTCTGCCTAGTGTGTATATTTAGTGTAGTGAGTGCTCCTATATAAACCAGTAGTTGTAACTCTTCCATAGTTGTGTTTTCATTTATTTTGTTGTGTATGATTGTGTTGATAGTTTTTATTGTTGTTTCGACTTGTGGGTTATTTGGCGGTCTATGCAAGAATGGTCTAATGTCTGTATTTGTGTCTTTGTATTCTATATATGTCAGCTGAAATTTCTCTTCTATATCTAACACGTGTCTCTCTTCGTGTTCTATTTGTGCTTGTTCTGGTGGCTGTCTTAAGATTTCGTTTTCCTCTGATTGTTTAATTGATGCGTGTTGGTCTTTGTTTGTTTGCTGTGGGATGTTTGAGTCCATTACTGTGTTTTCTTCTTCTTCTGATTGCACATTATTTTGTTCCAGTATTTGTTGTACTTGTTGTTTGATGTTTTCTAATTCTGACTGGGGTATCCTGTTATTTTTTATTATTACACGGATCTGATCAGCTAGTCGTTGTTCTGTTAAAAATTTTAATTCCGGGTATCTGGTAATAAATGTTGTGTATACTTGTGATCTGTATCCAGTTGTGTTGGTTCCTAGGTTTGTTGCTTGGTAATAACAGAACATGAGGTGTCGATTAACTTCATCTGACCATCTCATCCTCTGTCTTTGTTTTCCTTCTAGGGTGGTTGCAGGAAGCATATCCTGCAAAACACCTCTATTCGGATTTAAATCCTTTTCCATTTGGCTAGCAGTGTCGTTACCATTGTGGGCGGGCATAGGGTTCAAGCGTCGTCCCCGACCATGACGGCGCTTGTCCGAGGCTTCTTTAGTTCTGTCCTGAACCAAGTAATCACACTAAAAGGGGGGTTAGCCCTATTAGTGGTTTGTTCTTTTCGTCGCCTTTTACGACTGGCAGAACATACCGGAGGCCTATTCTTCTCCCGGGCCTCCACGGGGTTTATTATTATTATTATTATTATTATTATTATTATTATTACGCATTCTGGACGGAGTGCTGCTGTACTGGCTTGTATTGGTCTCGTATAGCAAACGACAGATGCGTTGTTGAGATCCACAAGGGCTAAATACGGCGACTGGTGATCTAACCGGTTCTCTCCTGCACACTTCGATTTACATCCTACTTCCGCCGTACCAAAAGCTGCTTTATGTAATTCCTGTTTCGTATGAATTAATAGAGACCAGTTACGTAATTACCGAAAGCCGTCACAAAGCGACATGAAGGCTGTTCGACCCTCCATCCACCGCATTCTACATCTACATATACATCGATACTCTGCAAATCATATTTAAGTACCTGGCAAGAGGTTTCATCGAACCACCTTCAGACGAATTCTCTGTTATTCCACTCTCGAAAAGCGCGCTGAAGAAACGAACACTTACATTTTCCGTGTGAGCTCTGATTTCCCGTATTTTATTATGATGACCGTTCCTCCCTATGAGGGTCGACCTCTACAAAGTATTTTCGCATTCGGAGGAGAAAGTTAGTGACTGAAATTTCGTAAGAAGATTCCGCGCAACGATAAACGTCTGTTTTAATGGTGTCCACCCCACACCCTGTATCATGTCTGTGACACACTCTCCCCTATTTCACGATAACACAAAACTTGCTCCTCTTCTTTGAACTTTCTCGATGTATTCCGTTAATCCTATCTGGTAAGGATCTCAGTAAGTGCAGCAGTACTCAAAAGAGGACGGACAAGCGTAAGTGTAGGCAGTCTCTTTAGTAGATAGGTTACATTTTTTAAGTGTTCACGGTGAGAACAGAAAACTGTTACAACCAGGTAGTTGTTACTATATCAAGCTAAACGTAGTTTCCAATCGGACATTGAAACGGCTAACTATATTGTACTGTATAGTCAAATTTGCAACACTAAAGTAATTCCGAACATAAATATAATCTATTAGAACACAAAGGCTTCCATTTACATCGTAAATGAAATGTAGAATTAAATTTGTCGTATCTTAATTGCAAAAATAGGCCGCTTTCGAGATACTTGTCTCAAAACAAACACTCTGTGCAGAAATTGTGTGTGTGTGTGTGTGTGTGTGTGTGTGTGTGTGTGTGTGTGTGTGTGTGTGTTTTGAGATGCAGTTATAAATCCTGGCTATCGGACTTCCTACTCGAAATTATCAGCCTGTGTTCTTGGCGTAAGGAACAAAATTATCATTATTTTCATTCACTTAGCTTCCCAAAGCAATACAAATACAACACTAAACCGGAAAAAGCACTCATCGCAGTCAACCATACCCAGCACACACACCGTGTGTTTTGGAACTAAGTATTTGACACAACTTTAAATGAAAATGGTCAGGAAGGTTTCCGTATTTGGCTCGAAGTTTTGGTGAGGTGCTGACATAAACTTGCGTCTTGTAAATAGCGCAAATTCCACACCGTCAAAAGAAAAGGCACCTCGTGCTCGCAACTACTACCGCTCTTCGCGAACTTCACACGTAGTGAGTTTCGGCTGGGGTTTAGAATGACACACCAGCGTCTCTCCGGCCAGTATATCGGGAAGGGAATGTGTGTCACGGAGCTCGAAGAACGCCGGCAGACCAAGTGACGAAAGGTCGTTCGGCATGGCTTCCTGGCGGGTAGCCCAGCCCCGCGTCCTTCAGGTTAGTAGCCCCCACCAATGGAGTACCAGCTGATGTCTTCGTCTCCTTCAATGTCCACTTACATAAACTCGCCGGTTTTCTATCAAAACATTTGGCCACACTTTAAATATCCGACAAAGACGCCTCTGAATATGGAGGTGTGGCGCATTGCATCGTGATTGTGACTTTAGTAACACTGCAAGGCACATGTACTGCATTTTCTTAGTAGCATGATAGATACAGGGAAAGATAAGAAGGGGACAATAATAGTTACCAAAGGAGTACGACAAGGGCTTAGCTTTTCACCTGCTATATTCAGTATATGCTTAGCCGGCACTGGTAATGGAAACGAGAAGTTAAACAAGGTGTCAGATTAATACCAGGACGTAGTCACACACTAGGGTTGCCAGATTTTGACAAATGAAAAACGGAGTAACCACTAGTTACACTGAAGCGCCAAAGAAACTGGTATAATGCATATTCAAATACAGAGGTATGTAAACAGGTAGCGTACAGTGCTGCGGTTGGCAACGCCGATATAAGACAAAAAGTGTCTGGCACTGTTATGAGATCAGTTACTGCTGCTACAATGACCGGTTGCAAAGATTCAGGTGAGCTTGAACGTGGTGTTACAGTCGGCGCACGAACGATGGGACAGTGCAGTTCCGAGTTAGCGATGAAGTGGGGATTTTCCCATGCGACCAATTCATGACTGTGCCGTGAATATCAGGCATCCGCTAAAACATCAAATCTCCGACATCCCTGTGGCCGGAAAAAGATCCTGCAAGAACGGGACCAACGAAGACAGAAGTGCAACCCTTTTCGGAGCCGAAGACCCACTACTGTACCCTTGATGACTGCACGACACAAAGCTTTACGTCTCGCTTCGGCCTGTCAACACCGACACTGGAAACATGTTGCCGGATCGGATGAGTCTCATTTCAAATTGTATCGAGCGGATGGACGTGTACAGGTATAGAGACAACCTTATGAATCCCTGGACCCTGCATGTTAGTAGGGATGTGTTCAAGCTGGTGGAGGCCCTGTAATGGTGTAGGGCGTGTTGGAGTGATATGGTATCCCTGATACGTTTAGATAAGACTCTGACAGGTGACACGTACGTAAGCGTCCTTTTGTGATCACCTGGATCCATTCATGTCCATTGTGCTTTCTGACGGAGTTGGGCAATTCCAGCAGGACAATGCGACACCCCACACGTCGGGAATTGTTATAGAATAGCTCCAGGAACACTCCTCTGAGTTAAAACACTTCCACTGGCCGCCAAACTAGTCACAAATGAAAGTTATTGAGCATACCTGGGATTCCTTGCAACGTGCTGTTCAGAAGAGATCCTCACCCCATCGTACTCTAACGGATTTATAGACAACCCTGCACGGTTCATGGTGCCGATTCTCTGCAGCACTACTTCAGACATTAGTCGATTCCATTCCAAGTCGTGTTTCGGCACTACTGCGTGCTCGCGGGGGCCCTACGCCACATTACTCAGGTGTACCAGTTTCTTTGGCTTTTCAGTGTATATTACATCACACAATAAATTACACAGCCCTTCCATGCGCTTCATAATGTGCACCAAACGTAAATAGTGAAGAAGTGCACGTCTAAAACCACACAAATTACATATGTATTTTTTTTTCAAGGCCAAGATTCAGATTGATTCTGTTTCACTGAAACTTAGGCTCTTTTTAATAATGGAATATTTAATTTAATATTTAATTTTCAATAATTGAATATTTAAATGTTTCTGGATAAGGCATGTTTCCATATTTCACTGTCACCTGGCGTTCCGCCCTGATCAAATCTGATCAACGTCGGTTTCTTGTGTCGTACCGTATTTTTCACGGAGGAAATGATTCGGTCTACGAAAGGCATTGGAGCGAGGGATACTGAACAAAAGTCGTACCACTTTGGAGATATTTGATACACCTTGCTCAGTCACTGAAGAAAAGAATTTAAGCCAGTTTGCAACAGAATCACCATCTTCGTTCACACCGCTGCTGAGATAATCTCGATGACTGTTAAACTCTTCATGTAGATCACCTTTGCAAATATTTTCACTTGGATGAAACTGTTTTACAAGCGTTGCAAAGTATTTGAACTCAGTAGAGAAGGATGCATAGGGACTGTCGTTGCCTATCATAACTTTTTTGCAGATTGGTATAAAAGAAGTTAGGGTCTTCAGTTACTTTCTCTGTAACGGAACAGACAATACAACAATCCATCTAGAGGTTCTTTAGCTTTGCTACCAAGAAAACTGTTTCCTATTCTGCTGTATTTTAGAATTAAGAAGTTAACGAGTTTGGATGACACTTAGAGACAGGCCTTTTTAGTGTTTTAGCTACCATTTCCAGCTAACTCATAACCAAAGAAATTATAACAAACTTATTTTTCAACAGGATAAGTTTTAAGACTTTATTTATCCTATTAAATGTAATTCGTAATATACATAAATACAAAAACGTAGAATTATTCCCTGTAGAAGAAAAACTGAGGAATAAAATTTGGACGAAAAAACGGAAGAATGTGTTAAAAGCGGAGCATATGGTAACCCTAACGCACACCTAAATACTCTACCCTTTGCCGATGAACATATGACTAGTCAGAACACACAGGACACCTAAATCGAGTATGTACAAGAATCATCTAAAAATTTCAGTAAAAAAGTTAATGCCGGCCTGAGTGGCCGAGCGGTTCTAGGCGCTTCAATTTGGAACCACGCGACCACTACGGTCTCAGGTTCGAATCCTGCCTCGGGCATGGATGTGTGTGATGTCCTTAGGTTAGTTAGGTTTAAGTAGTTCTAAGTTCTAGGGGACTGATGACCTCAGATGTTACGTCCCATAGTGTTAAAACCCAAAAAGTTAATGTAATGGACTTCAAAGAGAAATTTCTAGTCGGCTACAAAATATCACCACATGAATTACCAACAGGCGTAATATTTTCAGCTGTTAGGCTGTGATTTTAGCTAAGAATATGAAAACTACATCACTAATACTTTAAATCTGGCACCATACACAGGACACTGGGAGAGAAGACGGATAATGACACAAATCTAAAATTTTGAAGTATGGCTATGGAAATGAATCTTGGAGATCATCTAAAAACGACAGAAGAATACAATCGGTTGAAATGAAATTTTTAAGCAAAATTGACGGTTGTACCCGCAGAGTACAAATACGAAACAATATTATGGAATAACACCCTAATGCACACATCAAAACAAGTTTTGCTCATGAAAACCACACATGGCATGTTGCACCACCATACAGCGAGACCTTCAGAGGTGGTGGTCCAGGTTGCTGTACACACCGGCACCTCTAATACCCAGCAGCACGTCTTCTTGCATTGATGCATGCGTGTATTCGTCGTGGCATACTATACACAAGTTCATCGAGGCACTGTTGGTTCAGATTGTCCCACTCCTCACCGGCGATTCGGCGTAGATCCCTCAGAGTGGTTGGTGGGTCACGTCGTCCATAAACAGCCCTTTACAATATATCCCACGTATGTTCGACAAGGTTCGTGTCTGGAGAACATACTGTCCACTCTAGTCGAGCGACGTCGTTATCCAAAAGGAAGTCATTCACAAGATGTGCACGATGGGAGTGCGAATTGTCGTCCATGAAGACGAATGCCTCGCCAATATGCTGCCGATATGGTTGCACTATCGGTCGGAAGATGGCATTCACGTATCGTACAGCCGTTACGGCGCCTTCCATGACCACCAGCGGCGTACGTCGGCCCCACATAATGCCATCCCAAAATAACAAGGAACCTCCTCCTTGCTGCACTCGCTGGGCAGTCTGTCTAAAGCGTTCAGCCTGACAGGGTTGCCTCCACACACGTCTCCGATTGTCTGGTTGAAGGCACATTCGACAATCAATGGTGAAGAGAATGTGATGCCTACCCTGAGTGGTCCATTCGGCATGTTGTTGGGCCCATCTGTACCGCTCTGCATGGTGTCGTGGTTGCAAGGCTGGACCTCGTCATGGATGTCGAGAGAAGTTGCGCGTCATGCAGCCTACTGCGCACATTTTGAGTCGTAACACGATGTCCTGTGGCTGCACGAAAAGCGTTATTCATTGTACCTTCTTCGGTAGAATTAGTTTTGATTTATAGCTAAATATGTTAAAAATGGGTTATATTTGTTTCATTTAAAACGAAGTGTACTCTCTGAAATTATCAAGTGGTAAATGATTTATGATTCCTGTAATATTTGTCTGAGAAAACTAGATGGAACTGCGAGCTCAGCAGATCATGATAGAGGCGCAATGTGCCGAATGTATTTCGCGAACAGCCCTGATTTCGGTCTGGCACAAACAAAGCACGTCCCTAAGGTTATTTGCGAACCATGTAACCGTGTCTTGCGATCAGTTTGAGCAAGCACAAATTACGTATGATCTAGCCAATGGCTCCGAACTGTGAATCTGAAGCTCTCGCTTCTGTCAGATACAGGTCCCACAGAACTGATGATGGTGTTAAATTACTACGGCTCGTAAATGGTAAAAATGCCCACCACTATCAACAATGACCGTTGCTCAATAAGAAGGAAAGAATATTCATTTGCTAACTTGATTTTTACAATTTCTGTCGCTTCATTCAAATATCGGAGCAAAATAGCGCTTCACAGGCCAGGACGCGTTACAGTGACGAAAATCCCTTCTTCCGATTTTCACACTATAAAGACACTTTAACGTACTATGTAAGACTAAGCCGACCCAGTTTGTAGTTGTATTTGATCAATAAATGCTTCAGTTACTTTGTAAAAAAAAGAAACGGCTGATTTTCATTTCGCGTGGCTCTTCTGTAACGTAGTTTTTTTAACTCGCTGTTGAAAGTATTCGATTAAAAAAATGATTTCCTTTACACATGGTGGTGTAGCATCTTAGCTTGGAACTGGTACCTTTTTCCATAATTCGCAGCGATCATTGCGAAATGAAGCTATTTTCCAAACACACTGCTCTCTTGTATCTAGAATAATTGGTATGGTAAATAAGAGTGCAGTGTGGTTGGGATTTTGTGTGTGACCTTGTATCCTCGGAGTCTTTCGCGATGGAATACCTGAATGAAATCTTCTCGGTTTACAAGCTGCGTCATTTCGAATGGAACACTCGAACTTTCGATGGCTGTTTCCGCCATCGAAAGCTTCAGTGTTCATTCGAAATGGCGTCTCTTTTAAACCAAGGAGATTTTATTGATCAAAGTGTGTACTTCCGTATGAATACGACGGGTTTCGTACACAACCATAAAAACCTGAACTTCATTAAATACTGATCGAAACCAGCCACCTCAAAAATATTTGTACTGACCCGATGGAATAAAAGGATAAATTGAAATTTGAACACAGCTGCTGAAGCTCACTTGACAAATGTGTAGGCAGTAACGTAACGTGGTACCCTTAATGTTCGAGCGTAGCCTCTAACACTGCAGGAAATGAAAAATAATTACTATAAATCGTTTCAAGTCAAGTGTTTTATTCTTGTGTGAATTTAACCATCCATGAGCGTAAAACTTAAGTATATATATAAACTTTCCGTCGGCGAGTTGTGTAAGCTGCACAATTACATGATACGGTCTTACAGCAGCTTGCAGTTTGTTTTAAATAGCAAGCAATTAATTTCACCAACTGCGACATAGTCGCAAATGAGGACGGTCGTTACGGACTGAAACAGGACATCGTCTAGAGAATTGATATTGTGATCAAAGACTGGAATAAAAAACCTTTAAGCAATTAATTCTTGTCCATATTCTACAATTAAGTGAAATTTACGTAGATTTTTCTACATCTATAGTGACTAATAGTTTCTACTCCTAGTATGTCTAAAGACCCCTTTCGTAATTCTGAGGGAGTCTAGTACCACAAGTCGTAAATGAGTACATGCTTTAAATTGATCATATCTATACTTCCAAATAAACTATGCTTAGCTCTTGAGAATAATATTTTTTCTGATAAACATATGATGAAACCAAGGCCGACTGAAACTTTTGTTTACATGATTTTTTCCCGGATTGCGTAATCTCATCGTCCCAACTTTTTTTGTTCTTCTTTCTAAGACGTTTCCATGTCGATTTTACTACATTAACTGAAATAATAATAATAAATGATACAAGAAAAGTATGGCTGTATAGTTGCCTATTCTTACAGACCACTGAAAGTACATGGACAAAGTAAATTTTTTTTGTAGTGGTGTTAGCATCGCATTGAAATAAGACGAAAACCAGCCACAGTTACTTACTCCTCTATTCATTTTAAGTAAATAATATCCGCGCCTCAATCAAACTGTGAAGTTCAATTTCGTAGACTGTAGTTGTTTTGCGTCGTCAACCTTCTGACTGGTTGACGTAGCCCGCCACGAATTCCTCTCCTGTGCCAACCTCTTCATCTCAAAGTAGCACTTGGAACCTACTTCCTTAATTACTTACTGTCTTTCTCTACAGCTCCCTCTAGTACCATGGAACGTACTCCTTCACGTCGCAATAGATGTCCTGTCATTGTATCCCTCCTTCTTGTCAGTGTATTCCATATACTCCTTCCCTCTCTGATTCTGAGGAGAACCTCCTCATTCCTTACTGCATCAGTCCACCTAATTTTCAGCAATCTTCTGTATCACCAAATCTCAAACGATTCTATTCTATTCTATTCTCTTCCAGTTTTCCCACAGTACATGTTTCACTACCATACAATGCTGTGCGCCAAACGTAAATTATTCTTAGAAATTTCTTCTTCAGATTAAGGCTCATGTTTGATACCAGGCCAGAAATGACCTTTTTGCCAATGCTAATCTGCTTCTGATGTTCCCCTTGCTCTGCCTGTCCTGGGTTATTTTGCTGCTTAGGCAGCAGAATTCTTGAAGTTAATCTACTTCGTGATAACAGACGGCAATACAGGCTTTGTATATTTGTTTCCTACAATAGGTTGCTAATAGTGGTATTTTGGTTCATACGGTAATCACAAAATTACACTGTTATCATGCATACCAACGCCATCACATAAAACCGGCACTACCATTTGAGGATAAACCTTTGAAGTTATAAACAGGTAACGGCTCCGTTCAGCTAAAGTAGAATAGATTTTGACCGGTTGTCTTTATTTCAGTTAAATAAAGAGAACCTTCTGGCTTCTTGGGTCTGTTGTCAATTTTCGACGGAATAGCAAAGTTATTTGTGTGTCTAACTTCATTGTAAAAGGTTAATCTCGGGACTTTTCCCAAGTGTGTTTCTGTTATGAGGACACCGACCTTGTATTGCCTGAATATATTGAAAATCACTCTAGCAGTTGGACAGTATAAACTGGAGCACATGCGCACCATCTTCGAGCAACAGTTGCGTTGTCCGAGCGGATTCAGCTAATGAATTCGTTATCAAGGATGTGTAATCAATTACATCACGCCTCATCAAATAAAAGCACATTGATATCGTAGTGGGGCTGTAAACATCAGGAAAAGCAGCACATCCAGTGCCTGGGTTGTGAGGCACTTGATAACATCGAATGTAGTCATGCAGTGTGTTTGCCCCAGAGTGCTCCAGTAGCTTTTGTCGACCTAGATTTGGTGGACAGCGAGGAAGTCCGAACAAAAAGTCATCGTCAGTGCATCGTATCTGTTTCCAAACCGCTCTCGAGAAACCAGGTCCAGCTGAGGGCTGCCTATCTACTGGCTACCAGGGAAACAAAAATTTGGTTTCCAGTATTCCACGTAATTATTGGCCGAATTTAAAACTTTAAAATGCTGTCATAATCTGCTCATTGAGAGGTATAATCTTAGGTTAAAAGTCTAGTTCAGTAAGACAAAAATGGTTCAAATGACTCTGAGCACAATGGGACTTAACTTCTGCGGTCATCAGTCCCCTAGAACTTAGAACTACTTAAACCTAACTAACCTAAGGACATCATACACATCCACGCCCGAGGCAGGATTCGAACCGGCTACCGTAGCGGTCACGCGGTTCCAGACTGTAGCGCCTAGAACCGCTCGGCCACCCCGGCCGGCACAGTAAGGCAAATATTACAATTAGGAACTGTGTTTCTTGAGGCTGACTGCGCATAAATACTTGCACCATGTTCACCAATAATTTGAGAATGAGAACACTTATCGAGTTTCAACGAACTTTAAGCATAATTTCAAAGCTTTTTCTTGTCGATACTTCTCACAAAATGATTAAAGGAAAATTTTATCGCCGACTACGTTTTCGCTCTCTACCCGCTTCCGCGGCCGAGGTCGCTAACGTGCGTCTGTGTGGTGCCCGATTCGAATCCTTTTTGTCATCGGTCTTCTGACTCGTTTTATGCGACCCGTCACGAATTCCTCTCCTATGCCGACCTCTTCATCTCAGAGTAGCACTTACAACCCACGTCCTCAATTATTTTCTGGATGTATTCCAATCTCTGTCTTCCTCTACAGTTTTTGCCCCCTACAGCCCCCTCTAGGGCCGTGGAAGTCATTTCCTCATGTCACAACAGATGTCCTGTCATCTTTTCCCTTCTACTTGTCAGTGTTTCCAACAATTTATTTCCCCTCCGATTCTGCGCAGAAGCTCCTCATTCTTCACCTTACCAGTGCACCTAATTTTCAACATTGGTCTGTAGCACCACATCTTAACTGCTTCAGTACTCTTTTGTTCCGGTTTTCCACAGTCCACGTTTCACTACCATACAATTCTGTGCTCCAAACTTACATTCTCAGGAATTTCTTCCTCAAATTAAAGCCTATGTTTGATACTAGTAGACTTATCTAGGCCAGGAATGCCCTTTTGCCAATGCCAGTCTGCTTTTGATGTCTTCCTTGCTCCATCCGTCATTGGTTATTTTGCTGCCTAAGTAGCAGAATTCTTTAACTTGGTCTACTTCGTGACCATCAATCCTGATTTTAAGTTTCTCGCTGTTGTCATTTCTGCTACTTCTCATTATTTTCGTCTTTCTTTGATTTACTTTCAGTCCACATTCAGCAGATCATGTAATTCTTCTTCGCTTTCACTCAGGATAAGAGTGCCATCAGCGAATCGTATCATTGATATCCTCTCATCTTGAATTTTAATTCCACTCCTGAACCCTTCTTTTATTTCCATCATTGATCCTTCGATTACGCCCTTCTTAATCTGAGCACTTCTTTCCTTATCGTCCACTCTCATAATTGCCGCTTGGCTCTTGTACATACTGTATATTACCTGTCTCTCCCTATACCTTACCCCTATTCTTCCCAGAATTTCGAACATCTTGCACCATTTTGCATTGTCGCACACTTTTCCAGGTCGACAAGCCCTGTGAATGTATCTTGATTTTTCGTCAGTCTTGCTTCCATTGTTAATCACAAGGTCAGAATTTACTCTCAGGTGCCTTTACCTTTCCTAAGGCCAAACTGATCGTCATCCAAAACATCCTCAATTTTCTTCCGCATTCTTCTGTGTCAGGCAGCAGTAGCCGGCCGAGACACAAGCAGCAACAGGAAAGTTGCCGATATTGTGACTTTTACGAGTTCCTAACCAGGAGCGAATTTTATATCAGCTGTATGCTTTAATAGTATAGTTTCTTGAGTTTCTGCGTGTTTATTTAATATATTGTAGGCACAGTTATCGCATCTTCGTTTGCGTCGGAAAGTAAATCGATTTTGTGGCATATTACAAGTTCCTAATCAACGGCGAATTATTTAGTTTCACATGAGTGCTTCGGTAGTTAAGTTTTTGAATCTCTGCGTATTACTATATTTTCTTAGACACAGTTCCTGCGGTTTCGTCAGGGTCTACAGTAGAGTTGCGCAGCACGTGCCGGTAGTCCGTTTATCTGCATACTTTAGTTTTACGCCGTCTTTAGTATGGACAGGGACTGCGATTGTTGCATGCGGATGCCAGCCGAGTTGGTGACACTACGCTCTCAGCTTCAGGCTGTGATGGCTTCGGTTACACAGCTTGAGGCTGCAGTGGATGGGCACCACTGTTGTGGGCCGGCCGTGGGGATCCAACGGACGCCCAGCACGCCAGAGTCCTCCGATCGGTCTTCACCGGTGGCCAGCCCAGTTACGCTCCCACTGAGGTTCACCCCTCACCTGTAGCCGAGTGGGAGGTCGCCCTGGGGCGAAGCAGGCGGCGAAAGACTTCCCAGGCGGCCGCACATAAGGCCTCCCCGGTTCGTCTGAGAAACAGGTTCCAGGTGCTGTCTGTGGCTGACACTGTCGCTGAGCCACATGCTGTCGCCTGTCCTATTTCAGAGGAAACCTCTCAGCCTGCAAGATCGGGACAATTACAGAGGGTGAGATTGTTGATAGTTGGGAGCTCCAACGTTAGGCGCCTTATGGGGCCCCTTAGGGACATGGCTGAAAAGAAGGGTAAGAAACCCAACGTGCACTCCGTGTGCATACTGGGTGGAGTCATTCCAGATGTGGAACGGGTCCTGTCGGATGCCATGAAGACCACAGGGTGCAGACAACTGCAGGTGGTTGCTCACGTCGGTACCAATGATGTGTGGATCAGAAGAGATTCTCTCTGGTTTCGAGTGGCTAACAGAATTGGTAAAGGCTGCAAGTCTTGCTTGCAAGATGAAAGCAGAACTGACCATTTGCAGCATAGTAGACAGGACCGATTGCGGACCTCTGTACAGAACCCAGTGGAGGGGTCTGAATCAGAGGCTGACGGTTCTGCGACCGGGTAGGCTGCAGATTCCTCGACTTCCGCCAAAGAGTGGTTGGGTTTCATGTTTCGCTGTATAGGTCAGGTGTCCACTATACGCAGGAGGCGGCTCCACGGGTAGCAAGGGCTGTGTGACGTGGACTGGGCGATTTTTTAGATTAGAGGGTCTCGAGAAAACACAAGAAGGGCTTCAGTCAAAAAGGGCGCAGGCCGAACTTAGAAAGAACGTAGATACAGGAACCATTGGTATAACAGTTGTAAATTGTCGTAGCTGTGTTGAAAAAGTACCAGAGCTCCAAGCGCTAATAGAGACCACTGATGCTCAAATCGTTATAGGCACTGAAAGCTGGCTAAAGCCGGATATAAGCTCAGCTAAATTTTTTGCGAAGAGCCTAACGGTGTTCCGAAAGGACAGTCTAAACACGGTTGGCGGTGGCGTGTTTGTTGGTGTAGTTTATCCTGTAACGAAATTGAAGTAGATAGTTCTTGTGAGTTAGTATGGACAGAGTTCATTGTTGGCAACCGGAATAAAATAATAATTGGATCCTTTTACCGACCTCTCACTACAGATGATAAAATTGCTGAAATGTTCAAAGAAAACGAGTTTGATTTCAAAAACCTTCGCGACTTATACGATTATAGTTGGTGGTTTTTAATTTATCCTGGATATGTTGGCGAAAATACATGTTTAATTCCGGAGCCGGTCGCGGTGGCAGAGCGGTTCTAGGCGCTTCGGTCCGTAGCCGCGCGACTGCTACTGTCGCAGGTTTGAATCCTGCCTCGGGCATGGATGTGTGTGATGTCCTTAGGTTAGTTAGGTTTAAGTAGTTCTAAATTCTAGGGGGCTGATGACCTCAGATGTTAAGTCCCATAGTGCTCAGAGCCATTTGAACCATTTAATTCCGGAGGTACGCATAAAACATCATTCTAAATTGTGCTAAACGCATTCTCTGAAAATTATTTCTAGCAGTTAGTTCATGAACCCACGCCAGTAAACGGTTATGAAAACACACTTGACCTCTTAGCAACAAATAATCCTGAGTTAATAACGGCCGGCCGCGGTGGTCTAGCGGTTCAGGCGCTCAGTCCGGAACCGCGCGACTGCTACGGTCGCAGGTTCGAATCCTGCCTCGGGCAGTTCTAAGTTCTAGGGGACTGATGACCACAGATGTTAAGTCCCATAGTGCTCAGAACCATTTGAACCATTTTTTTAGTTAATAACAAGCATCAAAATGGATATATGGATTAGTGAACACAGGGTTGTCGTAGCGAGATTGAATACCGTAACCACCAAATACTCCAAAAATGAACGAAAAATTTACCCATTCAAAAAAGCAGATAAAAATTCATGCAGACGAAACAAACATGCCAAAATTAAATAGACGCAAAATCCCCGACGTTGGCGATCTTTCACAGATGCTCGAAATTTAGCGCGGACTTTAATGCGAGATGCTTATAACAGTTTCCACAACGAAACTTTGTCTCGAAACCTGGCAGAAAATCCAAAGAGATTCTGGGTGTATGTGAAGTATGTTAACGGCAAGAAAGAATCAATGCCTTCACTACGGGATACCAATGGAGATACTATCGAAGGAAGTACTGCACAGGATAGATTAGCATGGAGAGCTGCATCAAACCAGTCTCAGAACTGAAGACCACAACAACAACAACAACAACATCATCATCATTTGGTCGGCAAGGGGAGGAGAGGTGGTGGCGTTAAGTTCCTGACCACCAGACTGGTTTAGAAACCAAATCACACGTAAATGATGGCAATCCATCCGTCGGATGGGGACGTAAGCTTGTCAGCCCCCTTGGTGCTATTTGCGAAGAGTAAGCTATGTGCCGGCACCTGCTTTCACCCTGCCCTTTTGACATCATCATGATCATCATCATACAACACACACACACACACACACACACACACACACACACACACACACACACACACACGCATGCACTATTACAAATATTGTAAAGGAGCATGTTGTAAATAACACACTTGGTGGGCTGTTTCTCTAAGGAGCAGTCAAATGAAGACGAGGCAGATGTTGTTTCAAAAGTGGTATCCGTAACTGTTAATACATTTATCCCACTACGATACAACACGATCAATGCCTTCATGAAAAAATGTTTGCGGTTGCCTACTGGAGCATGGTTATTCTCAGGTCTTCACGTCTTCGTCCGAAGTACATATACAGCTATGAATATTTTTCTTCAGGACTCAAAATGTATGTAAATCGCAAAGGGAGAACTGTGTGGACGATGTGTAAGGGCTTCACAGCGAAACTTCTGCAGCGTAGTCGAAACAATCTTGACAACATGTGGGCCTGCCCATCCGATTTCAGTATTTTTGGGATCCAGAAGAAAGACATTCATGACTGCCGATTTGTTCGGACGAAGAGGTTCCCGACTAGTAGGTAGTCATGTTTCCGTAGGCAATCGCAAACATTTTTCCATGAATGCATCATAAAATAGTGAACAGTTTACTTACTTCTTTCCATGGGTCTAGTTGTCATTTGACTGCCACTTATATATATTTATAGCGTTGTGCGACACACAGTTTAGAAGGTATGACATAATAAACATTGAGATGTGTGAAAAACTAGCTTTTGTTTTAATTGTAGAGCACATTACGCAGACTATATTCATACAGTCTGCTGCTCGTGGTCTCGCGGTAGCGTTCTCACCTCCCGAGCACGGGGTCCCGGGTGCGATTCCCGGCGGGGTCAGGGATTTTCCCTGCCTCGAGAGGAGCCTTTATCATCATTCATCCCCATTACGGTCGGAGGAAGGCAATGGCAAACCACCTCAATTAGGACCTTGCCTAGTACGGCGGTGCGGGTCTCCCACATTGTTCCCCTACGCTCTGTCACGTAGTATGGAACTTAATCATCATCATCATCATCATCATACCGTGTTTCATCAAGTGTTTCATCATAATAATAGCGCTTAGCGGCGACTTCAGACAAATTTTAAGCATAATGTCAAATGTTTCCTAAAATTTATCACGCTTATGGTTCAAATGGCTCTGAGCACTATGGGACTCAACATCTGTGGTCATAAGTCCCCTAGAACTTAGAACTACTTAAACCTAACTAACCTAAGGACATCACACACATCCATGCCCGAGGCAGGATTCGAACCTGCGACCGTAGCGGTCGCGCGGGTCCGGACTGAGCGCCTAGAACCGCTAGACCACCGCAGCCGGCTATCACGCTTATGTACTTAGTCAAATTCTTCATATATTAACTCATTTGTAAGTTAAATAAGTGTCGTGTGAGTAGGGCCTCCCGTCGGGTAGACCGTTCGTTGGGTGCAATTCTTTCGATTTGACGCCACTTCGGCGACTTGCGCTTTGAATTTACAAGTTAATCTGACGTTTGAAGCGGTTTTAGGCAAGGGCGCCCGATTATATTGCTTTCGTTGATAGAATTAGGTTTTTTTGCCATTATGTTCGTTTCAAAGTACCGAAAAACAGACTCTCAACGTTCTCAAAGAGTAATAGTGCTGTCTGTATGTGTAAAATATAGACGGTGAAGAAAAGTGTGGCAAAAACCTGCGGAATGTACGTGCTAATTATTGGCAGACCCATATTTCAGGACAATGGGGGCTTATTTAGTTTCAGACACAAAAATTTCTTTCCAACGTATTCGTTAGTCTTAAGAATTGCTAACGAGATTCGGATTCGCAACACCATTCAATTTCAACAGTGGGCCAGTTATTGTTGAATCTTATTATAATACAAAGAACAATGCAGTATTACTATGCAAGCTTTCGCGGCAGGCATCCGAATTGAGAAGCGAGGTTCCCAGCTCAATGGGCAGTGGTCCAAGAAACACTAAGCTGCTGGCGTGTTGTTCAGAATCGCGTGGGACGTCGTCTGACAGCTTCCAACGCCAGGCATGTTCCTCAGCGTGGTTATCTTCACGATGGTCGACGTATGTCGCACGATTTTCAAGGAAGATCGGCGCTCGTCTCGGCATGTCTTGTAGATGCCTCTGTTGTCACAAGAAGTAGGTCGTGAGCATTGTCTGTAGCTGTCCATAATTTCAAAGCATCATAAGATACCATATGAAAGAAGGGAAGTTGGGTTCACTGCGCTACAGCTTCTACAATTTTAATGCAGTTGATCTGAAGGGAATATCTTCACTTATCTGGCATCCAGTGCTGAGTGAAGGTATCCCATAGACATTTCCGTAGATTAGTCTTCAGCTATTTGCATTCATATAACTCCCAAATGGCCTGTTACGCCCTTATTCCCACCTTCCACTAGGTTGTTGTATCTGTATTTTCTTGTCTCCTGAAATTCTGTAGGACAACCTGCTTGGTCCTTCTGTCATCCATTCACACGGCTTCATGTTCCGTTCATTTCAAATTTCATTTTAGTCATTATTACATCAACTACTCCACCCTGTTCGGGTCAGTTTTTTTTCGTCTGCTCCTCTCCCTCATCTAGTCATCAATCTCCTGGTTTGATGCGGCCCGCCACGAAATCCTCTCCTGTGGCAACCTCTTTATCTCATTGTAACACTTGCAGTCTATATCTTCAATTATTTGTTGGATGTATCCCAGTCTCCGTCTTCTCCTACACTTTTTACCCACCAAAGCTCACTCTAGTACCACAGAAGTTACTCTCTGTTGTCCTGCGTTGTCATGCGTTGATTTGCTTTCAATGTAGGTACTCTTATTTCTGCTGCTTCCCATTACATCTGTCAGTTCCATAGTGTTTGGTCATTAGACTGTCCATTCCATTTAATAAGTCACATAATTCTTGTTTAATTTCATTGATATTCTATACCTTGAATTTAATCCCAGTTCTGAATATCTATTATTTCCGTCACTGCTTCTTCGAAGTTCAGAATGAACAGTAGAGGCGAAAGATTTTATAACGAGCTTACAGCCCGCATCTCGTGGTCATGTGGTAGCGTTCTCGCTTCCCACGCTCGGGTTCCCGGGTTCGATTCCCGGCGGGGTCAGGGATTTTCTCTGCCTCGTGATGGCTGGGTGTTGTGTGCTGTCCTTAGGTTAGTTAGGTTTAAGTAGTTCTACGTTCTAGGGGACTTATGACCACAGCAGTTGAGTCCCATAGTGCTCAGAGCAATTTGAACCGAGCTTACACCCTTCTTAGTGTGACCACTTCGTTCTTGATGTTACATTCTTATTTTCCCTCTTGATTCTTGTACACACTAGATATTATCCGTCTTTCCATATAGCTTATCCGTACTTCCCTGAGAATTTCAAACATAAGCACCATTTTACATTGAATTCGAAGTTTTTCGCAACAGCATCCATGTATAAAATCTCTTCGGTGTTCTGACCACGTGAAATCGGAGTTAAAACTCGAGTTTTGAGAGATTAACGCTATGGCCAGGAGGTGACGGCCAGGAGCGAAAAACTGTAGGCTTGTTGATATCGTTAAGGGCCTCGTGCTCACGCCACCAGGGCAACTAGATTTTTTGGTTTGCCAAAAATACAGAAAGAGGGCGTTCGTTCCATTCAGACCAATTGTTAGCACCATCAGGTCTCTTACTTAAAAGCCGGTGAAATATCTGATGGGAGTAGTTGCTGCCTAAAGTATGCAATTGCTGCCATTATATACAGAACTCCAACCTCCTTTTGGATAATTAAAGGGGTGCACTTAGCCCCGAACGACATTATGTTGAACCTTTATTTAAGAAAATACCTATAGCAAATGCATTTGAACTTCTAGCTGACCATTCTCCACCTGACATTACCAAACTTTTTCAACACGTTTTGGCAACCACATACTTTCTGTACGATAGGAAATACGAAATGACCGGTGTTGTGATTATGGGTTCTTCATTATCACCAGCTTTGCTAACTTCTTTTTGGAAAATCTGGAAAAATATTAGTGTTTTCGGACGTTTTGGTTGATCGTATATTGATTGTACAACTGGGTCATTTTCTGTGTAGAAATCTGACTCAGAACTGAATGAGCGCAGCTTCCGCCATCCACCTCAGTAGCATTCTGTCCTGAACACTTCATTATACAGAGTACACACCATTTCAAATGATGAACACCTAGCGTCTGAATTGTAACACCTTAAGAATGTGTTGAGGAAAAGTGGATACAAACATTAAATTAAAGCTTCATTTACCGGTAAACCTAGGAGAAAACTCATCCAGCTAATGAAAGAATGTAAACCCACAGCATCCCTTAAATTCTAAATGACGACCTCGAGCAAAATGTGATGCCTATTATCTGAATATTGTATTAGACCGGTAATCCGATTTTTGCGGAATATTAATGACTTGCTGCATCCAATGAAAGACAGCCCAGATTTGAGAGTGCCCGTGTCAACAATGACCCATGTGAATGTGGTACAAATTGCGCAGTGCAGAAGATCCGCACCGTAGCTGAGTGCGGCACTGAACTTAGACGAAATAGCACGTATAGAAATCCCGAGAAATCAGCTATAGTGGAAAATAGCCTTACGGGAGGACAAAACATTAAAACGAAGGTCCTCTGCCACGCATCGACCTGATGGGGTTTCACAATAAAAGATGAGGTAGAAATTATCGTGGATATCATAATCTCAATGGTGCCTGTGGACTAGCACTTGAGACGGACTTCTTCGAAGAAACATAACCAAAAATCGTAACTCTTAAGGAAGTATTTGATGCCGGGTGTGGTCCATTCCCCTTACGTCCAGCAGTCGTAAGCCGTCGGTGGTGTGCAGCTTACCGCTACATAAACGATTTCGTGCATCTGTGCATGCAAATAGAAGTTATAATTCCAAGCGACGTTACCCAACATGACAGACTTGAAAGACACTACAAAGGAGTCATTTCCAGACGAAGAAGATAGCATTAATCTTTGAAAGCACGAGTTTCGACACCGATTTGACGCGGTCTGAACAGCGAGAAAGTTTTGTAACATTTTACGTCGTCGAAAGCTTTTCCTAGGACGCGAAATACTATGAACGTTCCCTTATTGCCCCGGCTCCATTATCAAGTGCAACATCAGAAATGTTTCTCTAGTGCATTTCCCTTTCCTAAAGCCGAACTGATCGTCTTAAAGATCCTCACCTTTCGTTTTTCCATTCTCTCCTAGCAAGTAATCCCAATAATGCGTCTCTTCATTGCTCCTGGAGCAGTCCTCCGGTTTTGAATAGCTTTCGCATTAAAAGTCGTTAACTGTTGTATATCAAAACCTGGTAATACAGCCAGATTTTAAACTTTCCTTTCTTTGTAATTTTTTTTTAGACTTGTAATTTTATTTTTCATTTAAATGTGCTAAGGGCTACAACAATGTAGCCATTATAACAATAGTACTCTCCCTTCTTGAACACTTGCCGGACGAGGTTAAGACACTAGTCGTGTACTTGAGAGGACGGCGTACCCAACCCCCATCCAGCAACCAAGAGTCAGGTTTTCCCCGATTTCCGTAAATCGCTTAAGGTCTCTGTCAGGACGACTACTTTGAAAGGGTACGGATGATTTCCTTCCCCCAATCCAAGCTTCCGCTTCTTTCCCACCTAACCTAGTCACCGGATACCCTGCGCGGCCTGGGCGCCTTGCCGCGGCTCGCGCGGCTACCTCCGTCGGAGGTGCGAGTCCTCCCGCGGGCGGGAGTGTTGTCCTTAGCGTAGTTAGTTTAAGGTAGATTAAGTAGTGCGTATAAGCCTAGGGACCGATGACCTTAGCGGTTTTGACCTATAGGTACCACAAATTTCAAATTAAACTTTTCCTTTCTTTTTGGGCACTCCACTGATGAGGGAACATGTGTTGCTTTGTCCGACTGCAAGTAATTGTTACCAACTGAACGGCGCTCACATGCTGGAGAGAGTGAACCGTTTCCGCTACTTTATACTTTTCTCTGCAAAAACGCAGCATGAAGGAATTATCCGATTTAGACGGAAATCGGTATATGTGATGTACGTATACAGACAAACAAATTATTACAATTTCAGAAAAAATAGTTGCTTCATTAAAGAGAAAGAACTTCACAAATTGAGCAAGTCAGCAGAGCGTTGGTCCACCTCTGGCCCTTAAGCAAGTAGTTTTTCGGCTCAACATTGATTGACAGAGCTGTCGGATGTCCTCATGAGGGATAGCATGCCAAAATCTGTCAGTGGCGTGTTGAATGTTCAAAATCCCCAGATGTTTGGAGGGCCCTGCCCATAATGCTCCGAACTTTCTCTTTTGGAGAGAGATCCGGGCCCTTGCTGGGCTCGTAAGGTTTGGGAAGCACGAAGACAAGCAGTAGAAACTCGCGCCATCTGCGGGCGCGCAATATCTTGGTGAAAAGTATGCTCAATGTGACTTGCCACGAAGGGCAAACGACTCCTGGTTGTAGCTGTTTGGCTGGCGACGGTCAGATTGGTATCTCACTACCGTCCGGGGCGTCTCCACATACGTCTTCGCTGGTCAACAGGGCGCATTTCGAAGTGGGACTCATCACTGAAGATAATTCTTCTCAAGTCAGCGATAAAGACGACAGCATCGTCTGAGACAGTCCGCCAGTGTAATGAATGTCTTAGGCAGATCGTTAATGTGAACATTGTCTGTTATGCTCCAAGTGAGAAGTCTTGTAAAATTGTCCGCATCAGTTGATACTTCAATATTCAGAGACAGTTGTAAATACTCAGAACAGTCATGTGGAAATTCTGTACAAAATTAAGTAAGTCTTAGTATCTATGTTACAATTTTGTTGTGGTCTTCATTCCAAAGACTGATTTGATGCAGATCTCCATGCTACTCTATCCTGCGCAAGCCTCTTCATCTGCGAGTAACTACTTCAACATACATCCCTTTGAATCTGCTTACTGTGTTCATCTTTGTCTTCCTCTGAGTTTTACCCCCCACCCCCCCCACCCCCCCCCCACCCCCCACCCCCACGGTTGCCTCCATTACTAAATTGGTGATCCCTTGATGCCTCAAAATTGGTTGTTAAGACCAACCGATCCCTTCTTTTAGCCAGGTTGTATCACAAAAATTTCTTGTCTCTCCAATTCTCTGCAGTACCTCCTCATTAGGTATGTGATTTACCAATCTAATGTTCCAGCATTCATCTGTAGCATCAGATTGCGGAAGCTTCTATTCTCTTGTTGTCTAAACTGTTTATCGTAGATGTTTCACTTCCATACCTGGCTACGCTCCACACAAACACTTCCATAAACGGCTTCCTGACACTTAAATCTATGCTCGATATTACATTTTATATCCTTCCTACTTCGACCATCATCAGTTATTTTGCTTCCCAAATAGCAAAACTCATTTACTACTTTAAGTGTCTCATTTCCTAATCTAATTCCTCAGCATCACCTGAGTTAACTCGACTACATTCCATTATCCTCGTTTTGCTTTTGTTGATATTCATGTTATAGGCTTCTTTCAAGATACTGTGCATTCGTTCAACTGGTCTTTCTGAATTATAATGTCATCGGCTAACCTCAAAGTTTTTATTTCTTCTAACAAGATGGACTTTAATTCCTACTCCAAACTTTTCTTTGTTTCTTTTACTGCCTTTTCAATATACAGATTGAATAATATGGGGATAGGCTACAACCCTGTCTCACTCCGTTCTCAAACACTGCTTCCCTTTCGTGCCCCTCGAGTCCTATAAACTGCTGTCTGGTTTCTGTACAAATTATTAATAGCCTTTCGCTCCCTGTATTTTATGCCTACCACCTTTAAAATTTAAAAGAGAGTAATCCAGTGAACATCGTCAAAAGCTTTATCTAAGTCTGCAAATGCTATAAACGTATGTTTGCCTTTCCTTAACCTATCTTCTATGAGAAGTCGTAGGATCAGTATTGCCTCGCGTGTTCCCACATTTCTCCGGAATTCATACTGTTCTTCCCCAAGATCGGCTTCTACCAGTTTTTCAGTCTTCTGTAAAGGATTCGTATTACTATTCTGTAGCGTGACTTATTAAACTGATAGTTCCGTAATTTTCACACCTGTCAGCACCTGTTTCCTTTGGATTGGGATTATTATATTCTTCTTGAAGTCTGTGGGTACTTCACCTGTCTCTCTTGCTCGCCAAATGGAAGAGTTTTGTCATGGCTGGCTCTCCCAAGGCTATCAGTGGCTCTAACGGGGATGTCGTCTACTCTCCGGACCTTTTTTCGACTTAGGTCTTTCAGTGCTGTGTCAAATTCTTTACGCAGTATCGCATTCCTTCTCATCCTCCTCTATGTCCTCTTAAATTTCCATAATACTGCCCGCAAGTACATCTCCCTTCAATAGCCCCTCTACATACTCCTTCCACCTTTCTGCTTTCCCTTCTTTGCTTAGGACTGGTTTTCCATTTGAGCTCTTGATATTCATATAGGTGGTTCTCTTTTTTCCAAAGGTATCTTTAATTTTCCTGTAGGCAGTATCTGTCTTATTCCTACTATGTTATAATAAAGTAAATTAATGTTTTGCCTGTTATAGTTCCACTCCAGTCTACTCCGGGAGCAAACCAAGAACCCACCGTTGTGTCAGCGAGTGTATTCTCATACGGACAACACTATCCTTTTGCCTTAATCTCGTTAGTCAAGTGATCCCGGTGCGAGATATGACAGTGGCAGCAAAACTGTCGCACAATCTTCGTCCAGTACCTGTTGTTTAAAGTTTCTCAACAGGTTTTCTCAAGAATAAAGTCACATTTCTCCCGAAGATACCCGTTTAAGTCCTCCGAGCAACTCTCTTGCAGTCTTGTAGTGGCTATACCTAACTGTTACGATCATCCTATTAGTGCGTCTCCGATTTCGTGTGAGGTCTGCTCTCATACGCACATAGTAATTTGATCACACCATTGTCTAGTATGAAATTTCCTTTACACTCTTACTGCACTTACCCAGAACCCTTCCGATAAATCTTAGTTTTCAGTTCGTTTTTACTAATACAGATTTTGTGTGTTCGTCCCATTTCATATCTCATTTTAGAATTACCCCTAAGGGGGCTGAATCCATACGATGAACGGCCTCCAGATGCTCGCCACTAATCTTGGAACCCAGTACTACCGGATTATTCCTCTTTGATAATGGGCATTACCTAGTATCCATCCACTTATAAGGCGAGCTGACATTTATTACACCGAATGGAAATCTTGTCAGTCTTTTTGCATCTTCTTACGATCACCCAATTACGATACTTTCCGGTAGACAACTTCATCGTCAGCGAAGAATGTAATAACCGTGCTGGAAGGGGGTGACCATTCACTTCTATCTAGACTAAGCAGTAGGTATGGGCGATATTTAAGGGAACTACTATAACAACGTAGGAGCTCCAAGGTTTTTTTGCACTGGAGTTCTGTTTTTTAATTTGTTGCTTATTCTAAATGCTAACAGTCGCTGACGATCTGTTCTTTTACGCTGAAAGTCTTTACACAGTTGACACTTTAATTTTTTCGCCTTCAGAAGGCGGATGGGTCCTGTTTCTTCTGTTGAGTTGCAGGTTTTTGCCTAATGTTCACAGTTTCGCGATTTCTTTCTGATGTTATGTTATTTTCATAATCGTTGCTGGCCAGGTAACTGGATGGTCTCTACCGATTCCAAGGTCTCGGGAGAAATATCCCTACCGTTTCTAGTCGCCTGATGGTGATTCGGTTTTCATTTGTTTCAGTGGAAAAGTCTGGCTGCTCCGTCTCTGATTTTCTCTAAGTATTTTTCTTGCAGTGGCCCATGAATTTCGATTGTTCTAGCCCACCAATACTAGTGAGGATTCAATAATTGTTTCGTGTACTTTAATTTTGTTATTGTGGTTACTTTAATAGGTAACATCGCCATTAACGCTCGGATAATTTGATTTTTGAGATTTTTTTTTTTTTTGTCAAACATGTGTGAATATGAGTCCCTTATTGAGCCAAACACAAAAGTGTTATTCCTTTCTTGCCAAGGGATTCGACTTTCGTAGACTGTTCTCTATCCAATACAGGCATTACCTGTGTAAAAAGTATAGCCGCTATTTTGGTGACGTTAATGATTGTTAGCTGAGCCAAAGATCCTAATTTCTTCAGTTGCCACTGCATGCAGTCTATCGTTGGGTGTACGTTTCTTCCTGATGTTAAAAATGCCGTGTCGTCGGCGGATAGGTTTGTGCTGGCATTATTATCTAGTGGCAAGTCGTTTATGTAAATATTGAACAATAACAGTGAGATTACTGATTCTTGAGGTTTGCCTGATGTTGTCACCTTTGTTTTTTGACTTTTTTCTTTACCTTGAAGATGGTTATCGATGGACTTGATGTAGCAGTCTTTGCATGGGCGTATTCTCTATGTGTTTTGTGATGAGAATCTGGCGCCATGCAGTATCGTATGCTACCGTGATATCAATGAATGAATACTTCTATTGTTGATTTTGATCTCCGGAAAACAGCTGGAATTTCTCTTATTATTCGAA
The DNA here is from genome assembly GCF_023864275.1 of Schistocerca cancellata. Lineage (NCBI taxonomy): Eukaryota > Metazoa > Arthropoda > Insecta > Orthoptera > Acrididae > Schistocerca > Schistocerca cancellata. The sequence continues at coordinate 271,217,409 of NC_064634.1, forward strand.
GAAGCTGTAGTTCGGCTGATTGCTTCGATTGAAATCGTAACTGCTCCGGCCGTTTAATGTTGTGGTTCCAGTTCGTCATTGACTCATTTTAACAAGGTCCTTTCTATTAAAAAAAAAAGTTGATAGCAGACAAAAGGGTCGGCAGCTGTCAGGTTTAGACTGGTTTTTCACGGATTTTAGAATGGGTATTATTTTTGCTATCTTCCCGGCAATTGGGGGGGGGGGGGGGGGCGGCTTCCGTGAATCGTACTCCTGTTATTGGTTTCCAGTAAAGTCTTATATATATTTCTCCACTCGATTTCCGCCATGCTTCAGCAACAGTAATCCAGTTTTCAAACGAAAAGGCAGTCTTTGTTGCAGGTATTTACTTTAAAATTGACGCGTATAGCGCCCCCTCAGAATTTCTTTGCTGGCGTAAACCGATCCATTCATTGTTTACTTTTTGAATTGTGCGGTTTACGCTGTCAAAGAAATTCAGAAGATGCTCCACTAGAGCGAAACGCTTTAATTTCAAAATAAATACCTGCAACAGACTGCCTTTTTATTCGGAAGTCTTGTCTCATGGGATTGTTCTGCGTTTTCCTTATTTGCTTGCTTGCTATTTGGATCTTGTTAGTTTCCTAATAGCTGTATCTATGCGACCTATCATATCAGCTGTCTGAGCTGAGCAAATTATAGAAATTCTACACTAAATTTTGTGTGTAGCTGCGTTTGATTATTTTTGGTTATATTTTGCACAGTGGCATACTTATGGTCAAACGTATATGATATTTTAAAACGACTATGAATAACTCGTTACGAAGAGCGTAGTCACAGCTTCATAACTTCCATTAGTTGTGGACATCTACGTATCCGTTGCCAAGCAACTGTAATAACGAGTACTTGTTCAGCATTCATACACCTTACGCTTTCTGCTATCCTGTTAAACAGGTTTCAGCGTGCTTCGCGGCCTACACGGAACATACCAAATAATTAAAACCTTTCTCTAAGCTCTAAACTTGATCATGTTGAGCCCACAGCTGACATTAATGTTAATAATTAATGAGAAACAACTCAGCTGTATTATTTCACCTTCTTGTGTTACGACCGATTTCGTTTCTTTGAACATCTTCAGGTTGGCTGCAGTTAACAAAACAGGAACTTAGGCTAAAGCTACAGTATCTTACGAATAGAACTGGAGACTCGCACTCATAACACAGAGTTGTGCTGAAGTCATGATATAAATGATCTGGTTGTCGTATGTAATGCTACAGACCAAATCCAAGAATACTGATCGTGAAACATTCTGCCGACCGCTTGGCGGAAGTATGGCGACCCGATACTACATGCTGTGTACAGTAAACTGCCTAGCCCTAGACAGAGGTAAACATGTAAACAGTACAACCCGACCACGATGTTATTGCACCTGGCCTCCCGCTGCCGTCACCGGAAACACGCGGTGATGTTACAATAAACAAGTACATTGATGACTGAGGAAAACGCATCGCACTGCGAATGATTCCAAGACAGCTGTGTTCATATTCCCAAGTGGTTCACCGTGTCTTCGCGAAATATCACGATAAAAACTAACGATAAGTCAACCGAAACGACCCCCCTCCTAGGTGAAATAATATTGTGGTCGAACAATACTCGAATTTGGCCTCGGTCCAGTGCTATAGTCGACTGTGCGATCATAATCGTTACAAGCAGTTACGAAACTTAAGTACAGAACTAATACTAAAGAGTGCGCAGTTAATGGAAACAGCTGAAAAGTAGAACCGGACAGACTGTGTTATTTTCGTCTTGTTCCACTTTTCAATTGTTTGCATTGATTGTGCCATCTTTGATATTAGTTTCGTTCATAAGTTTTCGTCATTGCTTGGAACGATTATGATCGCACAGTCGACTATAACGCTCGACACAGACTAAATACTAAACTTACGTGTAAACTCTGTCATGTGGCGCCGCTGTCTAGCTGTTTATTGTATGCAACATGTCGCATCGTCTCGCAATACTTCTGCTAAGCGGTCCGCTGAATGTTTGCAATCATTGCTCTTGGATGTTGTCTGTAAAGTTACATACGACAAACAGAGCATGTATGTATTGACTTCAGCACAACTCAGTGAGGATTTCGTACAAAGTTTTTACAAGTGCGAGTCACCTATTTTATTCGTTAAGATGCTGTAGCTTTATCCCAACTTCCTGTTATGTTTAATTACATCTCCATAAGTACATACTCCGCACGCCACCGTACGGTGAATGGCTACTTTCCCGGGTCACTCCTGAGGATACCCTTGTACCACTGCTACTCGCTTCCTTCCCTGTTCCACTCGCACAGAGAGCAAGGGTAAAATAACTACCTATATGCCTCCACATGAGCCCTGATTTCTCGTATCTTTGTCGTCCGTAGACGAAATTTACGTTGAGGGCAGTAGGATCATTCTGCAATCAGCTTAATGCAGGTTCTCTAAATTTTCTCAACAGTGTTCCTCGAAAAGAACATCGCCTTCACTCCAGTGATTCCCATTTAAATTCCCGGAGCATCTCTGTAAACACGTGTTGTTCGAAACTATCGGTAACAAATCGAGCAGTCCGCATCTGAAATGCCTCGATGTCTTGTTTTAATCCAACTTGGTGCGGTTCCAAACGCTCGAGCCATACTCAAGAACCGGTCGCAGCAGCGTCCTCTATGCGGTCTCCTTCACAGATCACCACACTTTCCTAAAAATTCTGCCAATAAACCGAAGTCGATCATTCACCTTCCCTACCAAAGTTCTCACATACTCGTTCCCACTTTGCAACATAACTCTCAAATATTTAAACGATATGACTATGTCAAGCAAGGCACTACCTACACTGTATCCGAACGTCATGGGTTTGTTTTTCCTTCTCGCCCGCATTAACTTACACTTTTCTGTATTTAGAGCCGGTGCCATTAATCACATCAGCTAGAAATTTTGGCTAAGTTATCTTGTATCATCCTACAGTCAATCATCTTAGACACATTCCGTAGACCACAGCATCGTCAGCAGCCAACTGCAGATTGCTGCTCACCTTGTTCCGCCAGATCGTTCGTCTATAGAAAATGATACGGGTTCTATCACACTTCACCGGGGCATTCTTGACGATACCCTTGTCTCTGATGAACACTCGCCGTCTGTAACAACAAACTGTGTTCTGTGTTACATTACGTAACAAGCCTTCGAGGCACTCATACCTCTGGGAACCTATTCCGTATGCTCATACCTTCGTTGACAGTCTGCTCTGGGGCACCGTGTCAAATGCTTTACGCAAATATAAGGAATATGGAATCCTGCCCGGTGTGCTTCATACATAGTTCGCAGTATATTATGTGAGAAAAGGGCAATCTGAAGATATTCAAAGAAATGAAACCGGTCGTAACACAAAAAATGTGTAATAATATGGCTGCGATGCTTTTCATTAATCATTAATAGTTTTGCCTACTACTGGGTGCAGTACACAACGTATGGTAGCACCTACAGAGGAGCTAGGGCGACCTCCAAAGAGCGCAGACGAAAGCAGCCAAGGGAAGGTCATTAAACTTCCCCCCGCCCGCCAGCTTTGAATCGGTGCCAATTGTGTTATGCAGCCGGCATGCGGGCGAGCGCAGCCTTCGTAGTGATTCCGCAGTGTGCCAGAGACGGTTGTCGGCCTCGGCCAAGACAGCGCCTGTGCTGTATGGTGCTATGCTGTGACGTCTGTTTGCGGCTCGTTATTGACTCAAGGCCGTCTCCGTTGACACGTGTGTTCTGAGGAGGATGCTAAGTTCACCAGACTTGGATACGATGTGACGTCAGTATGACGTATCACGCTACATCGAAAACGATAGAAACCGTATATCGACTATTCGACTTTTGTGAACTTTCGAGAGGTTGTGACAGGGTAGCGCTGTGCTATGCGCCATTCGTTTAAATTTGTTTTGCGTTCCTTGCGTTTAAATCGTGTATTGCACTCTGTGTGTGTCCTGTGTGTTGTTTTTCGTTGCTCGTCTCTAATTATGTGTTCAGCATTCGAGAGACTAATGAGAGAAAAGCTGAAAAGAGTTCAGCATCGATGACGACTGGCAATTGCGTGGTTATTGTGAATCTCAAGCAGAAATTGATGTACTTCTGACCCAGCTGAAGTGCGTCGGTTATTCGTACTCGGTGAGAAGAAGCACTCAGCAGCCAAAATCTTTAGATGCGTCAAGACACTAACCTTTGGTTAAGATTACATTGAGAAATCCACTTCCCCTCGTATTTCATCTCCGGTCGACGATTTTTCTTCAACAATGCCTCATATTTTTCTTTTTAAGTTCGAAATTCAATCATTCTACACACCAGTCATTACTGGACACTAAGGTACCTGTCTCTGCGGTCCGAGTGTAAAATTACTTGGAATTATGGTTGATAAAAAACTATCTTGGGATGGACATATAAATTACTTAACTAACAAACTTGCACGAGTTCTCTTTCAGCTATATAGATTAAGAAAAAAAAGTCAGCAAGAGTATGCTGCTACAATCTAATATGTACTGACAAGACCAATTCGATGAAACCATACTAAAATATTGATAATAAATAAATATTATTTTCGGCGTAAGCATTCAATACAACAATCACACAATCTAATCTGGTCTGGACATAAGAAGACTTCACTTTTTTACGAAACGTGTTGTCCGTGGTGTTTTCAAGGCCACGGCCAGGAATATTTCTATTAATATCCAGCTCTTTTATTTTGGCGAAATACATATACGCTGCCACACTGCACTGTTATAAGAATCGAACGTGTCAAAACAAACCACTAGCTGACGACAGTTTAGAATCTCGAACGCTCGTAAAAGTCGATAGGTGTGTTAATCGACTAAAGCGTATTACGTCATAATGACGTCACATCATATCCAGGTTGGGTGAACTTAGCATCCTCCGTGTTCTGAGCTTGGCCTGTCCTCCCGTCATTGGAAGCGGCGATCGCGAAGCCTCATTGCTATGACCGTATCCCGCTTCTTACATAAACATATACACTGAAGTGACAGTGACAGTGATATGTACATACAGAGATAGCGGTAGCATTGCGTACGCAAGGTATGAAAGGGCAGTGCATTGGCGGAGCTGTCATTTGTACTCAGGAGATTCGTGTGAAAAGGTTTCGGACGTGTTTATGGCCGTACGACAGGAGCTGAAAGACTTCAAACGCGGAAACGTAGTTGGAGCTCAATCAGGGGACATTCCGTTCCGGAAATCGTTAGAGCAGGGGCTCCCAACAAAATTTTCTTGAGAACCCCCTCATCGAGCATGATAGGTACCTTGTCATATCACAGTATCAAGTATCTAAAGTCAAATTAAGAGTCTTTTTAAGGTTTTCTATTTTTGGTACTTAGAAAAAATATTGACATGTTCATTGTTGAAAAAATATTGAGCTTAAAACTTTTTCAATTTAGCCATCATTGTTATTGTTAAATTTTTGATTATTGCTCAGAATCTTTGTCTTCAAATCGCGCAGTCTAACGGCATACAGCAGAACTATTTGTCTCTATCTAATTCTAGTTTTGCGCTACAGTGTGCTAGTGTCAGTTGGCTCTAGGAAGACGCTAGACGCAGAAGTTAGCGTTCGCTAAAGCTCTGCTCACGCAAGAAGTGGCAAAAACAAAAAATCTGTTGTCATACGAAATATATTTAATATATTTTTTATTCTAATAGCATTTTGCGGACCCCTCTGGCATAGCTCGCGGACCCCTTGGGGTCCGCGGACCGCCTGTTGGGAACCACTGCGTTAGGGAATTCAGTATTCCGAGATACACAGTACCAAGATTCTGCCGAAAATACAAAATTTCATGCATTACCTCTCACCATGGACAACCCATTCTCTGGCGGCCTTCACTTAACGATTGAAAGCAGTGGCGTTTGCCTAGAGTTCTTAGTGCTAACATTCAAGCAACACTAAGTGAAACAACCGCAGAAATCCGTGTGGGACGTACGACGAACGTATTCGTTAGGACAGTGAGGCGAACTATGGCGTTAATGGGCTATGGCAGCAGACCACCGACGTGAATGCCGATGCTAACGACACATCAACTGCGGCACCTCTCCTCGGCTCGTGACCATATCGGTTGGACCCTAGACGACTGGAGAACTGTGCCGTGGTCAGATGAATCCTGATTACTGTTGGTAAGGGCTGACGGTAGGGTTCGAGTGTGACACAGATCCCACGAAGCCACGGTCCCAATTTATCAACAAGGCACTGTGCAAGCTGGTGGTGCCTGCCTAATGGCGTGGGCTGTGTTTACATGGAATGGACTGCATCCCCTGGTTCAACTGAGCCGATCAGTGATCGGAAATGTATTTGTTCGGCTACTTGGAGACAATTTTCAGCCATTGATGGGCTTCATCTTCCCAAACAACGATGACATTTTTTGTGGATGACAATGCGCCATGTAACTGGGCCACAGTGGTTCTGGACAATTCGAGCGAATGATTTGACCACCTAGGTCGCCTGAGATGAGTCCCATCGAACATTTATGGGACATAGAGGAGAGGTCAGTTCGTGCAGAACTTCCTGCACCGACAGCAATTTCGCTGTAGAGGCAGCATGGCTCAATATTTCTTCAAGGAACTTCAAATGACTTCTTGAGTCCAGGCCACGTCGAGTTGCTGCACTGTGCCAGGCAAAAAGAATTTCGACACGATATTAGGAGGTATCCCATGACTTTCGTAGCCTCAGTATAAATGCAGTGTGTTATAAACAAAAAAAAAAAAGAGAGGTCTAGTACTCGTCTAAACAAGAAAAATAAATGTATTAGATGTGTGTCCGGAGATATCGTCACTTGTTAGATGCCAAAAGACGTTTAGTTACGGATATGAGTACAGTCGTTGCCTTGGCGTTCTGTCAAAACGGTAAGCAGAGTGTTTAGATGTCTTTCCGTATCATAGCACTTCAGGTACAGATTAGTCTGAGCATTAAGCCGTCCTCTCACGGGACGTGTAAATTGTAAACGCACGGGGACAACGAGGTGGAATTGCACGTTCCACTAACTGCGTAGCGTGAAATGAAGAACCTGGCATGTCAGATTTCTTCCTCGTGGAGAGGAATGTGGCCAGTGAGATACGCTATCGTTTTCATCTTACAAAGAGAACTTAGGAGCCGTCTTGTTGTATTGGATTAAACTACGTATTTGGTTGCTCTTCTTTATCGTAGAGTACGTAGTAGGAATATAAGCTGTTCCAAAGCATCAGCAGTTTGAGAATTTCTCGAAAAGGCGTTATTCGTTGTAATAAATTGACACAAAACTACATATCGGTAGACAAAGGCTTAGGCTTCGTGTAGTTAATGTTTTCAGCTTTATAAATTGCGTGCTATAAAAATATACCGTTTCAGTGCTAGTGCACAATGATCTATCAAAAGTGCGTGGTTTTGATACAATCTGTTTTAGTTAAATACCAAATAATGATAATTGTAGATATAGTCTTTCGACAGTGTACACCCTGTACAGGGGCCTGTCTGCCCTGATAATGCCACAGCTTAGTTGATACGGTCGTGATCTGTGAAGCGAAAAGTAACAAGTATTCTCTCACCTCCTTCCGGATGTTTGTATTTCACTTTTTGTTTCCTAAAAGATGCTGTTGATTTAATAGGAGTGTACCTCCTGTAGTCCATGTTATTTATTGTAGATAATGTGTTTGCTGCAGTTTACTTTTTGCAAACGCCAACGGCTAGAATGTTTCCCCAGTGTTCAGAAATCCTAACGTAGCTGCCAGTTAGTGTAAAATACATATCTCTTGGTTTTATGGTGCGCCTCATGTTTGTATCTTGTCAGTACACATCTTTCTCAGTTACGATGAGCGGCTTAGAAAAAAATTCCCATTCGAATGAAATTACGAAACAAACCTCAATCTTGAAATCCATGTGATGAAGTAAGTTACTTCAGAGTGATGGTAGTCTGTGCATCATCGAGAACATGAATATTGTGAATGCACAAACTGGCATTAGACAGCATACTTTTAAATATATTTAATTTAAAAACGAAAATTGGATGGTGATTGCATTGAGTTAATCAGTTACTTCTAATAGTGTGTATGTCAGATGTTGTAAAGTATTATTTGTTGCTGAAGCGATCTAAGAGTCCAGAATCTTCTTAGTGATTTCCTCCGCTTTTCCTTCGACTATCGTCCGCCTGCTTAGCCGAGTGGTAACGTGCTTGCCTACCATACACCGGGCCGGGGTTTGATTCTCGGCCGGGTTGGAGATTTTCTCCGCCCGTGGAGTGGGTACTGTGTTGTCATCATCATCTCATCATCGCTGAAGCGCAAGTCGCCCAATCTGGCGTCACCTGGAATAAGACTTCCAACCCGGCGGCCGAACTTCCGCGGGGCCTCCCGGCCAACAATGCCACACGACCATTTCATTTCATTTCTTCGAGTATCGTTAACAGAGTTCACGCAGCTGTTTCACACTGTGGCGAAATAAATAAAAAAAACATTTGATTTTATTGTGTTTTTTAACTTTAGAATTTTTGAAAGGCTTTTTTACGGATTGTATTGACCGGCTTGAATGCGGACAAATACAGTGCTGCGTGAAATATGCCTGTAATATAATTTACCATTCCGATTAATTACATTTTGAATTCTACGTCATTGTTGATTTAATCAGAGTTCTCACCTTAGAAGTAGAATTAGTCCTTCTGCCACAATATTAATTCATCAGTCGCCATCGAAGTTCTTCTCTTTGTTGACCGTGTGTATCTTCTTAAGTCGGCATCGGTTCACTTCACGAAGACGGTGGAAACCAAGAAATACAATGCTACGTTGCTTTAAATAATTTTCGTAACACTTCGATACTTCTCACTATTTTTTATTCACAAGACAATAAGACTTGCTCTGCTCGTCGCACAAACCATAATTACTAACAATATGGCTGCCTTTCCGTAGACACCAAAAATTACGTCCATCCTCCACGAGGCAACAATCGAAAGTGTCCCTTAGCTCCTTCTTGGAGTATGAAACAAAAGAGAATCCAATGTGAACATTACAAAGATTATATATAACCTACATGCCTCTCAATTTAATCTTTGGCGCAGCCTTTAAGGTATTGTATGTCTCTGCGTCGGAATGTGTCATTACAACTGCCCCCCTACTGTATACTGTCACTAGAAAATTTTATTTGGTTGACAGGATACAGTAGTCGACCTTGCAATTGATAGGTTTGGGGTTCTTTTATTTACAAACTTCATTTCTATTGTCTCATTTTCATGGCACTGTGAATTCTTTGGTATTACTGAGTGTGTGTCAGTTTTTTGGTATACTTATGCTAATATTTACAAACCTTAATCCTAATATACAAAGTTTTGGTTAACACTGGGAAATCAACATCATGTGGTAAAGTTTGTACAATAAAATATACAATGAATACAACGTTATTTACAAATGTTTCCTTCCTCATCAGAGGTGAAAATTAAGTCCTTGTATTGCTTTCTGTATTTATTCTGGGGCGACGAGCTTTGTTCGCTAGCCCGTGTTGAATATGGGCGGGTGATACGCGCGCCTGATTGTTTGGTCGTCCGTTAGCGGGCGACGTTGGTTGAATGCGCGCGCCAGTGCACTGAATATACACCGACGTGCGGGTACCGTCAAGACTTCCGAACCTCAGTATGCGTGTGCCTTTTGTAGTTCCTTCCAGTACTTAGACTGGATACGACGAGGTACATTGGAATATGTGCCCCGAAGAACACACCACACTATGTGCGAGGCGGAGGACGATCCCGTCGATGCCGCTCCAGGTAAGAAGCGTACCATGTCGAACTTGTTTGGCATTGTCCTTTCCTATTGTGACGCCATGGGTAGGTTGACGATAAAAGCTTTAATTTTCGATGTCACTTGTTTAGGCTCGCTGACACTTGCAACGTAGCACTACTTTGCACAATTTTAATTTCTACACACACCACTTTAACCGCGAGTATTGCGATCGAAACTTTCTTTTTCACTACACTTTTTTTCGCATTAACCCCTTTTATCTATTGTACCGAGATTCATTCCCCTCAATACTTCTGGTCAATGTACATAAATATTCACAAATTTGTAAGTCACTGGACTTGGCATGAAATACAAAGTACATCACATACAATGGAATAACATAAAACACATACAATATATTGGTTACATTAACTACAGGAAAAAACTATCGACGAAAACTGAAAAAATTTTTGACCGCTCATAGTGGCTTCTTCGTCTTGGATTTTACTGATACACACACCTTTTTCCATTACTCTGTTAGAAGGAACAAGTCCTTTGTTTTCTTTCTTGAACTCGAGTGTAAGCTAAGGTTTACCTTCGTTACGTATTCTTCATACGCAACGACATGCATCAGCATGCAAAGAATACACCTGTAGCCGCCCCATTACAGCTCGGGAAGGGAATTTTCTACCTTCTACTTAGGGTAATGGCAACGACTACGTGTATGCTACGGTTTTTTTTTTTACCTATAAACTCTGAAAATGCACGAAATAATCATTTGTATGCAGCATAACCCTAATATGTACAGTGTTTTGGGCGTAAGCACATTCTGGTGTGCTTGTAAATCATTAACCCTAATAAAACTTCCTACCTTAACATGGACATATAAACATAAAATTTTGAAGTTCAGGGTGTAACTACTATTGCTATGTACAGAGTTTCATAATAGCGGCACGACCTTGTGTGCGTGTATCATCTTCAATTAAAGTACGCTTATAGGCGTCTTGTGTTATCATGGGAGAAAAAATACAGACATTTTAATGCATCGGTTGTCATGAAAATCTATGTACACGAATAATCCGACTTTCATAGATTCAGTGCAGCATGAAATTCTGTATGACGTTTTTTTTTTCACAGTTTATTTTATAGACGATTCCTTTGCTTACAGGTCGTCGATCACACTACTTACCTGTTTCTCGTACAGCGGCGATATCATTTTCATTCTTTGTGACTGTAAATCGTGATATGTATGAAAGATATAATTTTGACATGATTTATCATTTCATGTTTCAAGTGTGTAAAGTAATTCATATCTTCCTTGTGCATACATGAGTGAAGAATCGCTAATGTTGCACTGGGTATCAGGTATTTCGTATTTTCTCGTAAACTCGTAGAGTCTTGCGGTTTTAATTAAGTTATTTCTTGATGTTAGGTATACATGTTTATAAGAGGTTGTCTTAGAGTTTAATTTTCCTTAAACACTTCTACGTTATTTAAGTTTCGTACATGTACAGAGTTTCTTTCGCCTTTCATACATTCATACATACGTTTATACACACAAAAAATATCTACCACTATAATATACACATTGCTGGTGGGGCCCTTTTTCGGTACCCTGCACCATTCCCTCAATATTCCAAAATAATTCAGGGTGTGCTGAGCATCGTCCCTTATACTAATAATACTTACAACTAAATATTTCTTCTTACATACATAACTGCCTTACGGTCCATTAATGCGCAATCATTCCATATTTTCCTCCTTTACACTTTAGCCTTCGTACATGTAACCTCGTGTATAGCTTCTATATTCTACAAAGTTGTTTGCTGAGTGCTTTAGGTGTTTCCTAACGTTAATGTGTTTCTCTCTATATAAATCCTAGGTATTTGTTTTGAGAGCGATTCAGTTCATTACTCACGCTGCATAGATCTGTTTATTATTTTCCTATTTTAAAGCTTGTCATTCTTTTCCTTAGTCACAAAAATTCACACGTTTACCTTGTTGTTCATTCTGAAAATCGCTAGCTACTGTGTAATGTAAATGTATACGTTATCTCTTTGCTTTCCTCTTTGCTGCTTTCTCCCTATATGTAATTGTGTGTTGTTCTCGTGTACATGGCCTTTCTTCCGGTTATACAGGGTGTTTCAAAAATGACCGGTATATTTGAAACGGCAATAAAAACTAAACGAGCAGCGATAGAAATACACCGTTTGTTGCAATATGCTTGGGACAACAGTACATTTTCAGGTGGACAAACTTTCGAAATTACAGTAGTTACAATTTTCAACAACAGATGGCGCTGCAAGTGATGTGAAAGATATAGAAGACAACGCAGTCTGTGGGTGCGCCATTCTGTACGTCGTCTTTCTGCTGTAAGCGTGTGCTGTTCACAACGTGCAAGTGTGCTGTAGACAACATGGTTTATTCCTTAGAACAGAGGATTTTTCTGGTGTTGGAATTCCACCGCCTAGAACACAGTGTTGTTGCAGCAAGACGAAGTTTTCAACGGAGGTTTAATGTAACCAAAGGACCGAAAAGCGATACAATAAAGGATCTGTTTGAAAAATTTCAACGGACTGGGAACGTGACGGATGAACGTGCTGGAAAGGTAGGGCGACCGCGTACGGCAACCACAGAGGGCAACGCGCAGCTAGTGATCCAACAGCGGCCTCGGGTTTCCGTTCGCCGTGTTGCAGCTGCGGTCCAAATGACGCCAACGTCCACGTATCGTCTCATGCGCCAGAGTTTACACCTCTATCCATACAAAATTCAAACGCGGCAACCCCTCAGCGCCGCTACCATTGCTTCACGAGAGACATTCGCTAACAATATGGTGCACAGGATTGATGACGGCGATGTGCATGTGGGCAGCATTTGGTTTACTGACGAAGCTTATTTTTACCTGGACGGCTTCGTCAATAAACAGAACTGGCGCATATGGGGAACCGAAAAGCCCCATGTTGCAGTCCCATCGTCCCTGCATCCTCAAAAAGTACTGGTCTGGGCCGCCATTTCTTCCAAAGGAATCATTGGCCCATTTTTCAGATCCGAAACGATTACTGCATCACGCTATCTGGACATTCTTCGTGAATTTGTGGCGGTACAAACTGCCTTAGACGACACTGCGAACACCTCGTGGTTTATGCAAGATGGTGCCCGGCCACATCGCACGGCCGACGTCTTTAATTTCCTGAATGAATATTTCGATGATCGTGTGATTGCTTTGGGCTATCCGAAACATACAGGAGGCGGCGTGGATTGGCCTCCCTATTCGCCAGACATGAACCCCTGTGACTTCTTTCTGTGGGGACACTTGAAAGACCAGGTGTACCGCCAGAATCCAGAAACAATTGAACAGCTGAAGCAGTACATCTCATCTGCATGTGAAGCCATTCCGCCAGACACGTTGTCAAAGGTTTCGGGTAATTTCATTCAGAGACTACGCCATATTATTGCTACGCATGGTGGATATGTGGAAAATATCGTACTATAGAGTTTCCCAGACCGCAGCGCCATCTGTTGTTGAAAATTGTAACTACTGTAATTTCGAAAGTTTGTCTGCCTGAAAATGTACTGTTGTCCCAAGCATATTGCAACAAACGGTGTATTTCTATCGCTGCTCGTTTAGTTTTTATTGCCGTTTCAAATATACCGGTCATTTTTGAAACACCCTGTATATCTGCATTATTTATTTATTTTTTTTCTATTTTCTTTCTCCTTCCGTACAAGCTAAGATTTTACTCAATATAATATAATATTACAATACCGTCCATGACCCGTATGTACTTGTATGTTCACTTTTATTACGTAATGCCAGCTTATAATTAAATTTTCTAAGCTACTATTTACAAGACTTGTGTACCCTTTTCTTTCTTGTTTTTGAATGGCTCTCGTCACTGTGTCTCATAGTAAGCGTGGTCTCAAAACTTTTAAACGTTCCGCGCATGCGCGCTTGTGTACCATGACTGGACTGCAGGCGCGAAGAAAATTCTGCGTTGTTGGTGAACATTATTCGTGATAGCCGCCATCGTGTAATATGAGTCACGTGTCGTCTGGACTCGACCGCGCATGCGCCTTCGCTCTATGTATACACTCAGCTGATCGGACAGGGAAGGGGGAAGATTTCTCCCCCGCTTGCTGCCTACAGCGCGGCCAATGACCTCGTCTTGCCATGCAGCTATCGCGTGCTCATCAGCTGAGCGTTGGATTGCAACTTCGACGCCGGGCTTGTTGCTCGTCTCAAGTGAACAAACTCTGGCCTTCGCGTTAATTTGGCATTGTTCCTCTCTTAAATAACTGAGTTAGACTACAAAAGTACCGTATGTTTTATTTTATAGTGTTAAGACTCACAGTAACACGTCTCATTAGGTGTGGTTAACTATGCGTTTTAAAGCTGGCATATGCCCCCAGTTGGTTACTAGTTTCGATGTTTAACTGAAATTTCAGTTATGTTTTCTAGTTTAATGCATGTTTTTCACTAACTGACAGTCTTTTGTTTTCGTGTTCGCAAGTTTCTTAGGTTAATGACAGCAATTTTACTATATGATCCAAGGTTGTATAATTTCAATTTTGCTAAAATAATATATAACCTTTAATGAAAAAATTCCTTGATATCCTTGTGGGGGTATAACCCTTTCATCTTGCCCGTTCGTGTGTTACCTAACAGATAACATCCTGGGTGGGGTTTGTCTATTATAATGAAAGGGCCATCATACAACAACTGCCATTTTTTGTTTAATACCTTAATTTTAGAGGATTTTGGGTGGGTACGTAATAGTACTTCCTTTCCTACCACTTCTCTTTGTAATGCTGAGTGGTGTAGAGGCAGTTTCCTTTTGCTCAACTATTTTCTCCACATTCACAGAACATGGTGTTAGTGTTATCTTCAAATCTGTTTTCTGCTTATGACTGGACATGGGGAACGGTGCAATGCCTTTGGGTGCCTTGAATTTAAAATTATTTGGTGCAAGTTTAGGCACCTCATTTTTCTTCCGGATAGTAGCAGTTTGATTTAATTTTGCTGTTCTGTTCATAGACCGTGTTACACGTACAGCAGAGGTAGCTGGTTTTTCTGGTAGAATATCCAGTTTCTTCGATGTCTTTGTTTTAAGCAGAGCATCCGTTCTAAAAGGTGACCTTGTTTTGTAAGGTGACCCAATGTTATGACGAGCATGACTCACAATAAATGGCTTTCTCTTTGTTTTATTTTTCTTTTCAGCTTCCTCTCTGGTCCTTTTCCAAGCTTCCAGCTGTCTCGCACGAACATCTTTCACAGGCCTTTCCGTTGATTCTGTTTCTTCTTCACTACCAGCCAGTCTCTGCTTATTAAAAATATTATCCCGTTTGTTTCTACGCTCCGTCTGCATAAGCGCTGCTGTACGTTCACGTCTAAGTTTTGCACTTGTTATCTTCGGCTGTTTCTGTTCAATTCTGAATTTATTACTCATCTTCGAAATACAGAGCAATATGTCAAACCTCAAAAACGACTTTCTATCTAAACTTTCGCGCCCTTTACGCCACAATTTTCGTAGAACAATTATGTAATTTACGCGCGAGATGCCGCTGAGATATCAAATCGCGATGAGGCACGGTCCGTGAGATACTGCAGGTGGTTTCAGAGCGCTTAGCTAACGCGACGACGGACAACACCACGTATGTCATGCTTCGCGATGAGAAACACGTCCCGTGTGAGGACGGCGTGATTCCGATTACTTGCTACTGTAAGTTATTGTCGGGTTAGTCTCATTTTACAGTACACTACTCGCTACTCTGGGTATGTGTGGCAGTGTCTTACTACTGCAAACGACACTTTTGTCTTTATTGTAATGTACTGTTTCTTCGGAAGAATGGTTCATTACGATTTTATAATTTCCACTACTGCTCCACAAGTGACAAGGTGGATAAAACTTCCTATTACAGTGTATCAAATGGAAGTAGACTGCCAGCATATGCTCTCTGGTCCACCAACTTTACCAGCCTGTTATGGACACAGGTTCTCCAGCAGCCGAAAATGTTAACAGCGGGAGGTCTCGCTCAGCCTGCACTCCTGTGAAGAAGGTGAATATGCTACATTTAGTGGACGAAAATCCTCTAACCACTGGGCGACGATTAGCAGCAGTTGAAGTAGCGCTTGTCCTCTTGTTCGGTTGGGTGGTCCTTCATGAAAAATTGCTGTACTGCAAAGATTGTGTGACCTCTTAACCTTTAGATTATTCCAACATTTGCCTTAGCGCTTTGGGGAAACTACTGAAAACCTGGATGACTGGACAGAGATTTGAACTGCTTTCCTCCAGAATGTGAGGAGCCACCTTGTTTGGTGAAAGTAAATAAAATCAGACCAAGACTACTTAATTGGAAGTAGGTAGGTGACATCAGAAAACGTACAGTAACAACATAGATAACTGTAACTGAATGGTATAATGTATGGTTATGTTCAGAGACAGTCGTTATCCAGCATATATTGATGATAAGGACGACGACGACGATGATGATGATGATGATGATGATGATGATGATGATGATGATGATGATGAGAATGGATGATGACTCTTTTTAGGTCATGTTATGACTGTAGCATTATTCATCAAAGCTGGGCTCACTAACTGCATCAGTTATGCATTTCACAACATGAAACAGAATCCCACCATGTTCGACAGAGCTGGGCAGTCACTGCTTCAAAGATGTAAAGTAAGTACAGCAGCAAGACTCAGCTCAGACTGTTGTTAAAGCCTCTTGTAAATTAATTTGAACGTGTCTTCCATAAAATATTAGTTTTATTACTTTAAATTCTCTGAAGCTTGAGGAAGTTTCATTTGCATAATATACAATACCTTATAGAAGAGATCATGAACAATGTTCATTAAAAAAGTAATTGTGTGTGACATAATATCGGAAGACACTAGACAGTATGTGAGACGAGCAGCCCAAGGCATTTTAGAGTTCATCAGTGTATAGAGAAAGAGTGACAATGGTCAATATTAATAGTGTGTCCAGTGACTGGCCAAGCACACCTTCATGTCTGTACAGAGAAAGTCGGTGGAGGTGACAAGGAAAGGCACTAACCAAAAGCTTTTGGAACAGTTGTGGTTGCCTTTCAGGGGCTGTGGCATGAATGTGTAGTTAACATATTAAAAGAACTTTGCAGGTTTACCATAAACTTATGAGACTGACATACTTGGATAATTTCTATGGTAAATCAGTTGGTTACTCAAGTCTTTATTCTGTACGTGCACATCTGTAATTTGTCTTTTTATCTGCATAGTTTAAATCCTAACTCAACAAATCCATTCTATTTTGGGGGCACTACTGACTTATTCACTGTTGTAATGTCATATAGGTTACAGCTCCTTGTTCTTACATACAAGGAATGATCACTGTGTTGCACTCATCTCTTGATTCGAGCCTTTAATGATATCATTGGAACAAGTCACTAGTAAAGCTAGTCTCTGATAGTAAATGGCAGTTGTCAGGGACTAAGGGTTGCTAGAGTGGTGGAGTGTAATCATTGATGGATAAAAAGCCATCGTAAGACACTTCTCTGAGTAAAGTATAATTGTTGAAAAATAAAGTGTTCTGTGATTGTTTATGGAAGATTGTAAGTATTTTCTCCCTTATCTTCTTCGTATAAACTTCTCTTCTTCATTCCGTCACTGCCTCTGCTAAGTATGCTAGTAGACTTTCTCCCTCTCACTACATTAAAGAGAAATAAGCGGATACCAACCCATAGTGCTTTCATTGTCCTGATAGCACCATACAGGCCACATCTTTATATGAGGTTGGTGGGAAACTGCAAGGTTTCATCATTATGCTTGTTTACTGAAGGTCATGAAATTTTACTTAACCCTCAGTTCTGTTGTTGTTGTTGTTGTTGTTGTTGTCTTCAGTCCTGAGACTGGTTTGATGCAGCTCTCCATGCCATACAGTAAAGCTGCATGCCCTCGGGAAAAATTATGGCTGTAGTTTCCCCTTGCTTTCAGCCGTTCGCAGTACCAGCACAGCAAGGCCTTTTGGTTAGTGTTACAAGGCCTGATCAGTCAATCATCCAGACTGTTGCCCCTGCAACTACTGAAAAGGCTGCTGCCCCTCTTCAGAAACCACACGTTTGTCTGGCCTCTCAACAGATACCCCTCCGTTGTGGTTGCACCTACAGTATGGCTATCAGTATCGCTGAGGCACGCAAGCCTCCCCACCAACAGTAAATAATGAAACTAAATGATAGTAAATAATGAAAGTAATAACAAACTCATTCTAAAACTTCTGTGCATTTTTTTTTTTGTTCGTGTCTTCTAAATTAAAATATTTTTACAGCGCCACAACTTATTTTTGTAAACAACACGATGAGTCTGTAGTGGTTTGTAAGCTAGTTGGTGAGGAAGTAAATATTTTGATATATCATTTGGGAATTGGTTACAGTTTCAGCGAAATCATTGTCCATTCACAACCACATTCGCATTTCTCAAAAATCATTGTCCATTCCCACCACATTCGCATTTCTCAACCACTGCCAGAATGGAAAAGATAAATTAAGTGCACTCTTATTACTAGAAGACGTATACTTGTAGTCTTGTAGAGTCGTCCACATATCAGTGTCGAAAAGACTTTAAGCAAAGAAAAAAAAATGAAAGATGAGGTATTAATTTGAAGAAAGTCATGCCTATAAACTATGAAGAGCTGCAGAGAATTTAAACATGTATTCATTACCAGTCTCGATCAACTGACCATCAGGAGAAATGTGCTCTCCACACAGGGGCATGGAATACAAACTATGAACTAAGATGTGTTGATGCAGTTTGCTGTTGACAGTAGTGTCAGTGACCTGAGACAATTGTTTTATTTTATTACCACTGCAGCAAGAAAGATTTCAAACTGGTCATGTAAATTATTGTATATTGCCTTTAGAATGAATTTTCACTCTGCAGTAGTGTGTGTGCCGATTTCAAACTTCCTGGCATATTAAAACTGTGTGCCAGACAAGGGTTTGAACCTGGGACCTTCACCTTCTGTGGACAAGTGCCCCACTGTGTGAGCAGTCCAGGCATGACTCACAACCTTACGGCAGTGCCTCAGCTCCTAGCTTCCAGACTTCACAGAAGTTATCTGGGGTATCTTGTGAGACTAAGTGTGTTGTGAATCATGCTTGGATGGCTCAGACGGTAGATCATCTGTCTGCAAAAGTCAATGCTCACAAATTGTAAGTCTTGCTTTGGCACATAGTTTCTCTTTCATATTGCCTCATAATAACTCATTGGTCGAAGGTGGTAGTGAATAAAGGATTATTTCATCAGCAGCTCTTAGTGGTATAAAAAATGCATTTTTTTTAAAACTTAATGGCTTAAGGCCCCGTCAACATCAAGGAAACTAGAGACTGAGCACAAGCTGGGGAAGGGAGCAGCTGTTACCATGCAGGCATTTGATTAAGCAACTTAAAGAAACGATGGATAGGTGGAAACATTTGAACTGCCAACATCTTGAGTGCAAGTCCACTGTGCAAACCATTCTGCCATGTTGCTCAGTTTGTCATGAAGAGCAAGACCTACATAACATTTGCATGGTTATTATGTTTCAGGCAACACTTGCACAAAGTAAACGTAGCTTTCACAAACAATGGCACTGTCCGGTACCAGGATGACGCGTCCTTCACCTTTGTGCCCGAGTTGTCTGTTGGCGGACTCAACACCACGAAGCTGCGTCTCATCAACATGCCGCTGGTGGTGAGTCACATCTGCATTAGTGAGAGAAACTTACTCATCAACAGCTGAACAGTTGGCTGCAAAATGTGGTAGATTCCATCCTGAGACAATTTTGAGTTACATGCGCTATCCTGTGTGACACAAAAAAGAAAACTTAGTTAATTCAAGAATCATTAGTCCTCTTGTTTCTCAATAGATGAGGCAGCTTATTATTATTTTTTTCACAAGAAATAGGTAGCTCCTGGGTTACATCATTCTGTGTCAGGCGACTGATGGAAGGGTATTTTGTTTATAGAAAAGTTATACAACTATGTTAAATGAATAGCAGATTGTTTTCTCATAAGGATAATATTGTATATTGTTGAAAGATTAATGAGTGAGTCAGAAGAGGAAAGAATATTTAGCTCTAGCAATATAGACAAGCCCACTGATAAGGAAGAAACTGCCTTTAGCAAAGATGTTGTGGACAGAAATTTGCTTGGACAAAGCAATTTTTTTTTAAACTATGTGTAATGAAATGATGGATGATTGATGGCAAGACATTTAAAACTGTAAATGACAAATGTAAATTATTCTGAATTACTGGCCGTGATTGTGCAAAGCTGCTTTCCCCCAAACACTGTACAAAAACTTTCAACTAAACAACTTTCTTCCCATAATTTTTCTGCATTGACTGGACCAGGTACTGTAGCTCCAAATGATTTTTACTAGATACCTATTTCCATACCAAACATGTGTGGGTTTGTTTCTTCTTTGTCAGTAACAGAATAAATTATTCAGCTAAAAGTTGTGCAACCATATTAAGTCTGTACAGGGAAAAACTAGTTTCCTTCAAAGCTTAGCTTGCTGGTAAGCTTTGGGTGACACCAACTGTGTGTCCCCCCCCCCCCCCCCCCCCTCCCGTGAGTATCTGCACATGTCACCATATTGAAAGCCATGTAAGTAGCACTATGAATAATTATTTCTGTAACCTTTTTAAAGTAGCTGAAACTGGCTGGGATCAGGTACATGAAAGTTAGTTAATGCAGTGAATTTTATAAAGTTACTGAATTACATTAATACAATACTGTAATAAAAACTCTCTACATTATCCAGTTAATTACCAGTATCTGCAGAAAATAATGTGGAGGCTGAACTCGTTGAGCCTATACTTAACTTGAGCAATTTGTGATGAAAAGGTAATACGCTTTTGTTGCTGTAGAAAAGAAAGGTCCAAATCCAGGTACAACAACAGCTGACCAGAGTGAGCAATTTGCTCAGTTTGTGCCACATAAATTTTTTAATTTCGAAGGGATTTGTTTCCATCTTGGAATCATCCATGTAATGAGCAAGCAATAGTACAACTGACAGACAATAGCACAGTGTATGCCTTAAAGAATCATTGCATATTTACAAATTGGACAGGCACAGTGTCCACCATGAAATTCGAGCAAAACTGGCCTACAACAGTGGTTCTGCATAGGCCTTACATACATTTTGCTATAATGTCAGTGTTAAAACCGGAAAGTTAATGAAATTTGACATACTATGAATTGTAAAATAAAATGTCATTCGGCAATAAATGAATCTTATTACAGAAGAGTCTCATTCACAGTGAAAGTAGTCAGCCATGTAAATGTAACAAACATATTGCATTTTAGTGGATTTTTTGGAAAATATCAAATATAATTTCTTCCTAGCATGTTCTCTAGTTTCAGTAAAAATTTACTTCATTTCAGTAATAACAGTTTTCCAAAAATCAACATGGAAATTTCTTAATGTAGTTCATTATGTTTTAGCCTTTTTGTTAATAACACATTTCACACCATCAGGCAAATGCTTTGCAATTACATAGTAAGACTTGTATCTTAATTTAATTTGGCTTTTTATTCACAAATAACATCAGATTTAAAATATGTGTCACAGAAAAATATCACAACCTTATTTTAGTGGTTTTAAGTAAATGGCATGGTTTAAAACATTTTTCCCGATTAAAGAGTAAGGATCGTAAGGAATACATTGTGCAGATTTATTTCATCCAAACAGTTCAAAAGTGTAATGTTACCTATATTGCCCATATTTGTCTATGCTTAGGATTACTATTGATATGTTATTAGCATTTCAATTAATCAAATATAAGTGAGAATCTGGTGGTAATAAATTTTAAAGAAGTGGAAAAGATCCTCATTGTTAAGTTTCAATTTCCAACTTCAACATATGCAAACACTAACTTGCATGTAAGTGCAGTGGTGGGAGGATGTACAGTAACTAATTGATGTCTGTGGAAACCTGGCGTAAGTGAAAACTGATACAAAGTAACTTGGCACCTACACACACACATTCTCAGCACTGGGCAAGCCCACCACTTTGTTCACTGATTTTCTTATTCAGTATTCTAGTCAGAGACTGTGAACTTAAATTTGTGGTGGTACTGGCATAACCTGTTAATACAGTTGTTTGCAATCATGCAAGCTGTGTGTTAAAAGCTGTGCTTGTAGGTAGGCCTCAGCTGGGGAATTGCAGCTTCCCTACCACGTGTTGGCTACATGCGACAGAACACCCACTACAACTGTATTTGCTCTCTTACCATGTCACCTGCAAGGGCTGGATATTTTGTGTGTACTTGAATTTTTTCAAAAAATTGGATAAAAATTTACAACAGTCCATTCATTCAGGAGGCCTCATTAGTATCAGTCGAGCTCAGTGAAGAACAGATGATAATGTGCACTATCGGCCAAGATCTTTCTCAAGCGTATATTCTGTTCATGGTTGCTATGTTGTAAAAAGGCATTTGCATAATTCTGCAGCATGAAATGTTATGACTGTAAATTGTAATCATCTTTAAATCCGTTTTCTAAAAATAGACAAAATGTCTGTTTTGTGGACAGAAAGAGGTAGCTCCAACAATGGGATATGTTCTAAGAGACATAGAAGATGCATTTTGAGGTGAATTCCATGTTGCACAAGATGTAGAAGATGCACTTTGAAGTGAAAATACCTTTAAAAATAAATCAAAATCTAGTGATCATACGAAACAATTGTTTTGTCTTTCAACATAGGCATTCCTTCCAATAGAAATAAATTTCTGAATCTTAGTGCAGTGGTAAATATCAAATGAAGAAAAACTGATTTCTTTTCAAGGTAGTTTCTGAGATCTTTAAAAGATTTTAGTGATAAAAGATACTGCTAGATCAGTTCTATTGTTCCGGCTTTAAGACAATTGTGTCATCTATTAAACTGAATGGAAAGAATGGAAAGATAAATATTCTGCTGTTTTTTAGTTTAGAGTGTAATTAATTAATTTTATAGTTTACAAATTGTTTTACTTTTCAGTGAAAAAAAGTAATATGTGTAAAACATAAGGCACTTTTTAACTGCATAAGTTATATCCCAGACGTGAAGAGACTTCAAATAATGTTGGCAAATATTAAGAAATTTGCCATAAAAATAAATAAAAACTGAAAAACCTGTTCAAACTTTTTATGTTTGCAACTGAAAATCAGTATGAGCTTGTTCAACAAGTGTCCTCCATTCTGCCCTCTCCAGGGTAGTTCTTTGCCATCCCTTGACTCTTCAAAGATTTTATATCTTGTTCCACATTCTCTATCCATCACTTTCATTGCTTTCCTCTTTGTCATCTTCTAGTTGGCCACCATTCAGAAACTCTTTTAGTTGTTTTTCAAGTATCCATCCTAAGTGCATGTCCAAGCCAAGCTATTCTCCTACTTTTTATTATTATTTCAATGTCGGCTCCTTGTATGAGGCGATCCAGTTAAGTGTTTATTCTAGATCTCCAGAAGCTATTGTTATCCTGAGCTATCTCATCGATCTTGTGCTGAAACCAGTGTTCAAATATCCTGAGCTGCTTCTCGTCAGGATTCATTAGCGACTATATTTCACATCCATACGTTACAACTGGTTTCATCCTTGGGAAGTTCCAGTTTCAGCTGTCTATTTAGTAAACTAGTGCCAATAGTTTCTTAAGCCTGTGGAAGCACCTATTACTGCTTATGATCTGTAGTTTTATCTTAAATGAGATGGAATTTTTTGTCCTATTAACATTAAAACTCAGATAGTCTTAAGTTTTGCACTTCTACTAATAATTGCTACATCATCAACGTATGCACACACATGGGTTGACTTTGCGCCTATGTTATGAGAGATTTGAAGCTTGTGAATGAGGGATCCAAGAGTTAGATTTAAAGGCATTGTAGAGAGAGTGTCCCTTTGCCTGATGCCTTTACTAATGCCAAATCATTTACTTAGTTCTCCATCCACATACCCTGTTGTGTTGAAACCAGCCAGGGTTTCTGAATAAATGAAACTTCCTTACATGGTATAACAAGCAGTAGCAAATGAATTAACATTTCTGCCTTGTAAAAACTATTGATGGCCTGCTTGAAGTCTACATAGTGGTTCTGAAGCTCAATATTGTACTTGTGCTCCTCTTCATGTATTTGCCTCAGCACAAATATCTGATCTGTTGTTGACATATTAGGCCAAAATCCACTCTGATATTTTCCCAGAACCTCTTCTGCATATGGTACTAGCCTTTTGTAGCATTCAGGAGGGTAAATCCTCGGTAATTTGAACAAGAAATCTTGTCTCCTTTCTTGATTGGATAACCCCTAACGTCCACTCTTCCAGAACTGTTTTGTGGGTACATATCAACTCAGTAGATCGCAAATTAGCTTATGAGAACCAGTTCCCCCATTTTAACAGTTCTGCAGTTATTCCATTAGTGCTTGGTGCTTTTTAGTTTTTTTATACAGTGCACTACATTCAATACTCTCTCTACTGTGGGGTCTTCTGGCTCTGGATCTGCAGTGTAGTAAAGTGGCTGCTCACTCCTGGTAGGATTGCCCTCCAGAATTCCATTGAAGTATTCTCTGCATCTAATCCAGAACATCTTGCATATCTGTTAGATACAGCTGAAAGTGAATACACAATTTATGTATGATATAAAAGAGAAATATATGTCGGTCATATATTAATTCCAGTTGTACAGGTAACGTACTGACATTATGGTATATTTATAATTTTTACTTATAGACTGTCTGACAGCAATTGAATAAAACACGCGTTTCGCCTTTATTTTCTGCAAGGCATCATCAGTGGCCTGGAATATGTACATATGATAGCTATTTTATTTACATTTTTGTCTCTGTGCCTATAGGTTATAAACAGTTCTGGTGGTTGCTATTTCCTATTAAGCAGTAATGTTTTGAACTGTACTTACAGGTTGCGTGGACAATTTCTTACATATTATGCTCCTGTTACATTTTTGGTGTTGTTCTTCTTCTTATGAACGCCAATTTGCGGTTTTTTCCACATTCCACAGCACTATGCACTGAACGCTTGTTTTAATGCAATGTTTTGGTTTCTGTTGCCGACTGTCAAATGTTTTTGCCAAAGATCGCACCTTATGAGTGTAATTATTAAAGTATTTGTGGTATGTTTGTGAATGCACACACACACACACACACACACACACACACACACACACACACATATATATATATATATATATATATATATATATATATATATATATATATATATATATATATATATATATATATATATATATAAAAACAAAGATGATGTGACTTACCAAATGAAAGTGCTGGCAGGTCGACAGACACAAACGAAAGCGCCGGCAGGCCGACAGACACAGACCGGGATTGGAATGACTCCTCACCTTCTCCCTTAAAACCCAATCCTTTTGTCTTTCCTTCTCCTTCCCTCTTTCCTGACGAGGCAACCGTTGGTTGCGAAAGCTAGGATTTTGTGTGTATGTTTGTGTTTGTTTGTGTGTCTGTCGACCTGCCAGCACTTTCATTTGGTAAGTCACATCATCTTTGTTTTTAAATATATGTTTCCTTCTATTATAACCGTATATATATATAGAGGGAAACATTCCACGTGGGAAAAATATATTTAAAAAGAAAGATGATGAGACTTACCAAACAAAAGCGCTGGCAGGTCGATAGACACACAAACAAACACAAACATACACACAAAATCTAGCTTTCGCAACCAATGGTTGCCTCGTCAGGAAAGAGGGAAGGAGAGGGAAAGACAAAAGGATTTGGGTTTTAAGGGAGAGGGTAAGGAGTCATTCCAATCCCGGGAGCGGAAAGACTTACCTTAGGGGGAAAAAAGGAGGAAAAAAGGACAGGTATACACTCGCACACACACACATATCCATCCTCATATACACAGACCATGTATACCTGTGTATATGAGGATGGATATGTGTGTGTGTGCGAGTGTATACCTGTCCTTTTTTCCTCCTTTTTTCCCCCTAAGGTAAGTCTTTCCGCTCCCGGGATTGGAATGACTCCTTACCCTCTCCCTTAAAACCCAAATCCTTTTGTCTTTCCCTCTCCTTCCCTCTTTCCTGACGAGGCAACCATTGGTTGCGAAAGCTAGATTTTGTGTGTATGTTTGTGTTTGTTTGTGTGTCTATCGACCTGCCAGCGCTTTTGTTTGGTAAGTCTCATCATCTTTCTTTTTAAATATATATATATATATATATATTACACACAAAATTCTAGCTTTCGCAACCAACGGCTGCTTCGTCAGGAAAGAGGGAAGGAGAGGGAAAGACGAAAGGATGTGGGTTTTAAGGGAGAGGGTAAGGAGTCATTCCAATCCTGGGAGCGGAAAGACTTACCTTGGGGGGAAAAAAGGACGGGTATACACTCGTGCGCGCACACACACACATATCCATCCGCACATACACAGACACAAGCAGACATTTGTAAAGGCAAAGAGTTTGGGCAGAGATGTCAGTCGAGGTGGAAGTAAAGAGGCAAAGATGATGTTGAAAGACAGGTGAGGTATGAGTGGCGGCAACTTGAAATTAGCGGAGGTTGAGGCCTGGCGGATAACGAGAAGAGAGGATATACTGAAGGGCAAGTTCCCATCTCTGGAGTTCTGACAGGTTGGTGTTAGTGGGAAGTATCCAGATAACCCGGACGGTGTAACACTGTGCCAAGATGTGCTGGCCGTACACCAAGGCATGTTCAGCCACCGGGTGATCCTCATTACCAACAAACACCCTCTCCCTTAAAACCCACATCCTTTCGTCTTTCCCTCTCCTTCCCTCTTTCCTGACGAAGCAGCCGTTGGTTGGGTAAGTCTTTATTTATATTTATATATTTTTTATACCTCCATCCCTACCACAGAAACAATAGAAATGATGGAACAAAATCTCTCATCTCACAGCAACCTCACCACAGACACAGTAAAAGAAATAACAGATATGCTCAGACTGACAACTGAACAAAACTACTTTCAGTTTGAGAAAGAATATTATCTACAAACTGATGGACTGCCCATGGGATCCCCAATATCAGGAACACTAGCAAACATTTTCATCAGTCACCTAGAAAATCAGATATTTGAAAAGATAACCACAAATTAAAGTTTCAAAATCATATGTTGGTACAGATATGTGGATGACATTATTTGTCTGGTAGATGAGCCAAGTGAAAAACTAGATGAACTCCATTCAGAAATAAACAAAGCTCATCAGAACATAAAATTCACACTTGAAAAAGAAAAAGAAAATCAAATAAATTTTCTTGACATTACAATTAAAAAAGAAAATGGCAAACATACATTTAACATCTTTAGAAAACCAACAGCCACACACACAATAATACATTCCACATCCAACCACCCCCACAGCCAGAAACTTGCAGCACTAAGATACATGTTACATAGATTAAACAGAATCCCACTCAGCAAGAGATGAGTACAATCATACAAATAGCTAGGAACAACGGGTATGACACACATGTGGTACACAGGCTCAATCAAAAAATAAAAACACAAATAAAAAACAAACACAACATTTCCAGAATACAAAAGAAATCACAAGCTGAAAACTTACAAACAAACTCAACAAACACACGCAATGACAACACCACACAGAAAAGAACCAGATGGTACACCATGACCTACACACATAAACTAACACACAGAGTTGCAAACATCCCAAAGAGACAGGGCTTCAAAATAGCATATAAGCCTGGGCAAACCCTTCAATCACACCTAAGCCAGCCAGCTACCAAGAGGGACAAATTCCAACAATCAGGAATATATAAACTTGAATGTCAAAGTTGTGAAGCAGTATGCTTAGGCATGACATGCAGGAATTTTGAAACAAGATACAAAGAACATTTCAGATGTTGGAAGTATGAAACAAACCATTCCACATTTGCAGAACATTTAAAACACTACAACCATCATCCTACAAACATGGAGCAAGAAATGAAAATAATGATAATAAGCAACCATGACAAACATCTTATCATCATCATCATCATCATCATCATCATCTTGGACAGTTTCCAGCCACTGGCTGGGTCTGTCGGGAACACAAGCCTCTCCATCGTGTTCTGTCTTTCCACCATTCCCCCTCTTCCACCTTCGTCCAGTTCTCTCCTCTTCTCGTCACACATTCCTTCACTCCCTTCACCCATCTATCTCTTGGTCTTCCTCTGGGCCTCTTCCCCTCCAGTTGCAGATCAAACATCCTCTTAGGAATTCTTCCCTCATCCATTCTCTTCATGTGTCCATACCACTGCAGTCTTGATTTTTCTATCCTGTCCTGTACTGGTTCCTCCTTTAGTCTTTCCCTCACATACTCATTTCGCAATCTGTCTCGTCTTGTTACACCCAACCTGCTCCTCTGGAACTTCATTTCGCTAGCCTGTATTCTACTTTTGTCGCTTTTGTGCATTACCCATGTCTCACTTCCGTATGCCAATATGGGGACAAAGTAGGTTCGGTATATAATTCCCTTGGATTTCTGTGGCACCTCCTTGCTCCAAATAAGCCCCCTAATGCATTTGTAGAACTGCCCTGCTTTTCTGCACCTTTCATTTATTTCCATTGCGTTTCCCCCCTTACTTTCAATCACGCTTCCCAGGTACTTGAAGTTCTCTACCACTTGTAGTTTTTCCCCTCCACAAGTTATATCCACATTTGGCCTATTCGTCTTCCTTGTTGTGACAATTATTTCACTTTTCTTTGCAGAGAAATGCATTCCATATTGTGCTGCCGTTGCCTCCCATGCATCTAACTGCTCTTGCACCTCCTTCTCGCAATTTCCCCATAACATCAGGTCATCGGCAAAAAGCACTGCTTTCATTTTATGATCTCCAATTGCATCTGACACTTGCTGTAGGATTTCATCCATAACAATAATAAACAATAAAGGCGAAAGTGCACTTCCCTGTCGCAGCCCATTTTCCAGCTTGAACCATGCAGTACATTCCCTCCCCACTTTCACACAACTCTCACTTCCCTCATACATTTTTCTGACTTCTCGTGTTATCTCTTCATCTATCCCTTTTGCGTTCAGCACATCCCAGAGCTTGTCCCTACAGATACTGTCATACGCCTTCTCAATATCTAAAAAGGCCATGATTAAGTCCTTCCCGTACTCATAGTGCCTTTCCTGCAGTTGCCTTACCGCAAATATGAGGTCCGTTGTTGATCTTCCCGGTCTGAAACCATACTGCTCCTCTTGCAGTCTACTTTCAATACTGCTTCTTATTCTCTTCTCCAGGATCTTTTCATAGATTTTTCCACAGTGGCATAGCAGGGTGATTCCTCTGTAGTTCTCACATCTCCTTTTATCCCCTTTCTTGAAGATCGGGACTATAATTCCTTTCTTCCAATCCTCAGGAATTCTGTTCTCCTTCCACACCACCCTCAGCACTCTGTATAGCCACTGGGTTCCTACTTCTCCTGCTGCTCGTATCATATCCACTGTTACTTCGTCCCAACCTGGTGCCTTGCCCCCTTTCATCCTCTTTATGGCTTCTTCCACTTCATTCCAAGTTAGATCATCAATTTCCCCACTATTATCATCGTCTGCTGCCGTAGGCTCTCCATCGCTGTTAGTTACCCGCTTGGCGGCATTCAACAGATCTTCAAAGTACTCCTTCCAAATCTTTTTGAGCTCATGCATTTCCTCCACAACTCTTCCATTATTATCCATGATCCTCAGGCACTCGCTTCTGTCCTTCCTCTTATTTCTTACCATGGTGTAAAGTACTTTTTTGTTCCCTTCAGTGTCCTCTTCTAACATTCTTGTCCATTTTTCCATCCACTTCTTCTTCTCCGCCCTTACTATGGTCTGTGCCGCTTTCTTGCTTTCCTTATATTTTACCCTAGCTTCCTCTGTTCGGGTCTGGAACCATTCTCTGAAGGCTTTGTTCTTTCGAAGTACTGCCTCTTTACATATGTTGTTCCACCATGGGGTTTCCTTACTTCTCCTCTTTGTGCTAGTTCTTCCGCACACAATCTCAGCTGCCTCAACTAGGGCCCTCTTAAAATCTCCCCATTCTTCTTCCACTGTTCTCTGATCTTCCTTTGGCAGCTTCTTCCTGATCAGTGTCTGGTACTGGGTCCTCCGTTCATCCTCTTTCAGCATCCATGTCTTCAACCTTTTCTCCTGTATATCTGTTGCCCTCCTATCTTTTTTCTCTCTCAGGGTGGCTACCAACAGCCGATGGTCACTGTCTGTGACCTCAGATGGAACGACCTTAACATCTGTGAGGCTGCTCATCATCTGCCTATCCACTAGTACATAGTCTACTACTGAAGTTTGGGACCAGTCCCCACTGTACCAAGTTATTTTGTGACTACTTCTCTTCTTGTACCAGGAATTTGCGATCGTCAGCCCATTCCTCTTGCAGAATTCCAGCAACAATTTTCCTTCTCTATTTCGGTTCCCCCAGCCCTCTGGTCCCATTATCTCCTCGAATCCTTTCCTGTCTGTGCCAACATGTGCATTGAGGTCCCCTATTATAATCTGATTACCTCCATTTAGCTGCTTTTGCATGTCATCTTCAAATTCCTCCTTCTCCTTTTTTGTACACCCCACCTGTGGGGCATATGCTTGGATGATTTCAATGCTTTTTCCTTTCACTCGTACTCTGGCTTTTATCATTCGATCATTGATACCTTCCACCTCCTCCTGCAGACCCTCTCTGACCACTATTGCCACTCCATTTCTTCCCCTCTCATTCCCTATCCAGTACAGTTTACATCCTTTACTTAGTGGTTTTTCACCAACTCCTCTCCACCTAGTCTCAGCAAGTCCCAAGATGTCCAATTTCCTCCTTTCCATCATTTCTACAATTTCTTCTAACTTCCCAGTTAGAGTCCTTACGTTTAAGGTGCCCAGTCGTAAACCATCTCGTAATCCTTTTCCATTGCTTGGTCGGTTTCCTTTAAATCCGTTCCGTGATCCGAGGCATGTTCCCTTTTTAAAAGCAGTTGATTTATCCACTACTGGCTTGCTAGGCCTATCGCAGCTTCACCAGAGCCCCGTTAGCCGTCACGTTTCAGGGTTCCCATAGAGCCTTCTCAGCTACCGTAGCGGTCCTGGGGCACACGAAGTCCCCGCTGTACATCGCCCCTATAGGCAGTCCCCTACTTTGTGCCGTTGCCCATCTCCCACGACTTGGACGAGGGGTTGGACTTACGGGAGACCATGACAAACATCTTATACAAATACAAGAAAACTTCCACATCCAGAAGGCCATAGCAGAAAACAAACATGAGATAAATGAACAAACACACATCAGCACAGGCTCCCTACTACACTTAATAAAGGAAATGATAACATAAAACAAAAAAACTCTTCCCCACACCATCTGGACACACACACACACACACACACACACACACACACACACACACACAAATGCATACACAAACAGACCACAGATACTTCAATAATTACACTCATAAGTTTCGATCTTTGGCAAAAACATTTGACAGTCGGCAACAGAAACCAAAACATTGCATTAAAAGTGCATAGTGCTGTGGAATGTGGAAAAAACCGCAAATTGGCGTTCATAAGAAGAAGAACAACACCAAAAATGTAACAGGAGCATAATATGTAAGAAATTGTCTACGCAACCTATAAGTACAGTTCAAAACATTACTACTTAATAGGAAATAGCAACCACCAGAACTGTTTATAACCTATAGGCACAGTGACAAAAATGTAAATAAAATAACTATCATATGTACATATTCCAGGCCACTGATGATGCCTTGCAGAAAATAAAGGCGAAACGCGTATGGCACTAAAATTGTGTTTTATTCAGTTGCTGTCAGACGGTCCACAAGTAAAAATTATCAATATACCATAATATTACACGCAACTGAGGAAGACAAGACTACAAAAGTTGAAAACGTACTGACAATTTTTCTCTTGGATAAAAATATCATTTTAAAATTTTTCTTTAACTTTGTAATTTTTTTCAGTCTATTGACTTCAAGGTGTCGCTTTCAGTGGCTGAACTTGATAGTCCACACACTTTTTCTTGAGAAAATGTTGACTTAAAATATGTTTTTATCATCTTGGGTTTAAAAAAAAAATCCTTTTGCCAAAGGCAACATGCTGTAGTGTAGTAGTAAGTTATTCTTTGTTAAGGTAGGCCTAGGGTAAAATATGATCTCAAATAGATGGGGATTTACTAAAACAGTTTTACATTTCAAATACATGTATGCTAACTAGGAAATATTTGTTACTGCAATCAGTGGCAGCCTTGACATTACAGTCATAGTTCTCTCTCACACGACTCATTTATGGACTCATGTTTACTTGAATGTTTTTGCTTTTATCATCATACATTTTCATATGTGCTAGTTTTTACTAATAATTATGGTACACCCCATAAACAAATTTGGCACTTGGGTGTCACTCTTGGCATGCTGCTCCAAGTGGCCGTATGTGTCTCTTGGGTCTTATGCTCTGGATAGCCAGTATGTGGGAGAGAGCAATGCTGTCATGCCATCGAACATTAACAGACCTTCAATAGCCATGGAGGTAATAGTAGAGAACAACAAGAACAAATTTGTGTCCTGGTTGGGAGGGGGGGGGGGGGGGGGGGGGGAGCTAATGCATGGACCATTCCATGTCAACTAACAACTGATGAGCAGTTGTACCAGTGCTATGGGGTACACAGTCCACCACTACACAAATGCAGGCTACCTCTGCTTATTGCATGTCACAGAGTGCAGAGATTAGTGCAGATGCTTGAAGCATGCTCAACAATAACAAGCTTTAACCTCACTGTTGTTTTTGTACATTGGCTATGTTAGTTCAGTGAACAGCGCTACTCATAGTGATTTCAGTGCACTATAAGTGCCCCTTTGTTTGTGTGCACCAAGAAAGAAAGAAATGAGGGCTATAATTAATTTTCTGTATTCTGAATGTACTAAAGCTATGAAGATGGTTTGCTGAACAAAGCTTCAGTATGGTGATGGTTGTTTTATTGAATGAAATATTAGACAGTGGATAAGTCATTTGAAAAGTGCACTGAAGAGGATTCAGGTATGTCAGACAATTTTGAAAAAGACAGTGACATGGAGACAACTGAGTGAATGATTTATGATAGTCTTTGAGCCAGAAACAAGGCTACTGCACGTCGATTGAACATTAGTGAAGGTTCAGCATTTGTAATGATCAATTAATCTCTAAACTGCTGCACAGCTTATGCTTGTTGGTTGTCATATCAACTCACAGACACATACAAATACACTCCTGGAAATTGAAATAAGAACACCGTGAATTCATTGTCCCAGGAAGGGGAAACTTTATTGACACATTCCTGGGGTCAGATAAATCACATGATCACACTGACAGAACCACAGGCACATAGACACAGGCAACAGAGCATGCACAATGTCGGCACTAGTACAGTGTATATCCACCTTTCGCAGCAATGCAGGCTGCTATTCTCCCATGGAGACGATCATAGAGATGCTGGATGTAGTCCTGTGGAACGGCTTGCCATGCCATTTCCACCTGGTACCTCAGTTGGACCAGCGTTCGTGCTGGACGTGCAGACCGCGTGAGACGACGCTTCATCCAGTCCCAAACATGCTCAATGGGGGACAGATCCGGAGATCTTGCTGGCCAGGGTAGTTGACTTACACCTTCTAGAGCACGTTGGGTGGCACGGGATACATGCGGACGTGCATTGTCCTGTTGGAACAGCAAGTTCCCTTGCCGGTCTAGGAATGGTAGAACGATGGGTTCGATGACGGTTTGGATGTACCGTGCACTATTCAGTGTCCCCTCGACGATCACCAGTGGTGTACGGCCAGTGTAGGAGATCGCTCCCCAAACCATGATGTCGGGTGTTAGCCCTGTGTGTCTCGGTCGTATGCAGTCCTGATTGTGACGCTCACCTGCACGGCGCCAAACACGCATACGACCATCATTGGCACCAAGGCAGAAGCCACTCTCATCGCTGAAGACGACACGTCTCCATTCGTCCCTCCATTCATGCCTGTCGCGACACCACTGGAGGCGGGCTGCACGATGTTGGGGCGTGAGCGGAAGACGGCATAACGGTGTGCGGGACCGTAGCCCAGCTTCATGGAGACGGTTGCGAATGGTCCTCGCCGATACCCCAGGAGCAACAGTGTCCCTAATTTGCTGGGAAGTGGCGGTGCGGTCCCCTACGGCACTGCGTAGGATCCTACGGTCTTGGCGTGCATCCGTGCGTCGCTGCGGTCCAGTCCCAGGTCGACGGGCACGTGCACCTTCCGCCGACCACTGGCGACAACATCGATGTACTGTGGAGACCTCACGCCCCACGTGTTGAGCAATTCGGCGGTACGTCCACCCGGCCTCCCGCATGCCCACTATACGCCCTCGCTCAAAGTCCGTCAACTGCACATACGGTTCACGTCCACGCTGTCGCGGCATGCTGCCAGTGTTAAAGACTGCGATGGAGCTCCGTATGCCACGGCAAACTGGCTGACACTGACGGCGGCGGTGCACGAATGCTGCGCAGCTAGCGCCATTCGACGGCCAACACCGCGGTTCCTGGTGTGTCCGCTGTGCCGTGCCTGTGATCATTGCTTGTACAGCCCTCTCGCAGTGTCCGGAGCAAGTATGGTGGGTCTTTTTTCCATTTCCAGGAGTGTATTTGGAAATGTTGAAATCACATATAAGCCATTTGAAGAGGGAGGAGAAGAGGCATGGGTCAATCACTGTGATTCATAACATAAGCAGCAGTGCACAGGGTGGCACGATGTTCTTACCTACCACAAAAATTTTTTAAAACCCAAGCTTCTGCAGTAAAGTTGATGTTTTGGGTTGTGAAAGATTCAATATTAATCCATTATATTGACTTAAAGTGAGTGGTGATGACTACTTTGAGCAGTGAAACCCTAAGTGAAAACAGAGAGGAGGATGCTTTCAAAATGTATGATTTTCTTTTGAGATAACACATTCAACCAGAAAAACAATCACTGTACTCAAAATCTTGGGTCTGAGTTGCTGGAGCACTCACATTACAGCCATGGCCTAGACTGAAGGGGTCTTCACATGTTTCCTCTGATGGAAGAGCACCCACATGAATCAAAGTTTTCAGCAGATGACAAGGTTGTGAAGGCAGTGAAAAAGTATTTCTGCATAAAGCCACAACGGTACTTCCAGGATTGAATCAGGATGCTTACTGAGAGACAGACTGAGTGCATAGAAGCTGAGAGTAGAGAAATGATACTGATTACATTGTTTATCAATAAAAAGTTTTATTTATTCATTTTGACTTTCCCTCAAATGTGAACCTTCTGTCTGATCAAAGAAATCCATTAATACACCATCCTATCACGTCTGGTTTGAACAAGACCCCATAATGTAAAGGCATTTTTAAGCCTCTCTCCCTCCTTACTGATTACTTGACCACTGTGTTATTGAGCACATCTGAGTCACTGCTGAGTGAGGTGTTCAGATCTGAGTACCAGTTCTGACCATTCTTCTTCAGCTGTGAGTGGCAGTAGCGCAGCCGTGTATGAGAGTGACTGCAAAAGCCTTTTGGTATTTCATGAAGTCTATTTCACAGTGAGTCAAAACTGTTATTGTCAAAGGGAGTGGTATATACAACTGGGTAGATGTGTCTAAATCCACTACTAACCTTTTTGAGAGTACTTTATTTTGAAATCCACTACTAACCTTTTTGAGAGTACTTTATTTTGCTTATGTTTTACTGCAGCTTACTTCAAAAACAGCATAAAATCTTGGATCCTAGAATGGACTGATGCTCATATACATATTCTGTGTCTCCTTGTATCGTGTTGTTCAGTTTCCCTAAAATAGTTCAACCAAATGCTTAAGATGTTTGTCAAGATAAGCTGTAGATGGCTAACTAGTTTTTCTACTATCATTACAATGACTAGAGTGTCAGTGAGTCGCAACTGAAATTCGCAGACACATACAAATACCTGGTTAACACTTCATAAGGATATTACCTGGAACATTTGCGTAGGCTCCATCAAAGTTAAGGTAGGTGGCAGACTGGTTTATTGGTAGAATACTGGGAAATACAATCAGTCTCAAAGGAGAGTGCTTACAAAATTTTCATGCTACCCATCTTATAACAGTGCTCTAGTGTCTGGAGCCCCTACCAAATAAAATTAACTGGAAAGGCAGCATAAATGGTCACAGGTTTGGTTGATCAGAGGAATAATATTACAAAGATACCGAAGAAACTGAACTGGTACGTACTTGAAGATAGATGCAAACTAACCCAAGAAAGCCTACTTAAAAAGTTCCAAGAACCAGCATTAAATGATGAGTACAGGAATATATTGCAACCTCAGTTACACTCCGAAGGAATGTGAGGACAAGATTAGATACAATTCAGAGTGTAACATCAGGTGGGCCAACAGTGAATTGCCAATGCAGCACAGGCAGAGACATTTGTACAGCCACACCTCCCATGCTCCGTATGAGAATGGAAGGGGAAGAAGCCCTAATAACTGGTAGAATGGAAAGTACCTTCGGCCATACATCTCTCTGTGGTTTGCAAAGTACAGATGTACATGTAGATACCTTTTTGTCCTTAACAAACTAACAGGAAAAAGGACTTTTTTGTCAGGTAATTGAAATTGCAGTGGTCATTAAAATACTGGCTGACACAAAGGTGTGGAGCCACCCTTCTAAAGCAAAAACTCTCTCTTGTGTTGGGTAACACTTGCCTTACAGGCAGTGTCTTTTCCAGTCAGCGTCAAAATGAGGAAGAAAAGAGCCAGGCTTGTTAACTCTTACAATCCCACCTAGGATAAGAATACTAGCTTAATGGGTGCAAAATTAAAAGTTTCCACTTAAACACTGTGTTTTTATTATAGAAATTGTTTCCTGAGATAGTCTTTTCTGTTGTTAATGTTTTTAGTTTCCAGAGAGTTTAATCATTATAGTCTGTTCAATGTATCAGTTCAAGTTCACATCATGCAGTTTCATGGCAGCAGTAACTAGCAGCTGATAGAGAGGTGTTACTCTTTCAGAGTGCCATATCGATGCTGCGGAAAAGTAGCTACTGGACACAGTTTGGGGTGAAGGCAGTGATGGCCAAATCTCCATTCCTGCACTTGGATGTGGAAGAGTTCTTGTGGGGCTACCAGGAAGCCCTCATGACACTCTCCAGTATCTTCTCCATGTTTGGACTGAGCCCCTCAGATATGCGCCTTGGCTTCCTGGAGGCTGTAAGTATTCGTGCACTTTTCACTGATGGCTCAAACTAACTCTAGTTAGTACACACACACACACACACACACACACACACACACACACACACACACACACACACACACCATTTATAGGGTTTTAAGTTACTAGTTGTTACTGTTCAAGACTTCCTTGTTATGGCAAAACAACTTTAATCTACATTCACAAACCCTTCTGCTGTCTGGCATATTATTTGTCAGATTAGCTTGAGCTTATGGTGGAGTACTGCTCTCTTTTCTGGACATAAAGCTTGATGCAGTACGAAAATGCAAATCATTTTTCCTTTGGGTAGTGTATTGGTGAATAACTCCTTTGCTCTTGCACTGGAATAGACTGTTGACAGCAAATTAAATGTATCTCCGGCTGCTGCTGTTAATAATCTCAGTTGGATAAATGGGTGCAAGATTTATGTCTGTGAGCTCCACATATAGTTCTAATTTCTTTCTTTTCTGCAATCAGTGTTTTACCTAAGTGTGGAGTTACCCTAAAATGTTATCCTGCAGAATGTCTGTGAATGGAAATATGAAAAATATGGTAACATACTGATTTTTGTGCTTCCAAAGTTGATAATTATTCTTACGACAAAAGTTTTTGAAACTAAACAATTCAGCAGGTCTGCTATATACTTTCCCAGTTTAAGTTCCAATCAGTGTGCACAGCCAAGAATACAGGACCTTCTAACCTGTTCATTATTTCTTGGTGGTAAATTGTTTCATAATAGATTGGGTGTTTTTGACAGTGCAAAACTTGATAAACAGTTTTCAAAATTTAGTCAGTTTACCCCTGCAAACCAATTAACTAGTGACATCATTTACTATTTCCCTTGTCAATGCTTCTTTGAATGGGCTGATTATAATACTTGTATCTTCTGCAAACAGGGCTACTCTTGCCTCCTGCTTCATATAAAGTGGTACATCATTAACATAGCACAAGAAAAGAGATTGACCCACAAGGGAACCTTGTGGAATGCCCATTGTGATTTCTCCCCATAAAAATGATTCTCTCTCTCTCTCTCTCTCTCTCTCTCTCTCTCTCTCTCTCTCTCTCTCTCTCTTTTCCTCCTACAACCTAGTGCAACATTTTGCATATAGTTGCTTAAATAGAAAATGACCAGGCATTTGTTGAACAACAAATGCCGTAACATTTAGTTTTTCTAATAGAATATTATGGTTTAAACAACCAAATGCATTTTATAAGTCACAGAAGATCCCAATGGTTGATAGTTCATCATTTAAAAATTTTATTTTGTACTCAGTAAAGGTATAAATAGCTTCTGTCCAGCAGCCCTTTTGAAAACCAAATACTGTGATTATATATTCTATTACTACGAAGGCAGTGACATCACACTCTCAAAAAGTTTGGAGAACGATGTAAGAAGCGAGACTGCCCGATTGTTACTGACAGTTATTCTAGTACCGAATTTTTTATTTTTTATTATTTTTTTCAATAACTGCTTTAAAAATTGTTACAAACTTATTAAGAAAATGGTTGATTTTTAGAGCTGGCAGATAGGTTTGTTCCAAATTTCAGTCAATTATTTTCATGTTTTCCTAAAAATGTGTCATGGTTTTGTCACTTATCACACTCATTGTTTTTGCTGAGTGTTTTTGGACTGTAAATGTACTTATGTAGTGTGACAGTGCATTATGATTTTATATTCTTTTTGTCACAGGGTAAGCATGTGTTTGTTTAGTTGTGTTTGTTTTATGAAAACACTAATCACTGTATTCTCATCTCAAGCTACCAGAGTGGGGAAATTTATAACTGACACTAGAACACACATGACCAATAATATCTCTAATTCACTTTTCCTGCCAGATAATTGTAAGAAATTTACATAAAAATCATCACAAACTATAATCATTTCCTTGTATCTGACAGACAGCACAATAAACAATCAATATTTTTCATGAAAATTTCCGAAGTACCTATCAACAACTTGCACACTGTAACAGTAACTCAGGTTTTCCCAAACAGTGTTCAGCAGAACAAGTACTCTGCAAAAAAAATTTAATAACATGGTAATTTTTTGACATTTTGATGATACTAATTATTTTTTTAAATTAATTGTGATTTCTGTGTTATTAGTTAAGATTAAAATTGAAATTGAAGCAAGCTAATCTGTAGTTATTACCTCATCCTCGTCCTCTTCCCTTAAGCTCAACATTGACCTTCTCTTTTAGTGTCTGACACACCTACTTGGGAAGAAAGCTTGATATTGCCTGTTGGGTGTAAGAGGCAGTCTGTACATTTTAAGATTCACTTTATACCACGTGTTCACTGTTATTAAGGATAATATTTTTTTTTTAAATTGCACTTGCACTACTGTTCTAACTGTGTAATCATACTTTTTTGATCATAGGATGGCCTATGATTGTCCCTTGTACCAACACTCATAGACAGTTGGCAAAATAAATAAATTACAATTGTAGACATAAGCATATACTTTCCCAGTACCTTACTGGTTAGTTCCAGTGGCAATATATCAAGAAAATGTATATGGGCATTCATGTATTACAAAATTTCACAACAATATTAAATGTCCTGTAGGTAATGTGTTACCACTGAAGACAAAATTTTAAAAAAAAAATAAAAATACAAAATAAAAATACAAAAATTAAAAAAAACTTCCATTGGTCAAATCCTTTTATTGTATTGAAAAATACCAATACAAAACCTCCTAAAATAGGTGTGAAAGTTACAGTTCTTCACAATTACCATCAGAACTGTAATTTCATAATGTTAGATCATTTCAATGTATTTTTATGTATTTCCACATTCCAGCAATCCCTCTCTGTGGGATCCATGAAATAAAAATACTGAAATTCATTGAAAGCGTAATTAAATCTTGCAGGATAGTCATATATACTTCACACAAACAACTAGTGTATGAAGATTTTATATTGTTATAATTGTAAAGCAAATAAGTAGCAAGAGGAGAGGAAACTTGCAGAAAATAGTTAAAAGTCTTAGGAACTTTAATAGGGGAGTTCAGATGAGGGTGTATGGAGGTCAAGTTAGAAGCAAAGACTTAGCTACAGTTGTGTTGTTTCAGTAAATAATAAGAGTAACCTTATTTACAAAAATTTGAAAGATATGTAAATTTTCTAAATTTATAAGGTAGGTTATTCCACAGCTGGTTGCTTGCCACATGTATGGTACTGGCGTAAGCACTATGGATGTGAGTACTGTGGGGTGGAAGAATGACAGTAAAAGGCAGTAAATTTGTTTTATTGACTTTTTTGGTAATACTAAGTTTAATGGCAGATGTATTCTATCTTAATCACTGATGGGATAACCAAACCATCTAAATCGACCCTTCCAGTAGTACACAACTTCCTTGAAGTGAGGTTAAAGTGGTGCTACACACACATTTTGGGTGATCACATGCAGAAATTGTGCATGACCATAGAGGAGATGATTTTTGTGCAATTGTCATAAGAGAATAGTATAGTGCCATAAGCTTATTCTTTGTAATGCATCCTCAGTAACACTTTGTTTTTTCGTAACATATGAAGCGAAAAATGAATAACATAAATGGTAATGTGAATTTTCAGTGCAAGTAAAATGTTTGTCGTTTAACACTCATATATCTCCAACTGAGGAAGATAATCATATTTCTGTATGACTTTAAAATGGTCTTTCAAATGATCTTTCAAAGAGATTTGCAAGACTACCAACTGATGAGTGTTAGAACTAAAAAGTCAACTTGAGATTTCCTGTAGTTATTCTTAAGCGTTACTTCATTTCCTCAGAAATAAAAGGCTTGCAGATTTTTGTTAATAGGAAGTTGCCTTCACACACACACACACACACACACACACACACAAAATTTATATAGCATCATCTGTATTCCATTCATCCAACATTGCTAAGTCCCATAGTGATAGTATTTAACCATTTGAATTTGGAGACTGGTCCTTCCTGACCTTATTCAATGTTCTATAATTGCAAGCATTATCTGTGTGTTCCCTGTAGCAGGTGATGGTTCTGACAACATTATCACTTTTGGGCTTCCCTATTTTTGGTCATTCACTGTATCATTACAGATGTAACTGAAACTTGCCATTTTGTCTTCAGCGCAGCGGCATTGGACGTTCAATGATAGAGGCAGAGACAGGAGCCCGTGACATGAAACAGTTGGGCGTAATTGTGTCTGTTGATGGCGAACCACGACTGCGTGCTTGGGGTGACACAGAG
Organism: Schistocerca cancellata; assembly: GCF_023864275.1. NCBI lineage: Eukaryota > Metazoa > Arthropoda > Insecta > Orthoptera > Acrididae > Schistocerca > Schistocerca cancellata. The sequence continues at coordinate 271,258,541 of NC_064634.1, forward strand.
TGCTCACGTGTAGATGGCACTGACGGTTCCATGTTCCCACCACACCTCGTCGAGCAGCGTGCGCCACTCTACCTGTTCAACAAGGAGCTCTGTCGTCGGCTGCCCCTTGAGTTTGAAAAGGATCTCATGGTAAGTTTTGGTTTTTGGTACTCCACTACACTTGGTGACTGCTCAGTTAATTCCAAGCTAGTGCCTGATGGAAAAAAGTAGAAACCACAACAAAAATGTTGTTACACATGGTTGTTCAGGGCTTGTAAATGGTCCTAAATGACATCAAGACTAAACTACAACAGTGTCACTTCACTTCATTTGTAACTGTATAGAAAAGTTTATATTATGAAAGATGTAAAGGAAAGCAACAGCTAGGCAGCATGTTCAGCTTGTAAGGATTTATTAACAAAATAACTGAACGACGAAAGGAACATGAACTCTCACGTAATGAGTTGTGACACAGCCAGAGGAAAAATCCACAGTGATCCAGGAATGGTTATTTTGTATTTATTTCAGTTTTAGATCACAAAATTCCACTTTAGGTTATTAATTTTGGTCTATGATAACCATCTTCACATCTACAAAATAATAAGACAAAGGCACTGTGCTGTGCACAGTGCATCAAACTTAAAAGCAGGGTAATTATAAATCAGTTTACACATTAATTTCACATTCATATACCCGAAAACAAACAATTTTTTGATCAGTTGGGGCAACATACCTAAATGTGGTGCAGTAAAATTATTTCAAGCCAAAAATCCAAACAAAGTTCATCATTTTTACGTAAATTTCAAAGTGCCACAAAATTTGTCTGGGTTATTACTTTGACTGTACCACTTTTACAAATGGTAGCTCGATGTGATAGAAAAATTGTTTGTAGGCAGTAATGTGAATGTGTTTTGGTGTATGGCTGTCATTCTGGAATACATTATTAATTTGATTGTTCTTTACATTTTCTTTTTCTTGTCCATCTTATCTTGTAAGGCTCTCCTTGGATTTATACTTGGACAGCACCTCCATTGTTGTTAAGGAAATATACATCACATTTTTAAATTATCATCAAGAGTTCAATTTGAATTAATAACTCGTGTATTGACCTCTCAGATATACATAATCAGACAAATTACAACAAAGTCTTCTGACAGTACTCAAGATGATTACAGAATGAATCTTAAGAGATTTCATTTGTTTCTCTTAGCTTATCTGCTTCTAAGTAGGCCAGCAATCACTGGTACTTCTGTTGTCATATCCAAGAAGATATCTCTCGTGAAGTTGCTTGATTGCAATCCCTTGTCACAGTAGCATGATGTCCCTCAAAATGACTCACCACATGCAAATAACAACCACCACCCCTCACATTATCTGCAGTCTTACCTATTACATCTTACCTTATAGTTTTCATTCATGAGTATAACTTGGCTGTGAGAAGAGTTTGGGATGCATGCCACTTCACTAGAGTGGTATCACTGCAGCCTCGTTGGCATGTAAATTGATTTGTTACTGCCTTACTTGTGAGTTTGATCCACTTTGTACATCAAAATGCCTCTAACTTACTGTTTGTAAATCCAAATTCTTAACCTTATGCAAAATTTTGTGCTCTTTAATTGGAATAAATACGAAAAAATCTCTCTCTTAGCAACGAATGAGCTACCAACACACAAGAGTTGTGCACCATGGGTTGTTTCTCATGTTTTCATATTACAGTCAGTTGTTTTCTTAATACATGTGAATAACCTTTTGTCAGATGTACCAAATAACTCTAAAGCTCTTTTGTTAGTGGATAATACTTCCATAATTATTACAGATTGACTAACCTGGAAAGAAGCAACTTCCAGTTTGCAGTGAATAGACTGGCTTCATTCCAGTAAAGCATAGTACATTCAGCTTTTTAAACATATTGATACTCGGGTCTTTAATAGTGACTCAGTTACTGATGTACAAGACATGAGATCTGTTGCACCTGGTAAGTGTGGCTGTTGAGGTCTCATGCAATGTATATATTCATGACCTGCTGCAGAAACCACACACATACTTTTCCGATTAGAATATCTTACAATTACAGCCAGTGACACACTCCAACTTTCTTAACATTGGATACACTAATTCTTTAATGTAATATGGGCTCATATTTTGCAGCAAAATGTTTACTTCAAGCCAAACAGTGAACCATTCAGTTGGTATGTGGTAATAATTCACAAATGTTGTGTAAACCTCTACACAATGAGCTGCAAGCACAGCATTTACAACTGTCCAGAAAGTATGGAGTACTCAGAAATATGCAGGATGAACCACAACTCCACTGACACCCTTTCACAGGAGGCAATGTTGATCAAAACAAGAAAAAACTGTCCAGAAAATATGGGCTCTAAATTCCATATCTTAAGACCTCTTAGCACTCATTCATCTTAGATACAGTGCAACACATCTCTTTGACTGAAGAAGTGTTCATAGCTCTTAAGACATGCATTTTAGAGCCCATGTTCAGTGGAACTTTTTTGTCCATATCACCACATCTGTAAGTTTTTCAGCAGAGTTGTGGTTCACTCAGTTGTGACTCAACTTGAAGTTATTACACACGCTGCATATTTTAACAGGTTTCCACATGAGTTGAAAAAGGTTATTAACAAATCACATGATTACAAACCCAGACTGATAGTGTTCCTTCTGGGAAACAACTTCAGCTTTCTGCAGGAATTCTATAGGTACACCCACAGGGTTATTTGACTATAATTCACTAAAATGAATCAGATATTATACAGCATTGTTCATATGTTACTTCTTTACACGCTTTTCATTGTCTTATCATAATTGAATATCAGTAAAGTGTATTGAAAAGTTTTAACAGCAGCCAATATGAAGACAAATGTAAGACGTAAATAAACTATAGATACAATGGTTTTGACTGTGTAGAGGAAATAAAAAAGAAACAGTTTTTTTACATGATGTCACAGATGCCCTATTCTCTGCTAGGGTTTTACATCCTGTATAGGCTTGTTTATGTAATTGAGGCATTTTGACACGAGTTTTGATGATTTTTCTCGCATTGTGCCAGATGAATGACAGGCTAATTCCTCTAAGGCTGTAGATAACTATTTCTGCTATCCTTGTTCATTATTAAGATATGGACAATTCTAATTGTGTGTCTTGCCTGGCACACCAGTGGGTTAACAATGAGGACTGACATGTATATCAGCCTGGAGATGGTTCTCAGGAAGTTTCCTACAGCTGACTAGGTGAATACCAGGCTAGTAATGTCTTGCATCTGTTAAACAATTCAGACATGTTGAAAACAGTAACACTCTTTCATGTGGGATAGCACTAGTCACAGGCATATGGGGTACATAATTATATTTTGGGGAGGAAGGGGTGGCAACAGGTAGGGCATCCTGCCACCTCTACCAATAACACTGTCAAACAAACAAAGAAACACTGAGCATGTGAAGATACAGGATGTGGCCAGGAGGAGGAAGAGGAGGAGGAGGAGGAGGAGGAAGAAGAAGAAAGCATGAATTCTAATGTTTTATGTCTTTTTCTAGATTTGGTTTTATTGTTATTTTCATTCTGACAGTTCGTAGTTCAATGTCACACCATCCAGATTTTTAAAAACAATTTCTTGTAATTTTATGCCAAATTCTGAGACCAATTGAACAGAAATAAAATTAGTAAATCAACCCAGCCTAAAATATGCAAACGACTTCCTTCCATTGATCAGATGTCTTGGAGAGTTAGAATAACTGTCCAATAGCTGGACAGCATAGTTTGCACAAAACATGTATTTGCAGTAGCCAAAACTAAGGCCATATTGAAGGAAAGTGGTAGACATACAAAGCATCACAATTAGGAAGACACAATAGTAGTAGTGGAAAAAATTGTTAGTTATTAGTGTAAAATTAAGTAGACAGATAACATATGAAATGAAAGATACTAACAAGGGAATGGTCAGACTTGTCATGCCGAAACATGTATTGATTTTTTTAGCACTGTTATTTAACTGTGCAAAAGGTCCGTCTGCAAAATTGTAGCTGCTGACATGAACTGGAAGTCCCTAAAAAAAAAATCACGAACATGGCTGTGTTTCCTGCTTGGCGCTTGCAGTGACGGCTGGCCACCCCTGGAAATGGCGAGTCGCGAGCGTTGTGCGCACGGTCGGGAAGAGCGGCCGTCTTACCGCGGCGTTCACTAAAGAGGAATATCGCTGCAAGGTTTTGGTGGAAAGGGGGAACGAATATTCGTTTCTGTGGCATGCACGTCCTTTTAATTTCTGGTACGTATTTCGAAACATACCGTCCTGAAACTGGTTAGAGATATGAAAGATGTTCTGTACATGTTCATCTATACTCCGCAAGCCACTTTACGGTGAACATTCAATCTCCCCTCACAGGTGATGGCGAACCCTGTAAATGTTTTGCTGCTTGCCATAGAGATATACCACAGACGCCAAATGACGCAATCAACAGAAAACACGCGTGAAGACTATGTGTTGTGCGACATGGTTGTTAAACTTCTAGACGAGCATGTAAATGGCGCAGACATGTGGCTAGAAACAACTGGAACACTCGATATTGCAGACTGTGACTCTACAGACGGCGAAGACACCGACGAACGTTGCTCTCGTGAAGACTCTTCGAGTGATAGTGCCGCGTACCATCATCAATTATCTCCGAAAGTAACACCAGCAACTACAATTACCTTATCAGACAAAGAAAAAGCGGTGACGTATTGGTTGAACGAAAGTGGTAAGAAACGCCTACGTGTCAGTACTGTTCAAAATAAGTATCGCTTTGTCCGTTCTGAACGTGAATTGTATAGATGGAAAAAGCAAGTCGCTCGACGACGTAATAGTCGACTGGAAATTGTGACGGAGATAAATGCGCGACTTTTTGAGTTATTTACCGATGCTATACAACAGTCATTTGGTGTGAGCAATACAACTTTGAGTGATTGGGCGTTAGAGATTGCCAACGCGATGGGCGCTAAAGAATTTACAGCTTGTCAAAGTTGGATTAGTTGCTTCAAAAGATCACATAAAATTGTGGCAAGAAAAATAACAAAATTTGTATCGAGAAACAGGTCGGAAAATGAAGTGACACAAATCGAAATGATAGCTTTTCTTACGAATGCAAAAAATAAGATCGCTAGTTTTAGTGAATCATACGTGTACAATGCAGATCAGTCAGGTTCTCAAAAAGAAATGCGTGCAAAAAGAACACTGTCATTCAAACGGGAAAAACCTATTGAAGCGATTGCACAGTCCACGACTGCACTCACCCATTCATACACTATAATGCCCATTATTAGTCTGGATGGTTCATTGCTGCCTAAAATATATGTGTGTCTTCAAGAACCAACTGGACGTTTTGGACCGTGTGTCAAAAGAACAATGTTCTACGCAAACAATCTTGTAGTAGACGCATCGAAGTCTGGAAAAATGGCAAACGAAAACGTTACACTTTTCATGCGTAATGCTTTTCTTCCATTCTGCGGGAACAAATCTCTTCTCCTTCTAGATTCGTGGTCAGGTCATGAAAGGTCTGATTCATTAAAAGCTGTATTTCGAGCCCACCCTGACAAAGAAGTAGAGACACTTCAGATTCCACCAGGCACGACCAACGTAATTCAGCCTTTAGACAGAGAATTTTTCCGCCAGTGGAAGGCATTTTGCAGAAAACTAACAGAGAAAATTATTGTGTGCTGATCACTGCAATTTCCTGTCTATCACCGTGACAATATTCTCAAGCTGCAATCAGTAGTACATTATCAATTTTCCTCCCGACGATTTCAGAATTTGATTAAATATGCGTGGCACTCCTCGAAATATGCTGATATTAGGCCTGATTCATTGCTAACACCAGCCCAGTTTTGTCTACGGACATCTAACAACGTCTGTGATTCGCAGGGCTGTCATATGTCGTCTTTGCTTGTATGTTCTTGGTGCACAAAAAACCTATGTTTTGAACATTGTATCAATGTTTCGCATTTTTGCGCTAATTACAAGAAATAAAATTTGGACGTGTTCTAAACCGTATATATATTTGTGCCTATTTCATAGCTATTTGGAAAGAATGTCGTAGATAACATATCAGCCATATTTGTCAACGAATGTTTAATTATCATACGATCGCTTTCACTGGAGGGATCAGCTCTCTCACCGCTGTGGCAAGAGAGCGGCGCATAGCTAACGCCACCTTGTCCCTAGATGGCGTTGGTATAATGTAGCGAGAGAGGTCAGGGTTGTACAAGAGGCAGTTATAAGCGTGGAAACCATGTGACAATAATGTCTTACTTCATAAAATTGTTTACAGACTTCCAGGTCATGTCAGCAGCTAAAATTCTGCATACAGACTTCTTGCAATGTTAACTCACAGTGGTAAAAAAAGCAACACAGGTTTCGACATGACAAGTCTGACCATTCCCTTGTAAGAAAAGAATCTGTGAGCAAAGAAATGAGAGTCTTTGCCATAAGGAGAGACAGGTAATAAGGACATCTATTATATCTTATAAAATACTTAACTTTTTACTCAAAGATGGAATAGAAAAGCTGCAGTGGTGAAAAACTGTATGATCAGACAAACATTAAACTATATCAGAATGAAAATGTCCATACAGAAATTTATTAAATTCAGAAAAATACATGTGGTCTGCCTAGAACTTATCTTCAGAAGGCATCTCTCCCAGGAGTACCAATGGACACACACAAAGATAAGTAGACTGCTCTCATAGCTTTTGAAACCATAGATACATTTTCACAGTAGAGAAGTAGTAGTACTGAATATGTAAGAGAGGTGTGCCGAGTCACTCAGAAACCAGGCCTTTCAGACAAGATGGATCCATTTTAACCTGTGCTCTGTGTTATCTTCCTTTCTGCTTGTCTCTTAATCCCCCAACATTTTTTTTTCTATCATGAAGAAGGAACCTGTCTTTTTGAAAGATCAGAACACAGTCTATACAGGGTGCATAAAAAAGAATCATCGTATTTTTTAAAAAAACCATAACTATTATGTTATTTGAGATATGTACTAGAACAACATATGGCTGGAAAGAGCAAACTCTCAAGTTTTACATGGTTCCTGCTAGTAGCAGCAATGTGCATTCATTTCAGTTCTAGTGAAAATGGTGTTGGGTCAACAGAAAGCATTTCGTGCTCTACGTTTTGTGAGGAGCATATTAGTAATAACTTTTCAACTTGACTTTCATACTAGATATCATGTGGATCCTCCTACAGCACAGAGCATTAGACAGTGGCATGAACAATTCCAAGAAACAGGATGTTTGTGTAAAGGCAAATCACCAGGCTGTCCATGAGTACCTATACACAGACTCGAAAGCATCCACCATAGTTTCACAAGGAGTCCATAGAAATCCATGCAATGTGCTGCTACACAGCTCAACAAGCCCCTGATGTCCATTTGGCATGCGTTGTTGCCATTTGCACATATAATTGTACAAAATTCAGCTACTGCAAGCTCTTCGTGAACATGGCAAACAATGTGTGGGATTTTGAATGTCATTCTTGGCAAGATGGGGAATGCCAGTTTCCTTCCACAATTAGCATTTAGTGAAGAGGCAACATTCCATTTAAATGGAAAAGTGAACCATCTTAATGTGAGAATATGAGGTATGGAACAACCACATGAAGTTGCAAAACATGAGAGGGATTCTCCAAAATTTAATGTGTCTTATGCAGTTTCACGCGAAAAGGTGTGTGGTCTATTTTTCTTTCCCAAGGACACGATTACAGGAAGCATGTATCTCGATATGCTTGAGAACTTGGAGACTGATTTGAATGACTTCATTTACCAATAGGATGGGGCCACACTGGCATCTGGGAGTGCAAGAATTTTTAAATTGGATTACTGAATAATGGATCGGTTGCACTGGACCAAATGATGCAGCCTTATACAGGGCTATTACAAATGATTGAAGCGATTTCATAAATTCACTATAGCTCCATTCATTGACATATGGTCACGACACACTACAGATACGTAGAAAAACTCATTCAGTTCTGTTTGGCTGAAGCCACACTTCAGGTTTCTGCCGCCAGAGCGCTTGAGAGAGCAGTGAGACAAAATGGCGACAGGAGCCGAGAAAGCGTATATCGTGCTTGAAATGCACTCACATCAGTCAGTCATAACAGTGCAACGACACTTCAGGACAAAGTTCAACAAAGATCCACCAACTGTTAACTCCATTCGGTGATGGTATGTGCAGTTTAAAGCTTCTGGATGCCTCTGTAAGGGGAAATCAATGGGTCGGCCTGCAGTGAGCGAAGAAACGGTTGAATGCGTGTGGACAAGTTTCACGCGTAGCCCGCGGAAGTTGACGAATAAAGCAAGCATTGAGCTAAACATACCACAGCTAACGGTGTGGAAAATCTTACAGAAAAGGCTAAAGCAGAAGCCTTACCATTTACAATTGCTACAAGCCCTGACACCCGATGACAAAGTCAAACGCTTTGAATTTTCGGCGCGGTTGCAACAGCTCATGGAAGAGGATGCGTTCAGTGCGAAACTTGTTTTCAGTGATGAAGCAACATTTTTCTTAATGGTGAAGTGAACAGACACAATGTGCGAATCTGGGCGTTAGGGAATCCTCACGCATTCGTGCAGCAAATTCGCAATTCACCAAAAGTTAACGTTTTTTGTGCAATCTACAGGACACGTGTTTCTGGACATGTTGGAAAATTGGCTCATGCCACAACTGGAAACCGACATCGCCAACTTCATCTTTCAACAGGATGGTGCTCCACCGCACTTCCATCATGATGTTCGACATTTCTTAAACAGGAGATTGGAAAACCGATGGATCGGTCGTGGTGGAGATCACGATCAGCAATTCATGTCATGGCCTCCACACTCTCCCAACTTAACCCCATGTGATTTCTTTCTGTGGGGTTATGTGAAAGATTCAGTGTTTAAACCTCCTCTACCAAGAAACATGCCAGAACTGCGAGCTCGCATCAACGATGCTTTCGAACTCATTGATGGGGACATGCTGCGCCGGATGTGGGAGGAACTTGATTATCGGCTTGATGTCTGCCAAATCACTAAAGGGGCACATATCAAACATTTGTGAATGCCTAAAAAAACTTTTTGAGTTTTTGTATGTGTGTGCAAAGCATTGTGAAAATATCTCAAATAATAAATTTATTGTAGAGCTGTGAAATTGCTTCAATCATTTGTAATAACCCTGTATTACTGGCCTCCAAGGTCACTGGACTTGACTGTATGTGATTATTTCTTGTGGGGGTTTATAAAAGACTATTTATGTGCCTCTTTTAACAACAATGAATGAACTGAGACATCACATAACAGCAGCTGTGGAAGCAGTAACTCAAGACATTATCACTGCAGTGTGGGAACAACTTGAATACCACATTGACAAATGCCATGCATCTCAAGGAGGCATACTGAACCCCTATGAAAAGGTTCAAAAATTCTTTTTGAGTTTCCCTTTCATCCAAAAGCAAAATTCATTGTATGTTTATTAGTTTCAGAAAGAAAGACGTGACAAATCGGATGATTCTTTCTGATACGCCCAGCATTTGTGTATGTATTGGTAATATCAGTGGATGCACTTTCCAGCATAAGTTCTGACCAGTCCATGCACCTGTTTGTAAATAATAAAATGTGTAAGTCCTTTTATTGTAACAAAACTGTGTCTAGACAGTTGCTCATTCACTCATTCATTCATTGTCCATTACAGTCGTAACAACAAGCTCTCCCATTGTTGGAACATTTTGTACTTAGTTTGGGTATTTGAGGAATGAAAACATACAGTTTTCCATAACTGACAGGTGCTTTCTTCATATAAAGTGTTTACTCTCTCTCCACTGCTAGTCTGTACAACTATGTGATATTGCTCCTTTTCATCAGGCAGTTACATGGATGTTGCAGTTAGGTATATACAAAGAGAGGATGTGTTACAGCTCAATAACTCTATTTAAAGTCCACAAAATTTCCAGGTGAATGACATTCCTGCAAGACGGTACAGGCCTCCACGAAATGTGTTTGCAAGGGGTGACGTCAATCCTGAAAATGCTTGCTTTTGCCAGAGTGATGAGTGTCCACCTGGAGGAGTCTTCAATGCGTCACCGTGTGCCTTTGGTAAGAATAGAAAACTAACCTACAAATAATGGATTTTATATGCCATTTATTTGCAGTTATTGACTGTCTTCTCTACCAAATATCGTCATTGTCATCTTCAATAAATTCAGTTGCTGTCAATTAAAAAATATTATATTCCAATGGAGATTATTTAAGCTTTGAAACTTGTCAATGTACAGGTGGGTATCAAATGTTTATGTACTTTAATTATCACCAATCTGAAGTAATAACAATGTCTTGTGTACTAGTTCTCTGTAACTGCAGTAGTGGAACCTCATCTGCTGTATATTAGGTGACATGTTAGATATTTGACCTTGAAACTGGTCAAATACAAATGAACTGAGATAGAAAGTCCCTCTGATTTTAAAATATAACCTATTATTGGAAGCAGGCCAGAGGCAGCAGAAACATCAAATGTGTTACGAATCAGTAATATGAAGACTAGCTGTGTCCAAAGTAATTATGGTGTACAGTCATCACAGTTTTTATGTATTTATCATCTCCCTAGTTAACAGTTAGTAGAAATTAGAAATCTGAGCAGAAAGCATTCTATGGTAACAATTAGCAAATCTTTGTAATTTATGAGAAGATAATGCCATAGTTAAAAAAGTAGGCAGACTGTGATGATCTTTCCAGAGTGAAAGTAAAACCTGGTGGCTTCTGACATCATCTTCACAGCATCCATGAGACACAGTCACTGCATGATAGTCAGGCCTGAACTATAAATACTGCAGTTGCCCTCGTCTCTACTAATAATCATTATGTAGAAATATAAACCATCTTTTAGAAGTGTTACTTTCCAAAGAATTTTAAACTTTGATGTTATGAAAAATTGTAGAATCTGTTGCCTGTCCACTTCATCTCTGTTACTGGTAGTGTTAAGTGAAAGAGACTGAAGTTACTTCATCCATGTCACTCTCTTTGCTATGGTAATCCACGTGCAGGCAAAGCTTGCTTGCCATACACAATCATTGCTAAAATTGGTCAACATGTAATTTGCTGACCATGCATGACTGTCAGTGGGGTGACACAGCAAACATACTAACAGACAAAAACTTCTACTTCATTGTTTGAAGAGCAGGATATTAAAGATGACTGCCATAATTGTAAATCAGAACTTAATGGGAGATTAGGTTGCAGAAACAGGCAAGTGGGTATCACAAGCTACACATGTGCAACATCAACATGTGGGTGACAATTAAGACACTTCTGATTGTCACCAATTTTAGCATGCTGCTCTTGCTACCAGTATTGAACAGCATGGACCAACTGTGACTGTAGCTAGATTTATATAGTCGATGTAGAATGTTGTTATGTATATGAATGCCTGTGTTCTACTATAAACATGAAACTGATTAAGGTTTACTTGGCCTACAATTTCATTGAACTTTTACCAATGTTCCATTCTTCAGGATAAATTATGAATAAGAATTACATGGAAAATTTGATGAGGGACACAGATGCTAAATAATAAGGCACACTCTTCCAAGATAAAACTGCTCTAACTCATAATATTTTAACATTATTTAGCATACAAGCAGCTCCATATTATGAATCATCTAAATTTCACAGCAGAGAATTTTGTTAAATTTCTTTCACCATTGTATTAAGGGAACTTTGCACTAGATTGCTTACCGAGTGGGGTGGCGCAGTGGTTAGACACTGGACTCGCATTCGGGAGGACGACTGTTCAATCCCGCGTCCGGCCATCCTGATTTAGGTTTTCTGTGATTTCCCTAAAACTCCAGGCAAATGCCGGGCTGGTTCCTCTGAAAGGGCACGGCCGACTTCCTTCCCAATCCTTCCCTAATCCGATGAGACCGATGACCACGCTGTCTGGTCTCCTTCCCCAAACCAACCAACCAACTAGATTGCATTGTGAATAATATGCAAGTACTTTAGAAATAAGTTGTATGCATACTTCCCCCAACTTGATTGCTGTACAACAATTCCAGTCAGTTCAAGGCTATTTTTTGCTATTTTATTTGCCATGTTTGTTGTTTTGACAGCCACCTGTAAATAGTTGTAATTAGGAATAAGCACAGCACAAAAAATAGACTGAACACAACTTTATTTCATGAAAGCATTAACAACTTGAACACAGTATTTAAGTAACATTCAGCAGGAACCAATTACATGCACAAAGAACTAAAGCAATACACATAGTGAACTAAGGCCAAGTGTAGCTCAGCTAGCCTTGTCTGAAGGCACCATCTGTGGATGACATAGTACAGCTGAAGCATGGCCTTTTGAAGGTATGTGCACACCTCACTGCATTCCTCCTTTCTTAAGGAGATCACAATTCTTGAGACATCCATGCTGTCCTCCTTGTCTGCTGGGCTCTGGCTAAGGTGGTGTGCTGCAGCAGGAGCATACAGTCTGAAGTGCTTTGGGTGCAGACACATTCTGCCCCCACTTTCCCATGTCAAACCATATGGCAACAGTTAAAATACTGTGGTTGTTTCCATGTCGACCTCGGGCATCAGCTCTGGCATTGGTGCTCTTGGTGTGGTGACCATACAGGTATCAGTGGTCACTTAGGGATGGGTGATGGAATCCCTGATTATGGTGTTGGAAGGAACAGAAGATCTGTTGATTAGGCCACTGAGGACAGATGTCCTTGCCTGCATTGGAATGGAGAACTGGCAGTGGTAGGTGATGTGACACCTAATGTGGATGGGCTCAGAGGTGACAATGGGACATCAGGGGGTACCCTGTCGTCCATGCGAAAGTGAAGCTGATCATGGTGCCTGGAGAAGAGACCATTCTCCACGCAGATGTCGCAGAGATCCTGCCCCTGGCATCTGGTGAGGATAGTTGGAATCCATTTAGGGTAACCCTCCGCAAAACTGGATATGAAGCTACAACCTTTATGATCTGTGTGCTAGTTACAGGAAAACCATCAACCTTCTGCTGTGTGGTGATATTAGTGTGGAAACAAAGCAATTCCTCCTGATCAGACACTGGGTCTGGACTGTCTGGCAGGCAGGACAAAGCATCAGAATTTGTGTGTTGATTCATAGGGCAGAAATGAATCGTGCAGTTGTAATGTGAAATAAAAGGAGCCCAGTGTTGAATGTGTTGTGCCACTTTATCTGGTAATGCTGAAAAAGGACTGAATAAGGAAAGCAATGATTTATGTCGATGACCAGGTGGAATTTGGTACCATAGAGAAAAACATGGACTTTCTTCACAGGATATACAAAGACCAAAGCTTCCTTTTCTATCTGAGAGTGCCTAATATGAGCAGGGGCAATGTTTTTGAGGCTTGAGCAATAGGCCTCTGAGAACCATTGGGATATCAATGAGCCAGTACTGCCCCCAACCTGTACTGTGAAGTGTCCGTCGCAAGGACCGATTGGAAGCCTGTTTGGTACGTCACTAAGAGGGGTGCAGATGGCAACATGGCCTTATAAAGGGTGGAAAATGCAGTTTCACAAGTCAACAATCAGCGAAACTCAGTCCCTTCGCACAGCAACACATGTAATGGCTGCATGATTGTTGCTGCCCCAGAAAAAAGTTTATGGTGGTAGGCAGCTTTGCATACAAAAACCTGAAGTTCTTTGACTGACATAGTGTGGAAGTGACATAATAGCGAAAACATGTTGATGCAGGGGATTGAGACATTTGCAAGAAACTTCATTCCAAGCTAAATGATAGAAGGTTGAAAAACAAATGACATTTTTCAAAATTACATTTCAACCCAGCCACTTGGAGGACAGGAAAAAAAACAAAAACAAAACAAAAAAACAGTACAGAGATTTTGTAAATGTTCCTCAATGTAATCCAAATAGTTTGCAGAACCTGGCACACACACTACATGTTGTTCCAAAAAAATGCTGAAAAATAGCAGGAGTGCTGGTGACAAGTGTTGGTACAGTTAAATTGGGGTATTGACAAATAACATACATTGTGACTCTGTATCTAAAGGGAGTAGCAAATAGGTATCTGACAAGTCAATTTTTTTAGAAGTATTGACCACTTGATAACTTCACAAGGAGTTTGTCTTGGAGTGATATTGGGTATGTATGCACTATACATTTTGCGTTCACATAAATTTCAAAATAGCCACAAAAGTGTAACTGGCCAGACTGTTTCTTTACTATAACTAAGGGGATACACCATTCATCTGATGCAATGGGCTGAAAAATGCCACATCCATGAAGCAATTTAATTCATCTTTGACTTGTTCCCTGAGTGTCACTGGAACCAAATGGGCCCGGAAAAAAGATGCCAAGCAGAAGGTTTCATGGTAACGTGCATGTACAAATTATTGACACCCCATTCCAGGAGAGAACAAGAGAAAAACTTGGAACATAATGCATTAACTGTGTTTATGGCACTTGTTCAGAGACTAAATTCACTCCATCTGAAATGGTAAAATTAAACAACTTAAAAGCATCTAATCCAACAAGATTCTCCGTGTGTGCATTATCTACAACAAGAAATGTAAGTGATCAGACTACTGACTTGTAGGTCACTGGGGCAGAGAATTGGCTGAGAACAGGAATACTCTGTTCATTGTAATTTACTAACTTTCATGACATACGGAGAAGCAGAGGGGAGCCCAAGTCCATTTAAGTTTGTGAGTTTAACAAGGTTGCTGAAGCTCCTGCATCCACTTGCATCTGCAGATTTTTTACAAAAAACCATAACATCAATGAAAGGCTTGTTAGGCACAACAGAAGAAGCCGATACAATGTTTACATCCATAACTGCATCAAATCTTTGTGCTGAGTTTTCTCATTACAAACAGAAGCAATGTCGCTTTTTTGTTGCAGTCATGACAGGTAGCTCAGTGTTTTGGGCTGTCTGGGTGTTCATGGTTAATGAAGCAATAAGGGCAGGACAAGAGCGTGAAACTCTTTAATTTACTGACCTGTTTACTATGTTGGTGCAGCTGTTGCTGGAAGTGAGGCCAGCTGCTTTGATGCCATGATAGTGTGTGGTCCACCACAACCATGCCTTCCCCTGTGAACTATATGAAGCTTGGTGTGGAGGAGAGAATTGGATTTCTGATACCTCACAACTTGACTCAATTTGGTTATCTGCTTCTTATGACACCTTGAACAACTCTGCAATAGCTAAAATCTCAGAAATGGATTTTCACACTGGAGAGCACATTCTCAACCTCACGATCTGGAGCTAAACGAATAATAAGATCTCTCACTACCTGATCAGCATATGGCTCTTTATGCACATCAGATACAAAAGGATGACAATGACTTGATCCACTGAGTTCAGCTGGCCATGCTCAATAGGATTGATGCAGTTGCTTCCAATAGAAGTAAAACTTGACCAGGGATGCAATAACATGGGTGCACTTGGAGTAGTATTTTGAAAGAAGTTCACAGATTTGGTCAAATGTAACAGAATAGGACTTCATACATTCTTGGTGATATTCATGAAACCAAGGAATGATATAAAATAGCATCAGTAATCCCAAAAGCTTGAAAGTGTTGTCGCTAACATTTCTTGTATGCGTCTCGTTCCTCAACAGTCTCATTGTATGTAGAAGAGGCAGATGGATAAACAAAGGGGACTGTGGACGACAAAACAGAAGGTGACACAGTGGATGGAGGAACATGCTGAGCAGACAAAACAGAAGCCAATGATAGAAGCACTTGAGTTTGATTGTCCAGTGCCTCTGATTGGCGGAGAAATGTTGTGGTAAATGATTCTTGCAGTTCAACCAACCAATGAAAAATGTCCTCCATAACACCATCAGCCATCAAGAGAATAAAGATAAGACTAACCAGAGTAGAATTCTGTGTGTAGAACAGGACCATACTCATCGCTAATCGTGTTGTAATTGGGTATAAGTACAACATGACCAGTAGGCTGAACACAACTTTATTCCATGGAAGCATTAACAAGTTGAACACAGTATTTCAGTATTTAAGTAACATTCAGCAGAAACCGATTACGCACGCACATATGTACATCTGAGGTGCCCTGTGCACGTGATGTAGCACTGCCTCATTCTCGGCCTTTCAAAAGTACACGCACACGTCACTGCATAAATACTTTACGGTAATGCTCAGATTCAGCATATGAGCCGCTATATTCACTTGTAGCGTCATAATAATTAAAACTAAAGGCAGACTAAAACTGTGTGACAGACTGAGACTTGAACCTAGAACCTTGCCTTTCAGAGGTAATGCTCCCACAGACTAGATAGTCCATGAATGACTTGAGATGCACTTGCACAGCTCCACTTCTCCCAGTAACTCTCTTACTTTCCAGACTTCACAGAAGCTCTGCTGCATACCTTGCTGGACCAGTACCATTGTTAGAGAAGGTATTACAAAGATAGGGTATGGATAGCTGAGGCAGTGCAAACGTTGCACAAAAGCAGAACTGGTTCAGGTCCCAGTCTGGCACACAATTTTAATTTGCCACAAACTTTAAAAATTGTGCTCAAATTAAAACAATTTTTCAGATTACGTAACGGAAGTTTTCTTTTATACATTTGATGAATTCCTGAGACAAAATTACTATATCTTTACTTAAAATTATTTCAGAATTAAAATTCCTGACATAAAAATTATTTAAACTGTTTCAAATATGATTTTGAGAACGGTGCAAACTACTTTGTCTGTGTCATATTTTTCATTTTTTTGTCTTCTTAAGTAAACGCTAAGTATGAACTTTTACCACTCTTACATTATTTTGGGCACCATTGTAGACATTCGAAAATTTGCTTAATGTCTTCATGTATATACTGATTTTTATCTTCAGTGTAAATAATCATCCTTCCACAGTGAAACACAATTTTCCATTAGTAGAGTATTTGTTCTCTAATTGATGTCTTATTTACATTGTATCTCTTATTTTTGTAAAAGCTATATTTGAACTTTATGCAGTTTGACACATTCTGTATCCTGATTTACTCATTACCTACATTTATGGAACATGAAATAAATAACTAAAATAAAGTAACAAAAAAAATCTGCTGCACAGTGAATGTTCATTCTGGATCATATCAATAGTTATAAAACTATATAATAGGATAGAATTGCTATTTTATTTCTGAAAAGTTCTGCAAAGCTCATCCTTACTTTTTATTTTTATGTTTTGTACTTAACTTCTTCTTACTTTTGAATATTTTAAACAAGAAATTTGTTCATGGCAAATTTGGAATATTTTGCTTCCTTAATTTTGTTTAGGATACTACCTTTTATTTATTCTGAATCATGGGACACACAGCTGTGTATTATAATAATAACCACTTGCCTGTAGCAGATTGATGTATGGATCATAGGAACACATAATGGAAAACAGCATTAACACTATCTTTAGAGCCCTAGCTCATTTGCTAGCAATACTACATACAGTCTCATACACAACCACACAGGTACCTAAACACCCACTTCTATGGCCACAGCAAAACTTCTATAATTATTCATATTTGTTTATTGAAAGCAGTTGCCTAAGCTAATGGAGGTGGAGAGGGGGTAAGGAAGGATACAAAGAGAGAGTAATGGGGAAAAAGGTAGGTCTCAGGGCAGATGACTTTGCAGCTGCACAACAAGACAAAAAACAAAAAAGTACAGGGGACAACAAAAAGAGGTGTAGGGGGGAGGGGGGGAGAGGGGGGGAGAGAGAGGGAGGGAGGGAGGGGGAGAGAGAGGGAGGGAGGGGGGGAGAGAGAGAGGGAGGGAGGGAGGGGTAGAGAGAGGGAGGGAGGGGGAGAGAGAGGGGGGAGAGAGAGAGGGAGGGAGGGGGGGAGAGAGAGAGGGAGGGAGGGGGGGAGAGAGAGAGGGAGGGAGGGGGGGAGGGAGAGAGGGAGGGAGGGGGGGAGGGAGAGAGGGAGGGAGGGAGAGAGGGAGAGGGAGGGAGGGAGGGGGGAGAGGGAGAGGGGGGAGAGAGAGAGAGAGAGAGAGAGAGAGAGAGAGAGAGAGAGAGAGAGAGAGAGAGAGAGAGAGGTGGGAACGTGTGTGTGTGGGGGTGGGGGGGGGGGTGTATGATATGGATGGAGAAGGAATGGTATGGGAAGAAGAGAGTAAAAAGCAAGGTGCAGTAGGGACAGGGTAGCTGAGGGTTAGGCCAGAGAGTGTAAGAGCACTGGGTGTGTTGTTGAGACAATTCCCACCTGCATCTAGATGAAAATTTTTACAGCTCACCACAGTTTGCCCCCAGGGTGTTCACAACTCTTTTGTATGTGCTTGACTAGCATGGGGCCCCAGTCTTCGCAGCATTACTTCCTCTCCATGCTGCAAGGTTTTATTGGTGCAGACCCTGCTTGGATGTTGTTTGTGGCTGGCCAGAGTGGCCATGTGGTTCTAGGCACTACAGTCTGGAGCCGAACGACTGCTCCGGTCACATGTTTGAATCCTGCCTCAGGCATGGATGTGTGTGATGTCCTTAGGTTAGTTAGGTTTAATTAGTTCTAAGTTCTAGGTGACTGATGACCTCAGAAGTTGAGTCGCATAGTGCTCAGAGCCATTTGAATCATTTTTTGTTGTTGTTTGTGATTGGGACTTGTGTTTCCATTTCCGATGGTTTCCACAACTTTTCATTCATAAAAACATGGTCCCCAGTTGTTGGGTTTTGACATGCCACAAATTTTCAAAATTCTCCAGAAGTGCAGTCCATGCTGTGTAGGTTGCCTAGAGCAGTGTATACTCCACCTTTGTGCTTTCCATCTTTGCACCCTTCTCTTTAATAAGGTAATATATGCAAAACCCAGCACAGTAGCCTCCCATTGTGGGGAGTCGTAAAATACCTGCATTGATAGTCCCCTGACCAGTAGCTATAGCACAGTTTGTGCATGAGCTGGAAACTTCTCATGTGTGGCAAGGAGTATTTGTCCATTGTGACAGGGGCCTGAGGACTGTGACCAACGGATTACTGGCCAGGTAGCTGCTGCTGCGGCTGGGTCCTTCATAATAATAGATCCATTTATTATTCAGAAAGATGTTGACGCCACTGCTGGCCCTGTGAAATCCTGCTCTCGTTTACGGAGTGGCTCTTTGCTTTTGGAGACTACTTCTGATTCTCAAGCACAAAAACTGCTTACTGCCTCACTTCTCCACAGCTATGCTGTTCCTGTCTGGCCCATAGAACTCTGAATTCTTCCCATGGTGTTATTTGCATTAGGCTACTCAACGGTCTGACTGAGGCCGAAATCCAATCTTACCTCTCTGATCAGGGTGTCATTGCCATCCATTAGGTGATGAAAAAGTTAGATTCCACCTTAATGCCCACCTGCACTCTTTTTCTCAACTTTGATAGAGTGGTGCTTCCATATAAGATCAAAGCAGGCTATGAAATTATCACAGTCCAACCATACATACCAAACCCAATGCGCTACTACCAATGTCATTGTTTCAACCACACTAGAATGCCTTGCCAACACCCAGCCAAATGTGTAACCTGAGGTAGGGATGCACATGAGGAGGATTTTCCACCTCCTTCTCCCCACTGTATCAACTGCAATGGCAGCCATGCCGTCTCCTCTCTGGATTGTCCCATATATCTTGATGAGCGGGCTGCCCAGGAGATCTGGGTAAAGGAAAAAAAGGCCTTACCCAGTTGCTCGCAAGTTATTGGCTAGTCACAAACCCTTCATTCTCCCATCTGGCACCTATAGTTCTGTTCTTGTTAACTCTTGCTCCATGAAGGACATGGCGAGACAGACATGCCACCTCAAATTCAGCTCTGAGGTTGTGAAATCGCCCAGTGTCAAGGTAGCATCACCATTCCACTGTCCAGCTGTGCAACAAACAACCAGACTCTCGCCTCAAGGGGTGATGCCACCAGCTACACAACTGCTAGGCTGGAAAGGATAGGAGAAGTACTCCTGTGAGGACTTCCTACGTCCCTCATGTTCTTCGTCTTCACCGACTTGAAGGCCCTCTTAAACAGTGTTGCCATACAAAACCTTAGCCCGGCCAGCCTCCGCGTTGCCAGTGTGCACCACCAACCATTTCTCTGTGTTGGACTCCACAGAACAACAGCACAAGCAAGCTGATGCTTCTGTGGACCTCATGGAGCAGGATCCTCCTGCTTCTGTGCCCTGAAGCAGCAAGTCTTCGCAGGCTGTCACTCGGCAGCCATCGAGGTGACACCCCTTCATTTCTTCCTCATCATGACTCTCCTCCAATGGAATGTTTGCAGCCTTCAGTCCCACAAAGAGGATTTATGGCTGCTTTTAGCATTGCAGCATTCCCTTGTACTCTACCTTCAAGAAACAAAATTGCATCCTCACGACCGCTTTGAGCTTTCACATTTCTTCCCGGTTCATTTTGACCTTCCCCTGAGGTCAGCATTCTGTCTCCTGGAGCATCATGCTACTCACACGGGATGACATTCATAGTCAATCCATCTCCAATGACTACCCATCTTCGAGCTATTGCAGTTCACCTTTCCGTCCCTCACCTGACTTTTCCCTCTGTACCATTTATGTCCCGCCATCATTTGATATCACCATGGCAGACTTTCTTCAGCTTATTTGGCAGCTACCTCCCTCATTTCTGCTACTCAGTGACTTTAATCTGCGTCATCCCCTTTGGGGTTCTCCCAGAATCAGTCAGGGAGGTGCCCTCTTGGCTGATCTTCTTAATCAACTCAACCTCTTCTGCCTTGACACAGGAGCACCCACATTCCTTTCAGACTGCTTGCAGACCTATTCCCATTTGGATCTATCCTTCTGCACTGCCCAGTTTGCCCATCATTTTGAGTGGTCCTTTCTTTCTGACACCTACCCAAGTAACTATTTCCATGTGCTTTCCATTGTCTTGATTCCTACCTCATATGTGTGCCCACCCAAATCCACCCAAATGGCAGCTTATTAAGGTTGTCTGCAGCTTTACTTCTCCCTGGCAACCTTCGAAGAACCAGATTTTCCAAGTTGTGATGACCAGGTGGAATATCTCACAAACATTATCCCTATTGCTGCAGAATATTCCATTCCTCCCACTTCCTCTTTACCATGCCATCCCCCAGTTGCTGTGTGGACTGAGGCATGCTGTAACGCAGTTTGCACATGGAGATGTGCTCTCCACATTTTAACCATCATCCTACGATGGCGAACTGCATTCAATATAAACAGATGTGTGCAAAGTGTCATCACGTTATTCGGGATTGCAAGAAAGCTAGCTATATTTCATTCACTAGTTCTTTTAACAGTGTCACCCCTTCCTCTGCCATGTGGGCCAACATCTGACTGTTCTCTGGGAACAATATCCATTCACCAATTTCCAGCCTGACAGTACCAGACAAGGTCATCATGGACCCTGTTCCTATCTCAAACACCATGGGCCACCATTTTGCAGAAATTTCAAGCTCTTCCCACTATCACACAGCCTTCCTCAATCGGAAACATACAGAGGAGGTTTGAGTGATACCCTTCTCTCCTCAGAATTGTGAGTGCTACAATGCCACCTTTACTATGAGAGAGCTAGATCATGCTCTCAGTTCATCCTGATCATCCATCCCAGGGCCAGATGCTGACCATATTCAGATGTTGCAGCACCTTTCTCTTGCAAGGAAGCACTTCCTGCTTAGTAAACCACATCTGGGCACAGGGCACGTTTCCCAGCATTGGTGTGAAACCACCATCATACCCATACCTAAGCCAGGTAAGGACAAAAACCTTCCTTCTAGCTACTGTCCCGGCTCTCTCACCAGCTGTGTTTGCAAGGTGATGGAACATATGCTTCATGCCTGGCAGGTATGGTGGCTCGAGTCTTGCTATTTACTAATGAATGCACATTATGGATCTTGAGTACAGCGTTCTGCAGTTTGACCATCCCATTACTTTGTCCACCCATGTCATGAACGGTTTTCTGTGGAAATCCCAGACTGTGGCCATGTTTTTCTATTTGGAGAAGACCTAAGACACCTGTTGTAGGACTGGTATCCTCCACACTCTTTACAAGGGGGCTTCCGTGGCCACCTGCCCCGTTTGCTCCAGGGATTTTTGAAAGACCAAGTTCCAAGATGTGTGTGGGTTCTGCCTTGTGAGATACCTTTATCCAGGAAACTGGTGTGCCTCAGGTTTCTGTCCTGAGCATCGTCCTCTTTGCTATAGCCATTAACACTATAATGGCCTGTCTCCTGCCAGGTATCTCCGGCTCCCTTTTTGTTGATGATTTTGCTATTTATTGCAGTTCTCCATGGACCTGGCTCACTGACTGGCATTTTCAGTGATGTCATGAACGTTTATACTCCTGGAACATTGACAATGGCTTTCGTTTTTCCACTGACAAAACCATCTGTATGAATTATTGGCAGCGTAATTGGTTTCTCCCACCATCTTTACTTCCTGGGCCTGTTGCTCTTCCGTGCATTGAAACTACGGAATTCCTGTGGCTTGTACTCAATAGGAAACTCTCTTGGTCCTCCCATATGTCTTACCTGGCAGCCCGCTGTATGTGGTCCTTCAGTGTCCTACATGTCCTTGGTGGTACTTCCTGTGATACATATTGAACCACCCTCCTCCATTTACACACGTCTCTTGACCATTTGAAACTTGACTATGGGTGCTTTGTCTATGTGTCTGCACATCCATCCCTCTTACACCATCTCAACGCTATTCACCACCGTTGTGCCTTTTACACTAGCCCGGTTGAGTTTCTGTATGCTGAGGCTGCTGAACTACCACTGTCCTACCGCTGTGACTTTCTCCTTAGCAGGTATGCATTCCACTCGTCTGCCATGCATGGTCACCCATCTTATGCTACCTGCTTCAATGATTCCTTTGATTGCCAGTATGGAGTGCGTCCCTTTTTTGTTACCTCCTGGAGTCCACTTTCAGTACTTGCTCCAGTGGGTTAACTTCACACTACCTGCAGCTTTCCTGATGGGTGTGAACCCTTCACCACCTTGGCTTCGTTAAGTGGCCTGTGTTAACTTGGGACTTCATTTGCTTGCTAAGGAATTACTCTAGCCTCGCTCTGTTGGCTTCGGTTTCCCAACCTTCAGGTGGAACTTCGCGATAGTACCTTTGTGTACACCGATTGCTCTCGGACTGACGGTGGTGTCAGGTGTGTCTTCACTATTGGCACCAACATTTTTAGATATCGGATTCCGGCACACTACTCAGTATTAAGAGCTGAGCTCTTTGCTCTATATCAGGCCATGGGGGTACATCCAAGGACACAGACTTTTCAATTGTGTCCTCTACTCAGACTCTCTCTGTGCCATCCAAAGTCTATGTGCACTGTACACCACCCATCCCTTAGTGCAACAGGTCCAGGAAAACTGTCACTTGCTCACTCTTGGTGGAGCCACTGTGATGTTTATGTGGGTTCCTGGTCATGTCGGTCTGCCAGAAAACAAGGCTGCTGATGCTGCTGCCAAGGCTGCAGTCCTCATATGTCAGCCCATTCGTTCCTATATTCCTTCCAGTGATCTCTGTGTTGCCGTCTGTCAGGAGGTGGTATCACTTTGGCATCTCCATTGGTACTCCCTGCATGGAAATAAGCTACAGATTATTAAGCCTCTCCCAGTGGCTTGGATAACCTCCTCTTGGCCCTCCCATCGGGAGGAGGTCATTTTAACTACGTTTCACATTGGGCACTGCCTTTTTAGCCATCGTCATTTGTTAAGTGGCACTCCCGCACCACTTTGTACACATTGCACCCAAATTTTAACTGTCCACCACTTCCTGACAGAATGCCCCTTTTTTTTGCAGTTTATGTTCCCACTTGGATTTGCCATCAGAGGTGCGATCCTAAAATGTTCCTGTCTCTGGCCATGCCATGGGGGGAATGTAGGGTTAATCAGCAAGCAGAAAAATCCCCCCCCCCCCAATTCTTAGTTTGCACAAGGACTGATGGGGATTCCTTCTTGGCCACAGAGCCACAGGTGCTGCTTACTTCTAACAAGCTGGGTGACATACCGGTGACTCTCACTCCCTGTAACAGTCTTAATATGGTTCAGGGCATCATTTTTCACTGCCCTTGCTCTTACAATCTGATGATGAGCTACACGCCAACTTGGAGTGACAGGGTGTACACTTTGTCCATTGTATACTTAGGGGACCAAAGGACAATAGGGTCACTGCTGGTGTCCTCATCTTGGCTTTTGAAGGTGATTCATTACCTGAGAATGTCAGAGTGATGGTATACTAATACTAACGCGATGTGAAACCACATACTACCCTCCTCCATGCAGTGCTTCAAGTGTTTGAAATTTGAGCACACATCTTTGCATTGCAGCACTAGCCCCATCTTCCATCTGCAGAGATTGTGGCCGAGCACTGCATGCAAACGCTCTTTCTGCTCCTCCCCCCATCTGTGTCAACTGTGGAAAGCCCCATTCTCCCTGCTCACCAGATTGCACTGTTTTCCAGAGAGTAAAGAAGATACAATAATCTGGACAAACTAACCTACCAAGAGGCCAAGAAGTAATACGGGTGATCACACCCAGCACGTACAGCAATGTCATATGCTACAGCTATGATCACATGGCCCTTTGGCAATGGTACTCCCACCCATTACATCTCCTACAGTGGGCCCTCAGGGCTGTTCAACCATGCCTGCCTCCCTGATGGTTGGGGGATCCTCTCTTGCTGCTTCCCCCACGCCTACTTTGGGATCGATGGCTTCCCACCCACCAGGGACATTGGTCTCCGCCTTCCAGCTGGAGATGAATCTCCTTCCTCTGGGTTCTCTTGCCAGGAATGGCTTTCTCAGGACACTTCCTTCCACAGTTTCCATCAGTCTAAAACCGTACACTGGCCAGTAGGTGAAGGAGCCACAGGTTGCAGCTCACAGAGGTCTATGATTATAATCTTTATCTGAAAGTGATTCAGAGAGAAGCCTTCACCATCTTCAAAATCCTCTAAGGAGAGGAAAGACTAACAAGGGAATGGTCAGACTTGTCATATCTAAACCTGTGTTGCTTTTTTTACCACTGTGAGTTAACATTGCAAGAAGTCTGTATGCAGAATTTTAGCTGCTGACATGACCTGGAAGTATGTAAACAATTTAATGAAGTAAGACATTATTGTCGCATGGTTTCCGCGCTTATAACTGCCTCTTGTACAACCCTGACCTCTCTCGCTACGTTATACCAACGCCATCTAGGGACAAGGTGGTGTTAGCTAGTCGCAGCTCTCTTGCCACAGCAGTGAGAAAGCTGATTCCCCCAGTGAAAGCGATCATATGATAATTAAACATTTGTTGACAAATATGGCTGATATGCTATCTACAACATTTTCTCCAAATAGCTATGAAATAGACACAAATAAATATACAGTTTAGAACACGTCCAAATTTTATTTCTTGTAATTACCGCAAAAAATGCGAAATATTGATACAATGTTCAAAACATAGGTTTTTTGTGCACCAAGAACATTCAAGCAAAGACGACATATGACAGCCCTGCGAATCACAGACGTTGTTAGATATCTGTAGACAAAACTGGGCTGGTGTTAGGAATGAATCAGGCCTAGTATCAGAATATTTCGAGGAGTGCCACGAATATTTAATCAAATTCTGAAAGTGTGGGGAGGAAAATTGATAATGTACTACTGATTGCAGCTTGAGAATATTGTCACTGTGATAGACAGAAAATTGCAGTGATCTGCACACAATAATTTTCTCTGTTAGTTTTCTGTAAAATGCCTTCCACTGACGGAAAAATTCTCTGTCTAAAGGTTGAATTACGTTCGTTGTGCCGGGTGGAATCTGAAGTATCTCTACTTCTTTGTCAGAGTGGGCTCGAAATACAGCTTTTAATGAATCAGACCTTTTATGACCTGACCACGAATCTAGAAGGAGAAGAGATTTGTTCCCGCAGAATGGAAGAAAAGCATGACACATGAAAAGTGTAACATTTTCATTTCCCATTTTTCCAGACTTCGATGCGTCTACCACAAGAGTGTTTGCGTAGAACATTGTTCTTTTGACATGTGGTCCAAAACGTCCAGTTTGTTCTTGAAGACACACATATAGTTTAGGAAGCAATGGACCATCCAGACTAATTATGGGCATTATAGTGTATGAATGGGTGAGTGCAGTCGTGGACTGCGCAATCGTCTCAATATGTTTTTCCCCTTTGAATGACAGTTTTCTTTTCGCACACATTTCTTTTTTAAAACCTGACAGATCGGCATTGTACACGTACGATTCACTAAAAATAGCGATCTTACTTTTTGCATTCGTAAGAAAAGCTTTATCATTTCGATTTGTGTTACTTCATTTTCCGACCTGTTTCTCTATACAAATTTTGTTATTTTTCTTGCCATAATTTTATGTGATCTTTTGAAGTGACTAATTCAACTTTGAGAAGCTGTAAATTCTTTAGCTCCTATCATGTTAGCAATCTCTAACGCCCAATCACGCAAAGTTGTATCGCTGACACTAAATGACTGTTGTCTGGCATCGGTAAATAGCTCAAAAAGTCTCGCATTTATCTCCGTCGCAATTTCCAGTCGACTCTTACATCGTCCAGTGACTTCCTTTTTCCATCTATACAATTCAAGTTCAGAACGGACAAAGCGATACTTATTTTGAACACTACTGACACGTAGGGGTTTCTTACCACTTTCGTTCAACTAATACGTCACCGCTTTTTCTTTGTCTGATAAGGTAATTGTAGTTGCTGGTGTTACTTTCAGAGATAATTGATGATGGTACGTGGCACTATCACTCGAAGATTCTTCATGAGTGCAACTTTCGTCAGTGGCTTCGCCGTCTGTAGATTCACAGTCTGCAATATCGAGTGTTTCAGTTGTTTCTAGCCACATGTCTGAGCCATTTACGTGCTCGTCTATAAGTTTAACAACCATGTCGCACAACACATAGTCTTCACGCGTGTTTTCTGTTGATTGCTTCATTTGGCGTCTGTGGTATATCTCCATGGAAAGCAGCAAAACATTTACAGGGTTCACCATCACCTGTGAGGGGAGATTGAATGTTCACCGTAAAGTGGCTTGCGGAGTATAGATGAACATGTACAGAACATCTTTCACATCTCTAACTAGTTTCAGGATGGTATGTTTCGAAATACGTACCAGAAATTAAAAGGACGTGCATGCCACAGAAACGAATATTCGTTTCCCCTTTCCACCAAAACCGTGCAGCGATATTCCTCTTTAGTGAACGCCGTGATAAGACGGCCTCACTTGCTGACCATGCGCACAACGCTCGCGACTCGCCATTTCCAGGGGTGGCCAGCCGTCACTGCAAGCGGCAAGCAGGAAACACAGCCGTGTTCGTGATTTTTTTTAGGTGACTTCCAGTTCATGTCAGCAGCTACAATTTTG
The DNA here is from genome assembly GCF_023864275.1 of Schistocerca cancellata. Lineage (NCBI taxonomy): Eukaryota > Metazoa > Arthropoda > Insecta > Orthoptera > Acrididae > Schistocerca > Schistocerca cancellata. The sequence continues at coordinate 271,285,859 of NC_064634.1, forward strand.
CATACGGACCTTTTGCACAGTTAAATAACAGTGCTAAAAAAAGCAATACATGTTTCGGCATGACAAGTCTGACCATTCCCTTGTAAGAAAAAGTCCTCCAAGAAGGAGGTGAGCCCCACACCAACAGATCCCACCTATTCCACTTCTGTGTCTTAGGTGGAGATTCCGTCAGCTCCTGAGGCTCCGGTTCACACCACACCACACAACAGAACTTGGAACCTCTGTATATTGTTGCCATAATCTCTCAATCAGTAACAGCAGGTGACCTTAGGGCATAACCTGTCTCCTTGGTCCCTTGATGGCCTCACAATACATGAACAACGTTCTTCTCCAGTGGAAATGTAGCAGATTTTTCCACCACCTGGCTGAGCTGCGACGCCTTTTAAGAACATCTTCCTTCTGCATTGCCCTTCAGGAGATTTGGTTTCCAGCAAAGTGGATCCTTGCCCTATATGGAACCATGCTAACCATGCTGTCTATGACAGCGTGTCGGGAGGAGTTTGACATGTATTCTGGACACGCTAAGTAGCGAACTTGTGCCTCTTAATACACATTTGGAGGCTGTGGCTATTTGGTGTATGGGTATTTTAGGATATTACCATCTGGAATGTTTACCTCCGTCCCAATGGTAAAATGTCTCAGAACATACTGTTTGCATTGGTTTCTCAGCTCCATCCACCTTTGCTAGTCTTTGGTGATTTCACTGCCCATAATTCTTTGTGATTTGCAGCCTTTGTCTTCTCCCATCCATCCACTGGAGAGTCCACAGTGAACTGTCTAGTAGTGACCACTTCCCTATCACCCATACCCTCCCTAAGGATAACTCCCCTGGACACTTGGCCATATGGGCTCTCAACAGTACTGACTGTGGTGCTTTCACCTCCGCCATGCCATTGCCCTTGGCTTCTCACCTCATGGAGATATCAATGAGGCGGTCCAGAATACAACTACAGCCATCCTTTCAGCAGCTGATTTAGTGATCGCCTGTTCATCAGACCCACCCCAACAGAAGACAGTACCCTTGATGGTCATCAGAAATCACAAAGAGGCCATTAGAGATCATAGGCAGGCCCTCCAGCACCATAAGTGTCACCCATTGATGGAGCATTTCGTTGCCTTTAAATGGCTCTGTGCTTAGGTATGCCACCTAATAAAACAATGGAAACAAGAATGCTGGGAATGGAATGTTGCAACCATCAGAACACATATCTCTCCTTCACAGATGTGGGCTAAGATCAGACATCTTTATGGATACCAGACACCTGCAGGTGTACCAGGTATTACCTTGAATGGCACTGCCTACCCTGACCTAGATGCTGTCGGCGAACATTTTGCTCTGGATTGTGCTTGCGCCTCAGTGAGAATTATCAACTTTCCTTTCATGTTGTAAAACAGTGGGTGGAGTGAAAAAAATTATCTCTTACTACATGCCATCTGGAGCCATTCAGCAAGTGGGAATTGGTCAGTGTCCTAACCCAGTGCCCTGATACAGCCACAGGACCAGAACACATCCACAACCAACTGATCAAGTACCTACTAGTGGACTGCCAGCATCATATCCTTGCCATTGTTAACCACTTCTGGAGTGACGGTGAGTTCACATCACAATGGCGAGAAAGTATTATTGTCCCAGTGCTGAAACTGGGTAAGCATGCTCTAGAAATGGGCAGTTATTGTGCAGAAAGTCTCACCAATGTCCTCTGTAAGTTGCTAGAACACATGGTGAGCCAGCAGCTGAGTTGGCTCCTTGAGTCTTGAGGTCTTCTGGCTCCGTCCCAGGGTGGTTTTCACTACTAATAGTCTGATGTACATGGTGTATTTGATCTGAACAGTTTTTGCCTGGTGTCAACACCTTGTAGCTGTCTTCTTCAATATGCAAAAGGCTAATTACACCACATGGTGATGCCACATCCTTGATACGTTACATGAGTTGGGTCTCAAGGATCTGCTCCCAATTTTTATCCAGAACTTCCTGTCACTGTGTGTTGTGGGTTAGAGTTGGTGCTTCCCACAGTCCCCCTCCCCATATCCAAGAGAATGGGATTCCCCAGGGCTCTGTTCCGAGTGTCCCTCTCTGTCTAGTAGCCATCAGTGGTCTAGCAGCAACTCTTGTGTCCTCAGTATCACCTTCCTTATATGCTGATGACTTCTGCCTCTACTATTACTCCTCTAATGTTGTCACTAAATGTTGATGGCAAGGCACAATATGAAATGTGCAGGCTTGGCCCCTAACCCATGGCTCTGTTTTCAGACACGAAGACTACAAAATACTCTTCTGTCGACATCGTTCCATTCATCCACAACCAGAACATTACCTTGACAACCAGCTACTCAATGTTGTGGAGACTTCCCACTTTCTAGGAATGGTCTTCATATCATTGTTTAGAACTGGCCTTCGAATCGCTTTTTAGAACTGGCCTCCGAACCGCTTTTTAGAACTGGCCTCCGAACCGCTTTTTAGAACTGGCCTCCGAACCGCTTTTTAGAACTGGCCTCCGAATTGCTTTTTAGAACTGGCCTCCGAATTGCTTTTTAGAACTGGTCTCCGAATTGCTTTTTAGAACTGGCCTCCGAATCGCTTTTTAGAACTGGCCTCCACTTCTCCGTTGACATGGATTCCTCATCTTCACCAGCTTAAGCAAAAGTGCTGTCTGCACTTTAATACACTTTTCTGTCTGAGTAGCACCAGCTGGGGCACAGATTGTACTAACATTCTACAGCTTTACAAAGTCTTGATACAGTCCCATCTTTATCATGGTGTAGCGGTTCACCCACTTAGTTTCTTCATTGATTATTTGTTAATTGTCCTCGGTGTCAACATACTGGGAGTCTGGCATGTGATTTGGCACCACCCCAGCATTGTAGATACTGGATCTGAAACAACACTGCAAGGTTGGACTTGAGACAGGAGCCTTTTGAACTAGCCCTGTGAACAGCTTGCTCAAGGAAATTGGCGGCCCTCCATTGCATATCAGGTGATAACATCAGCTTGTCTATTAAGTTGCCCACAATTGCAGCTCCCCTAAGCATCCAAACTACTATGTTTTCTTTTGAAACATGGAAATTCGCCTCCCACTATGGTGGCCCAGATCACGGATTATGATCACAATCCTTGACTGGTCCATCCTCTCTGAACTCCAGTTGCTTCTTCTTCCACCTCTCATCTGGGCCCACTCATGTACACCTCTATGGTGCATCCCTTAGCCACAGCTTCAACTTGACATATCACAAGGTCCAAAAGACTCAGTCCCTCCCAAGACCCTCGCCACCAATTTTTCTCCATCACTGGCACATCACAGGGTTTGGAAGTAGTCTATACTGATGGGTCGATGGTTGCTGGTCCTGTGGGTTTTCCTTATACTCACACGGGACATAGTGCTCTGTGTTCCTTGCTGGTGGGTACTTTCTCACCTGCAGTCATTGCTGTGAAGAATTCCCTGTATGTCCTGGAACAATGTGGATGCTCAGTGACCTTCGTCTGGACCCCAGGCAACATCAAGATCCTGTGGAATGTACTCACTGATAGTTTAGCCAAGCTGGATACCAGCAAACTTACTTTTGAGATCATTATTCCACATACAGACCTTTGATCAGTATTATGCCATTAGGGTTTGGAGATCTGGAATATGGAAAGGACCAGTCTAACTAATGGTGATAAATGAGACTTCAAATCAGTGGAGGTCCTCCATTCAGTCGTCTCTCAAGAACTCTACCATCCTCTGCCATATCCGCAGCAACGAAGCCTGGCTGACTCATGGTCATCTCCTCCATTGCAAAGACCTGCACCAGTGTCGTGGTTCCCTTTTGACGGTGGTTCACATATTGCTGGACTGTCCCAACCTAGCTGCCCTGTTGTGGATTCTTCCTGACTCATTACACCTGTTAGGAGATGATGTCTCAGTGGCTGACTTAGTTTTATGCTTCAATACCAGAGAAGAAAAGTTGCTACTCATCATATAGCGGAGGTGCTGAGTCGCAATAGACACAACAAAAAGATTCACACAATTAAAGCTTTTGGCCATTAAGACCTTTGTCAGCAGTAGACACACGTACACTCACACACTCACGCAACCGCAACTTGCACACACATCTGCAAAGAAACCACACTGTGAACAGCAGCACCAGTGCATGATGGGAGTGGCGACTGGGTGGGGATAATGAGGAGGCTGGGGCGGGAGGGGGGGGGGGGATAGTATGGTGGGAGTGGCAGACAGTGAAGTGAAGTGTTGCAGTTTTAAACATGATATTCCTCATCTCAATGACTGCTTCACAGCCTGTGCCACTTGGATCCTTCCCACCAACACCTTTTCTGAATTGCTCAGGTGGGAACTTTACCTGCAATACATCCTACATTCCTGTAACCCTCCTGGCCTCAACCTTCGTTAGTCACGGTCCTCACCCATCCAGCCCCCTCCCTGTTCCCATTCCAGCACTACACAGCCGTTATTTCACTGCCACACCCAGTCTTTTAATTTCTTTTCTTTCTGCTACTTACCCCATCCCCCATCCGCACCTTCTCTCCTGCCCTCCGTCTAAACTGCAACACTTCACTGACCACCACTCCCACCGTACTAACCTTCCCCCTCCCCACCCCAGACTCCTCCTTACCCCCACCCAGTCGCCACTCCCATCATGCACTGGTGCTGCTGCTTGCAGTGTAGTTTCGGTTCTCTGAGGCTGCAGACATGTGTGCAAGTTGCGTTTGCGTTAGTGTGTGTATGTGTGTCTACTGCTGACAAAGGCCTTAATGGCCGGAAGCTACAATTGTGTGAATCTTTTTGTGGTGCCTATCATGACTCAGTATCTCCCCTATATGGTGAGTAGCAACTTTCCTGGATTTTCCGTCGTTTGATTTTTGCCTGACTGCTTTTCTTCGATTCTAACCCTGTGCTGTTTTCCTTTGTAACTACATTCTTTTGCATCCGCTATACTTAATGTCCATCCTTCTTTCTTTTCTTTCCTGTGTTTCTCGTTGCCTTACGAACTGCACTGCACTCTCTACTTATGAGCCACATTGTATCAATCATCTTGGCTGCACGCAACAGATGGCCTCAAGACCATGCTGATTGTTAGTGCAGCATCTTAGGTCCCACATTGCTCCTGCCGATATAATGAAGCCTATACCTTCACACTGATCACACTCCCTGTGTCAATTCCCGTATTTTTGCATGTTACCTCCTGCACTTTTCTGGTACCACATGATCTTACATCTGTAACTATGAACCTCTCCCCACCCTCCACACTTTCCCCATTCTATCCCTGTTCACACCCACTAAATCCGCCTCATCCAGTCACATCTGCTGTCCCCCTTACGCTTATCGGCCCTCAAACCAGCTACCCACAGTAATATACATGTTTTTAATATTGATTAGTTATTCTCTACTTTGACTATTGTGACTTTTTGCCCATTTTAGTGAGTTTTCGTCTTCCACTATCATCATCTTTCTCAGATTTCATCTCGTGTCCCCCCCCCCCCCCCTTGTGCATCCATTTTGTCCTTTTCACACATATTTGGGTGTATTTTTGCCTAATTTTTTGGACTTAATTCTACTTCTTATGTAATTTTTTGCATCACCATGGATCCTTGCTCCTTCCGTCTGTGTCAATACACAAAAGTTTTCTTATCCCTAGCCAGATCCCAGTCCCACATACTGTTCCTGCATTGTTGCTTGGATCATGAAATCCCCCCTAATGGCCTTACCATCAAATTACCCATCTCTGGTTGCCACCCCTCCTTCCACAATGACCTCCTCCTGTTAAGATTCCGCCAATCCTTAGCCCTCACCAACATAGTCCTGCATCATCGTGTCAAACAAGCCCAAACCTCCTTGCAATACCTTCTGTCCACACTAAAATTCTCCTGCTACAGAATCCCAAATTCCTGGAATCCATACTACTCACTGAAACTCTTGCCCTGCAGGAACTTGAGCAACATGCACAATGTCACCTCAAAAAACTCTCCATCCTACTCACTTCCTACTTATGCCTCAGACTACCACTGTCCACCACTTCTACAACCACCTCCAAACCTCCACCATGCCCCCTCATAGCTGACAAACCATGTCTCACAGACCTACTACACGTACCCCACCGTCAAAAACTCCCTTCCACCACCACACAGAACCCAGAACCTAAACAGACCCACAACACAGTTACGAACCTTTCCTCCAGAAGCCTTAGTCCCACAGAAATATCAGTCCTTTCCAAAGGCCTCACCTTTTGCCCCACTCCCAAATTTAACCACGCAGGACTAGTTAAAGACCTTCTCTCCTTCTCCCGGTCCCTACAGTGAAAACACTTTTTCGTCACAAACCCTACCAATCAAACTCAACCAAAGACCAGTATTGAACCTTGCCTAACTCAGTTCACTCCTCCAACCAACCGTGATCCACCCCCACTGCCTCCAAACCACCCCCTGTTAACTTTCCAGAATTTCTTAACCTTGAACCTTGCCTCAACATCATTCCCCAAATCCCTCAACATGCAAACTAACCTTACATCCACAGAAAGAACCGCAGTCCACCATCTAAAAACTGATCCCAACCTTATAATCCTACCTGCTGACAAAGGCTCCACCACCGTTGTTCTGAACTGCAAGGCTTATGTGGCAGAAGGACTCCATCAGTTGTCAGATACTTCCACCTAGAAACCATGCCACAGTGATCCCATTCCAGTAATCCAGCAGGATCTCCAGTCTCTACTCAAATCCTTAGGCCCATCCCGGAACATCTCCCCAGAGTCCATCTCTCTATTTACCCCTACCACTCCCTGCACTCCCACCTTCTACATGCTTCCTCAAGTCCATAAACCCAACCACCCAGGACGCGCCATTGTGGCCAGTTACTGTGTCCCCACTGAGAGTGTCTCTGCTCTCGTAGACCAACACCTTCAACCTATTACCTGGAACCTATCCTCTGATATAAAAGATACCAACCATGTCCTTGACCAACTCTCCACAGTTCCTGTCCCTTTACCACACGGTGCCCTGCTTGTCACTATTGATGCCACCTCCCTGCCTTACTGCTATCAAACACTACCTTTCCAGATGCCCTGTTGATACCAAACCAACAACCTCCTTTGAAGGCATTACCTACAAATAAATACATGGTACAGCTGTGGGCACCTGCATGGCACCATCCTATGCTGACCTATTCATGAGTCATCTAGAGGAACCCTTCCTAAAAACCCACAATCCTAAACCCATCATGTCGTTCATACTCATTGATGACATCTTTGCTATCTGGATTGAAGGTGAGGACACCTTAATCACATTCCTCCAGAACCTCAACAACTTCTCCCCCATTTGCTTCACCTGGTCCTACTCAACCCAACAAGCCACCTTCCTAGATGTTGACCTTCACCTCAGAGATGGCTACATCAGTACCTCCATCCATATCAAACCTACTAACCACCAGCAATACCTCCACTTTGACAGCCACCACACATTCCATACCAAGAAGTCCCTTCCGTACAGCCTAGCCACCCGTGGTCGTCGCATCTGCAGTGACGAGCAGTCCCTCTCAAAATATACCGAGTATCTCACTGAAGCCTTCACTGACCACAGTTATCCTCCCATCCTTGTACAAAAACAAATCTCGCGTGCATTATCTTTCCGGTCTCCCACCACCTCCCACAGTCCGGCCACAGAGGAGCATTCCTCTTGTAACTCAGTACCATCCGGGACTGGAGCAACTGAATTACATTCTTCACCGGGGTTTTGGTTAGCTCTCGTCACGCCCTGTGTAGTGTAACGACGTATAGGTTTTGTTTAGGAATGACTTTCGTTTATCATATGACCCTGTGCAGACTTCGTCACCTACGTCAGTTACAACCCACTTCAAAATGATTTATATTCTTTTTAAATTGTCACAGAATGGTTCTTGAACGAAACTGTAAAACATCAGTTGAGTCGTATGCAAAGAATTACACCACTCGGGCCAATTGGTTTGCGTAAACTTTTCGATTTTAAATTTCGTTTGTTTTCTCCTCAGAAATTATATTGACACACGTTATCTTGATCTAATCGATATCAAAATCACCCATTAAATAAACTTTTGAGATTCAAAGTTTCGATGAACGCCGTAAGAATCACTAATCTTGTCAAATATATTATTAATCCGTTCACATAATTCTTCATAAATAAATCTTCAAGACACGTGTTTCAACTTTAGTAGCATACACTATTTTATTAGCTTCCTACACATACAGATGTGAACTTGAGCGTTGAGAATTAGTGACTGACTTTTCAACAAGATTAAGCTCTATATGACGTCATTGTTGTACAAAAAGAGTATAAAAGTTCATTTTTAATTTTTTAGAAGCACGACGCAACAACTCGGTTCCAGGATCTTCTGTTGCTCCTCGGCTGTCGACCCGCGACGTATAGCGGCCAGCAATTTCCTCTCTGGTCGCGGCAACGAAGATGCTGTCTCCGTTCGTTGCGCCGCCCTCTCCGTACATGAAACACATAAAAAAAATACAAAACTTTTAGATAATTCACATCTATTACAAATAATAAGAAAAATATATAAACAAACTAAATTAAACTTATAGTCACCTGCAAACTGGGCTGACTTTGGTGGATGGGTGACGCTTAATTTCGTCCCACTACATACCCCACCCACAAGCTCAGTTTGTCAGGTTTTAACCGAAATAAAACTTTTCAATATACAATATTTAACTTTTAATACATTTTCCTCACATTTTACTTAACCTAGAGTCCTTGCTCTTAGATAGATTTAATCTTTTTAATACGATATTGTTGCGACTATTTGTCATTTACTCTTAATTGTGCCATTGTGGTAATTCATAACCGAATATATGGAGATTACTCCTCTTCATTTAATAGTTGCTAGTAAATACTAATTTAGTACGTTCTTTAACGTTGTTACATTAGGACAGAGCTTTCAAATTGTGGTAAATTAGTCTCAGTTTTATTCATTTACTAGAGTTACTCTTTCCTAAACTGTACATTACTAATTAGTTTCTCACAATAACTAATAGTACTACTTACTTTACTTCGTTCTTTTCCCTAATACCCTATTTATGCCTGAGATCAAGAAGAAATCAAACAAACTGTCTTTGGAATCTCGGCACGGCTTTCTTTACCTTCGGACACCTTGTTGGGTAATGGCAATTTATTTAGGAGAAACATGCGAGAGAGCCCCGTTTGGTGTGTTCTATATTAACACTATTACAAACCTCTATTAAAGGCACTCTGCTATGTTCTCGTGAGCCATATAGCTCTGGACGCCCATGGTCCCTAAAACTATTAACCATCCCCTTTGGTTCCTACTATCCGAGTAAATTTAAAATATGCAAAATTCCTTTTGACCTAAGAGCAAAATTTCTTCCATATAAATCCCCCTTTTGGTTATCTTCCTCTTTTTGAAGTACCAGTAGATTATTGTAGAACACTTGTTTAAGCTTTCTGTTTAATTCTTTAAAATAATACGTAATTATCACGAAAAACTTCACATGAATAAACTATGAACGCTCTTCCGTGTGTAACATATACCAAATATTAACTTATTTAGGAATGAAGGGTTTCATTTGATCAACACTATATAATCCTTTAATTACACCTGATGAAGGTTCCATAAGAAGTAACGCTTTGGGATGTACAATCTTAGTAGAAAGAGTCATGAAAGAATTAGGACGACTATGTAGAACTTATTGTGCACATAAACATACTCGGTGGGCCAAACTAATGCCTGAATTCGAAAAGATATTAAATGAATTGCCTCACCTAACGACGGGATTGTCACCTATAGAAATTTTAGGCAAACGAATTATAGGTGAGCCTTTACTAGCTGCTCTACCTTGGCCACCAGCAAATGAGATCCAACAAGGCATCCCAGACGAAAAAGTTTGCGAACAGATTATTAAAAATGCCGAACGGAGAATTAAAAGTTATAATGAACATGCTATAGAACCTTCATTTCAGGTAGGAGATCTTGTGCTAGTACGATCTCATCCTAAAAGTTCTAAGATCGGTAAGGAATGTAGAAAATTCTTCTTTATCTTTGAAGGTCCATATGTTGTACTTTGAGGGTGATATTTCGAAATTAAGATATGTTTGATTCCATATTGTTTTATCATATCTTGAAATCTTTGACTAATAAAGGCACTACCGTTGTCAGACATAAGTCGTTTAGGAATGCCCCAGTTAACAAAGTAATTTCGGGTGAGGCAGCGTATAACGCTTGCTGTATTCGCTCGTTTCAAAGTATATAGCTTCACATGTTTGGACCAACATTCCATTACAACAAACACATAAGTTAATCCTCCTGAACTACGAGGCAGAGGGCCGAAAAAATCTAATGACAGTAGATCCCACAAACCTCGAGGAATTACAGCATGTAATTTATAACGCTTAGATTTGTTATTAACTTTAACCTTTTGACATGTTTCACAAGCCCTAATAATACTTCTCACAATACGGGACATATTTTTGAAATAATAATACTTCATTAGATGTTTAATACATTTATGAATTCCAAAATGCCCATAACCTTCATGAATATAAGTAATTAACTCGTCTACAACAGTTTTCGGGATGCAGATTTTCCATCTCTGGTGTTCCCTCTGTGCTTTCCAATACAACAAGTCGTTAAAATATAACCACACACCCCGGGTGTTAACTGTTTCGTCCCCATTATTAAGGGTTTGTATAAGGTCCCTATATTGATCATCATTTCTTTGAGTGTATCTAATAGCAGTTACTATCCGTTTAACCTTACGTTCGTTCTCCTGAGTTAAAAGGAAATAAACATGGTAATTTGTTCCTGGTTCTTCTACAATGTTAATATTCTCCATTCCTACGGGGAGTCTCGACAAAGCATCCGAAACTACATTCTGAGATCCTTTTATATACCTAATTTCGTACTGAAATTCTTGCAAGCATAATACCCAACGTAATAGTCTACGGTGAAGTAACCGACAATTGTTCAGAAAGATTAAAGCCTGATGATCAGTATATACAATTGTTTTTCTTCCCATTAATGATCCTCTAAATCGTTGAAAACCCCATACCACTGCGAGAACTTCCTTCTCGGTTACAAAATAATTTCTTTCGTGTTTATTTAAAGTTCTACTAGCGAATCCAATAGGCCGATATAATCCCTTTTCATCGGTCAGATCACCTTGGAATATTACACAAGACACACCATAATCAGAGGCATCCGTACACATACAAAAGTCCTGATTGAAATCTGGGGGGTATAACATTTTGGCTTCGGTTAAGCTCCTTTTATCTTATTAAAAACTTCCTGTTCCTCTTGTCCCCAGAGCCATACTGACTTCTCTTTCAATAAATCTAGTAATTTAGGATTAACAATATCCTGCCCTGGAAGAAATCTTCTCAGGAATCCTACCATTCCTAAGAATGATTTCAATTGTTTCCGATTTCTAGGACTCGGGCATCGAGCAATAGCTTCAATACGTGCTGGGTCTGGCCTAATACCTTTACTGTCCACTATATGCCCCAAAAATCTCACTTTCTCCTTTCCGAAGTAAGACTTAGATAATTTTAAAGTAATTCCTCTGTCAATTAAACGGTCAAACAATTCCCATAATATCGTTACGTGTTCTTCCCACGTTTTAATGGCTACCAAAATATCATCTACATATAAAATAATCTTTTGTAACAATTGCTGACCCAAAGCAGAATCTAATGCCCTAATGAAAGTTGACACTGATATATTAAGTCCAAAGGGTAAAACTTGGAACTGATATGATCTGCCTTCAAAAAGAAAAGCCGTATATCGCCGTGAATCCGGGTGTAATATTACTTGATGGTAGCCAGCAGTTAAATCCATTGTACTCATATAACGTGAACCAGCAATCTTAAGAAGTACGTCCTCCATAGGAATAGGTCTGTCTCTTTCCATCTCTATAATTTTATTTAACTCACGGGCATCCAGAACTAGTCGTACCCCACCAGTAGCTTTCTTAACTACCCACAAAGGACTGTTAAAAGCGCTACATGATCGTTCGATAATGTTTTGTTCTAGCATCTTACTTATTTCTCTACTAGCCGGTTCTTTCAATTGTACTGGAATAGGATAAGGTTTCTTAAAGAATGGTTTTTGATCTTTAATCTTAAGTTTACAAACGTAATCTTTAATTCTCCCTGGTTCATCTGAGAAGACGGCTCTAAATTCTAACAACAAAGATTCCAACTCTTCCTTTTCTGGTTCGGATAGACAATTCGTAGAATAACATTTTTCTTTCACTTCGGTTTCGATACTGCTACTAGCCTGACCTTGGTATACTTCATATTCAAGATCACTAAAATCTTTTAATAGGCTCATGGTCTGTGCGTACTTAATCTGTAAGGATTCGTAGCAATTTTCCGGTACTTGATTATCAGAAAACCTCACTTTAAAAGCACATGCCTCCTTATGGATGGTTAAGGAAGAGTCTTTAAAATCTAATATAGCTTTATATCTACACAGCCAATCTATACCTAAAATTAGGGCCACATTTAAGTTGGCTACGACAAGTACAGAGTGAGCAATTAATTGTTTAGCAATCTCAAAAGTTAAATAAACTTCCTCAGTAATATTTTGACTTCTTTTACCGGTAACTCCTATAATTTTCACCCCAGTTACAGGTAAGGTTGGGAAATTCCAATACTTTCTTTTAAGCTGGAATAATTCTTTCGATAAAATACTTACTTCGCTACCCGAATCAATTATAATATTTATTTCGGTCTCTTTAATATAACCTTTAATAACGGGTTTATAAGTTATATTCTCCCTTATCTGATTGTCTTCCTGAAGCAAATCTTGTTGCCATTCACCGTCCTTTTGGCAGCTTAATGATAAATTGCAATTGGGTCTTGTATAATCTTGACTAACAGTTCCCTTTAGTTGACCCGTACTAAAGGACTTTACTAGTTTTCCGAACTTTCTATGATAACGTCACCTACCACTTGACCTTCATTAATTACTTGAGGATGATTTATTTCATGATCGTTATTGTGTAATTTCCGCATTTTCGAGTTATTGCCACGATTTTGTTGGCTCTCTTTATCTTTAGATTGACGCTTTATATAACAAACCCGGCTATGATTGTTGTTATTAGCTTTTCGTGGTTCTGAATTATTATTATTATTTCGAGGATTGTCATTTCTACCAAATCTAAACTTCTCGTCTTCCCTTTCTCTGTTAAGTATATCTAGCTGCTCTAAATATCCTAACAATTCGCACGGCTGTGACCATTCTTTTCCTATCATTCTTTCCTTTACATAATACGGTAACCTACTAATTAGGACTCGTATTAAATGACTCTCAATAATTGGTTCTTCAATTAATTTAGCACGGTTTAAATGCCATTCAAAATAATTCCTATAACCTCCCCACCGCTTAGAATATGGAGGAGGGTCTAACAACTCTAAAGTTAAGTGTTGTTGTTTTCCTCTTGACCAATAATGTTGTTTAAACTGCTTAACAAAATCATCCCAGTCCCTGAATTCAGTTCTATGCAGTACTGCCCATTCCGCAGCTTCTGCTTCTAAATGTCCTATTACAAATTGAATGCGTTTTTCATTACTCCATTTGGGGGAGAATGATGTTTCAAAAGCTTTTATAAAGATTATAGGGTGAAGTTCGCCTCCTGGTTTGAATACAGGAAATCGACTTGCTACCTTTGAATTTGTCGTTATATCATCCAGACATTCTGCGAGAGAAATAGTCGGATTTTGTTTAGATTGCGGAGACGGAGTTGCATCGGATTGGCTTGCCGTGATTTCTTTATTCATATTGTTGTCGTCCGAGCTAGCAAATTCGATGCGACTGTTGTCTCTGATTATGTTATTACCTCTGCTATCTGAAATGTTTTCGTTATTATCTAATTCCGATAACCGTTTAGTAATTTCCTGTATTCGCATTTCTGTATTGGAAACGCGATTAGCTAATATCGATTCTTCACTGTGTTCATGATGTGAACGCTCTGTACTGTCGTCAGTGTTATTATCTTTGGCAGCCTCAAGGTTACTGCATATTTCAGTAATTAAAAATTTCATGTTTTCGATTTCGGTATGGTCCTTTTCTACTTGATGAGTTAATGTCTCTAATTCTACATTATCTATTGAAGAAATCTCTACAGGTTTGGTAGAGACCTCTTTAATAGATCCCAATAATTCTCTACGAACAGTTTCCGTTTGCATAGAAAATTCATCTCGTAACATATCGTTATTTTTCTGTATTTCATTTACAACTAAGATATTGACACTATCTAGTCTCTCGGTTAAGTCAGTAATATCGTTTCGCATACGAGCTTTTTCCTCTCGTAATTCCTGGATATGTTCTTCTAACCTTTTACAATTATCAGCAATCTTATTACTAAGTCCTACTAGTTTTTCCTGCATTTCAACTTTAGAAGACTCTATTTTATCACTTAATCTAGCAGTAGATTCTTCGTTAGACTGTTTTAATTCCTGTTTTAGTTCCTCTTTTAATCTAGCAATAGATTCTTCGTTAGACTGTCTTAATCTAGCAGTAGATTCTTCGTTAGACTGTTTTAATTCCTCTTTTAATCTAGCAGTAGATTCTTCGTTAGACTGTTTTAATTCCTCTTTTAATCTAGCAGTACATTCTTCGTTAGACTGTTTTAATTTAGCAATCGCCCTAAAAAGGGATCTCATGCTCCTATCGGACATAGACTGCTCTTCGTCTGACATTTCACTTCCCGACATTATTGTAAGATATTAACTAGTTACACACGCAGACTTGTAACCAACAATCCTGTAAAAGCACACTCCCTATGTACAACACTGCACTTCCAACTTGAAACAAACTCACCGGACACTAATATTGTAGTTTGTAGTTCTCGGTGATCAGTGTGCTGCTATGGGCTGCAGATATAACAGCCGTCGATGCAGCCGCTGAGATGCTGCGACCCCGCTTCCGCCACCGGCAGGACGCTGAGTCGAACACCGGAGACGTCACTGGCTGCAACCACGTAGACAGGCGAAGCCCTCAGCAACACCTCTAATACCAGCCGGAGGAACACCCCGCAGCTGACGGACTGGGCCTGTTAGTTTAGGGAGAAAAAGGGTTGTCGGGGTTTGCAGCGTTCAGCTGCTGCCCAACAGATGCGCCTTCTCGTGGAATAACTGCGTGACCGTACTGCTCGGCTGCGCTCCGTCAGATGCCCACGCCCGCGAAGTCGCCGCTGGCTGGTGAAGGCTCCACGAGAACTCGCGTTGACTTCCGAAGGACTCTTAATGCTTTGTTTCGTACCTGTATGCCTTAGTTGCATACAAGTCCTGTTTTTAAGGTCGCCACGGTGTAGTGTAACGACGTATAGGTTTTGTTTAGGAATGACTTTCGTTTATCATATGACCCTGTGCAGACTTCGTCACCTACGTCAGTTACAACCCACTTCAAAATGATTTATATTCTTTTTAAATTGTCACAGAATGGTTCTTGAACGAAACTGTAAAACATCAGTTGAGTCGTATGCAAAGAATTACACCACTCGGGCCAATTGGTTTGCGTAAACTTTTCGATTTTAAATTTCGTTTGTTTTCTCCTCAGAAATTATATTGACACACGTTATCTTGATCTAATCGATATCAAAATCACCCATTAAATAAACTTTTGAGATTCAAAGTTTCAATGAACGCCGTAAGAATCACTAATCTTGTCAAATATATTATTAATCCGTTCACATAATTCTTCATAAATAAATCTTCAAGACACGTGTTTCAACTTTAGTAGCATACACTATTTTATTAGCTTCCTACACATACAGATGTGAACTTGAGCGTTGAGAATTAGTGACTGACTTTTCAACAAGATTAAGCTCTATATGACGTCATTGTTGTACAAAAAGAGTATAAAAGTTCATTTTTAATTTTTTAGAAGCACGACGCAACAACTCGGTTCCAGGATCTTCTGTTGCTCCTCGGCTGTCGACCCGCGACGTATAGCGGCCAGCAATTTCCTCTCTGGTCGCGGCAACGAAGATGCTGTCTCCGTTCGATGCGCCGCCCTCTCCGTACATGAAACACATAAAAAAAATACAAAACTTTTAGATAATTCACATCTATTACAAATAATAAGAAAAATATATAAACAAACTAAATTAAACTTATAGTCACCTGCAAACTGGGCTGACTTTGGTGGATGGGTGACGCTTAATTTCGTCCCACTACACCTGAAATGAGAAATGTCCTGCCCACTATCCTTCCCACCCCTCCTACCGTGGTATTCCACCATCCATCGAACTTACACAACATACTCGTCCATCCTTGCACAACCCCTGATCCCAATCTCTTATCTTATGGCTCATACCCCTGTAATAGACCTAGATGCAAGACCTGTCCCATACATCCTCCTACTACCTCCTAGTCCAGTCCGGTCACTAACATCACCTATCCCATCAAAGGCAAGGCTGCCTGTGAAACCAGTCATGTGATTTACAAGCTAAGCTGCAACCACTGTGCTGCAGTCTATGTAGGCATGACAACCAACAAACTTCACTACTTGGACTATTTGGATACTCTCTTCCAGCACAGATGGGTATTCTCTCTCCCACACCATCCCCTTGGCTTAAACCTGTGGTAACCTGTTCCCACTGCCTCACCTTGGTTTTTCCCTACTCTGTTCTGTCCAGACCACTCCTCCTCCTTCCAGATCATGCACTGCCATCTCCCCCACTACTCTCACCACCCCCCAGTTTCTCCCTCCCTCCCTCCCTCCCTCTCTCTCTCTCTCTCTCTCTCTCTCTCTCCCCCTCTCTCTCCCCTCCCCCTTTTCAACACCTCTCATTTCTCTCCCCCCCTCGCTTCCTTTTCCCCCTTTTTGTCTACACCTTTCTCTCCTTTTTCCTCCTTCCCCTCTTCCTAAATCTGTGTTTTACCCTCTGTACTGTTTTCACCTTGTTATGTGACTGCAAAGTCATCTGCTCAGAGATCTTCCTTTTTTCCCCATCTCTCTCTCTCTCTCTCTCTCTCTCTCTCTCTCTCCTCCATCATCTCAGGCAACTGCTTTCAGTAATACAGTATTAGTAATTGCAGTAGTCTTGCCATGGCCTTGGGTGTGTGTTTCTGTGTCTCTGTGGTTGTATATGTGAATGTATGTAGTATTACCAGAAAAGGAGCTAGTGCTCAAAAGCTAGTGTGAATGTTGTTTTCTATTATGTGTTACTGTGCTCCATGCATCGACCTGGTATAGGTGTGTGGTTGCCTTTCCCTTATTGTATGTATTGCTCCATCCAGGAATTTTGATTACTGTTTTAATTATTGTTACAAATAACTTCTGCTGTCTCAGGAATACACAACAAAATGTAAGCCATAACTTGTTGCTAACACTGTATTATTAATATTACAGATTTATGTAGAAAAATTTCTGTGTGGTAATTTGTGTATTATTACTTTCATTTAGGTGCACCAATCATGGTATCACTTCCCCACTTCCACCTAGGAGACAAAGAACTGCTTGAAGCAATTGAGGGTATGAATCCAGACCCAGAAAAACATGACATTTATCTAGATATTCATCCAGTAAGTATCAAAGTTGGTAGACCATATGTACATAAATACCTGTAGAAGACTGTGTTATGTATTTTCCTTTCTTACAGTATGTAAGCATGTTAGCCATTTGGCTGTGGACAAGCTAAATCTCAATACTACATTGCTCTCGGGCTGCTGAGCACATATTTAAATGTGGCACCTGCATTTTCCTTAAGCACTATTGACATGTCTATGCATCCTGTTTCACCAAACCTCTCACTCCTGTGGACAACTTACTTCCTTATCTTAGTGAATAAAAAGGTTTAGAGTATTTATCATATAATGTGCCTCTATGCATACTGTCTTTTGCACACAAAGAAACTTGTTTCTGCATTCCAAACCATTTATGAAATGTGGCAGTTGTTATGACCATGATTCCTGATACACATGGATGGAACTGGATGCACACATCTGCCTGTCCACCAGATATGAAAACCAGTATCTTGAGAATGATACAACATTCTGCTCTCAATTTCAAAGAAAATTTTGATATCATATCTACATTTCATACACAGCAATGTATGAGCTAAAATCAACCATATGTAAAGTCTACATTATGCTTTTTTTTTTTTTTTTACCTTTGCAAACTCTTTAAAATTTCATGCACTGCTTTGTTTAATTTGATGCTTCACAGTAAATGTGATGAATAAGAAAACAAAATTCAGTCCTTCATGAAGTGAAGATACCACAAGATGATAAAAAATAAGCTTTTTCACCAAATAGTTCTTTTAAAAGAGAATGATAAATATTCCCTAGAAGGTAAATGCCATCTCTCGGTACAGGTTTTAGCATGAGGCAAGCAGTATAAGTGGTGAGAAAGCCATACTTAGTACAGAACGCAGAGAGCATCTCCATAGCAGTCAGAAACCCAGTATAGTGCCAAGCCATTTTGTACCAATACAACTGAGATTCTTTTTTAGAGGAACACCATGGGTAAGCAAGGTGTTTGAAACTACATTGCTGTGCTGCTTCTTGGTCTCTGCACTGAGCATGAGCTTTTTATCCACCAATACGCAATCCCATTTCCCTAATCATTATAAAACTGTAAGGATGCATCCATGCTCCAAACAGTGGAATCTCTGACTGTCAACACTTGTCAGCATGACAAGAAAGATGTCATGATCATGAAATCATCTTGAATCACAGACAGTTGTTTAACTGATCACAAACTGCCAGTTAGCCATCTGAGGATCTTTGTCCATCGTAAATCATGATCCTACTTCTCAAACCCTTCCATGAAACAATTAAGTATTAACAGCCCATAGGATATAACTGTTCAGGCTGCCTTGGAAGGAACACTTTTGGATAGACTTCGCAAAACGCCATCTAACATAACAGATGTTGAACAGAAATGGACCACTTTAAAAAATACCATCAAAAAGGCTGGTCACCGGTTTTGATGCAAAGAAGAAAAAATATTTGTTCGATGACAATAATGAAGTGATGAACAACCTCATAAGGATTAAGTGGGATGCTTACCTATATCTTACTCAAATCAATCCTCCATGGAAAAGATATCACATTTTCAAGAGCTCACACAGAAGTGTCAAACTGAAATGAGAACAATCAAGAACAACAAGTGGCAATAAAAAATTAAGAAATTCCCAAAATCTGTCAGATGCCAGGGACTTCAAGAGTTTTTATACTAGAATGAAAGAAATATGTGGGTGTTCATTCCTCATGAGGAGTCCTGAAAGCCACTGACAGTACAATCATCCTCACTAATGGTCACACCATTTTGAGTTGCTGGGAAGAGCACTTCAGCATGCCCATCAACATTAGTTCTGCTGCTGCTGCTGCTGCTGCTAACTTCAAGATGTGTGAAACAACTATAGGAGAAGTGCCGAGAACTGCCCAGAGAAGCTATGTAGAAGGTCTGACAATGATTTGGCTGTCCTAACAACTTTCTCAGACAAGTCCCATAGCATCCACCACAAACTTGGATGGCAGTCCTACCAATATTTCATGAATTTAGCAAGGCTCTAGATGGAATAAGAAAGGCACCCAGACCTGACAACATCTCCCTGGCGATCATTCAGAGTGCTGGTTTGTCTCTAAAACCAGATTATTCAACATGTAGCTTGTAATGTGGGAAACCAGTAATGTACCAGCTGACATGAAGAACTCCACAACTGCCACTGTCTCCAAAGAAGGTGACTGAAACATCAGTGGTATTTACCATTTCATACCTTTGCTCTTAGTGCCTAGCAACTCAATAATAACATGTATGTTTTATGACCATGCACTTTAATAAATTTTGATCCTTCAAAGTTGAAACTGTAATCATTTTATTTTGTGATATCTACCTGCCTGCAAACAATAGCAGCCATCTGTCTTGTCCTTCCTGCTGCGGCTCTTTTTATAATGATCAGTGTAGAAAGCTTCAACCAACAGAACCTTAGATACCTTATGAACTTCAAATGAGGTGACTTCATACCAAACACAAACTGTTCTTGACAAGGCAAAGGTCTACAGTATAGAAACCACAATCGATGGCCACCAACTCAGGTTGATTGGGCATCTCCATTGTATGAGAAACTACAGACTTCTTTGACAAATTCTATATAGCAATGTAAGCACAGATATGAGGCCCCAGGGTGCTCCTCTGAAGTGCTGTAAGGATAAATTCAAGAAGAACCTAAAGAGTCTTATCATTGACCAAAGTACCTGGTGCACCACAGAAGAAGATTGTGCTTGCTGGCACACATCTACTTCAGCTGCTGTTTTAGATTTTGAGCAGGCATGTCAGAAACAGTAAAACGAGAAATGTCAGAGATGCAAACTTGACTATGTACAGCCACAACGACGATCATCTATTGTGTGTTACCTACGTGGCTGCATGTTTCATGCAAGGATTGGCCTGCTAAGCTGTCAACTGAACTGTGATGCAGTAAAGGAAATACAGGATAAAAATAAAAGCTCTGATATAATCATCATCATCATCATCATCATCATCATCATCATCATAATAATAATCATCATTATTATTAGTTTGTTTCTTCAGCATTTAAATGGAATATACTTCAGCACAATTGGGTAGTAATATTTATAATGCAAGCAAATGTAACATCCACTTATTTCTATTTAATGCTTATTTTCAGACACTTGGAGTAGTGATGAGGGGTAAAACGAGCCTCCAGTTCAATGTAAGAGTTGAAAAATCAAAAGTACTGACACAACTGGACAGGTTTTCTGAAGGAATGATACTACCAATTGCTTGGATGGAAGTAGTAAGTATATCATGTAGACAATATCAGTTGTTGTATAGTTATGCATGTGGTCCCACAATTACTATCTGTCCATTTAATTATGCCATGAATAGTGAGAATAATTACATGTTACAGACTTTTCTGATTTATATTTATGAACACCCAAAGTGCCTTAAATAACTTGCATATTAATGTTTGACATAAAGGAAGATGCGGTTTCAAAACTGTAATCAAAATAGGGTACCAAATTAATATGTTTGCAGCCTGATGATGAGTGATTATAGCTTGAAGGAAGTCATGGTGCTTGAAGCTTGAAATTAGTTCTAACCTAATCTCTATTAACAAGAACAAAATTTAAGTTAAAATAATGCTTAGCAAATCTCAATGTTAGAGTGAACTGGTTTGTATGAATGTTTTGCAATACCTTAAGAAGCAAAAATGATACCAGTATTACAGTTCTTCCTTCAGATTAGGTCTGAATGTTTATGGTTGTGTTGCCACTTCATTAGGTTAATGGACAAAAATAAGTGAAAAGATACAGGTATTTAGTTTTTTTCTTCTTTAGTTTAATAAATGCTTCTTAGATTCAATCACCACACCACAAGTAGACAGTCCTCTACACACATCAGTTCTAATTCTTCCTTCCTGCTACAACACATTGCCACCAAAAGCATAGAAAATCACAACAAAGATACCACTCAACATCAGTATCAATAGATACAGTTACAGTCAGAAGACTGGCTCAACATATAGGAAAATCAAAACAACCTTTGGTGAAGTTAAAATCAAGCTGGGAAACATTAAGAATGCAGTGGAAATTCCAATATTAAACACAGAGGAGAGAGTGAATACGTGGAAAGAGCACATTGAAGGCCTCTATGAGGGGGAAGGAATTGTCTGATGTGACACAAGAAGAAATTGGAGTCAATATTGGACACACAGGGGATCCCTTATTAGTCATAATTTAAAAGAGCTTTGGAAGACTTGAGATTAAATAAGGCAAAAGGGATACATAACATTTCATTGGAATTTTTAAAATCACTGAGGGAAGTTGCAACAAGATGACTATTCAAGTTAGTGTGTAGAATTTATGAGACTGGCAACTTACTGTCAGACTTTGGAAAAGTGTCATCCACGCAATTCTGAAGATAGCTGGTGCAGGTAAGTGCAATAGCATCACACACCAGCCTAACAACTCACGCATCCAACTTGCTGACAATAATAATACACAGAAGAATGGCAAATAAAATTGAGAATCTGTTAGATGATGATCAGTTTGGCTTTAGGAAAGGTTGGAGGCACCAGAGAAGAAGTTCTGATGTTTTTCTTGATAATGGAAGCAAGACAAGAAAAATCACATTAATAGGGGACTGTCAACCTGAAAAAGTGTTCAGAAGTGTAAAGTGGTTTAAGATGTATAAAATCCTGAGAAAAATAGGGTTAAGCTGTAGAGAAAGGCATGTAATGTACAAGAACCAAGAGGGATAATAAGATTTGGAAGATAAAGAGCAAAGGCTCAGATTTTAAAAAAAGGGGTAAGGCACTACTCCTCAGTCTGTCATTGAAGAAGCAATGACAGAAATTAAGGAAAGGTTACGGAGTGAGATTAAAATTCAAGGTGAAAGGATACCATCAATAAGATTTGCTGACGGTATTGCTGTCCTCAGTGAAAGTGAGGAATAATTAAAGGATCATTTGGACAGAATGAATATTTATGATGAGTAAAGAATATGAACTGAGAGTAAACTCGGTAAATGCGAAGATAATGAGGTGTAGCAGAAATGAGAATAGTGAGAAACATTACATCAAAATTGATCATGAAGTTAAGGAATTTTGCTGCCTTGTAAGCAAACTTTATGGACGAAGCAAGGACAACATGACAAGGAGGCCATTAGCACAGGCAAGGAGGCCAAATGAAGTTTACTAGTATCAAACAAAGGTCTTAATTTGACGAAGAAATTTCTGAGAATGTATAGTATTTGAGATGTGGTACCACAGAAGAATGTTGAAAATTAAGTGGACTGATAAGGTAAGGAATGAGGAGGTTCTCCTCAAAATCACAAAAAAAGGAACATATGGAAAGCACTGATGAGAAGAAGGGACAAGATAATACAACATCTGTTAAGACATCACAGAGGGAGAAGATTAGCTGGTCACAAACAAACAGATTTTAGCAACAGCCCACAGACATTTCTGGCAGATTCTTGAAGAACAGCCCCACCTGTGTGGAGGTGGAGGCACAGATTTGAGACAATTACCTGCTGCTCTGGGAACTGTGACTCTGGCCTCTGAGCAGGTACACAGATGGGTGGATTTCTGCGACTCCTCATTCCACCAAGTATGTGAGTTTTTGGTGAGCTGATGGCTGACACACTACTTCAGCAGAATCTCATGCTCATGTCAGCTACACTGAAATCTTTCCCTCACAATTTTAAAGAAACTATTCAGTAAAAAAATGGTTTTTATGTCTGTCATAGCTTTGTATGTCACCTTCATGATGTTCACATCATTTCACTAACAGTCTTAGTTATTGTGATATCTCACATATAAGTAATATACTGCCCGAAATTCAAAAAGTTTGTAACAAAGAATAGGGGTTGCCATGAATTTGTATTTGATGCATATTAGGCCATATGATGCTGCATATGAAATTTAGCTAACCTATTGAATTTTTCTTTAGACTTGGAGAAGGTCTCTATCTTGTCTTTATTAAGAAAATTGCTTTATGTAGTGAATTTACTTGTGATCATGCAGTTCAGTGATAAAGCTAGAACAAAATCAACACTGCATCCCTCCTATCTCAAAAACAGTTTGAGATATCAAAACATGATTTTAGCAAAGGATAGCATGCACTGTGGAATGATGCAATTTTTTAAGAGTTGAGGATGGCTGGTGAAATCTGAATTAGTGTGGCTTTGTAACAAGATATGTGAAGAAATTACATTTTTATATTTATGCCAATAACCTCTTTTTCATAAGCTTTTGACCTGATTTGAACTAAGTTCCTCATTTAATAAACCACTGTTTCAGTATCCTACTCCAATTACAATTACACTAGAATGTTAGTGAGGTGACATTAGGTAGAGCCTGCTTTCTTTTGCCAAAAGAAGCAAATTTTAATATGACCCAAGAAAATTCATTTGTGATTTTATGATGTTGGATGATGATGTTGATGATGAGTATTATTGTTGTTGTTGTTATTGTTGTGAATAAAGTTACAGCACCAGTAGCACTTTTCTATTTTAATAACCGTGACTGGTTCCTGTGCCTAAGCCCATTATCCAGTGGTATCTACATATTACAGAAAACAAAATCAATCATATAGAGAAGAATATAGCATAGACATCAACAGCAATTGTAATAATATGAGGTTGAAAAACCACTCATCCACAGACTGCAGAAGAGTTGCATAATGAAGCAAATAATGTTGTGTAAACTGATACACAATTAAAGCAATAGGTACATTAACATGAACTTACATGTTAGATGTCCAGTGAGAACACAGAACGAATGACAAAGCATGCAAGCAGATTTCCATAATTAACTCACCATTCATCTTAGGTTTTCTGAGTGTCAGCCATTTTCCTTAGTCTTTTAATAACATTACTTTTTACATATCTTTTTCTTATGTATGTATGTATTTATTTATACATGTTACTCTTCTACATACTATATTTTCCTATTTTTCGTTTTACTTTTAAACCAATGTGCCTGTGTTCTTATTGTTACTTGCTTCTCCCTGCTTACCCCTCTGCCCTCTATAGACCCTTCCTCTAACTTGCCCCTCCCTTAATTTAAGTGCCATCTCCTTGTGTTTTTTGTCAGTCATTGTGTGTTCCTTCAGGTTGTTACATATCTTGATTTCTTAAATTGTAGAAGCTTTTTACAATGTAATTTTTCATGCTGTTTTTATGATGTTTGTTTGAGGAGTTGCTTTTAAATATTATTTAGTTTGTTTCATATATCTATTTCCTGTAACCCAGTCACATCAAATAATGAATTGAAGTTGCAGAGGAAAAGGAATTGAAAGTAAAGAAAAGCATGGCAGTGTGACAAGGGTGGTGTTTCTCTTTATTAGAAGACTGTTTAGAGCCCTACAGCAACCAACAATCATACTAACTGAAATGTACCAAATCTGATTTCACAGAAACCAGTAGGTTATTTAAATATATGTCATTGAATTAATAGGGGAGGAGTTTATACAACATTATTTATTTTATTTTGCTAATGTTATGAAGTGAAGTGTATGGTGGAACTGTTTCTTAACATTATTTTATTACTCTTGCTGCTGATGGGTGGCCTTGCTGCAGGGGATATACCGGTTCCCTTTGGGCCACCGAAGCTAAACACCATTTGGCCTGATTGGCACTTGCATGTGTGACCATATAGGCTGCTATGTACTGTTGACCTACTGGGGTGCTCTGAGCCTCATGACTTCAATTGAGGAGCTACTTGACCAAGTAACAGCAGCTCCAAATGCTGGAAACTGACAATGGATGGGCAAGGGGTGTGCTGACTCCCATACTCCTCCATATGTGCATCCAATGATGCCAGTTGACTGAGGATAACATGGTGGTTGATCAGTTCTGTTGGGCTTATTGTTATATTCTTCTCTATATGATTAATTCCATTGTACTTTGGTTTAAAAAAAAATGTAAGTTGGTGCCACCAGATAATGGTCTTGGGGACCGAAACCAGTCATCTTTCTTGAAATAAAAAGAAACTTGCAACTGGTGCTGGTATCTTGTTCAAAATCAATATTACAGTTGCAGAACCTACATCAACATGCTCAATATGCTGGCCAAGGAAATAATAATTAATGTAACTGGTTTATAAGGAGTAGAAAGTGTGTTTTATAATTGTGAAATTGTATTATTAACATGAAAAAGGGCTCTTTTACACTAATACACAAGCAAACAATGCACCAGCATCTGTATGAATGCAAATAAAGTGAAAAATTATATTATACAAAATATGTTAATGGATGAAGTAGAGAATTTATGTACCATTGACTAGCTCTGTTTTAAACTGAAATCATAAAATGACTGATTTGGTTATTTCCTACATATTGATAATTCTGTTTCTATGACATTCCAATATGGAGGAAAAACTCACCAACTCAAAATTTTCTGGACCAGCTCAATCATTCTAATTACATATTTTTGTTTTTCAAATCTCTAGGCACTTACCTGATTGTTGATCACCTTCACACTTCTCTTTGCATTAAGTCCACCACAAGCAACACTAACCTCACTTTGAAAAGCTTTACTTTTTCACTTCTTGCCATTGCAGCCTTTCATTCTACATGAAATCCATCTCTCCTGATCACAGTTCTCTCAATGAATGTGCTAAAAAAGTCTTGAGAGCACATCTATAACATAAACCACTCAGATGAAAATGAATTCCATACAGTGTGATCTCTTAATTGGTGTTGCTCAGCCCAGGCTGAAGGATGTCTATTAAAAATAACAGAAAAGTATTCTACTTGTTACAGATACCAGTGTAGATTGATTCTGCCAGGGCATGTATTTCTAAATTATGTCAGAGATAAGAATAACACTAGTAGATCTACTTCTATGTTTCAAATAACATCAGTTAACCATCCTCCCAGCTTCTGTCATACATTTTTTATGCTGCATTACACATCTAATTATGGTTCTTTCTCCACCCTTTACCCATATGAGAGACCTCACTGAAAACTCCATGCTTTCAATATTTTCAGTAATACATGCTCAATTATCTTTTAACAAAAATGTGTATAATTAAGATCAAGGTGATTTATTAGCACACACAACAGTTTCATCACCTGATTCCAAGTTCTGTAAAACTTTCTATATTATAAATACACTCCTGGAAATGGAAAAAAGAACACATTGACACCGGTGTGTCAGACCCACCATACTTGCTCCGGACACTGCGAGAGGGCTGTACAAGCAATGATCACACGCACGGCACAGCGGACACACCAGGAACCGCGGTGTTGGCCGTCGAATGGCGCTAGCTGCGCAGCATTTGTGCACCGCCACCGTCAGTGTCAGCCAGTTTGCCGTGGCATACGGAGCTCCGTCGCAGTCTTTAACACTGGTAGCATGCCGCGACAGCGTGGACGTGAACCGTATGTGCAGTTGACGGACTTTGAGCGAGGGCGTATAGTGGGCATGCGGGAGGCCGGGTGGACGTACCGCCGAATTGCTCAACACGTGGGGCGTGAGGTCTCCACAGTACATCGATGTTGTCGCCAGTGGTCGGCGGAAGGTGCACGTGCCCGTCGACCTGGGACTGGACCACAGCGACGCACGGATGCACGCCAAGACCGTAGGATCCTACGCAGTGCCGTAGGGGACCGCACCGCCACTTCCCAGCAAATTAGGGACACTGTTGCTCCTGGGGTATCGGTGAGGACCATTCGCAACCGTCTCCATGAAGCTGGGCTACGGTCCCGCACACCGTTAGGCTGTCTTCCGCTCACGCCCCAACATCTTGCAGCCCGCCTCCAGTGGTGTCGCGACAGGCGTGAATGGAGGGACGAATGGAGACGTGTCGTCTTCAGCGATGAGAGTCGCTTCTGCCTTGGTGCCAATGATGGTCGTATGCGTGTTTGGCGCCGTGCAGGTGAGCGCCACAATCAGGACTGCATACGACTGAGGCACACAGGGCCAACACCCGGCATCATGGTGTGGGGAGCGATCTCCTACACTGGCCGTACACCACTGGTGATCGTCGAGGGGACACGGAATAGTGCACGGTACATCCAAACCATCATCGAACCCATCGTTCTACCATTCCTAGACCGGCAAGGGAACTTGCTGTTCCAACAGGACAATGCACGTCCACATGTATCCCATGCCACCCAATGTGCTCTAGAAGGTGTAAGTCAACTACCCTGGCCAGCAAGATCTCCGGATCTGTCCCCCATTGAGCATGTTTGGGACTGGATGAAGCGTCGTCTCACGCGGTCTGCACGTCCAGCACGAATGCTGGTCCAACTGAGGCGCCAGGTGGAAATGGCATGGCAAGCCGTTCCACAGGACTACATCCAGCATCTCTACGATCGTCTCCATGGGAAAATAGCAGCCTGCATTGCTGCAAAAGGTGGATATACACTGTACTAGTGCCGACATTGTGCATGCTCTGTTGCCTGTGTCTATGTGCCTGTGGTTCTGTCAGTGTGATCATGTGATGTATCTGACCCCAGGAATGTGCCAATAAAGTTTCCCCTCCCTGGGACAATGAATTCATGGTGTTCTTATTTCAATTTCCAGGAGTGTATTTATCAGCATTCAATATTCTGACACTGAGAATAACATGGAACATAAAATGACCTGTTCAATTAAGCATTTGACAACCCGCAATAGCACAAGATGTACTCGAAAGTAGATGCACATTCAAAATTTATTCTATACACATCACTGAAAGTAAAGGGGAAAAGTATCATGCTACGAACAGTGAAATTTTCACTGATTAAAAATAATATACTGAGCGAGGTGGCGCAGTGGTTAGCACACTGGACTCGCATTCTGGAGGACGACGGTTCAATCCCACATCCAGTCATCCTGATTTAGGTTTTCTGTGATTTCCCTAAATTGTTTCAGGCAAATGCCCGGACGGTTCCTTTCACAGGGCACGGCCGACTCCTTCCTCATCCTTCCCTAATCCAACGAGACCGATGACCTCACTGTTTGGTCTCTTTCCCCACATCAATCCAAAAAAGATAATATAACTAGCTATAATGTGAAATGGGAAAGAGCACTTTGTGTGGGCCACATGTTTTCTCAATAATTGTATTTAATTAATACACAAAGAAATTACAGATATTGGCTGCAAGTGGACGTCGATTTAAATCAAATTAAATTTGTGCCAGACCAGGAGTCAAACTGAGCTGGGTTTGATGGGAGGCATGCTATGGTAGTCTAGATGGCATAGTGGTCAGAGCATCTGCCTAATAAGCAGGAGACATGGGTTTGAATCCCAGTCCAGTACAAATTTTCAACTTACCCATTGATTTCAGTCAATGCCCACTTGCAGCCAATTTCAGTGATTCCCCTGTGTCTTAATTCATAATGGCTGCTGGATCAAAATGGTGTCTGTTCTTTCAGACATGTCCGAAAGAACAGACACCACACATTATAATATTTTAATTATGATATGCTAATGTTGCTACTCTTCTTTATTTTTTCATAGGCCATGAATGAACTTCCTCCTGACCTGCATTCAATACTGTACAGCGCAACACATACTGTGAACCTTGCACGCCAGATCCTCCGCTGGGGTCTCTTAGCATTGGCTGTGCTGTGTTTTGTGATGCTGAGTTGTACTCTGCATAAATACAGATCAGAGATGTGCAGCACCAGAAGGACAGAGAGTAAAGACCATGTACTCAAGCCACTGTAGCGTGAAGTCAAAGGTGCCTACATCTGAAAGTGCATTTCTTCAAAGTGCTACAGAGTGTAAAAATAATTGCGAGTGTAAAGTTTTGCATGAACGATACGTGCAGTGTCGGAACTGCAAATTCTCGCTGATACTATATCAAACAATGACTGAGAGCTGTGTTCTGATGACTGTCTTCATTTTGAGGGTTGTCTGGCATTTGAGTATATTTTTCAAAAGAAACTGTAAAAGTCAGAAATATGTTTGTGGAAATGCAATATATTTTTGGTGTTTGACAGGTTAATATCAGTGTAATGTCAGTGAAATGTAACAATAATCATTAGAATGTTGTCCTACACTTTATAATTTTGAAATGCCGTAGCTTTTCAACTTCCCTAACAAAGCGCTGCTTTGAACAGTATTATGGAAGTCTGGAATCTTCTGAAAACATTTTCACAAACATTTAAAGTTGTTCACTTTCGATACTCTTGAACAACATAAATGTGTCATTAAACAAAGGAACTTAAAACAGCTATTTCTCACAATAGATTTGTGAAGCTGCATTGTATTTGTGGAAAAGTTTCTTTCGTAAATGAACACAATATTCAAACAAATGACTCCATTGCTGTAGACACACCAGTTTTTGCAAAATATGAACTGCACAAGCCTATCAGTGTGTCATAGTCACTAGTGTGTTTGTGAATTTTCCAATACAAGGAGAATCATAACTTTACTTGTAGTATCCAATGAAGACAACACTTCAGTAGTAGCCATCAAAAAGCCATATTCATAATTGGTTGCAGAAATAATGATCATTGAGTTCTATATTCAACTCTATCTTGTCAACTGATTCATTCCAATGGTTTCAATTTTGTCTTGCATAAACAATAATGCCAGTATGGTTATATATGAATTTAAGTAAACAGAAGTCAAAGCAAATGACTTCATTATAAGGTTATAATGTACAACACATGGATTGTATGCAGCTTATTGCTGTAATTCCTGTACACTATTTATGTTAGACTTCAATTTGCATTGTATTCTTGTTATATCTGTCATAAATGTGCCATATCTCTTTGGTGCTTAAAGCCAAAATGAAACATTTTCCTGGAATATTTGATCCTATTCAGGAGAAAATAATAATAAATTTGTAAACATGGTTTACCTTCCAGTAAATAATTAACTCTTGACATTGATGCTTTGCCGAAGAATGCAAAACAGCTTTTGTGGCAATTTCTTGGTAGCATATACTACAGAAGCCCTTTTTGGCTCATTTTTACAAAATATATTTTTATAATTATATTTTTGCCACAAATTATTTTATGAATGTTTGCAGAAGGATTTAAAATACATCCATTTAAACATCTCTAATGTTGCAAAGAGATTTGTTTTAAAAATCTGGCTTTACTCTGAAACTACTATTGGACACTAACTTCACATTCGAGCTATATCACATCATCAAAGTAAAATTTACCTGTTACATGCAGAGCTATGTGATAATATTTTTATAATTAAAAGAAATGTAATTGCTTCCATATATTTTGAGACAAACGTAATTTTTGTACTTGTATTGTTCTATATTTGAAAATGTATTTGCTTGTTTGCTATAAATTATTATTTTTTGTATCTGAGACTATTATAAATTTATTTCTTCCATAAATATTGTCAAAACTGTAACAAACTGCCTTAAATGTGTGTATGCATGCATGAGAATTCCCTTGGAGACTGTGATGATACACATCACAAGGAAACTTTGACTGATCTTCAAATCATTTAAGCTAAAAAGAATAAGGATTTTTAAAATGGAAAAAAATATGCCATTTACTGTATGTGTTCGCTTTAGAAAGAATGAGAAGTTTTAGTATGGTTCCTTAACGAGCAGAAGAGCATAGTGACATTGCTGCAGCAGATGCAGTACCACAGGACTGAGATTATCACAGTAGTGAAACAAGAACAATAGCACATATTATGTCCAAGTACACAATATTTTGTGGAACCATTGTTTGTAGGCAATTATTCATTTTGACTAATAGCTTCTCATTATTGTTTTGAAGTATTTGTTGCTGCTCTGCTTGTCACAATTAGCTATGTATAATTTAATTGGAACATCATAGTACATTCAGTAATTTTTACACTGGCAAAAGAGGGCAGTACTTATTGACATTCATTGATTCGACTATGAAGCCCACTTATTGCCATTAAATACTGCAGCATAATCGCTATTATCAGAATTTAATAAAATCACCAAGCTTTCAATTGAATTCATGCTTAGTTTCCAGTTTCTTCACTGAGTTGTGCTTGACACCTCTGTGTAGCTATTACATCTAACCACCTCAATAAACAGCATATATATTCAGATTGTTGTCTTCCCTGCAATTTGTTTTCCTTTTACTTCTACATGATATTACCAATCTGCCTCTGCAGGTAGTAGGGGATTTGCATTAGATTTCACCTAATATAACTTAATTTCCAGAAATATCTGTTGATTGTAATTCATCATCATTTGCTAGCATGTGGTTTCGTTATACCACTAACTGCACCCTTTTTAGCATTGAGGATGGGATGCCAGTCATATGTGGACTGGGAGACCCAAGTTTCTCCTGGCGTATACAACTTTCAAATAACTTCTGGGAATTCAGCCAGATAACACTTTCAGTGACCGCCGATATTTCGGTGATCACTTGAAATATGTGGACTGGTTAGAAGGGACCAGTAAACACACCCAAAAAGAGAGAGATAGAGAGAAATTCTTTAAACAATAGGACTCTAATGCATATAATTGCTTCAAATGTCTTGTTACAAATGAATTAATGTTTGAAGTGTTTGACATTGACTATCTGAAGCCTTTACACGAGTGAAGATGCAAAACCCTAACTATGCTGGTTTTATTAGTTATGGATTATTCATCCACAGCTAGGTTTTCACACTTCTCAGTGTTTATGATGTCATATCTCTAGGGCTACGTGTCATACAGTGATATATTTTTGCAGACTCATTCAGCAGTATTTGCACATAATAGCTGAAAAGTGTGTTGAATAAAGCTACTCATAAAGAAGTTATAAATGAAATTGTCGTACCTAATCTGAACAGCTAAAAATGTATTAACTGATAAAGTCTATTCCTTTCACTATTTTTATGTGTGTGTGTGTGGGGGGGGGGGGGGGGGAGGGGGAGTGGAGACAATTGGTACATTACTTAAAAAGTTTTGAATATGTTTGAAATTATATTTTAAGTTTGTGGAAGTTGGCAAGTACTTTCATTCTCCAATACTAGATGAATATAGTCTGGATAATACCCAGAATCATAAACTCTTAACCTGGTTCAGATTCATTGATGATATCTTGGCAATGTGGATCAAGGGTGAGGAAACCCTATCCACATTCCTCCAGAAGCTCAACAGCTTCTGCCCCATTTGCTTCACCTGATCCTATTCAACCCAACAAGCCACCTTCCTGGATGTTTGCTTCCACCTCAAAGATGACCACATCAGTACCCCTGTCCATTTCTAACCTACTAACTACCACCAATACCTTCACTTCGACAACTGCCACCAATCCAACTCCAAACAGTTCCCTCCATACAGCCTAGCCACCCATGGTCATCACATTTGCAGTGATGAGAAAACCCTCTCGAAATATATCGAAGATCTCACTGAGGCATTCACAGACCGTAATTATCCTCCCAGCCTTGTACAAAAACAAATCTCCCATGCCTTATTTTTCAAGGTCCCATCGTCCGGCCACAGTACCACCCAGGACTGGAGCAACAGAATTACATTCCCTGCCAGGTTTCGACTACCTCTCATGCCCTGAAATGAGAAGTGTCTGCTGACTATTCATCCCACCCCTCCATCAGCGGTATTCCACCAACCACCAAACCTATACAATATATTCGTCCATCCATACATGACCCCTGCTCCCAATCTCTTACCTCATGGCCATATCCCTGTAATAGACCTAGATGGAAGACCTGTCCCATACATCCTCCCACCACCACCTACTCCAGTCCAGTCACAAACATCAGCTATCCCATCAAAGGCAGAGCTACATCTACATCTACATCTACATCCATACTCCGCAAGCCACCTGACGGTGTGTGGCGGAGGGTACCTTGAGTACCTCTATCGGTTCCCCCTTCTATTCCAGTCTCGTATTGTTCGTGGAAAGAAGGATTGTCGGTATGCCTCTGTGTGGGCTCTAATCTCTCTGATTTTATCCTCATGGTCTCTTCGCGAGATATACGTAGGAGGGAGCAATATACTGCTTGACTCTTCGGTGAAGGTATGTTCTCGAAACTTTGACAAAAGCCCGTACCGAGCTACTGAGCGTCTCTCCTGCAGAGTCTTCCGCTGGAGTTTATCTATCATCTCCGTAACGCTTTTGCGATTACTAAATGATCCTGTAACGAAGCGCGCTGCTCTCCATTGGATCTTCTCTAGATCTTCTATCAACCCTATCTGGTACGGATCCCACACTGCTGAGCAGTATTCAAGCAGTGGGCGAACAAGTGTACTGTAACCTACTTCCTTTGTTTTCGGATTGCATTTCCTTAAGATTCTGTGAAACCAGTCACGTGATCTACAATCTAAGCTTCAACCAATATGCTGTATTCTGTGTGAGCATTACAGACAACAAGCTATCTGTCCACATGAATGGTCACCAAGAAACTGTGGCCACGAAACAGCTGGACCACCCTGTTGCTGAGCATGGCACCCATCATGACATTCTTCATTCCAGTGACTGCTTCACAGCCTGCGCCATATGGCTTTTCTGAACTGCACAGGTGGGAACTCTCCCTGCAATATATCCTACATTTCCATAACCCTCCTGGCCTCAACCTTCGTTAGTCATGGTCCTCAACCATCCAGCCCCTTCCCTGTTCCCATTCCAGCACTACACAGCCCTCTAATCCATCAGTGCATCCAGTCTCTTTCCTTTTCTCCTTTTCTGCTACCTCCCACCTCTCCCCCGCCCACCTTCTAACCTCCCGATTACACCTAGCTGCCATACCCTCCCTCCACCTCGTCTCTCATGCTCCCCAACAGCGATTCACTGTCCCCCACACCCACCCTGCCATCCCTCCCCCTCCCCACTGCAGCCTCCTCCTTACCTCCACCCAGTTCTCTCCCCCATCATGCACTGCTGTTGCTGCCCACAGTGTGGCTTTGGCTGCCAGAGACTCAGAGACTGCAGTCATGTGTGTGAGTTGCATTTGTGCACCTGTGTGTGTGTGTGTGTGTGTGTGTGTGTGTGTGTGTGTGTGTGCTCTTCTGACCCATTACTGTTCCCCCACTACGAGAATCTTTGCTGTCACAGATCAACGCCTTCAGCCTATTACCCAAAACCTACCCTCCCATATAAAAGATACCAACCATTTCCCCCACGGACTCTCCACAGTTCCTGTCCCTTTACCACATGATGCCCTGCTTGTCACTATTGATGCCACCTCCCTTTACACTGTCATTGCTAATGTCCATGGCCTTACCACTTTTGAATAGTACATTTGCCAGTGTCCTAAGATTCCAAACAAACAAGCTCCTTC
The DNA here is from genome assembly GCF_023864275.1 of Schistocerca cancellata. Classification (NCBI taxonomy): domain Eukaryota; kingdom Metazoa; phylum Arthropoda; class Insecta; order Orthoptera; family Acrididae; genus Schistocerca; species Schistocerca cancellata. Next base: position 271,320,500 of record NC_064634.1, read on the forward strand.
CTAGTCACCATGACCAACTATGTCCTCACCTTCAATTACTTCTCCTTTGAAGGCATTACCTACAAACAAATCTGGGGTATGGCTATGGGCACCCACATGGTACTATTCTATGCCAACCTGTTCATGGGTCATCTAGAGGAATCCTTCCTTAACACCCAGAATCCTAACCCCTCACCTGATTCAGATTCATTGTGACATCTTTGCGATCTGGAATGAGGGTGAGTACAGCATATCCACATTCCTCTGGAATCTCAACAGTTTCTCCCCCATTTGTTCCGCCTGGTCTTACTCAACCAAACAAGCCACCTTCCTGGATGCTGACTTCCACCTCAAAGATTTCCACATCAGTAGCTCTCTCTATATCAAACCTACTAACCACCACCAATATCTCCACTTCCTAGCCAAATGTAGTCATCACATATGCAGTAACCAGCAGTCCCCCTCAAAATACATCAAAGGTCTCACTGAGGCCCTCACAGACCATAATTATCCTCCCGACCTTGGACAAAAACAAATCTCCTGTACGTTATCTTTCCAGTCTCCTACCGCCTCCCAAAGTCTCACTGTCCAGCCACAGAGGAGCATTCCCCTCGTAACTCAGTACCACCCAGGACTAGAGCAACTGAATTAAATTCTTCACAGCCTGTTCCATATGGATCCTTCCCATCAACACCAGCTTTTCTGAATTGCACAGGTGGCAACTCTCCCTGCAATATATACTATGTTTCTGTAAACCTCTTGTCTTAAACCTCCATTAGTCATTGTCCTCACCCATGCAGACCCTTCCCTGTTCCCATTCCAGCACTACGCAGCCCTCTATCGCACCAACGGACCCAGTCCTTTTACTTCTCTTCTTTTCTGCTCCCCCCCCCCCCCCCCTCCCCCTCCAAGCTTATGTTGTGATAGCCTTTTTGCTGTGCATATCTGCAGCTCTGCATCTCCACTTCATGATGAGTAGCAACTATCCTTTTCATAGTATTGTTACATACCATCCTGGAGTTTCCATAGACTGATTCACTTAATTTTAAACATTGTTCTGTAATACCATGTTTGAAAAACTTTGATTTTTTTTCTTCCTGGTTTTTTACATACATTATCAGAAGCAGGTTTCTGAAATTCAATCCTATGTTTCATACAACATGACTTGTTTCAGCAGGGAAGACCCATTTGACTGTCCTTGTATCCTTTTTTGCTTCATACATTACATGTTATTTTGCCTCCTAGGTAGCAAAATGCCTGCACTTAAGTCAGCTAGGTGGTGCCCAATTTGTAAATAAAGTTTATTATTAATCTAATTTCTGTTCCTCATCTGTATTATTGGCTTTCTGCAGTTTACCTTCAATACACATTCTGCACTCATTACACTTTTTGTGCTATTCTACAGGCCCTGCGTTCCTCCTCAGTTTCACTCACAGGAGGAATGTCACCAGTGAATTTTATGATTCACCCTGAATTTTAATCTCAGTTCTAATTTTTAATTGATTCAACTTTGGTGTCTTTGTGAAACACTGTATATTGAATTAACTAAATGAAAATACTTTCTTGCCTTGTTTCACAGAATTGTTTTCTGAAGTGAGGCAAATAGTTTTTTCGGTTAGTCAGTTATGAATCTAACTTCTGTAATTACTTCTTCACTGCAAAGATTGAACAGCACAGGAGAAAGATTGTATCCCTCCCTTACGTACTTTTTAATTGGTGTACTTTGTTCTCAGTCTTCCTTTATTGTTGGTGCCCGCTGGTTTTTCTTTTTTTTATGTATCATCCATGTATAAACTTTTCTGGGGATTTCAGACCTCTCGCACTACTTTATATTGTAAAATACTTTCTCTGTGTTGACAACTGCTATGAGAAGTCTTGATTTTCCATACTAATTGCTTCTATTATAAAGTAAAATGGCTGAACACCTCTCTGGTGCTTTTACTTTCCCTAAAGCTGAGTTTATTGTTATCAAACAGAACATAAAGTTCCATTTCCATTCCATTGTAAATTATTCTTATCAGCATGCGCATTCAAGCTAATTGTGCAATACTTCTGATATTCATCTGCTTTTGCAATCCTCAGGATTGTGTGGATGATATTCTTTTGAATGTCTGGTGACATGTCTCCATTATCAAACATTCTGTACACTAATTTAAATAATTATTTTGCTGCTACTTTACCCAATAACTTTAGAAATTTAATGGCTGTGTTATATATGTTATCCATCCCTTCTGCCTTCTTTGATCACAAGTCGTCCAAAGTTTGGTCAAACTCTGACCCTCATGTTTGATCCCCAATATCCTCCAGATCGGCACCTTTTATGTGCCATCATATTAAAAGGTAGTTTCTCACCCTCACAGCTATCAGCTCACCTCTCTGTGTTTACAAATTGAACACTTTTGTGCTTTCAACCCTCAATTAGTCACACGGACTAAAAGCGTAGCCAATGTCAACACTAAACACTGCCTGCCTGCTCTAGATAGGCACAGACATGTCTCACACCTAGTAGCTTCCTGTAGTCAAGGTGAGGTTCAACCCAGTGTGAGTATGACCTTCAGTGAGTTTACTTGTGCCCTTTGAAAATAAAACCACTTAAATTTGTACTCCACATGCCTAACTTTGTCCCTCTTTGGGGTGCACATGGCAGAGGGTTAATGTTGGTGCCCATGCTTCTAAATTACATGGAAGTTATTATTATCATTTTCCTGTACGCTAAATAGGCCCTTGCAATGATTGTTTCCTTTCACATTTCTTCACATTTTCGTGCAGCCACTGATCCATCAGTCTGGTATTCATTTCTGTTGTGTATTTACCAAAGAAAAAACAGCTGTATGTTTTGAGAAGTTATTTTATTTAGATGACCAGTCAAAATAAAATGAGAGAAAAACCTGGGATAAGATTTAGATTTTTTGAGAACTTGTTTCTTCAACTTTCGTTACGGTTACATCCACTAACAAACTTGTGTAACAGTGTTTAAAATGGAGTTACTGTCAACAATATCAACTATTGTTTAAGTGGAAAACTCAATGAAACACGACAGCTGCAGTTCGTGTGTAACAGTTATAAAGTTTCATAAAAAGTGAAAAAATTGAAATATTGCTGTAATCAGATATGTATGTACACTGCAACTAGGGAACACCTGTTTTATTAAAAGATCAGCTATATCACCATTTATTAACAGGATAATAATTGTGTAACGAATCAACCCCTAATACACTTGAAAATAACCTCAATGTCTGAAATTGGCCAATTAGGCAAGGTATAATAAGTTGAATACTTGTGAATAAACAGCAGATTTGGAAAATTTCAAAATGCCATTTACCAAATATACAGCTATGTTGCCCCACATGAAGAAAATTGACATTTGGCTTGAGGTTCAGATAAAACTGACTGTCCACCTCAGGTATGAAATCTAGCAGTAAGGTTAAGACTTTGTGTTTGAAGGTTGGCAAGGCACGTACAAACTCTGGGGAAATGACACTTGTGGCCTCCCACGGCTCCAATGAACAATAATGTTGCAGTATTGCCAATCTACCTTCTGTTACAAAGTGCTACTATGTATGTGATGTAGACACTGTTGGGAACCCTATATAACAATTGAGCAGCACAGAGTAACAGAATTATGCTTTGTGCCCATAGGGAAGAGAATATCAGAGAAATGATGGAATGTTTTTCCTTAAATGTTGAAATATAGAATAAGGGCTTACGACAGAGCCAAAGCTTGTTCACTGGAAGATAAACGGGCACCAGGAGCATTCACGTATGCTAAAATCTCAAAACCGACATAGGTGTGCTTTAGGTCCTTATGGCTCTCTGCACCTTGAGGTGTTACATTACTGGTCAGCCAGAACATAATGACTACCTACCTAGTAGGGTATCCCCACCTTTGGCATGGATAACAGTAGCAATGCATAATGGCATGGAAGCAATGAGGCTTTGGTAGTTAACTAGAGAGAGTTGACACCATGTCTGCACACAGAAGTCACATAATTCCCATAAATTCCAGGGAAGGGGACGATGAGCTTTGATGCCGCATTCTAACACATCCCCTGATATTTTCGATCGGGTTCAGATCTGGCAAGTTGGCGGTCAGCACATCAATTGGAACTCACCACTGTGTTCCTCAAACTATTCAATCACACTCCTGGCCTTATAGCATGGAGCATTATCTCACTGAAAAATGCCACTGCCATTGGGAAACATGATCATCATGAAGGGGTGTACATGGTCTGCAACCAGTGTACTATACTCTTTGACCATAATGGTGCCTTGCAAAGGCTCCATTGGACCCATTGATGCACACATGAATGTTCCCTAGAGCACAACGGAGCTGCTGCCAGCTTGTCTCCGTCCTGCAGTACAGGTGTCAACGAGCTGTTCCCCTGAAAGATGATGGATTTGCACCCTCCCATCGGCATGATGATGGAGGTATCAGCATTCATTAGACCATGCAATGCTCTTCCACTGTGTCAACATCCAGTGCCAGTGATCATTTCAGTTGTAGTTGTTGATGTCATGGTGTTAACATTGGCACATGCAAGGGTCGTTGGCTGTGGAGGCCCATTGTTAGGAGTGTTCAGTGCACTGTATGTTCAGATCCACTTGTACTGTGGCCAGCATTAAAGTCTGATTTTAATTCCACCACAGTTCATTGCTTGTTCTTTTGACTCCTTTGATTTGTGTAAGTTCAAGCATTGTACTCGACGCCATATTGAAATCGAGTAAACACGAAGTGATAACTGGTTAATACTGTGGCTTGACATGGACATTTTTACAAAATGGAAGTAATCTGACCAAATGAAAAATTTTACGAAGGAAATGTTTGTGAAACAAGCTGTGAAAGATCTCAAGTTAAAACTTATCACATAAGCTTTTAAATTCATCACTGTTTACATGTGCAAGCTGTGTGACACCATTGCTTTTAGCTTCACATAATAATGAGGCTACTTGGTTTTGTAAATATCAGTTTCTTCCTTGCAGCAATTTTAGTTTGATTCTTAATTTTTTCCTTTTCTGGGGCTGTGAGCTGATAAATCAACTTCACATCCAAAATCGACAGTTGTTGTGGGACACCCTGTAGGAGTTTCATTGTTTCTATCTGTGCTGGAATTTTTATGTTTTCGGCTTGGAAGAAACACACATGTATTATTTACTTGCATGTCTAGGTGAACAGTCATTAAGTATGACTGACATCTGTCTGAAATTAATTCGAAAGACATTATCATACACAGACTGCCAAAGTTGTTAAGGCAGTTAAGATAAGCAGGAAGCACGAAATCCAGGTTTGAGACTTGGTCATGCACAAATTTTCATATATCATTAATACGTAGTGTATGTACACCTAACACAGCCAGTGCCAGGATATTCTCAGTCAGCAAATTTATTCTGAATTACCATAGGTATTACTTTAAATAAAAACAGTAGGCTACATTAAAATTTAATTTATACATATTTTCTGAATTAAGCCCAGACCTGTAAGTTTATTCTAACAGTCATATAACATGAATCACATCCGTTTTATAAGTGATGACTGATAAGCGTCACAAAGAAACTTTAGTCAAGCTTTGTCATAAATATGATTTGTGTTTCAGTTTTTCCATTAGGTAACTGTTGGTGCAGAATGTCTTGATTGTCATTATTTTCTTCTAGCAGTAAGTAAAATGATAAACCACAATCACCAATCTGGGAAATGTGCATCTATTTGCATCAACTATTCCCAATTGAGCTGCAGGCTACTTGCACATGATGCCATCTGCAAACACGCTCAAATTAACTTCTATTTTCTTCATACTGTAGCGAGATGCGATTTCCCTGCGAATTTTAAAAACAATTTTGCTGTGTTAGCTACATTTAGTACACAGCAACATATCACCTAAAATGAATCAAACGTTGTCAGTAACCACATTTTTCACTACAAACCCTTCAAATTTTATGCTGCAGGATACTAGGAAATTAAGAGCCGTATCACAGTAACTATGACATATATTGAAAAAGTAGACACTTCATCACAGAGCTGTAATAAGAGACTATAAGATATGAAAGAAATCAATTTTGTGCCCCAATTAGTTTCTTCAGAACTGAAGGACAGGTATTGTATACAGTAGCGAAGTAAGTCGTTTTAAATTTTTTAAAATAAAAAGGAGAACCTCTAACAAAAAACCGTCTCCAGGAGCCGAAGTAGCTTTGCTTCAAATACATACAATATTTTTTTTACAGTCCCTTAAAGTGTTTATTAATGATTATGCCAAAAGTTGCAGTATTTTTAGGTGGCTATTTTCGAGCCTTACAGGTTCATTTTCAAGACTGGCCCACTGAGGCTGTATTGACGGTGCCTGATCTTAATAATAAACATTGAGTGTCAACATATGCTCTATAAATCTCTGCAGGATGACTGCCACGATCCACACATGCCTGTTACCAAGTCAAAATAAACTTTTGACTTGGTACCAGACGTGTGGATTGTGGTATTTTTCCTGCAAATATTTGTAGAGCATATGTTGCCACTCAATGTTTATTATTAAGGTCAGGCACTGTCAGTGCAGCCTCAGTAGGCCAGGCTTGAAAATGAAAATGGACCTGTAAGGTTCGAAACTAGGCGCGTAATAAATACTGCAGCTGTTGACATAACCATTAATAACCGCTTTAAGGAATTTAAATAAAGTTGCTGTTACCTGCCAACGAAATGTTGAAACTGAAGATTTTTTTTACAGTTTAATGAGTTTTTACTGTTTACGGCAATAAAATCGGAAAATTTATTTTTCTCATACTACTTTGAGCTGCTTTGTGGGAACCGCTCGTTAGTTTCCTGTGTAGTATTTCTCTTACTACTGCTCATTGTATGTTTCTTACTTGAACAGTACGCCCAACTAATTGACCTGTAGGTAAGGCCAGCATCTAAAATACATAAATAATAAAATAAACAAAATTTATCCGTTCGCCTTTGGCTTCAGACACAGCTGTTTACTCGGTTTCATTAACATGGCAGTACTTCATCCATGCGCACTGAGTTTAGGATGATGGATTGCAGTCTAGTTTCAATTCCGTACATTCTCTATTCTGTGGCGCGGCGTCTGTTGGGAGTAAACCTTAAGGGCATTTCCCATTAAGATCCTCCCTCAAGATTCTCTGTACACGGAGCGACCCAAATGAAACCCGTTGCCGCCGCGACTTCGTAACCGGTTGACTGCGGATTACTTCCTGTATAGTTGAAAAGGGTTCCGCAGACGGCGCGATTGCACAGTGACTCGCCGATAAATCACTTGAAACGCGTCACTAACAAATTGCCAGCACCGACATTGCCAAGCAATATGAGCTGCGTCGTGTCCTCGAGCACAGCTCTGTATTTGTTTAATTTAAAATGAATGAGCAGGTTGTGAACACTAGTTTCAGAATTAGACGAGATACTGGCAGAAGTAAAGCTGTGAGGACGGGGTGTGGGTCGTGTTTGGGTAGCTCAGTTGGTTGCCGGCACGGTAGCTCAGCGTGTTCGGTCAGAGGGTTAGCAGCCCTCTGTAATACAAAAACTGAGCTAATCGATCAACAACGAACTTAAACGAATGTCTTACAACGTCCGCCACGAGCAGATGCAACGAACAAAAGCGAACAAAACGATTTAAAAAAAAAAAAAGTTGGTAGAGCACTTGCCCGCGAAAGGCGAAGGTCCCGAGTTCGAGTCTCGGTCCGGCACACAGTTTTAATCTGCCAGGAAGCTTCAATACTAGTTTTATTCGAGAACTAGAACTTCACATTTAGCTCAGCTACAAGCTTCCAGGCTATTGCAGGTGGGATTTGACGAAGAAAGCATGTTCTGGAGCAGGAAAAATTTTCAAATGATATGTACACTATGTGATCAAAAGTATTCGGACACCTGGAGGAAAATGATTTTAAAGTTAGCGACGCTCTCCAGCGGTAATGCTGGAATTCAATATGGTGTTCTTCCATCCTTAGCCTTTGTGACAGCTTCCACTCTCGCAGGCATTCTTTCAATCAGGCTGTGACTAAAGACCAGGAAGAAGTGGACTGCTTTGACGGATGTGACAATGAGCCTGAAAGCGACAAAGGAGAGTTGTGCCACACAGTGACGCAGCAGAAGCCCTTGACCTCGCGCTAGGTTATTTGGAGCAACAGCCCACTGTTACACCTGCTGATTTGATGTTCATGAGACGATGGCTCAACTATGCGTCGTATCTGTCTTCATTACTCCAAAAAACAATGACTGAGTTTTTGTCATCTAAAAAGTAGGGATAAAATGTCCTTTGTATTTTAGTAAGTGTGAAGCTTTTTTTTTCATTGTTATGCATTGTTTAAACCCAATGCTTTCTTGCCATTTTCCTAATACATGTTTACTGTAGTGTGTAAATTAAAATAGTGTGTATGTACAGCAGTTTACTGCACAATTTTCCATACTTAGATTAACATTTTCCACGTTCGGATTAACCGAACGTTCGCATTAACCGAACGTTCGCATTAGCGGGACTCGGCTATATCTAAAATTTGACCTCGCATTTTTTTAATTATTTTGCGTCCAATAAATATTCGCCACTTAGCAAGACCTCATAAATTTCACAAAATATAATATTTAAAATTAGTCCTTGCAATTTTTGTATCAGATGTTCTGGCCAAACCTCGCAAATTTTAAAACGATGTGTTGTGTTTAAAAGTCCGTCACATGATTCTTTGTAATGTTGGTGAGAAAGCAACAAAAGGGTACACTGTCAATTATTTCAAAACTACATTTTATATGAGAATGGCAGATTTCTGTTAACCTGCAACATTAAATTTTCTGCTCTTGTTCGCCACTAAACCATTGTTTTCGAACATTTATACGATGCATTAATAACAAATGCCTGTACTTTTTCCCGTACAGTCTCCATTTCTAACAGACACAATTTACGTTGGCCGTAACAACACTGGAATGTGGACTGAAATTGACAAACATAAACTTTACGATGGAATGGGACACGGGCTAGGAATATGTGTGTACTACTCTTGACAACTAAATTACTACGTGACAGTCAGCTGTTATGAATCGCAAACAATTTATTTAAAAGTCTCTTATACACACCAAAATTTTTATTTCTGAGCTGTAACATGGCTGAATCGAGTGTGAAAACTGTTATTGTAACGTAAAATAAAGCGTTCACCCAAAAACATGTTTAAAAACTTATTGTGCCTAAAATTAATAAGTAGGTGTTAGTTAATAAAAATATCAGAGAAAATGTCCTGCGAATGTTAAATGTTCAGATACAGACAGTTTACTCTGTGAAATAACCAATGTGAGCTCCTTTACTCTTTATTTATACGGTAATCTTTTTTCTTTGATTTTGTTATTGTTTGACAATGGCTGATGAGAGCTGGAAGGTGAATAAGTTCTGCCATAGCAAATCTTGGTAAGAACGTATTTTCGTTATGAAAAACAAGTAAAATATATGCATTAGAGACTACATCAGTTTTTAGTTTACAGAGGCGTTCTGTCATAATATTCGTAAATGAAGAGTCAGTGCCCTGTCTGGGCCTACAGTGTAATTAAAAATAGAGGCATAAACTTTTACGTCATTGTTCGACAGTATTGATGGCCAGTGTCACTCATTTATGAGTTTTAAATGTGTAACAATCAGTTCAAACCCATAGTATTTCACATGAGACAAATTATAATTTATTACCACAACTTACATATACTGGCATGTCAAATATGTTTTGACAGAGTCATGGTTATGTTAAACTGTGACCGAATGCTAAGGTCGAACGAGATTATACACTCTGAGTTTTAGATATGAGTGATAGTCTATTGGTAGTGGTATCTACATCTATGCACCACCTGCTATTATAGAAGCTGTGTGGCTGTAATATATCAAATTATTTTCTTGGAATATATTTGCAAAAACACTTGCAGTGATATTAGTGCCACGAACTGGCATCAGTAATGGTAGACACTATGAAGAAATAATAAAGTGAATGATGGAGAAGGATGAAAATAAGTCTCATTTGAATAAGAAGGCATAACAGCATAGATAATGTAATGTCTTTAGAATAAATATTAACGTAACAATTTTTTACTGTAGTCACAGCGTTTTTTAATCGTGGTTAAAGAAACAGCTGAATAGTGTGTGAGAAGGAGCAGTGGCTATATACAGATGTTCGTTATTTGAACATGATTATTATTTACTTCATTAAAAAAGAGGAGTAAATGCACTATAAATATTGCTCATAGCAACACTACAGGACCAGTCCAGTGATGTTTTCCTGAAAATTTTCCTGAAAATGTGTACCAGTTCATCACTGAACTTGCAGTATGCACAATGATGGAAGCACTTTCCATCCCCATTTAAATTCACGTAAGAAATGTTGTTGTTGTTGTTGTTGTTGTGGTCTTCAGTCCTGAGACTGGTTTGATGCAGCTCTCCATGCTACTCTATCCTGTGCAAGCTTCTTCATCTCCCAGTATCTACTGCAACCTACATCCTTCTGAATCTGTTTAGTGTATTCATCTCTTGGTCTCCCTCTACGATTTTTACCCTCCACACTGCCCTCCAATGCTAAATTTGTGATCCCTTGATGCCTCAAAACATGTCCTACCAACCGATCCCTTCTTCTAGTCAAGTTGTGCCACAAACTTCTCTTCTCCCCAATCCTATTCAATACCTCCTCATTAGTTACGTGATCTACCCACCTTATCTTCAGCATTCTTCTGTAGCACCACATTTCGAAAGCTTCTATTCTCTTCTTGTCCAAACTAGTTATCGTCCATGTTTCACTTCCATACATGGCTACACTCCATACAAATACTTTCAGAAACGACTTCCTGACACTTAAATCTATACTCGATGTTAACAAATTCCTCTTCTTGAGAATCGCTTTCCTTGCCATTGCCAGTCTACATTTTATATCCTCTCTACTTCGACCATCATCGGTTATTTTACTCCCTAAATAGCAAAACTCCTTTACTACTCTAAGTGTCTCATTTCCTAATCTAATTCCCTCAGCATCACCCGACTTAATTTGACTACATTCCATTATCCTCGTTTTGCTTTTGTTGATGTTCATCTTATACCCTCCTTTCAAGACACTGTCTATTCCGTTCAACTGCTCTTCCAAGTCCTTTGCTGTCTCTGACAGAATTACAATGTCATCGGCGAACCTCAAAGTTTTTACTTCTTCTCCATGAATTTTAATACCTACTCCGAATTTGTCTTTTGTTTCCTTTACTGCTTGCTCAATATACAGATTGAATAACATCGGGGAGAGGCTACAACCCTGTCTTACTCCTTTCCCAACCACTGCTTCCCTTTCATGCCCCTCGACTCTTATAACTGCCATCTGGTTTCTGTACAAACTGTAAATAGCCTTTCGCTCCCTGTATTTTACCCCTGCCACCTTCAGAATTTGAAAGAGAGTATTCCAGTTAACATTGTCAAAAGCTTTCTCTAAGTCTACAAATGCTAGAAACGTAGGTTTGCCTTTCCTTAATCTTTCTTCTAAGATAAGTCGTAAGGTCAGTATTGCCTCACGTGTTCCAACATTTCTACGGAATCCAAACTGATCTTCCCCGAGGTCGGCTTCTACCAATTTTTCCATTCGTCTGTAAAGAATTCGCGTTAGTATTTTGCAGCTGTGACTTATTAAACTGATAGTTCGGTAATTTTCACATCTGTCAACACCTGGTTTCTTTGGGATTGGAATTATTATATTCTTCTTGAAGTCTGAGGGTATTTCGCCTGTCTCATACATCGTGCTCACCAGACGGTAGAGTTTTGTCATGACTGGCTCTCCCGAGGCCATCAGTAGTTCAAATGGAATGTTGTCTACTCCCGGGGCCTTGTTTTGACTCAGGTCTTTCAATGCTCTGTCAAACTCTTCACGCAGTATCTTATCTCCCATTTCGTCTTCATCTACATCCTCTTCCATTTCCATAATATTGTCCTCAAGTACATCGCCCTTGTATAAACCCTCTATATACTCCTTCCACCTTTCTGCCTTCCCTTCTTTGCTTAGAACTGGGTTGCCATCTGAGCTCTTGATATTCATACAAGTGGTTCTCTTCTCTCCAAAGGTCTCTTTAATTTTCCTGTAGGCAGTATCTATCTTACCCCTAGTGAGACAAGCCTCTACATCCTTACATTTGTCCTCTAGCCATCCCTGCTTAGCCATTTTGCACTTCCTGTCGATATCATTTTTGAGACGTCTGTATTCCTTTTTGCCTGCTTCATTTACTGCATTTTTGTATTTTCTCCTTTCATCAATTAAATTCAATATTTCTTCTGTTACCCAAGGATTTCTATTAGCCCTCATCTTTTTACCTACTTGATCCTCTGCTGCCTTCACTACTTCATCCCTCAGAGCTACCCATTCTTCTTCTACTGTATTTCTTTCCCCCATTCCTGTCAATTGTTCCCTTATGCTCTCCCTGAAACTCTCTACAACCTCTGGTTCTTTCAGTTTATCCAGGTCCCATCTCCTTAAATTCCCACCTTTTTGCAGTTTCTTCAGTTTCAATCTGCAGTTCATAACCAATAGATTGTGGTCAGAATCCATATCTGCCCCAGGAAATGTCTTACAATTTAAAACCTGGTTCCTAAATCTCTGTCTTACCATTATATAATCTATCTGATACCTACTAGTATCTCCAGGATTCTTCCAGGTATACAACCTTCTTTTATGATTCTTGAACCAAGTGTTGGCTATGATTAAGTTATGCTCTGTGCAAAATTCTACAAGGCGGCTTCCTCTTTCATTCCTTCCCCCCAATCCATATTCACCTACTATGTTTCCTTCTCTCCCTTTTCCTACTGACGAATTCCAGTCACCCATGACTATTAAATTTTCGTCTCCTTTCACTACCTGAATAATTTCTTTTATCTCGTCATACATTTCATCTATTTCTTCATCATCTGCAGAGGTAGTTGGCATATAAACTTGTACTACTGTAGTAGGCATGGGCTTTGTGTCTATCTTGGCCACAATAATGCGTTCACTATGCTGTTTGTAGTAGCTAACCCGCACCCCTATTTTTTCATTCATTATTAAACCTACTCCTGCATTACCCCTATTTGATTTTGTATTTATAACCCTGTAATCACCTGACCAAAAGTCTTGTTCCTCCTGCCACCGAACTTCACTAATTCCCACTATATCTAACTTTAACCTATCCATTTCCCTTTTTAGATTTTCTAACCTACCTGCCCGATTAAGGGATCTGACATTCCACGCTCCGATCCGTAGAACGCCAGTTTTCTTTCTCCTGATAACGACGTCCTCCTGAGTAGTCCCCGCCCGGAGATCCGAATGGGGGACTATTTTACCTCCGGAATATTTTACCCAAGAGGACGCCATCATCATTTAATCATACAGTAGAGCTGCATGTCCTCGGGAAAAATTACGGCTGTAATTTCCCCTTGCTTTCAGCCGTTCGCAGTACCAGCACAGCAAGGCCGTTTTGGTTAATGTTACAAGGCCAGATCAGTCAATCATCCAGACTGTTGCCCCTGCAACTACTGAAAAGGCTGCTGCCCCTCTTTAGGAACCACATGTTTGTCTGGCCTCTCAACAGATACCCCTCCGTTGTGGTTGCACCTACGGTACGGCCATCTGTATCGCTGAGGCACGCAAGCCTCCCCACCAGCGGCAAGGTCCATGGTTCATGGGGTAGGACGTAAGAAATACTAATTCGAATTATGGCTGTGGATATGGAAAAAATGTAGAAGTCTGTATTTTATACATTGAAAAAATATCCCAGTGTAGACCAGTATCCTATAAGTTAGTAAGTAATCTTTCCCACCAACATTCTGCTATAGTAATATATAGGCCTATGTGGAATAACATACAGTACAGCTGGCTGAACAAATTGTGTAATGCATCAACTACATAAGGAAAGAGTAGCAGAATGTTTCTTATTTCTGTCGTCTTTTGTAAATGATTTTGCATAATTCCTTTCATAATGATATGATTCAAGTCAGTTTACAGGCTACATATATTGTGATTGTGAAAGCGGCACTTATGCAGTTTAGCAGGTACGGAAAAAATTTTTCATTTTTTTTCAAATTTGATACGCTGATTACGAATACGATATTTATTTTTGCCCCAGTCAATTATTTACATCAAAAAAATTGTTTTAAATTTTTTTAAAATTTTTTTATTTTTCAATATTTTGTCGATATAGTGAATTCTGATGCGCTGATTTCGAATATAACATCCATTTTCATTTTCCCTTGACCGTCGGCGATATCTTCTGCCCGATAAGCGCGGCGCTTCCGATGACGCAACATTGCGTAATACACTAACTAATCAGTATTTTCAAATCATAGGCGGCCGCTGCCGCGGCTGCATTCCAAAGAAAAAAAACTCCCAACCTAACCTCAAGTGGGCTACGCTACAGATCAATTTATGCAGTTTAGCAGGTACGGAAAAAATTTTTCATTCCAAATGTATCTGGCTTGGAGAGCTTTGTGGGTGAATATGTAAAGTTTGTTGGTGATTGTACTTTGTATTTTCATAAATAAAGTGATCTGTAGCGTAGCCCACTTGAGGTTAGGTTGGGAGTTTTTTTTTTGGAATGCGGCCGCGGCAGCGGCCGCCTATGATTTGAGATTAGTTAGTGTATTACGCAATGTTGCGTCATCGGCAGCGCCGCGCTTATCGGGCAGAAGATATCGCCGACGGTCAAGGGAAAATGAAAATGGATGTTATATTCGAAATCAGCGCATCAGAATTCACTATATCGACAAAATATTGAAAAATAAAAAAAATTTAAAAAAATTTAAAACAATTTTTTTGATGTAGATAATTGACTGGGGCGAAAATAAATATCGTATTCGTAATCAGCGTATCAAATTTGACTATAATCGATCAAATTTTGAAAAAAAATGAAAAATTTTTTCCGTACCTGCTAAACTGTATAAGTGCCGTGAAAGCTAGCTACTACATTTTGATTTCATTTGATTATTCCTAGGAAATCCTGTTGGGTGTTGTTACACATGGAATGAGACAAGTCACAATTACAGTTTTTTTTTTTATAAATACTGTGGTCTACTACTTACAATACCACAGATAATTTAAAAGAAACAACAGGATAGTTATTAGCGTTATAATACTATATTAGATTTGAAATATTCATTTGTCTTAGAATGAGTGGATAACTGGCCAATCATACAGTATTTGTTTGAATGCTAGTATCGGTAATTTTTGTACAGATTGTGAATCTTATTAAATATTTGTGCCCCATGAGTTCACAATTGTTCAGTGATTTTGACAGTCTGTGGTCTGAGGTCTAAATGCGTCTGCACCCTCTTTACCGGAACAATGTACATTTTCTCTTTGTTTTTAACATTTCTCCTTGTTTTTAACATTTCTCTTTGTTTTGCTTCTGATAACTTCTTTTTTGTGTAAATTAAAACATAGTATGTGTATAAGTTTATTAGTCATGATCTTTTGTTCACAAAACAATGGTTTACACTGTGCCTTATAAGATGAACCAGTAATTACCCTAATAGCTTTTTCTCTGCAGGATTAAGATGTCATGCACACAACTAGAGTTCCCCCGTAAAATAATGGCTTCGGAAGAAAAAAAATAGGATGTTATAACATACTTTTTGGGTACACAATCCATAAATTGCCTAACAGATAAATTATTATTGACAGCTTACCACTAATATATTGTACATGTTGACTTCAAGATAATTTATTGTCTAAATATACCCCCAAGAACTTAACATAACTATAATCGGCTGACAGAAGCTTCTCTTTCAGACTAAAACACATGCACAGTGTTTTGTTGACATCAATAAGAAGAGATTTGCTTTAAATCAGTTGGAAGCTTGGTCCATTGTCTTTGCAACACACTTTTAAGGCTGCTGAGATGATTACTACAACTAAGAAAAGTTGAATCATGTGCATATAGAACTGGACTAGACTTTATAAATGATGGCAGATCATTGATCATTGTTAGGAACAAAAAAAAAAAAAAAAAAAAAAAAAGGCCCAATATAGATCTTTGGGGAACACATGCCGTAACTTGTTCTGTTCTTGATATTTCCTTGCCAACAAAGACAAGTTGCCTATGGTTCTGTAGATACGATTTTAATAGTTTAAGCCTGTCACCTTCAATGCCATAGAATTCAGTTTTCTTCTAGAAGTGGTGTGTGCTCTATACAGTCAACAGCTGTATTTGTATTTGACTACAGAGTCTATAACATCGATCATTGACAAATTTTTCTTAAAACCACACTGTGATTGATTAATTAATTCTATACTTTCAAAGTAAACATATAATTATTGGTGAATTACATGTTCCAGTAATTTAGAAAAAATTGGGACTATAGAAATTTGCCTGTTACTTGAGGGTGAGTCAGTACCTCCTTTTTTATATATTGGAAGTACCCTTGACATTTTTAGCTCATCAGGAAAATGTCCCTCAGCTATGTACTTGTTTATACAATGGGATACACAATACAGTCTACTACTTTCTTTAGTATGTTACAAGATATGTCACATATATCTGAACTGTCTGATTATCTGTTTTACAGTACGAGACTAGGAGAGACCTTGGAGAAGGCAGCTGTGTGTATTAGCCGGTAGCTTACAAACAGTTTTTTTGCAAGAATCTCTGATGAACTAATAACATGTTTGATAATAGAATTTCCTACTTCCTCAACTGATTTAATAAAATAATTATTGAATTTTTTGGGATATGTATTAGTTTTCTTGTTTCCTTAATTTTTAGCAATACTATTTATTAGTTTCCATGCGGCTTTGCTCTTGTTGGTGAAACTTTCAGTAGGCCACTGCTGAAATTGTGTGCTTTTTTGTCTTCTGCAATGGCTTTTTTTGTACTCATCCCATATTTAAGATAGACTGATCTGGCATGGTCAGTCTTCAGACATTTATATACATTGTGCAAAAGTATAACTTGGTTCTTCATATTTGTTGGTTCTTCACTATACTATGAATTTGGTTTATTTGTGGCCTTGCTTTTGAAGTCTTTTCCATTATTTTACATTTCTTTATGGGAATGCTGTAATTAAATTGAGTCAAAAATGCTTTAAAGAACCTTTCAAATGTCAGCCATAATGTGTATCACCATAACACTGGTCAAATCAGTCTCTGTCTGCAAGGGACTTACAAAACCTAACAATTTTATCATTGACAAACTGAACTCCACCGGCAATGGAGGGTGAAGCTTTGACAATGCCAGCCACTCGTGCTGGCGAAACGTCAGAAAAATCATTAGATGAACGTCGGCCGAAGAACCCGAGACAGAAGCCAATAGGCAGTTTGTCAACAAGTGGCCACGAAAGCCTTAACAATTTTGAATTTTATCATTTGTGACATAACTGGTGATTACAATTTTTGGGACAGGTCTTGCAATATTATCCTTACCAGCAGAGAATCTAGTTTTACAATCTGATCCAGAATCATGGTCCAAGAATGGAAATACTGAATTCTGGAATGGAAATACTGTCACATCATGATTCTTCTGTAGTTTCAAAATTGACAAAAATTTTATCAAGACCTGCTTCATCTCTTCTGAGTCTATTATTGATGAAGTGTATATTGCATTGTCTTCAAAAAGTTTTCAGCTCAGTGACACTACGTTTGTGTGCCATTACATCAAAATCTGAATTTAGATCTCCACCTATTACAATGTCATAATGCAACTATTTTGGCTCTGTAAATACATGTAACAGCATCTCCAGTTTTTCTAGAAATACACTGGTGATACCATTAAGTGACCTTTACAAGGATTTTATTACTAACTTAATACTATCAATGACTATACCAAGAGCTTCAAAATTCTGTTTGTCACACAAATACTCTAGATCCAATCTGTTAATAGAACAACTGACTGACTGGCTAATATAGATTGCTGCACCACCTCTTATATGCAATTTTCCACAGTAACTATTTACTATATTACAGTTATCAAATTTTACAACTGTAAGTTCACCCTCAGTAGCCCAATGTTCACTCAAACAAAAAATATCAAATTTATTATCTAGGCCAAAAGTATTAACAAAAAATTATTTATCTTTTATTCCTTGAATGTTCAGGTAGCAAATTTTAATCTCAAAACTGTTATTCCCTTCAGACTGAAGCTTTTAGCGAGAAGCTACAGTATCTTATACACTATTTATCTTATGGGCTTCTTCATCTTGCTGCATTCTACTAAAAAATTATTTAGACAGAGAGGAAACACTGTTTTCTGCTTACCCATAACGCTAGACACTGCTTCTTCAACTACAGTTCTTTTCCCTCCTCCTGATGATACTGCAGTTATTGTTGCTGGTGAAACTCTTTTTATGGCTTATGATGATTCTGCTACAGCTGCTTTATTTTCTAATGCTGCTACTGCTAATGCCACTGGTGATAGTGATACTTTACATGCTGGCGCTGATGTCAGTTCTTCTTCATGAGGTGTTGCCAGTGATGTTTCTCCCTCATATTGTATTAATCCACTCTTATTTTTATTTGTCATTGGCAGCAAACCTAATGCAGGTATGCAATTTTTTCATGGGTGTCTGCTCTTTCAGTTTTTATGATCTGGAGAATTTCTTTGCCCAGTGCTCTCTTGCCCAGCTGGTTTCTGTGCAGTCCATGTCTAATAAAATGCTCTCTGATACATCTGGTTGCTGCAGTGAAAGTTGTGTGCACAAAACTACTGCAAATCTTCCTGAATTTTCTGTTTGTTGTGACAATTTCTTTATTTACACAAAAGTTGTCAGTTAAGTCTTGTCTGTGTGGAATGCTTACGACAAATAACTCAGCTTGTGAATTTTTTCCTAGCTATTTTTAGTGCTTTTACTGCAAGGCTACTCTGGTTTTTGTGCACATCATTTCTTCCTTCAATTATGACACAGTTCACACTGTTTTTTACTGTGGTTTGACAGTTCTTTAACACTTCTCATAAAGGAGCTCCAAGCGTCAAAATTCCAGTGTCTTTATATTGTGACTGGATACCAGACATGGCTGTAGGTAGTCCCCTACCATGACTCATTGATAATATGTATATTTGTTCTTTTTTCTTTGCTGTTTGCTTTCTGTCTTGTGTTCTGTATTTTCACATGTTGCACTAACAAGATTTTTATGTTTATTGTTACAAGGCAGTAATGAGTTTTCTCTGGCACTTACGAATCAATGAAAGTAATCAATTTTTGAAAATGTTGTGTAACTGGATAG
The DNA here is from genome assembly GCF_023864275.1 of Schistocerca cancellata. Classification (NCBI taxonomy): domain Eukaryota; kingdom Metazoa; phylum Arthropoda; class Insecta; order Orthoptera; family Acrididae; genus Schistocerca; species Schistocerca cancellata. The sequence continues at coordinate 271,339,646 of NC_064634.1, forward strand.
ATAAAAAATGTTACTCACCAAGCGGCAACAAAAGAAAGCATATAACAAGGTTTAAAAAATGTGCAAGCTTTCATAGCCAGTGGCCTCTTCTTCTGGCAGAAGGAAAGAAAAGCGTGAAGGAAAGGGCTTGTGAGGTTTAGGAAATGTGGAGAGTTTGGAAAAGTTGTCCAGAAACCCAGGTCAGGAGAGACTTACTGGATAGGATAAAATAGAAAGCCTGACTTTTGGGGAGTTCACCAGATGAGATTTGAAAACTTGGGAGCTTGTAGGTGAAAGGTATGGTAGTAAGCAAGATAGATTCCTGAGAAAACATCATGCAAGAGTGAATAAGAATGGAAATTATGTGGTAGACATGGGTGCGGTGAAAAATAGACAGGTCAGAAAACGTTATATAAAACTAAAAGGGAATTAAGAAAGGAGTAGTTACTGAGAAGAAATGCTGAGATCAAGGAAAATAAGATAAATCTAGGCCACTTACAGAGTTTTAAGAAACTGGTATGTGGGGGAAGAATGCAGATGGCACCTGTGGTGAAACAGGCTGTAAGGTCATGACTGCCATGTTGTAGAGCATTCTCTGCAACATGATATTGTGTGTTGTTAGTATACACCTTTTTCTATATCCGTTCATCTTAACTGGTAACTTGGTGACAGTCATATCAATGTAAAAGACCGAACAGTGTTTACCCAACAGATGGTACATGAAATATGTCATTTCCTAGGTGGCTTTCCCTTCTATAGTATAAGGTTTGCCAGTTACAGGCCTGCTATAGGTGGTGAAAGCAGGCTGCATAGGGTATGTTTTACAGTGGGGACAGTCACAAGGGTAGGAGCCATAGGGCAGAGAAATGGGGGAGCATAGGCTGTGACCAGGATGTTGTGAAGGTGCCAGAAAGCTATTCCAGGCATGGTGGGGAAAATGTTGGACAGAAAGAAACTCATTTCAGGGCGGGATTTTAGGAAGTATCTCATAATAATAAAAAAAACAATAGTTATGCATGTAAAATGAAAGAAATCAACTAAACAATCTTATGAAAAGGAAAGTTGCCTCTCACCATATTCGGGAAATGCTGAGTCACAGATAGGAACAACAAAAAGACTGTCACAAAAGATGGTTAAGTGTGGCATCAATTGCCTGAGACTGCAGTCGTGTGTGTGAGTTGAATTTGTGTATATGTGTGTTTTGTCTGTTTTTGACAAAGGCCTTACTGGCCAAAAGCTTTATTTGTGACAGTCTTTTTGTTGTGCTTGTCTCTGACTCAGCATCTCTGCTGTAGGGTAAGTGGAAACTTTCCTTTTCATAATATTGTTACATTCCATCGTGGATTTTCCATTCTTAGAAATCAACTAAAAACTGGTGATATTTAAGAAATTTAACTTGATAATTTTAGACTCATAATAAGAGAAATAACATTTACAGAATGAAATAATCAGCATAAACTTATGGTATGTAAGAAAATATTATCTGATTACTTGATGCAAGTGTTCAAAACTTCTCCTACTATATAGAAGCAGTTCGTCTGAAATAACATTTTATTCTCCTACTATATAGAAGCTTTATACAAGCAGTTTGTGAAATAACATTTATACTTTTGTTCTTAATCCCTCTCAATTTGACTTCTTTCACGTAGCTTGTTGTATAGAACAAGTCCCATGTGCCTCACACCACTGTGCCCCTTATATAGCCATTCACTAATTATAGGTACATCATTGGAATAACGGGTCTTATGATGATGGATTTCTTTCTTTCTTTTCAAAAAAATTTCATTTTCATGACAAAACTCACTTTTTATGAATATAAATACAAGGCACTGGCAGGGTACTGAGCTCCAGAAATAGATGTTAAGTGAGAGTAGAGGCACTTTTCTCTTTAACTTATCTATCTTCTTCTGTGTAGTAAATATTTATTTGTGTGGAATCCAGTTAAAAAAAATTACTGTCAAAGAGTGTGTAAGTGCAAAGTATGCTCCTATGATTTTGTCCTTATTCAGTAACTGTTTCTGTTTAACCAATTTACCATTGTGAAATTAGTATTAGAAATCATGTATGAAGTTCATTAGCACAGTGATTTGAATGCACTAGCATTCAACTGTGTGAATCACAGTATTCTCCCAGATAAACTGACATTTTATAGCAATGGATAATGTTATATCTAACTAAATTAATGCAGAAAGATGTACTTAGTAATTTAACCAATGTAGCCAAGTGACATTATTCTGACTGGGAAGGAATCATGTATGAGGCTCCCCAAGGCTCAATCTTAGGTCCACTGTTGTTCCTTGTATATGTAAATGACTTCCGTCTAATAAACAAAAAGCAGAGTTAGTTCTTTTTGCAGATGATACTAGTATTGAAATCAATCAAGGCATACAGACAGAAACAAAACAAAAGGTAAAGAGCATTCGTAAAAGTATTATTTGCTGCTTTTTTGTGAATATCATCACCCTTAGTTTTAAAAAGACACAAGTGTGCACATCTAGGGGTACTAGGCCTCCAGCAATGATAAGTGGAACACATGGTGAGAAAATAATAAATATTATGTAAACTTCAAAATTCTTAGGTGTCCATACTGATGAGAATTTAAACTGGAAAAGCATGTTTTGGAACTCCTAAAACAACTTAGTTCAGACATATCTGCACTTAGAACGATTGCAAATTTTAGGGGGAGATGAATCAGGAAGTTGATGTTTTTCACATTTTCATTCAATAGTGTCATATGGAATAATAACTCATATACAAGAAAGGAAGTCTTAATTGCTCAAAAACATGCTGTAAAAATAATATGTGGTGATCACACATGATCATCTTGTAGACATCTATTTAAGGAGTTGGCCATTCTGACTACTCAAATTTTGAAGTAAAGACAGACATCATCCGCCATCACAGTTGGGCATCAACATAATTCAATTTTTAAAGCTGAAAATTAGTGCCGGACCAGGACTTGAACCTGGATCTCCCACTTAACGGTAGTGGCTGCCTTAACTACCTCAGCTGTCTGGACATGCTTCCTGTCTGAGCCAAATTTTCAACTTGACACACACACTATTACAATTCACTGTCCATTAACCTACTTGTTTGCAGCATATCCTGTACAAGAGGCTTGCACCCTGTTGTTCATCTGCACACACACACACACACACACACACACACACACACACACACACACACAACATTACTAATGAAATAAACACATTTCACACACGGCACTACCTAAACACTATTCGTTACTTCCACACAAGATGAGATTCAGTGCCATGTGAAATTGGCATCATTACCAAGATTGGCTTACAATAGATAAACTTGGCATGAAATTCTGTGAAGCCAAATTTTTGAAAGCTGCAATTCATCATTTTGTCTGGTGATCACAGTCACAATTTAACTTAAGATTGTAATGTAGCATAATGGATAGTGTATTGATCTCCTGTGTTTAAGGTTATAGTTCAAATCCCATTAAATGCGACAATTTTTTTTTATTTCTTATTCTTTGCTACATCATTTGCATCATCATACTGACTGTTTCATTTGCTCTTATTTTTCTTCTTATCCTTCTTTTTTCGTCTGGAATATGCCTGAGCCACCTACAATCTGTAACCAAGTAAGAATTAGAACTGCTTATTGGTTGGTAATGCGGCAGCTAGTGCAGCCAGTGGAATGATATTTTCAGGTAACCCATGACAGTGAGAAACTACAGTTTGCTTTTAGTACTGAAACTGAATTTTTTCTGTTTTGAGTTTGCTCATAGAGGTCAGCTTTAATTACTGTGAACAAAGCAATTATGATTTAGTACTGCCACTGATTGTCGACTGCCATTTTCTCAACTACATAAAATATTGGAAGGCTGTGGTTAGCTTAGCACACAAATTTAAATTCAGAGCTACAAAACACGTCCACCGCAGTTGTCACTCATCACTTAAAATCAGGTGCCAACAGGACATCTCACATTTCCGACATAACTCGAGGTGGCCGCTACCATTGTTGCTCTGTGTTACACAGTACATCATTCGTCAAGTGACCTGCTATGTTGTTTGTCACTCATAATCAAGAGATAGCCAGCAGCCAATGTGACAACCCTGTAGTGGATAGTGACAGACCTCAAATGCCAAGTAGTTTTAAATGGACCATAGTTAACTAACAGTATACTGGTTCTGTCCATCTCCACAGCTCAGTGGTCAGCATGTCTGCTGCATGGAGAGCCTGGTACTGCCTGGCTTTTTCCTTGGTAGGAGCACTGAAATCTTTGCAGTCAGCCTCATGGTACCAATTGGAGAGTTGCTTGTATGAAAAGTAGGAGCTCCAGGTTGTGGAAAGGTGACAAGATCTGGAGAGTGGTGTCATCCAGGATCTTCATATCATGGTCATATATTGATTTCTTAAAGACCTAGTATATGCTTCATAGGATCAAGATGGACCTGTGGCTGTTAAAGAGAGGAACTGTTTTTGCTGTTTTCAAAATTTGAGGGAATTGGGTCACTAGCAAAGAGCCATTTATTATATCTGACAGGTTGAGAAGGTAATCAAATGTACCTCCAAAACCACATGAGTGAGAGTTTGGTTTCTGTTTTGTAATACTGCATATTTCACGAGGGATGACTGGATCAAGAAAGAAACAATGAAAAATCCGGAACGAAATAATGACGATATTATAAAAAGAATAGATTTCTACTCATCATGTGTAGGATATACTGAGTTGCAGACAGGCACAACAAAAAGATTGATAAACAAGTGAGCATTTGGCCAAAAGGCCCCATCTAAAGTAGACAACTTACACACACACACACACACACACACACACACACACACACACACACAACCTCTGTCTCTGGCCATCAAGGCCAGACTGTAAACAATGATCGCAGAAGCAGTCTGGGTGTCAGGGGTAAGAAGAAGGCTGGGGTGGATATGGCGAGGGGTAGGTGAGAGGGAAGAGAGAAGTAGAGGAGTGAAAAGAGACTGTGGGTGCATTGGTGGAGCAGGAGCAGGGAAGGTAACACATGAGTGAAGGACAGGGGCTAATGAAATGTCGAGCCATAGGGCTACAGAAACAAGATCTATTGCAGGGTGCAGGGATAGTCCCCACCCTCTCCCCCCCACCCCCTCCCTGCACCGTTCAGAAAAGCTGGTGGTAGGGATTCAGATGGCATAGGCTGTGAAGCGGTCACTGAAGTGAAGAACATTGTGTTCGGCAGCATGTTCAGCAACTATATTGTCCAGCAGTCTATTGGGCACAGTTTTCAGTGGCCATTTGTGCAGACAGACAGCTTGTTGGTTGTCATGCTCACACAGAAAGCAGGGCAGTGGTTGCACCTTAGCTTGTAAATCACATGACTGCATTCATAGGTAGCCCTACCTTTGGTGGGATAGGTGATGCTTGTGACCGGACTGGAGTAGCTGGTAGTGGGAGGTTGTATGGGGCAGGTCTTGCATCTAGGTCTATTATAGGGATATGAGCCATGATGCAAGAGGTTGGGAGCAGGGGTTGAGTAGGGATATACAAGGACGTTGTGTAGGTTTGGTGGGTGACAGAATACCATTGTGGGATGGGTGGGCAGAATAGTGGAAAAGATATTTCTCATTTCAAACATAACCAGAGCTACTCGAAACCTTGAGAGAGAATGTGATTCAGTTGCTCCAGTCCTGGGTCGTACTGAGTCATGAGGGTAATGCTCCTTTTTGACTGAATGGTGGTTGACTTCAGAGATAGGCATGCAAGGTGTGTCTCTGTACAAGTCTGTGAAGGCCTTAGTGAGACTCTTCATATATTTAGAGAGGGACTGCTCATCACTACAGATATGATGGCCACATGATGCTAGGCTTTATGGAAAGGTCTTCTTGGTATGGAATGGTTTGCAGCTGTTGAAGTAGAGGTATTATTGGTTGTTGGTAGATTTGATGAGGACAGAGGTACTGATGTGGCCATCTTTGAGGTGAGGTCAACATTGAGGAAGGTGGCTTGTTGTGTTGAGTAGGACCATGTGAAGCAAATGGGGGAGAATGCTTGAGATTCTGGAGGAATGTGGATAGAGTGTCCTCACCCTCAGTCCAGGTCATGTAGATGTTATCAGTGAATATGAAGCAGGTGAGGGGTTTGAGTTTCTGGTTGGTTAGGAAGGATTACCCTAGATGGCCCATGAATAGGTTGGCATAGGATGGTGTCATGTGGGTGCCCACTACTGTACTACAGATTTGTTTGGCGGTGATGCCTTCAAAGTTGAGGTGATTGTGGGTGAGGATATATTGGTCATGGTGACCAAGGAGGAGGTTGTGGATTTGGACTCTGTCAGGCATTATGAAAGGTAGTGTTCAGTAGCAGCAGGACCATGGTAATTATGGATGTTACATGTTAGTATAAAAGCAAGTGGCATCAATTGTGATGAGCAGGGCACTGTGTGGTAAAGGAACAGAAACTGTGGAGAGTCAGTGGAGCAAATCATTGGTCTCTTTTATATAGGAGGATAGGTAATAGGTTGGAAGTATTGATCTACAAAAGCAGAGATCCTTTCAGTGGGGGCACAGAAATTGGCAACTGTGGGGCAGTGTTTGTAGGTGGACAAATCTGACAGCTGGTGGAGTTCTCTGCCAGATGATCCCTGTAGTTGAAAACCACTGTGGTGGAGCCTTTGTTGACAGGTAGGATTATATGGTCAACATCAGTTTGTTAGTGATGTATTGTGTTTTCTTGCTGCATATGTAAGGTTAGCTTCCATGTTGAGGGGTTTGGGGAGTGATTGTGAGGCAAGCTCAGAGGTTAAGAAATCCTGTAATGTTAACAAGGGGTGGTCTGGGGGCAGTGTCGGATATGGGAGAAAGAAGGTCTTAACAAGTCCAGCATGATAGAATTTGGGAGTGGACCAAAAGGTATGGCTGATATTTCTGTGGGACTAAGGGTTTTGGAGGAAAGGTTCATGACTGTGTTTTGGGTCTATTGAGGTTCTGAATTCTGTATGGTGGTGAGAGGGAGTTTCTGAGGATGTGGTAAATGTAACAGGTCTTGTCAGCTGTGAGGGGATATGGGAGAGGTTTGGAGGTTGCTGTCAACAGGTTGGAGAATTTTTTGAGGTGGCTTTATGCATACTATTCTAGTTCCTGGAGGGCAAGGGTTTCAATGTGAGAGATGAGGTCCACGAATCTGGGATTGCAAAGCAGAAGAATTTTATGGATGGAGAGGAGGTGTTTCAAAGAGGTTTGGATCCAATTTACAGAGTTTTGCAGGACTAGACTGGTGAAGTCTAAGGACTGGCGGAAACTGAACTGATGGAAGCGATTGTGGAAGGAGGGGTTGCAGCTGTAGATGGGTACCGTATTTACTCGAGTCTAAGCCGCACTTTTTTTCCGGTTTTTGTAATCAAAAAAACTGCCTGCGGCTTAGAATAGAGTGCAAAGTATGCGGAAGTTCTGAAAAATGTTGGTAGATGCCGCCACAACTAACTTCTGCCATCTCTTGAGACAGTCTTGAGACAGTCACTGTCGAAAAATAGTCAAAATGGCTTCAAATTAAGCATTTAAATTTCTCACTCATATGTAGCACTACACAGGCATGCTTTGCAGGCACAAAGATAATTACTGGCGCCAAAACCTCTGCGTCAGTAAATAAATTAAAAAAAAAAAGTGGAAGACGAGCTTTTTTCTCCGCCCTGAGTTTCGACCACTGCATTTTCATACATTATCTAATGAAGGAAATACAAATTTCGTATTGTTCATCTTTGAATGTAGCAGCATTTCAATGTACTACGAAAATGCGACTGGCAAGACTGTTTGGGATGTTTGTCAATATGGGAAACTCTAAGTTCAGAATTTTTTCCTACCAGTGAGCAGAGATGGTTGCTAATAGGAACTTTTATGAATTGTGAATCACATGCAGTATTCTCTTCACCATAAGAATAATACAAATATAAACATTTTGTCATGGATTCTTTCGTGTTTGCAGCTATCTCATTTAAATCCTGTCTGCGTAATAAACTACGAAACTAGAGTGAGACAACAGCAAACGCGGAAGAATTCACTTATCGTGTCATGTTTATATTCGTATTATTCTTATGCCTAATAGTGATACAGTCAGAAATGAAGCATGACAATTGACTAAATTTTTAAATTTAAGATGACTAATTTCGATGCAGAATGTAATGTACTAAAAGAGGTGTCTGCAAAGATTTTCAAACGGAGAAAAATTTTTGCTAAACTCTCGTTCAGAACATCATCTACCATACGCAGTCTATTATTTGGTTCTTGTTGATCATTATCAAAGAAAACAGCAGTGTAAGTAACAACAAATAGCAGTCTCTTGCCATTGTTTCGCTAATGAGACGATTCCTCTCTTTTTTTAAAAAGAAAAACTGTAAGCGGCAGTACCGTGCACAAAAGTAAGCCATGCGGCGAGCGGCGACAGGCCGTAAACACTCATTATCAGAAAGCGACAAAAAATGCATGGCACAATACAGTAATGCATTTTCAGCTTAGAGTGATGTAAACACCTATAACAAAGAGAACGGCACTTATCAGATCAAAGAAAAATAAGCAATCAATTCAAACCAGACGAAGCACCTGAAAAAGGAAGGGTACCCGTATAAATACAGACAGAGCGCCTGACGCATAGCAAGGGCTACCTGGTAAAGCTTAACTGCTAAGCTTACGACTCAAACCAAACTACTGTAGTTGTATCGTCATTCATTCGACCTAAATTATGTCTCATATTATAATGGACCAACTTTGTTTCGATTTGGAGGTGCGGCCTCAAACTTTTCTCTCCCCTTAAATTTAGAGTCTCAAATTTCAGGTGCGGCTTAGATTCAGGAAAATTTTTTTTTCCTTGATTTAGAGTCTCATTTTTCAGGTGCGGCTTAGATTCGAATGCGGCTTAGATTCGAGTAAATACAGTAATTTGGTGGTAACACCATTTGCGGAAATAGCATGAGCCAAGCAACAATGCAGGAACAGTACGTGGGACTGGGTTGTGGCTCAAGTTATGGAAACTTTTCTGTATTGTCACCAATAGAAGGAGCAAGAATCCATGATGGAGGAGGTCAAACATGAGGGAGTAGGGCTGATAGTGAGGGTGAAAAAGAACAGAAATTGATGTGAATACACAATGAGATCAAAGACAAATATAAATAAAAAGACAATATTGTGGGATTCATGTCAATTGGCAGAGATGTATGAAGAAGAAGATGTGGCTGTACTGTAATCCATTCATCATAAGAATAAACCTGATGTAAAAAACATAAAAGCGATGATTGGTCAGTAGCGGTAGCACATGTACACGGTGTTGTTACGCTCTTGGAAGTAGGTCCTACTTATGTATTAGATATATCATTACTAAGTTATGTTACATAAACTTTAAGATATTCAAATGTATTAATAGCCATCAATGTTTTTCTTAATCACACTTTAGCTATGTAGTTTTTATTTCAAAAATCGTGTACGGTCACAGTCTCTGCAGCGTTCTGCTCTGATTGTTGTGCTGTTAATGCACTGTATGAAAATGGCTGAGGCTGATTTCTGTTCCATAGTGAAACACGTGTGTGGAACACAGTTAAAAAGTGCTGAGAAATAGGCTGTTCTCAACGTTTTTCATAAATTTACGGAAATAATTGGCTTTGAAGTTTTCACGGAGTTGTATATAATGCAGCAGACCAAAGCAGGAAGTGTAGCACAGATGGTAGTGTAATGGAATGTGAACATCCTATGGTTATTCCTACCTTGGTTCAAATCTCCCTATCATTTTTTTCACGTTCAATTAGAAATACCTACATCTCGTAATTATAAAACTCAGTCATTTTTTTATGAATAATGCACGTCTTCTTGTTTCTAATTACATATTGGAAGCGAAATTCCTGTTACCATTTCAAATACAAATTTTTAATCAATGTTTTATAAAAAAAACTGTTCATAAAGGCTGTTTAAATTAAGAAAACATAAAAATTTAATTTTTAAGGCAAAAATGAAAACCCAGATCCTCTTTATATGGACTATGTCCGTAGTTTTATACCACAGCGGTAGATAAGTATCATAGAAACATGAAAAACAGTCATCTTTACAGCATCGAGTGCATCATACAAATTCTACATTTTTACAATTGCTACTGTACCATTACAATATGGACCCAACAGAACTGATTTGGAGCCAAGCTACAAGATTTGGCCTGAGAAGTAGAGATGGGTAGTTAGCGAACGAATGGGTGCAAAGGACCGGTTCACCAAGGTGAACGAAAGGACCGAGGAACAAATTTCAAGGAACGATCGGTTCATAGTTCACTTCGGTCATGGCGGTCTACTTATAGTTCCCGGGAACAAGGAACGATCAGTTCATAGTTCACCTCAGTCGCAGCGATCTACTTATAGTTCCTGGGAACGAGGAACGATCGGTACATAGTTCACTTCGGTCGCGGCGGTCACTTAGGCAGTTCTCGTTCCAGCATCGGTCGCGTGCTCATCTCAGTCTTGGTCTCCCTCGGCCGCACTCGTCGTTTTTCGCATGACTACCTGTCTCAGTTCCCCTGCCGACTGCTCCTAGTTAGTTCAGTATCCAGTTGTTCATTTTGTTCATTATGCTCGCCCTTTTACATGTGTTCCAACTAACTTTCAATAATTTGCTTAATTTCTAGTGTGATAAAATTCATATAAAATGATTTTCGTGTATCTTTCATATACAAAACATTACATTTAGAAAGGCTCTAATTATTTTTAAGTTTGGTTGTTTCTAATTTGCATTACCTGCTAGTTTGGTTTCTTTGGGGGAAAAAAAAATGGGTTGTGGGTCATTTTGGCTCAGTAGCAAAAGCGGTGCTTCTCCATTTGAAAAGACATAGATTCCCATAAAATCGTATTTACTTATTATCTCAAAAACATTGTTCAGAAGGAGCTTTCAAACCAAAAACTTTATTACTGCGAACTTTATTATTATTATTATTATTATTATTATTATTGCTGCATTAACTTTAATAATGTAACATGAAAACCTAACTTTTACTAAGCATGTGACACAAGTATGATGAGAAAATTACATTTTATTTTATGCTTCCATAAAGTCTACTTCGCCTACGAACTCAGAGACAACGTGAAGTGTATATAGGGTGTAAACGATTATTGTTTACAACGTGGCATAGCTATGTAGTGGAAGTCAAAGCAAAGAATTTTATAGAAGACACTTGTGGTCTATTAAGTTGGGAAACAGCCAGCAACAGGTTTACAAGACTACATGTGCTATAGCCCATGCGCGTCACGTGAGATTTTCATGCTCTCTTCTCCAGCTCCCTACACATCATTGTCGATTGTTTCGCCATTGTTACTTGCATTAGCTTGTTATTTCTTCACTTCCTAATTATTACATGTTTGTCTGTTTGTTATATCTGCTCGTAACGTGCAACACATCGTCCGTAATTGGCGAGCAGTCTGTACTCGGGACCGGTTTTCCATGCGCCACCCTATATTATGTCCCTGCGATCAGCCACACAACACTACAGTTGGCTAAACGAGAGGTTCTGCAGAATCACAGAAATTACTTCTAAAAGTGTGTAAGAATTCTGTAATGAATAAAACTTCTATACTCCAGGGGGGAGGCAAGTGCCCCCTCTTGGGGCCCTCCATCCTTCAGTCACCTACACTACTAGTTTTCAGTTTTTCACAAGAACCATATACCAAGCACAAATGAATGGTGAAAGAGTAAAAATGAACGGTTCCCAAAAAAAGAACTATCATCAGTGAACTAGTTCCCAAGGATGAACGAGTTTGCCCATCTCTACTGAGAAGTAACAAGACTGTTAAGCTGCCAGATGTACTGGAACTAGGGCATGCAGATTTTCCACATGCCACTGCCGAACGCTGGTGGGATGTACAAGGGCTCGTCATAAAAGAAGAAGAGAAAATGCTGCACCTGGTTGACTTCATGGATTCTGTTGTTGATAGGCTCATTATCAACATAGCAGGTGACACTTCCAGAACTGAAATATATTTCTCAGATTCGGATAAGGAAGGAGCTAAGAGATTACCAGACTGTAAGTAATACCTTCAGTGGCTTCAATATTTAACTATACAGTGAAATCCTTCAATACTCTCTTACGTTACACACAGCTTATGCGGAAAAATTAGCCTGTGGTTAATTCAGGAATTCTTATTTTTAATTGCAATATTGTGCCAGCTAAAAATGATAACGTGTTGCAGTTTCCATCTAGTTGTCTAAGGAGCGTATTGTTGGACATTTGCAGATTGTGGGACGTTTTCATTCTGCTTAAAAGTTAAATGACATTCGAAGCTGTATTGCTCCTTTGATCATCACTTTTTACATGTGAACTGCAACTGGCCATGTCACTGGAGGCTAGCTGTACCAGTTGACTGGTCAGTGCTGTCCAAGTTAAATGCACCAGTAAAGCTGTCATGCCTTACTAACACTAAGTCGATGTGGGTGTAATGCACAGCACAAAGTGTACCCTTATTATCATACTTGACATTACAAGAGACAACTTGGCTGCAGTCCCAAGTGAAACGGAAATCCAATGAGGTTCCAGCAAATGCAGAAGAATACGTAGTGCAATGTTTACACCAGGTTTATTCTGATGATGAACGGATTATAGGTGAGATAGTATTTGCATAATGAAATAAGAGAGGGGAGAGAGTGGGGTCTAGGGAGTGGGGAAGATTTGTGGGATGAGATACAAGGTTGTGTGGCACAGGAAGGAAAATAAAATGCATAAATATATGAGATTGAGGCATGAAGAGTGATCAGTTTGAAGGCCAAGGATTGTTTATATCGATGGGAGTTATGTGTGACATGAGATGCTGCACTAACAATCAATGCAGCCATGTAGCTGTGTGTCACATGTAGATCACACCGTTGTTACAGTGTGGCTCATAAGTTAGAACAAGTATGTTTGGAAGGTGACAAGTAAAAAATAAGAAAGAAGAGAAAGGGAAGGATGGACACTGAGTAAAGTAATTCATTAGAAAATAATAACTAGGTAGAACAGCTCTTGGTTGCAGGATGGAACAAGAGCCATTAGGTAAAATCCAGGATGGAACAACAAAGTTATGAAAAGGATGGATTAGACTCAACATGCATTCAGATGGTGCAGGCAGTGAAGCAGAACCCAGCTCCACATACTGTTCCTGCTTTGTTGTCGGGCTCATGAAATCTCCCCAAATGGCCTTACCATCAAATTACTCATATCTGGGTGCAACCACTGCTTTCTCAATGACCATCTGTTCAGATTCTGCCAGTCCTTAGACCTCACCAACATAGTCCTGCAAAACCACTTAAACTGGAGCCAAATCTCCTTCCAACACCTCTTCTCCATCCATAAAATTCTCCTGCTCTGCAATCCCAAATTCCAGTATTCCATCTCACACTGAAGTTCTTGCTCTCCAGGAATTGGAGCAACATGTACAAAGCCACCTCAGAAAACTCCCTAGCCTGTTCACCTCCTACCTTGGACTACCACTATCCATCATTTGTACAACAGTCCCCCAAGGTCCCTCACAACCACTTATAGCTCTCAAACCCTGCCTTGCGGACTATTACATTTACTACAAATATTTTTTCACCACCGACCCTACCAATCACACTCAACCCAAAACCAATGATGAACCGTTCTTGACTCAGTCCACTCCTCCATGTCCCACCCACACTGTCCCCAAACCAATCCGTGTTAACATTCCAGGATTTCTTAAACCTAGATCTTGCCTCACTATCATTCCCCAAATCCCTCAACAGGTAGCTTAACTTAAGAACTGCAGTCCACCACGTAAAACAGATGTCAGCCTCACAATCCTACCTGATGACAAAGGCTCCAACACTGTGATTTTGAATTGCAGGAATTACCTGGTGGAGGGACTCCACCAGCTGTCACTTTTGTCCACCTACAAACATTGCCACAGTGACCCCATTTCAAAATCTCTCCCCTGAGTCTATCTCCATTGCACCCCTACCACTCCCCACACTCGTACCTTCTATATGCTTCATGAAGTCCATAAATCCAACTACCCAGGACACCCCATTGTGGCCATTTACTGTGCCACCACTGAGAGAATCTCTGCTCTTGTAGACCAACACCTTCAGCCTATTACCCATAACCTTCCCTCCCCACCCTCTCCTCTACATAAGAGACACCAATTATTTCTTCCAAGACTCTCCATAGTTCCTATTCCTTTTATACACGGTGCCCTGCCCATCATTATTGATTCCACCTTCCTTTATACTAACATCCATAATTACCATGGCCCTGTTGCTACTGGACACTATCTTTCCCAGTGCCTGACAGATTCCAAACCCACAATCTCCTTCCTGGTCACAATGACCAACATATCCTCACCCACAATCACCTCAACTTTGAAGGCATCACCAACAAACAAATCTGTAGTACAGCAAATGGCACCCATGTGGCACCACCCTATGCCAAACTATTCATGAGCCATCTGGAGGAATCCTTCCTAACCACCCAGAATCCCAAACCACTTGCCTGGTTGAGATTCATTAATGACATCTTCATGATCTGGATTGAAGATGAAGACACCGTATCCACATTCCTCCAGAACCTCAAGATATTCTCCCCCATTTGATTCACCTGTTCCTACTCCTCAACCCAACAAGCCCCCTTACCTTCCTCAATGTTGATCTCAACCTCAAAGATGGCTATGTCCGTACGTCTGTCCATATCAAGTCCACCAACCACCAACAATACCTCCACTTTAACACTGCCACCTGTTCCGTACCAAGAAGACCCTTCCACACATCCTAGCAACATTAAAGAACAAATTCAAAAACTCAGTAAAATCAAACTAAGAGAAAAATATTCAATACCAAAATAATATCTAATTATATTTAAATCAGCATAAGAATAAACAAAAATTATCAAAATAAAACTTCAGTGATGCAGTCCCTCTCCAAAAATACAGAGAGTCTCACAGAGGTCTTTACAGACTGAAATTACATCCCTAACCTTGTACAGAAACAAATCTTTCATACCTTATTTCTCAAGTCAACCACCACCTCCCAAAGTCCTATCATCTGGTCACAAAAGAGCATTATTCTCATGACTCAGTATCACCCACTGGAGTAACTGAATCACATTCTCTGCCAGGGTTTCGTCTTCCTTTTGTCATGTCATGAAATAAGAAATATGCCACCCACTATCCTTCCCACAGTGGTATTCCACTGCCCACTGAACCTACACAATATCCTTGTCCACCCCTACTCCACCCTTGCTCCAAGCCCCTTGCCTCTTGCTCATATCCCTGGAATAGACCTAGATGGAAGCTCTGTCCCACATATCCTCCCACCACCAACTACTCCAGTCCAGCCACAAGCACCACCTATCCCATCAAAGGCAGGGCTACCTATGAAAGCAGTCATGTGATCTACAAGCTAACCAGCAACCACTGTGCTGCGTTTAACATGCACTTGACAACCAACAAGCTGTCTGTCTTCATGAATGGCTACTAACAAACTGGCCAAGAGACAGCTGGACCACCCAGTTGCTGAGCATGCTGTCCGACACAATGTTCTTCACTTCAGTGATTGGTCTCAGGCTGCACCATCTGGCTCCTTCCTACCAACACCAGCTTTTTTGAATTGAGCAGATGGGAACTCTCCCTGTAATATATCCTACATTTCTGTAACATATATCCCACATTTCTGTAACCCTCTGGCCTCAACCTTTGTTAGCCCATGTCCTTCACCCACCTTTCGCCTTTCCTGCTCCCAGTACAGCACTACACAGCCTCTATTCCACCACTGCACCCCACAGTCCTTCTCTCCTTCTCCACTTGCATCCCCCGCCTCCCCGCCTAGTCTCATGACTGTAACTAGCTGTCCTGCACTACCCTGTCTCCACCACTTCCCTGTATGATCTCACAAGCAGTGCTTTATCGTGCCCCACCCCTTTGCTGCTATCCCTCCTGACCCCTAACCCTGGCTCCTCCTTACCCCAATTGCTTCTCTCATTCTGTGCAGCCTGGCCTCGGTGGCCAGAGACAGTTGTCATGTGTGTGTCACTTGTGCTTGTGTAAATATGTGTGTGTTGTCTACTTTAGAACAAGGTCTTTTGACTGAAAGCTCACGTGTTTGGCAGTCTTTTTGTTGTGCCTGTCTGCGGCTCAACATCTCCTATGTGTGGTGAATAATAGTCTATCCTTTTCATGATACTGTCATTATTGAATCAAGAAACAATGTTTCGGGGAATAAAACTATGTCTGAACCAGAGAGAGGATTCAGGAGCACCAATTTTAGGAGAAAGTTCGTTACCAGTGTTTATGTAGGGGTTATTGCATATGTCGCATATTTGTTTAGGGCCAGAGATACTATAAACCTCATATTTAATGTATGTTAGTAAGTGACCTTTGCTTTTCTTAGGAACTGTCTCATAGACAATTCTCCTTATTATTTTAGATTTCCTTGAGGTAGTTATAAGTTTCCAGTTGAAAAATTTCTTGGACTCATGGATAACCTTGTTGAGAATCTTTTTATACAGTCTGAAACAGTCATGAAATAACTTACTGTCCGTAGTCATGCCGTGTGCAAGCAAGTGTTTTCTATTTTTGAAAGAGATCTGTATTCATTAAGTTAACCATTTATTAGTAGATTTATTGCAATGGAACTGTATAGATATAAAATTGATTGCATATCTGACATAACAGCACTGCAGATTAGACAATAATTCATCTGCCTTACTGTCAACATCACACACCTTCATTTAGTTTTCAGGAGCAAATGTGTGAAAGTAGCCACATTGCTTTTGGTGCCCATTGATGTCCATGAACCATGGACATTGCCGTTGGTGGGGAGGCTTGCGTGCCTCAGCGATACAGATGGCCGTACCGTAGGTGCAACCATAATGGAGGGGTACCTGTTGAGAGGCCAAACAAATGTGTGGTTCCTGAAGAGGGGCAGCAGCCTTTTCAGTACTTGCAGAGGCAACAGTTTGGATGATTGACTGATATGGCCTTGTAACACTAACCAAAACGGTCTTGCTGTGCTGGTACTGCGAATGGCTGAAAGCAAGGGCAAACTACGGCCGTAATTTTTCCCGAGGACATGCAGCTTTACTGTATGGTTAAATGACGATGGTGTCCTCTTGGGTAAAATATTCCGGAGGTAAAATAATCCCCCATTCGGATCTCTGGGCGGGGACTACTCAAGAGGACGTCGTTATCAGGAGAAAGAAAACTGGCATTCTATGGATCGGAGCATGGAATGTCAGATCCCTTAATCAGGCAGGTAGGTTAGAAAATTTAAAAAGGGAAATGGATAGGTTAAAGTTAGATATAGTGGGAATTAGTGAAGTTCGGTGGCAGGAGGAACAAGACTTTTGGTCAGGTGAATACAGGGTTATAAATACAAAATCAAATAGGGGTAATGCAGGAGTAGGTTTAATAATGATTAAAAAATAGGAGTGCAGGTAAGCTACTACAAACAGCATAGTGATTGCATTATAGTGGCCAAGATAGACACAAAGCCCATGCCTACTACAGTAGTACAAGTTTATATGCCGACTGGCTCTGCAGATGATGAAGAAATTGATGAAATGTAGGATGATATAAAAGAAATTATTCAGGTAGTGAAGGGAGACGAAAATTTAAGTCATGGGTGACTGGAATTCGAGAGTAGGAAAAGGGAGACAAGGAAACATAGTGGGTGAATATTTATTGGGGGAGAGTATTGAAAGAGGAAGCCGTCTGGTAGAATTTTGCACAGAGCATAAATTAATCATAGCTAACACCTGGTTCAAGAATCATAAAAGAAGGTTGTATTATGGAAGAATGCTGGAGATACTAGAAGGTATCAGATAGATTATGTAATGGTAAGGCAGAGATTTAGGAAGCAGGTTTTAAACTGTAAGACATTTCCAGGGGCAGATGTGGACTCTGACCACAATCTATTGGTTATGAACTGTAGATTAAAACTGAAGAAACTGCAAAAAGGTGGGAATTTAAGGAGATGGGATAAACTGACTAAACCAGAGGTTGTACAGAGTTTCAGGGAGAGCATAAGGGAACAATTGACAGGAATGGGGGAAAGAAATACAGTAGAAGAAGAATGGGTAGCTGTGAGGGATGAAGTAGTGAAGGTGGCAGAGGATCAAGTAGGTAAAAAGAGAAGGGCTAGTAGAAATCCTTGGGTAACAGAAGAAATTTTGAATTTAATTGATGAAAGGAGAAAATATAAAAATGCAGTAAATGAAGCAGGCAAAAAGGAATACAAGCGTCTCAAAAATGAGATCGACAGGAAGTGCAAAATGGCTAAGCAGGCACATGGCTAGAGGACAAATGTAAGGATGTAGAGGGTTATCTCACTAGGGGTAAGATAGATACAGCCTACAGGAAAATTAAAGAGACCTTTGGAGAAAAGAGAGCCACTTCTATGAATATCAAGAGCTCAGATGGAAACCCAGTTCTAAGCAAAGAAGGGAAAGCAGAAAGGTGGAAGGAGTATATAGAGAGTCTATACAAGGGCGATGTACTTGAGGACAATATTATGGAAATTGAAGAGGATGTAGATGAAGATGAAATGGGAGATACGATACTGCGTGAAGAGTTTGACAGAGCACTGAAAGACCAAAGTCGAAGCAAGGCCCCGGGAGTAGACAACATTCCATTGGAACTGCTGACAGCCTTGGGAGAACCAGTCCTGACAAAACTCTACCATGTGGTGAGCAAGATGTATGAGACAGGTGAAACACCCTCAGACTTCAAGAAGAATATAATAATTCCAATCCCAAAGAAAGCAGGTGTTGACAGATGTGAAAATTACTGAACTATCAGTTTAATAAGTCACGGCTGCAAAATACTAATGCGAGTTCTTTACAGACGAATGGAAAAACTGGTAGAAGCTGACCTCGGGGAAGATCAGTTTGGATTCTGCAGAAATGTTGGAACACGTGAGGCAATACTGACCCTACGACTTATCTTAGAAAATAGATTAAGGAAATGCAAACCTACATTTCTAGCATTTGTAGACTTAGAGAAAACTTTTGACAATGTTGACTGGAATACTCTCTTTCAAATTCTAAAGATGGCAGGGGTAAAATACAGGGAGCAAAAGGCTATTTACAATTAGTACAGAAAGCATATGGCAGTTATAAGAGTCGAGGGGCATTAAAGGGAAGCAGCGGTTGGAAAGGGAGTGAGACAGGGTTGTAACCTCTCCCTGATGCTATTCAATCTGTATATTGAGCAAGCGGTAAAGGAAACAAAAGAAAAATTTGGAGTAGGTATTAAAATCCATGAAGAAGAAATAAAAATGTTGAGGTTCGCTGATGACATTGTAATTCTGTCAGAGACAGCAAAGGACTTGGAAGAGCAGTTGAACGGAATAGACAGTGTCTTGAAAGGAGGATATAAGATGAACATCAACAAAAGCAAAACAAGGATAATGGAATGTAGTGAAATTAAGTCAGGTGATACTGAGGGAATTAGATTAGGAAATGAGACACTTAAAGTAGTAAAGGAGGTTTGCTATTTGGGGAGCAAAATAACTGATGATGGTCGAAGTAGAGAGGATATAAAATGTAGACTGGCAATGGCAAGGAAAGCGTTTCTGAAGAAGAGAAATTTGTTAATATCGAGTATAGATTTGTGTCAGGAATTCGTTTCTGAAAGTATTTGTATGGAGTGTAGCCATGTATGGAAGTGAAACATGGACGATAAATAGTTTGGACAGGGGGAGACTAGAGGCTTTCGAAATGTGGTGCTACAGAAGAATGCTGAAGATTAGATGGGTAGATCACATAACTAATGAGGAGGTATTGAATAGAATTGGGGAGAAGAGGAGTTTGTGGCACAACTTGACTAGAAGAAGGGATCGGTTGGTAGGACATGTTCTGAGGCATCAAGGGATCACAAATTTAGCATTGGAGGGCAGCATGGTGGGTAAAAATCGTAGAGGGAGACCAAGAGATGAATACACTAAACAGATTCAGAAGGATGTCGATTGCAGTAAGTACTGGGAGATGAAGAAGCTTGCACAGGATAGAGTAGCATGGAGAGCTGCATCAAACCAGTCTCAGGACTGAAGACGACGACAACAACAACAACAACAACAACAACAACAACATGTTCAGTATCAAACATATATTATCAGATATACTGCAAAAATATTGTTTAATGTGCATAATGATGATATGTTGCTATCAACAAGAAATCTGTGAATAGTGGAGGTACTCATAGAACTCTTGGGTGAGTGCACAGGTCACTTCATAAGCTCTCTACAATATTTTGGCAAACAGACTTGTTGCCACCTTGAAGTGTTTCCTGATGACTACTGCTCTGCTTGATTTGGTGTCCTGTGTATGTCAGCCTCTGCCCCCTCCATCATTCCAGTTCTACTGCTGTCCTTGCAGCCACCACACTGGTGGAAAGGGTTGTTGGATCGTCATGCTTGGCTGCAAATTCACCTTTCAGTCACCACACTTCACGACCAGGTGTGGACCTCATTGTATGGAAACACTTTACTTTTTCTCAGCTCAGTGGAGGGTTCCATGTCTGATTCAGTTGTAGGTCACTATCTTTGTTAATTAGATCATCTGGGACCTTAATTTTAATAGCCTCTTTAATCATGCAATCTTAGACGGAAGGAAGATTGGCGAAGTATTTCAGTTTTGTTGTAATCTATAGTATGGCCAGTTTTCATAGTATGGCTGGCCATGGCTGATTTGTGGTCTGGTGTAATTCCGTGTGGCACCTATGTTCATGACACCTCTCCTCTACTGTGCGTACAGTTTCCACAATGTGTACTTTGCTGCACTGGCAAGGATTTGATAAATCTGTGGTTTGCAAAGGCCTAGGTCTAGAAGCATCAAGGTCTTGGGGGAGGTGCAAAATGCACATTTGACATGTGTCACTCCAAGATTCTGCTGCCTTTTCTGGCAGAATTGCCAACAGATGGGATGCATGTTAGTGATTTGTGCCTCTTTTCCTTCCTGCTGTTTGATAAGTACAACATGCATAAACACATGCCTTATCTGCTTGTTGGTGTTCCTAATCCTTCAGAATGTTGTCTCCAGGTGCTTCAACTCAGTTGGAAGGCTGTCTTGGTGACAGATGGATCATGCCCTGTAAACAGTTGGGCATTAAAGCCTTCACACTGGGAACTGTCGTGACTACTGGAGGCATGTAGGTAGAGATAATGTGTCTGGGCTTTCTGTAAACACTATGTCCCAGTGTACCATCTGGTTTCTGTTTCACCAGGGTGTCAAGAAACAGAAGGATGCTATCCTGTTGGGGTGAGTTGAGCTGAGGTCATGGAGAAATTCACCTAAGCTCTCCCATCCACGAGGCCAAACGATGACCCTGTCATCCACGTAATGGTAGAAAGAGGTTGGTTTTAATTAGGCTCAACTTGAAGAGCCTTGTCGGGCTGTGCTTAAATTTCTTACTTATCAATTACTTAGTGGTATTTTGCTGAAGAAGGGGACTATATTGCAACTTACCAGCAGGTCACTATCACTGAGCTGAAGTTTATGTAAATTTTGTACAAAATGACTGGAACTACAGATATTGCTACTCCAGTGTTACTAAGTGAGGGCCACAAGGGGATGCCCTCTTTGTGGACTTTTGGCAGCCCAAACAGCCATGGTGTATAAACAGCACATGGTTGAAGTTTCTTAACAGCTTTTGCATCAAACGTATTGTGAAAAAGTTCAATGGTTTTACCTGGAGATGACTTGCCAAATCTCCTATTCTCCTGCATGCTGCATCATCATCAAGAAGTACAACAATTTTCTGGTTATAAAATATGAGCACAGGGACAACACTAACATTTCCTTTGTCAGTGGACAAGATGATCATATCTAGAGTTCATGTAACTCCTGGACAGCTGCTCTTTCCACCTTTGAAATGTTGCTCTTTGGTAATGCAGCCCTATTGACTGCACAGCACATTTCACAGCATATTTTTTGGCATCATTGACTGACAGTGTGTACGTTGCTTGTTTCACACTGATTATGATGTCTGAAATCAGTAGTGATGTTGAGGTTGGGGTTAAGTTTAGATTTTCCTCCATGTAGGGTTGATACAGTTCACTTATGTGATTTTATGTCATGCTGCAAGATGTTCAGACTTTGTGTCTGTGTATTTGTAGATTTTCTTCATGTGCTATTGGTCTATGCCCATGTGACAGTGACAATCCAATCCCAAACAGTGGAAGAGATGCTGAAGCTATCTTGAGATGAACACCCAATATTTCTTTGAGATAGTGTCTGTGATGTGGTGGTGAGTGTGCAAAACACACATTTGGCATTTGGGTGCTACATTGGGGCGTATATTGGGGAAACTATATGCAGAGCAAAACAGCTAGTGTGTGACATCAAATAGTTTATAATTGCAAGACAAATGGGATGAAAGACAATACTGAACTATCTCCAGGAGCTCTTGGACTTTAGGCTCAACAATAGGTAAAGCATGTGGCAGATTCATTGCTATATTACAAGTAAAATATAGTCAATTTAAAGTGGAGGTGGCTTACCAAACAGTCTGTGACCATCCTAGAATATTACTCGAGCATGTGGAACTCATACCAATTAGAACTAAGAAGACCTATTCAATGTACATCAAGAAGGGCAGCCCATGTAGTTACTTACATGTTTGAATCATGAAAGACCATCACGGAAAAGCTTGAAACACTGAACTGGCAAGGGCTTGAAGACAGATTTCAACTATTCTGTGAATGCTTACTTACAATTTTGTGAAAACCAGTATTAAGTGATGAATACACTACATTACTCTACATTAGACTCCCATGGGGTCTATGAAGGCAAGATTGGAATAATTACAGCACACACAGAGATAGTTGGCAGTTATTCTTCCCATAATTGATATGTAAATGGAAGGTAAAAAACCCAGATATGTGGTATGATAGAAAGAGCCCTGTCCCATACACTTGACAGCAATTTTCAGAATGTGGATGCAGAAATACAAATCAGGGAGGAAGGTGAGAGATTTCTGTGGTGAGTAATTTTATACTTTGAGCATTTTGTGGAGTATGAAGCAAAAGTAATAGTGTGGGGCCTGTATTTTAGCTAGCTGGGTAGTGGATTTCAGCAACAGCTTCACCTTATATCTTAAAGAAAGTAGTAAGCTGGAGGAGGTTTTGGTTATAATAATAATATCTTGGTGCAAGTCTTTCAGTTAGATGGCACTGCAGCAACTTACATGTTGTTGTGACTCGCTGATCTTTCAAAGAGCCGCCGCACAATCCGTGCGTCCCCTACATGCGGCGCTGTCTGCCAGCGATGCAGCAGCCACGCCACCTAAGTGGCCAGCCAGGCATCGGCCGCTAGACTTGGACCCAGTGCTGATTTGACTGTTACCGTGTACACATGTCTTACTTCGTCTACTTGCTCTGTGACTTAAATATATTGTGTCGTCTTTGAAATATATGTGTTCAACATGACGTTATAACAATTGGCGATGAGGTAGTGGATTTTTTCTTTTCATCGTTGACCCACAGGTTTCCATGGCTACTGTAGAGCAACTATTGCAAGGTCTCATTGAACAGCAAATGTTTCTCACATCGGCGATTCGCGATTTCGTCGCGGCATCAAATGCGGGGCATCTCTTGTCATTGTCTATACCTCCTTTTCCTCCTCACGATGAGATGGCGGAAGATTGGTCTGATTACGAAAAATGTCTTCGACAGCACTTCTTGGCGTTTCACTTCACGGACGAACAAACATGTAAGTCTCTGTTCCTTTCATGGATTTCACCTCAATTGTATCAGCTGTTGTCGCAATTGGCTCCTTTGAAAGATCCTGCGTCTTTGTCCTTTGCTGAAATGTGCTCACTTCTGTCCGTCTATTTTCAAAAGTAAATGCATGTGCTAGTCTCTCATGTTGCCCTTTATCGTTGTCAAAAACAACCGAATCAGTCCTATCGCGCTTGGGCTGCTGAACTTCACGGCCTCAGTTGAAAGTATAAATTTTTTACTGACGTTCACGAAGAATCCTATGCAGATTCCATGGTACGGGATGCTATTATCTGGCCAGCGCCCGACAAAGAAGTTCGGCAACGTGCCCTTCAGTTGGCATATCCGACTCTAGATGAAGTCCTATCCATCGCACAGTCTTCTGAAATTTCTCGTGCCGCTGGAGTGCAAGTAGAGGTGTGGGGTGATGTCAGGGAAATACAACCTCTGTGCGCTGTTGACGACGCGTGCGGTGTGTCCCTGCCGGCCGATGTGACCGCAGTAGGCTCCCACGCGCAGCCTCAGCCTAACCGTAAACAACCCTCTAAGAAACTGCAGCAAACCCTCCAGCAACTTCCTTCATGTCTGCGGTGTTTTACGAAACATTCATGGGAGGATTGCCCCCAACATTGGGCCGCGTCTCACAATTGCAAAAAGAAGGGTCATGTGTCTTCCGTTTGCATATCCGACCACATAAATGATTTTCATGACCGTGACGCTGATTCTGCTTCTGTGTTGTCTTGTCAGTTGTACTTCTTTCATTTCAAGGAAGTTATTCCTCACTGTCCAAATACTTGGTCAGGAGGTTCGCATGCAGGTGGATACTGGTTCTGCTACCACTATCATCAATTCTCAGTCGTATCTTCAGTTGGGTTCTCCAACCCTATCACCTGTCACTAGGCAAATACGGACGTATAATAAACAGAATATTTCTCTCTTGGGACAATTTAATGCTGAGGTATCTTACAAATCTGTCGTTCGCACTGTTCCCATATTTGTGGTCAACCAAGGTAATCCAGAGAATCTTTTTGGTTTCAATGCCTTTCACATTTTTTGGTTCTCCATAGATGGCTCTGTCAATATTGTCTCTGATGCTATTCCTTATGCTCAATTGGATTCCTTGTCGATGACATTTTCGTCCCTTTTTTCTCCTGGGTTAGGCCATGCAAACGACTTTGAAGCTCATAACACGCTCAAACCCACTGCTCAGCCTAAATTTTTGGGCTCGGCCCATTCCCGTGGCCCTTCGTGATCGGGTAAAACGGGAGCTGGATCGTCTGACTACTTCAGGGGTCTTGCTTCCTGTCACTTCCAGTGAGTGGTTCTCTCCTGTCATTGTCGTTGCTAAGCCCACTGGTGATATTCATCTCTGTGGCAATTTTAAAGCCACTGTAAATGCTCAATGCCTTATTGACACTTGCGGTATGCCCTGACCTTGTTGGAGGCCAGTATTTTTCTAAAATTGACATGTCATAACCTTATCATCAACTTCTTCTCGACGCTGCTTCCAAGCAGTTTCTGGTCCTTAACACACCTTTCGGCCTGTATCAATACCAGCGATTGCCATTCGGGGTTGCCAGCACCCCTCCTCTCTTTCAGCGATTCTTGGAACAATTATTGCTCCCTGTCCCTGGGTGTATCAATTACATGAACGACATTGTTGTCACTGGCTCCACCACTTAGGAACATCTTCAGAATCTCCACACACTTTTTCACGTCTTACAGACTGCTGGTCTTAAGTGTAATCTTCAGAAATCACAATTTTTTCAGCCATCTAGCACGCACTTGGGATTCCAACTAACACAGGATGGTATTCGTCTGCTTCAACAAACTGCTGCTGCATTCGATGCCCTTCCTCTCCCTACATCTGTTAAGGAACTGCAGGCCGTCTTGGGGAAAATAGCATACTGTCATAGGTGTTTGCCATCTGCTGCTTCGGTGGCTCAGCCTTTGCATTGCCTGTTGCATAAAAACATGCCCTTTCACTGGTCCGTGTCATGCGATGAGGCTTTCCAAAAACTGAATGCTATGCTGAAACAGGCCCCGTGCCTGGCTACTTATCGACCTGGGCAACATCTTGTTCTTGCCACGGACGCCTCTCAATACAGGGTCGGTGCAGTCCTTGCGCACCGTTATTCTGACGGTTCTGAACAACCCATTGCTTATGCCTCCAAAACACTCAAATTGAAAAAGAAGCTTTGGCCATTATTTATGCTCTTCATAAGATTGGTGTTTTTCTCTATGGATCCAAATTTCATCTTGTTATGGACCACAAACCACTTGTTTGCTTGTTCCATCCATCAATGTCGCTTCCCGACAAGGCTGCACACCACCTCCAGCGTTGCTCTTTATTTGTCTTGTTTCAATTATGAGATTCATTTCTGGCCAATGGCTCAACATGTGAATGCTGATTCACTGTCTCGCCTTCCCATGGGTCCTGATCTGGCATTCGATAGGGACGAATTTTTGTGTTTCCACCTGGATGTTGCTGAGCAGCAGGTTATGGACGGTTTCCCCATCACCGGGGACTGACTGGCGGCTGCTACGGGTTCTGATGCTACCCTCTCCTGACTTTTACGGTTTATTCAGAAGGGTTGGCCAGATCGTCCATCCACTAAGATTTCCGTTGCAGAACTACTACGCTTTGCGCTACCGCCTCACGCCTAGGGATGGTGTTATCCTCCTTTCCACCAACACTGCTTCTCTGCGTGTTGTGGTACCTGCGTCTTTGTGTGCATTGGTCTTGCGCCTCCTTCACCAGTGGGTGTCTCTCACACAAAATCTCTGGCGCGCTGTCATGTGTACTGGCCCGGCATCGACTCTGAAATCGCACACATGGTCGCTGCCTGCGGCCCTTGTACGTCACAGGCCGCCGCCCCGAAGTCCTCTTTGTCACCGTGGCCTTCGCCTGAGAAGCCCTGGGAGCGTTTTTATGCTGACTTAGTGGGACCTTTTTTAGGTATTTATTGGCTACTCATAATTGACGCCTACTCTGACTTTCCTTTCATTGTCCGTTGCATGTCGCCTACCACCGCAGCAACCACAAATGCTCTAGCTCGCATTTTTTCTTTGGAAGGCCTTCCCTCTACTCTTGTTACTGATAATGGTCCGTAATTTGCCCTTCCGAATTTGCAGATTTTTGTGCTCATCACAGCGTCATGCATGTCACGGCCCCTCCATTCCATCCACAGTCAAACGGTGAGGCTGAACGACTGGTCCGCACATTTAAGGCTCAGATGAGGAAATTCCTGACTTCTTCTGCTGCTGATGATGTGCTTCTCCAATTTCTGGCTTCTTACCATTTCACCCCCATGGGCGACCACAGCCCGGCTGAGCTCTTCCATGGCTGACAGCCCCACATGCTACTTCATCTTCTGCGGCCTTCCACCTCACGGCCATGGGTGCCTTCGCTTGGCCGGTTCACTGCTGGCAACCTTGTATGGGTACGGGGATATGGCAGGTGGCCAAAATGGAGTCCTGGCCACATCTTCCGACACTGTGGCCAACGCCTGTATGGAATCCAGATGGACACGGGTGTTGCATAGCTTCGGCCTCATGTGCCAGCAACGCCTGTTCTGGATGCCCCTACACCACCTTCGGCTCTACCTGATGCTCGGGATACTGGAATCTCTCATTACTCACAACGCAGTCCTCTCACCATCATATCAGTGCCAGCACAAGAACTGATGCCACCAGGAGACGTGCCCATGCAGGAACCAGATGACCATCATCTGTCGGAGCAACTCTACTCGCCTCCTTCTCCTATGGACGGGGACACATTGCCCATGTCTCCTGTTATAACAATTGGACTTGCCATAACGGGCAGATTTGTGCACTGGGCCCCAGCAGATTCAGCCCTCACGTCTTCTGTCATCTCGACCCGTTATCATATGGGACACTTCCGTCCATACGGAAAGCCTCCTTCTCGAGACTTTACAGCTGGTCAAACAACACCTATGGACGTTAGCAATCTACAGGCCACCTCCATCAAGACCAGTGCAAAAAATTCAAAGGGGGGAAAAGTGTTGTGACTCGCATTCTTTCGTAGTGCCGCTGCGCAGTTACGTGCGTCCTCTACATGCAGCGCTGTCTTCCAACGATGCACCAGCCGCACCACCTAAGCGGCCAGCCAGGCAGCAGCCGCTAGACTTGGACTCAGTGCTGATTTGACTGTTACCGTGTACACATGCCTTACTTTGTCTACTTGTTCTGTGACTTACATGTATTGTGTTGTCTTTGAAATATATGTGTTCAACTTGACGTTATAACACATGTCTTTCAGCCAACAGCACTCAATTTTCCCAAGACAGTCACCCGTCCAAGTACCAACTGGGCTGAACATTGCTTAATTTTGAGGATTGGGCAAGAACCCGTGTTACCAATGTGGCAAGGCCATTGGTGAGGCTTTGGCTGAAGAAAGTTAACTTTGCAAGATAAGTAAATTGAGTAAGAAACTGACTGGAGAGATGAGCTGCACATATCTTTCACTAATGAGGGCAAATTAGGAGTTCTGTGGTTGCAACCAGACAGCGATGTGTATGAAATCAGTTGCATTAGGTTGATCTGTCTCTACTGATTCAGCAATTTTTTGCCTGTAATGTGGCTGAATTATGTCAATAGCACATCACTGAAACCAGCTGGAGATGGCAGTTAGTATTCTTGTTCAGCCACATGGAGGAAATAAACTTTTCACATGGTGTTAAAGCTAGACACTCTGACTGATTTTGTTATTCATGATTTATATTCACCATGTACTGTTTCGTACAGAATGTATTCATTGATAAAACTTATTTAATTTATGAAGATAATTTAAGTGACAGTAGCTGAACGATCCAAATTGACCAAAAGTTGCAATTCCTTTTTTTGCCAAGGGCATCCACATTTCTTAACAGAAGTTTTTGTTTAGTGTCGTGCACATTTATCTTAGCCTGGGAATAGTATACACAAATCTATATGTTACTGTAACTGTCTACACTTATCAGATGCTTTGTTTCCTTGTGCTAGATAAAAGATTGAAGTAATTGTTAAAAATTACAGGGTTTGGACAGAAATGGTTTTGCTTCACATAGCACATTTAATAATGAATTGTGCTTTTAAATTTTTATGTTTGTGCTGACATGTAAACCATGATATATACAGATTGCTACACTTGTAAAGCAGAAGTCTGTTCTGTGCAAAAGATTATAAGGGTAATGCAAAAAGCAAGTTTAAATGTGTCTGAAAAGTAAATAAAAGAAATGTACAAATAGCAATAACTATATTATGTGGGGAAGTCAATACCTACCAGTACTTTCCCTCAGTGATAGCTGTGTCTCATACTTAATAGCAAATAGCTAATTGGAGAAGGCTGGACTTTGGGTAGGCTCCTAAAACACATATTACAAAGTGGGGTCAAAATTAAAACTTCACAGCAGCCATAAGAAGCAAGTGCAGCTTGTGGTGCTCTGCAATTTTAATTTCTAACAGTCACTGTTTTACTGCTGGGAATGCCTGTTCTCACAAATATGGGATCAGTTTCCCTGTTTTCATGAAGACGGTTTGAATTATTAACTTATTTATCCTGTGCTCATCTGATAATGACATAACCTAAACCAGGATGGACAGAGAAAGCAAACTCCATCTCACCCAGTGTTTCCTTATCTTTACAACTCCACTGCCACATTTGGTTGGTTCAAATTGAACAACGTTCTTCTGTTCATACACAAAATAAAAGTAGTTAGTCATTATCACTGTGCAACTCTCTACGTTCTCACTTAACACTCTGCTGACACCTGTTTATGAATCCAGGACTATGAACATGCTGCTGTTCCCCTTACATTTCCTTCTGTAAAAAAAACTGACACTAGGACCATAAACATACTACCGTGTGTCACACATATATCTGTCCTTCTTCCAGTTCATTTATAAAACTTGAGTCAGCAGTCCTCCTTGATGAATGAGATGTTGATTTATGAGAATGACAAGACATTAATAACCATAAGCAGTCCCCCATGATGAATGAGATGCTGAGCTTATGAGAATGACAAGCCATTGATAATCATACATTATAGGTCCTGGGCACGTGATTTTATTCTGAAAAATTGACATTGTGATCTTGTGACAGAGTGTTGTGGTTGTCCACTGTTGTTGTAGCCTCTACTTTGGTTCTCTAAATAAAGGTTAATTGTGTGTTATGCATTAGTTATGAAGTATGTTTTAATTGCCTTTTTTTTAATAGACATGTTTTAGCAATCTTTTTCATCTCCCTGGGTAACTTGTTATAGAATTTTATTCCTTGATAAAAATGCTGCTTTGAGATTTTTCTTTGTTTTTCATTGGTAAATGTGTGGTCCAGACTGGCTCTTGTTCCATGAGGGCACTGTTAGTGGAATAGTTAATAATGTTTTGTCAGATATATGAAACAGACTGATAGATTACACACATGGTACAATAAGGATACCCAGTTCTTTTCTTTTTTTTTTTTTAATAGTCCTCAACCATGAGCCTGATCACCACTATTAATTATTATTCCCTATGACATTTTCAGCAGTTTTCAAACTGTGTCCAGTCATTTTCTGCAATTTGAAAACTGTGCCCATGTCTTATGCCTTTGATCACCAGAAAAGAATACCACAGCTAAAAATTGTGTGGACATAGGAATGAGTAAGAAGAAATGAATACAAAGATATTGGCTATTACACAGTGGTAATGTAACCCTAAGAGCATAACACACTGATGACATTCCTTTTGCAAGTATATTTCATTGCATGTTAAAATGACAATCAATGATCGTCCCTAAAATCTTAATGTTTGTTAAGCAA
Source organism: Schistocerca cancellata (assembly GCF_023864275.1). Lineage (NCBI taxonomy): Eukaryota > Metazoa > Arthropoda > Insecta > Orthoptera > Acrididae > Schistocerca > Schistocerca cancellata. The sequence continues at coordinate 271,370,104 of NC_064634.1, forward strand.
GCTATAAATTTTATCATCTATGTGTAAGCTGACAGAACTGTTTTTCTTCTTTATGCTGAAATGTATGCTGTTTGTCTTCTTACTTTTCAGTGTTAATGTTCTACATATTGACCAATTGTAATCATCCATGAGGGTTTCATTTGCCTTCTCTTTTAGGAGTTTTGCTGTTTTATCAGCAACTGCAATGTTGCTGACATCAGTGTAGAGAACTTTTTCTCTGTGTCTTGCACTGTATGGAAAGTCATTGATATACAGGATGTAACTAAATTCCCTTTACAGACTTGAAGACTTGTAATGGGGACCAAGATATTGAACGAAGAAACTCATGTTCAGAAACATACTGTTTACCCATTATATGCAAAACACTACAATGTACATTGCCCTCTGACTCCTGCTTCTTCTTGAATGGGTCCTCTTTCCAATTAGGGCTCGACATGATGACCATCTATGTCAACACAGATATGGTGCCTCTGTATGCTGCTTCATTACACACAGTCACAAATCCCTGGTCCTCCAGCATCTCCCACAGCTTTAACTGTACCAGCACATCGTGCTGGGATGTCACAGAGGTCTTGTAAATCAAGGATATAATGTGACCTCACAGGTAGTAGTCTAATGGGTTCTGTTGTGACTCGCCAACCATTCAAAGTGCCGCCGCACAATTACGCACGTCGTCTACATGCGGCGCTGTCTGCCAGCCAGCCAGCCGGCCAGCGGCCGCTAGACTTGGACTCAGTGCTCATTTGAATGTTACCGTGTTCACATATCTTGCTTTGTCAGCTTGCTCAGAGACTTGTATGTGTTGTGTCGTTTTGAAATATATGTGTTCAACTTGACGTTATAACAATTGGCGACGAGGTAGTGGATTTTTCCTTTTCATCGTTGACCCACAGGTTTCCATGGCTACTGTAGAGCAACTATTGCAAGGTCTCATTGAACAGCAAATGCTTCTAACATCAGCGATTCTCGATTTCGTCGCGGCATCAAATGCGGGGCATTTCTCGTCGTTGTCTATACCTCCATTTCCTCCTTATGACGAGACGGTGGAAGACTGGTCTGATCACGAAAAACGTCTTCGACAGCACTTCTTGGCATTTCATGTCATGGATGAACAAACATGTAAGTATCTGTTCCTTTCATGGATTTCACCTCAATTGTATTGGTTGTTGTCGCAATTGGCTCCTTTGAAAGATCCTGTGTCTTTGTCCTTTGCTGAAATGTGCTCACTTCTATCAGTCTATTTTCACAAGCAAATGCATGTGGTAGCCTCTTGTGTTGCTTTTTATCGTTGTCAAAAACAATTGAATCAATCCTATCACACTTGGACTGCTGAGCTTCACAACCTTAGTCGAGAGTGTCAATTTGTTACTGACGTTCACAAAAATCCTACGCAGATTCCATGGTACGGGATGCTATTATCCGGTCGGTGACTGACAAAGAAGTTCGGCAACATGCCCTTCACTTAGCAAACCGACTCTAGATGAAGTGCTATCCATCGCACAGTCTTTTGAAATTTCTTGCACCGTTGGGGCGCAAATAGAGGTGTGGGGTGATGTCGGGGAAATACAACCTCTGTGCGCTGTTGACGACGCATGCGGTGCGTTCCCGCCGGCCGACGTAGCTGCAGTACGCTCCCACACGCAGCCTTGGCCTAACTGTAAACACTTGGCCTAACTGTAAACAACCCTCTAAGAAACTGCAGCAAAACCCCCGGCAACTTCCTTCATGTCCGCAGTGTTTTACGAAACAATCATGGGAGGACTGTCCCCAATGATGGGCCGTGTGTCACAATTGCAAAAAGAAGGGTCATGTGTCTGCTGTTTGCAAATCCGACTGCATACATGATGTTCGTGACCGTGATGCTGATTCTGCTTCTGTGTTGTCTGTCAATTGCACTTCATCCCTTTCAGGGAAGTTATTCCTCACTGTCCAAATCCTTGAACAGGATGTTCGCATGCAGGTGGATACTGGTTCTGCTGCCACTGTAATTAATTCTCAAACGTATCTTCAGTTGGGTTCTCCACTCCTATCACCTGTCACTTGGCAATTACGGATGTACAATAAACATAAGATTTCTCTCTTGGGACAATTTAATGCTTAGGTATCTTACAAATCCGTCGTTCGCACTGTTCCCATATTTGTGGTCAACCAGAGTAATGCAGAGAATCTTTTTGGTTTCAATGCCTTTCACGTTTTTGGGTTCTCCATAGATGACTCTGTCAATATTGTCTCTGATGCTATTCCTTATGCACAATTGGATTCCTTGTCGACGACATTTTCGTCCCTTTTTCTCCTGGGTTAGGCCATGCAAACGACTTTGAAGCTCATAACACGCTTAAACCCACTGCTCGGCCTAAATTTTCGGGCCGGCCCATTCCTGTGGCCCTTCATGATTGGGTAAAACAGGAGCTGGATCATCTCACTACTTCAGGGGTCTTACTTCCTGTTGCTTCCAGTGAGTGGTCCTCTCCTGTCATTGTCGTTGCTAAGCCCACTGGTGATATTCGTCTCTGTGGCAATTTTAAAGCCACTGTAAATGCTCAATGTCTTATCGACACTTACCCTATACCCTGACCTGAGGAATTGTTCACTAAACTTGCTGGAGGCCAGTATTTTTCTAAAATTGACATATCATAACCTTATCATCAACTTCCTCTCGATGCTGCTTCCCAGCAGTTTCTGGTCCTTAACACGCCTTTCACCCTCTATCAATACCAACGATTGCCATTCAGGGTTGCCAGCGCCCCTGCTCTCTTTCAGCAATTCTTGGAACAATTATTGCTTCCTGTCCCTGGGTGTATCAATTACATGAACGACATTGTTGTCACTGGCTCCACCACTTAGGAACATCTTCAGAATCTCCACACACTTTTTCACGTCTTACAGACTGCCGGTCTAAACTGTAATCTTCAGAAGTCACAATTTTTTCAGGCATCTATCACTTACTTGGGGTTTCAAGTCTCTCAGGATGATATTCGTCCGCTTCAGCAAACTGTCGCTGTTATCGATGCCCTTCCTCTCCCTACATCTGTTAAGGAACTGCAGGCCGTCTTGGGGAAAATAGCATACTATCACAAGTTTTACTGTCTGCTGCCTCGGTGGCTCAGCCGTTGCATTGCCTGTTGCATAAAAACGTGCCTTTTTACTGGTCCGCGTCATGAAATGTGGCTATCCAGAAATTGAAGACTATGCTGAAACAGGCCCCGTGCCTGGCTACTTATCGACCTTGGCAACATCTTGTTCTTGCCACGGACGCCTCTCAATACAGGGTCGGTGCAGTCCTTGCGCACCGTTTTTCTGACGGCTCTGAACAACCCATTGCTTATGCCTCCAAAACACTCACAGTATTCTCAAATTGAAAAAGAAGCTTTGGCCATTATTTATGCTCTTCATATGTTTGGTGTTTTTCTCTGTGGATCCAAATTTCATCTGGTTACGGATCACAAACCACTTGTTTGCTTGTTTCATCCACCATCGTCACTTCCCGACAAGGCTGCACGCCGCCTCCAGCGTTGGGCTCTTTACTTGTCTTGTTTCAATTATGAGATTCATTTCCAGCTGATGGCTCAACATGCGAATGCTGATGCACTGTCTCGCCTTCCCATGGGTCCTGATCTGGCATTCGATAGGGACGAACTTTTGTGCTTCCACCTGGATGTTGCCAAGCAGCGGGTTGTGGACAGATTCCCCATCACCGGGGACCGGCTGGCAGCTGCTACGGGTTCTGATCCTACCCTCTCCCGGGTTTTATGCTTTATTCAGAAGGGTCGGCCAGATCATCTGTCCGCTAAGACTTCTGACCCGTTGTGGAACTACTACGCTTTGCGCTACCGCTTCATGGCTAGTGATGGTGTTATCCTCCTTTCCACCGACAATGCTTCGCCATGTGTTGTGGTACCTGCATCTTTGCGTGCTTCGGTCTTGTGCCTCCTTCACCAAGGGCACTGGGGTGTCTCTTGCACAAAATCTCTGGTGCGCCGTCATGTGTACTGGCCTGGCATTGACTCTGAAATCACACACATGGTCGCTGCCTGTGGCGGTTGTGCGTCACAGGCTGCCTCCCCGAAGTAACATCTTTGTCACCGTGGCCTGGGAGTGCATTCATGCTGACTTCGGGGGACCTTTTTTAGGTATTTATTGGCTACTCGTAATTGACGCCTACTCTAACTTTCCTTTCATTGTCCGTTGCATGTCGCCTACCACCGCGGCAACCACAAATGCTCTAGCTCGCATTTTCTCTTTGGGAGGCTGTCCCTCTACTCTTGTTACTGATAATGGTCTGCAATTTGCCTCTTCCGAATTTGCAGATTTTTGTGCTCGCCACGGCGTCATGCATGTCACGGCCCCTCCATTCCATCCACAGTCAAACGGTAAGGCTGTACGACTGGTCCGCACATTTAAGGCTCAGATGCAGAAACTCCTGACTTCTTCTGCTGCTGATGATGTGCTTCTCCAGTTTCTGGCTTCTTACCATTTCACCGCTATGGGTGACCACAGCCCGGCTGAGCTCTTACATGGCCAACAGCCCCACACGCTACTTCATCTTCTGCGGCCTTCCACCTCACGGCCGCGGGTGCCTTCGCTTGGCCGGTTCACCGCCGACGACCTTGTCTGGGTACGGGGATATAGCAGGCGGCGAACATGGAGTCCTGGCCGCATCTTACAACACCATGGCCAACGCCTATATGAAATCCAAATGGTTCAAATGGTTCTGAGCACTATGCGACTTAACTTCTGAGGTCATCAGTCGCCTAGAACTTAGAACTAATTAAACCTAACTAACCTAAGGACATCACACACATTCATGCCCGAGGCAGGATTCGAACCTGCGACAGTAGCGGTCGCTCGGTTCCAGACTGTAGGGCCCAGAACCGCACGGCCACTCCGGCTGGCTTATGAAATCCAGATGGACACGGGTGTTGCAGTGCGTCATTAGGACCAGCTTTGGCCTCGCGTGCCGGCAACGCCTGTTCCGAATGCCGCTACACCACCTTCGGCTCTACCTGATGCTCGGGATCTTGGCATCTCTCATTACTCACAGCGCAGCCCTCTCACCGTCATCTCGGTGCCAGTTCAAGAACGGACGCCACCAGGAGACGTGCCCATGCAGGAATCGGTTGACCATCATCTGTCAGAGCCAATCTACTTGCCTCCTTCTCCTACAGACTCCGAAACATCGCCCATGTCTCCTGTTATATCAACTGGACTTGCCGCAATGGGCAGATTGGTGCACGGAGCCCCAGCTGATTCGACCCATACATCTCCTGTCATATCGACCTGTTGTCATCGGGGACACTTCCGTCCGTATGGGAAGCCTCCTCCTCGAGACTTTATGGCCAGTCACACAACACCTATGGACGTTAGCAATCTACAGGCCACCTCCATCAAGACCAGTGCAAAAATTTCAAAGTGGGGAAAAGTGTTGTGACTCGCCAATCATTCAAAGTGCCGCCGCACAATTGCGTGCGTTGTCTACATGCGGCGCTGTCTGCCAGCCATGCTGCAGCCGCGCCACCTAAGCGGCCAGCCAGCTAGCGGCCGCCAGACTTGGACTCAGTGCTCATTTGAATGTTACCGTGTTCAAATGTCTTGCTTTGTCAACTTGCTCAATGACTTATATGTGTTGTGTCATTTCGAAATATATGTGTTCAACTTGACGTTATAACAGGTTCAAGTCAGGAAAACATGCAGGCCAAGCAGTTGAAGAAGTATACCCAGGAACCCTGTCCAAATATTCAGTCCATATTGTCGCCAAAACCCATGGGGGCACACAGTATATGTATTTCATCAGCCCACACATGCCTCCTGTGGGAATTGAGAGCATTTTCCCTTGTAGCTTGGCTTTGTCTGTGAAAAAGGTCCACTGTGGGAAGTCAAGCTGAAACACACAACAGTGCAAGAACAACCTGTGCAGAAGTGGCCTTGCGATGCAAAATACTGTGGCTGCATTGCCTGTATCTTCTGGTTGTGGTACAGGTGTAGCTCCTGCTTATGTAGAACATGCCAACAGTTTGGTGATACATTCAGTCTACATGCTAAGTTTGTGGTACTCATCACAGAACCACTGACCCAGGCTAATTCTTTCAAAACTGCAAAGAGGCACTGATAAACAGCTACAGTTGCTGAAATTAAACAATGTTCCAGAGCATGATGGCACCTACGTCTGATGTTATACAGAAACTGTAGTAGAGTTAGCTCCCATTTTAGTCATAATATAAATATACTGTAGATCCCTTGTACATAAAATTGTCTTCAGTGATTGCAAGAAAGCACAGGTCACACCTATATCCAAGAAGGGTAGCAGATGTGATCTGCGAAACTATCATCCTATTTTATTGACATCTAGCTGCTATATAATTGTAGAACATATTCTTGTCTCAAACATAATGAAGTGTCTCAAACAGAATGGTCTCCCCCATTCCACATGCAAACCGGCATGAATTATGAACACATCAAATATATGAAACCATACTTGTGCTTTTTTCACAAGAGATCCAGAAAGCCATGGATCAGGGCATCAAGTGGAAGCAGTTTTCCTTTTTTTCTGAAAGCATTTAACTTGGTGCCAAAACCAATGATTATTAAGAAAAATGGGGCTATATGGGGTATTAAACAAAATTTATGACTGGATTGAGGACATCCCGGTAGGGAGGATGGAGCATGTTATCTTGGATGGTAAGTCATTAACAGTAGTAGATGTAACTCCAGACATGCCCCAGGCAAGGGTGTTTGGGTCCTTGTTCGTGTTGTATATTACCTGTTAGACAATAACTTTTAACTTTCTGCAGATGACTGCAGATTTTTTTAAAAGATTATAAATGTAAAACTGTGCACTTCACAAAATGCAGAAAAGTTGTGTCCCACACTACAACATCAGTTATTCACAATTCGAATCAGCTGATGTATGCAAATATCTAGGTGTAAAAGTTTATGGGTATATGAAATGGGATGATCACATAGGGTCATTTATAGGTGAGGCAGGTGGCAGACTTCATTTCATTGGCAGGATTCTGAGAAAATGGAGTCAGTCTTCAAATGAGACTGCATACAAATCACTTGTGTGCCCAATCATGGAACATTGCTGAAGTGTTTGGAACCCATGCTAAATAGTTACAAACAGGCAATATTGAACAAATACACTGAAGTAACAAAAGTCAGGAATACCTCATAATACCAATCGGACCTCCTTTTGCCTAGCATAGTGTAGAAAATTGATGTGGCATCGATTCAGCAAGTCATTGGAAGTCCCATGCAGAAATACTGAGCCGTGCTGCCTCTGCAATGGCCTATTGCCAAAATGTTGTTGCTTCAGGATTTTCTGCATGAATTGACTTCTCAAATATGTCCCATAAATGTTCGGCAGGATTCATGTTAGGTGAATGGGTGGCCAAATCATTTGCTTGAATTGTCTAGAATAATGAACAAATGTGGCCCAGTGACATGGCACATTGTCATCCATATAAATCCCATCAGTTTTTGGGAACACAGAGTACATGAATGGTACCCAGTACATTCCACGTAAACACATCTTACATGATCATTGAGCCACCACCAGCCTGTACAGTGCCTTGTTGACAAGTTGGGTCCATGGCTTCATGGGGTCTGCACTACACTTGAATCCTACCATCAGCTCTTACCAACTGAAATCAGGACTCATCTGACCAGGCCACAGTTTTCCAGTTGTCTAGGGTCAAATCAATATGGTCATGAGCCCAGGAGAGGTGCTGCAGATGTTGTTGCGCTGTTAGCAAAGGCACTTGTGTTGGTCGTCTGCTGCCATAGCCCATTAACACCAAATTTTGCTGTGCTGTCCTAATGGATATATTTGTCGTTTGTCTATGGATATATTTGTCGTATGTCTCACATTGATTTATGTGGCAATACCAGAGAAGGGAAGTTGCTACTCACCATATAGCGGAGATGCTGAGTCGCAATAGGCACAACAAAAAGATACACACAATTGAAGCTTTCAGCCATAAAGGCCTTTGTCAGCAGTAGACACACATACACATGCACACACACACACACACACACACACACACACGCAAATGCAACTTACACACATGTCTGCATTTGACCAGCAGGAGGCTCTTGTGTTCATGTGCAATTATACTTTGCAGCAAACCTTGTAAGATTTTCTGTTGATAGTTGAGAGATCATGACCACCACGGCTGCTGATCTGCTTTCCGAAAAATCATCTCTGCTTTCCAGGAGCATTGGCTGGAGTGCGTCCCTTTGTGCATGGATCCAGCATGGCATACATTTTTTCTCCATGTGACCAACTAATTTTTGTCCAGGTATCCTTGTACTAGCCACAGAGATGCAATGCTGTCAACTAGTCATTCCCCAAGCATTGTGTCCTTGCATACTCCAGTTGCTGCATGTGTCGCACTGGGATATTACTCTTATGGAGGTGTTGGCACCATGCCACATCTACTGACTGGTGCTTGATTGTGACACTGAACATTTGGTGCAGGCTTGCAGAGGCTGAGCACAGAACCGGGCCTCGCCAATTTTCACCTGTCCCGGAACATGCTTGGAATAGCATGCATATCAGTTTGGCTGGTCCATTTTTGGGCAGCAAGTGATTGTTGGTGGTCAATGCTAGGATTTCCATTTAGACCTGATCCTTTGACCAGCAGCAGGATTCGTGGCAGGTGTTGTGGAGGTTCACAAAGGTTGGCTGTTTATGTGGCAAATGTTAGTTGGGAACAGCTGACCTATCATGCATATCAGTTGCAGCCACACCTGTTGAGCCACCACTGCTGTGGTTGTCCCATCAGTTAGGCAGCAGAATTGGTCACAATGTTGTTCCAAGTGCGGGCTCCCACTTGCGGTGGTGCACTTCCCTGTGGCTGCCTGCTTAGCACCCTGCCCCCCCCCCCTCCCTACTCCATTGCCTACTGCCTTGGTCACAAGTGAGACATGCTCCTATGCCTACTAATGGGGAACCCATGGACTTTTACCCTCCCTCCTCCTCCTCCGCCACCTCTCTCCCCTTGTGGATATGGCCTCACCTCCACTGCTGCTAATAGATTGACTGTTTCCTCCATCTCCTTCCACCCCTCCAATGGAGACAGGGGCACTGACATTGTCTCCTTCGCTGATTGGTTTACTGCCCATGCCTCTGGCCCTTTGCTGGAGGTTGTGGTTCATTGGTGGTGATTTTTAGCCCTACATGGACTATTTCAGGAGGGAGAGATTTAGTAGCCCACCAATGGGCACTGTGATGGAGGCAGATAGGCTAGTATGGTAGTATATTTATCACAGTGGAATAGTTTGGACTACTGCCATGGGGGACTCACATGTCACATGGTACTAGAAGACCCACTGAAGGAAATACTTACTTTTGGGCAGCAATACACCAGCTGAGTTCAACCACGTGGACTTTGCCTTGTGCCATGTGCCGTTTCTGTGTGCTCAGTGCTCAGCCACCCATAAGTGCCATGTGTCATATTATTCTCTTTGTTCATTTCTAAGCAGTTTCAGACATTCTTCTTCCCTGCAGATTGACTCACATTTCATTTTCTCTTGCAGGGCTCTGTTGCCCAGTTTGTTGTTGGCCCATACCACACCTTGTGCCAACAGTGTTGTATAGCAGCATCGCCAGGCCTGTGTACATACTAAACCCTGTATATGGAAATTATTTCTTCTTCTGGTATTGTGGTTGTGAATTGCCGATTTCATCTGAAATTCACTCCTATTGTCAACCACAAGTAGCATTAGGGAATTTATGTATTGGCATGTTGATTGGTTACCAACTTTAAACAAAATTTTTATTGCACATTTCTGTAGAGTAAATATTTTTTCAGCTTAGTTGCAATATCCCACTAATGCTTTGCCATAGGAAAGACCTGAGTAAAAGTATGCAAGGTATGCTAGCTATCTTGTCTGCAGATCAACACTATGATAGAGGTTTCTAAGTGCAAAGTAGGCAGAACTGAGTTTTATGGTTAATTACAATATGGAAAGGGTAGAGTGCTACCCACCACATAGAGAAGGTGTTGAATCACAGACAGCACAGTGAAAAAGACTGCAAAATATTTCAGATTTCAGACAGTCCTTCTTCCAAAACAGAAAACACAGACACGTTCACAGAAGAACAGCTCAATACACATGGCCATTACCTCAGGGAACTAGGCCCTGATTGCAACTGCTGAATTTGTGAGAAACAACTGGGGTGGGTAGTGGGGGAAGGAGGAGGCATGTGGAGTGGAGGGAGAGGGAGAACAGGGTAGTGGAGGAGGAAGATTGTGCATTGCCTGTAGGGGTGAGTAGGGACATGGTGAGGTGGGATAGGGTAGGGCTGTTAGGTGCAGCATCAGGGGCTATTCTGGAAAGGGGTGGGGCAGCATCAGTGGCTATTCTAGTAGGGGGTGGGGAGAGGGGGGAATAAAGGGAGATGGGAGAGGAGCAAAGTAGGGAAGCTGAAAAGAATAGTAGATTCATTGGTGGGGTAGTGGGTGTATGTAGTGCTGGTGTGGGAGCAGGGAGGGGGACAGGCAGGTGGAGGATAGGGACTAGTGAAGCTTGAGGTCAGCAGAGTTACAGGAATGAAGGATTTGTTGTAGGGAGTGTTCCCAATTGTGAAATTTAGGAAAGCTGGTGTTGGTAGAATGAATTCAGATGGCACAGTCTGTGGAGTAGTTACTGAAGTGAAGCACATTGTGCTGGGCAGCATGTTCAGCAACTGGGCGGTCCACAGTTTGATTGAGACCATACATGTGGACAGATAGCTTGTCATCATGCCCACATAGAAAGTAGCACAGTGGTTGCATCTTAATTAGTAGACCATGTGACTGCTTTCACAGGTAGACATGCCTCTTATGGGGTTGGAGATGTGTGGAGCAGGCATATCTGTAAGTCATCAGAAGATCAAAACAAATTGCAAAATGATTTAGAAAATATATCTGTATGGTGTGAAAATTGGTGACTGACCCTCAATAATGAAAAGTGTAAGGTCATCCACATGAGTGTTAAAAGAAATACGTTACACTTCAGATACATGCTAAAGCAGCCTAATCTAAACCTGCTGCAAATTCAACTAAATACCTAGGAATTACGATTACAAACAACTTAAATTGGAAGGAACATGTACAAAATGTTGTGGAGAAGGCTAACCAAAGACTGTTTTTTATTGGCAGGACACCTAGAAAATGTAACAGATCTACTAAGGAGACAGCCTACACTATACTTGTCCATCCTCTTTTAGAATACTGCTGTGTTGTGTGGGATCCTTACCAGCTAGGATTGATGGAGTCAACGAAAAAGTTAAAAGAAGGGCAGCACATATTTTATTATCACAAAATAGGGGAGAGAGTGTACTGAAATGATACAGGATTTGGGATGGGCATAATTAAAAAACAAGGCATTTTTCACTGTGGAGGAGTCTTCTCATGAAATTCCAATCACCAAATTTCTCCTCCACAAGTGAAAATATTTTGTTGACACTGACTTATATAGAGAGAAATGATCACCATGAGAAAATAAGGCAAATCAGAGCTTGTACGGAAAGATATAGGTGTTCGTTCTTTCCATGCTCTACACGAGATTGTAATAAGGGGAAACTGCAAAAACATGGGAATTTAAGGAGATGGGACCTGGATAAACTGACTAAACCAGAGTTTGTACAGTTTCAGGGAGAGCATAAGGGAACAATTGATAGGAATGGGAGAAACAAATACAGTAGAAGAAGAATGGGTAGCTCCGGGGGATGAAGTAGTGAAGGCAGCAGAGGATCAAGTAGGTAAAAAGACAAAGGCTAGTAGAAATCCTTGGGTAAAAGAAGAAAAATTGAATTTAATTGATGAAAGGAGAAAATATAAAAACGCAGTAAATGAAGCAGGCAAAAAGGAATACAAACATCTCAAAAATGAGATCGATAGGAAGTGCAAAATGGCTAAGCAGTGATGGCTAGAGGACAAATGTAAGGATGTAGAGGCTTATCTCACTAGCGGTAAGATAGATACTGCCTACAGGAAAATTAAAGAGACCTTTGGAGAAAAGAGAACCACTTGTATGAATGTCAAGAGCTCAGATGGAAACCCAATCCTAAGCAAAGAAGGGAAAGCAGAAAGGTGGAAGGAGTATATATAGGGTCTACAAAAGAGCGATATACTTGAGGGTAATATTATGAAATGGAAGAGGATATAGATGAAGATGAAATGGGTGATATGTTACTGGGTGAGGAATTTGACAGAGCACTGAAAGACCTAAGTCAAAACAAGGCCCCGGGAGTAGACAACATTCCCTTAGAACTACTGACAGCCTTTGGAGAGCCAGTCCTGACAAAACTCTACCATCTGGTGAGCAATATGTATGAGACAGGTGAAATGCCCTGAGAATTCAAGACGAATATAATAATTTCAATCCCAAAGAAAGCAGGTGTTGACAGGTGTGAAAATTACTAAACTATCATTTTAATAAATCATGGCTGCAAAATACTAACACAAATTCTTTACAGACAAATAGAAAAACTGGTAGAAGCTGACCTCAGGGAAGATCAGTTTGGATTCTGTTGAAATGTTGGAACTCTGAGGCAATACTGACCCTACGACTTATCTTAGAAGATAGATTAAGGGAAGGCAAACATATGTTTCTCACATTTGTAGACTTAGGGAAAGCTTTTGACAATGTTGACTGGAATACTCTCTTTCAATTTCTGAAGGTGGCAGGAGTAAAAAATACAGGGAGCGAAAGGTTATTTACAATTTGTATAAAAAGCAGATGCTAGTTGCAAGAGTTGTGGGGCATGAGAGGGAAGCAGTGGTTGAGAGGGGAGTGAGACAGGATTGTAGTCTAATCCTGATGTTATTAATCTGTATATTGAGCAAGCAGTAAAGGAAACAAAAGAAAAATTTGGAGTATGAATTAAAATCCAAGGAGAAGAAATAAAAACTTTGAGATTTGCAAATGACATTGTAATTCTGTCAGGGACAGGAAAGGACCAGAAAGAGCACTTGAATGTAATGGACAGTGTCTTGAAAGGAGGATATAAGATGAACATCAACAAAAGCAAAACGAAGATAATGGAATGTAGTCGAATTAAATCAGGTGATGTTGATGGAATTAGATTAGGAAATGAGACACTTAAATTAGTAATGAGTTTTGCTCTTTGGGGAGCAAAATAACTGATGATGGTTGAAGTAGAGAGGATATAAAATGTAGACTGGCTATGGCCAGGAAAGCATTTCTGATGAAGAGAAATTTGTTAACATTGAGTGTAGATTTAAGTGTCAGGAAGTCTTTTCTGAAAGTATTCGTATATGGCATGTAGTCAGGTATGGATGTGAAACATGTACAAAAAATAGTTTAGACATGAAGAGAATAGAAGCTTTTGAAATGTGGTGCTACAAGAGAATGCTCAAGATTAGATGGGTAGATCAAATAACTAATGACCCCCCTGCGGGTCCGGGGATTAGAATAGGCCCGAGGTATTCCTGCCTGTCGTAAGAGGCAACTAAAAGGAGTCCATCCCCCTCACGGGGGTAGTTAGCGCCTGCGTCCAGAGACGGACGGTTCCACGACCTATAATTGTGGTCTTTTTGGTTTTTCACTTCTCGTTTCTTCCTTCCTTTGGTTGGTTCCTTTCTTTGTTCTTCTCCACCTCACTGTCTTCCTTACTCTATCCCTTGACTTCTTCTCCTTGCCTTCTCATTGCCTTTTTCTCTTTGCCTTCTCATTGCCTTCTTCTCCTTGCCTTCTCATTGCCTTCTTCTCCTTGCCTTCTCATTGCCTTCTTCTCCTTGCCTTCTCTGGTCTCCGCCTCGGCGTTTGAGACAGTCTGTCCTCTTTCTCCCTCTCTCTCTTCTTTTTCCTCTTCTTCCTTCCTCCCTGTGCGTGCCTGAAGGCCGACCCACGCGTTCGCACGCGTAGCCGGTGACGGGGTAACGCGTAATTCCCCGCCCTGGGTAGACATGTAAGGCACGCGCGTACCCCCTGGTAAAGGCCAGGCCCGGGGAGGGGTGATTGCCTGAGCTGATACCTTCTGACCATGCCGATTGGTCCCTCCGTCTGTTTCTCGGGAGGTGTGACCTGAGGTGTAAACATTCACCTAAGGCGGGAGTGCCCTCTGAGAGGGTCCCCACAAGGAAGGAGCGCGCCATCGGAGACGCTGGCAATCATGGGGGATTCCTCCGCAATGGATTTCACTCCATCTCTCTCGACTTCTGCCCAAAAACGGAAACGTGACCAGCCACCAGTGACAAAAGTACTACCGCCTGCCCCACAGTTCCTCGTCGTTTCTCGATCTGAGGACGGAAAGGATTTTACCTCTGTCAACCCTTTCGTTATCCAGAAGGGCGTAGATGCCACAGCCGGATCTGTCAAATCTTGTACCAGGTTGCGTAACGGTACCTTATTACTAGAAACTGAGAGCGCCTTTCAGGCACGAAAACTGCTTCGGGCCACACTCCTGTACACGTTCCCTGTCCGGGTGGAGGCCCACCGAACTTTGAATTCGTCTTGTGGTGTAGTCTATACTAGCTCCCTCGACGGATTGACTGACGAGGAGGTTCAATCTTTCCTCGCTGAGCAGGCCGTGACGGCTGTCCATAGGGTCATGAAAAAGGTGAACAATGACCTTGTACCGACCCGGACACTTTTCTTGACCTTCGATAGTGTTAAGCTGCCATCGCGCATCAAGGCGGGCTACGAGGTTATTTCTGTTCGCCCCTATGTCCCGACACCTACACGCTGCTACCAGTGTCAGCATTTCAATCACACTCGACAGTCTTGTTCCAAAGCGGCTAAATGTGTCACTTGTGGCAGGGATGCCCATGAGGGTGACTGTCCACCTCCGTCTCCTCGTTGTGGGAACTGTCAGGGTGACCATGCCGCATCCTCCCGCGACTGTCCTGTCTGTAAGGAAGAACGCTGTATCCAAGAAATTCGGGTCAAAGAGAAAGTGTCCACCTCGGCTGCTCGCAAGCTATTAGCTAGTAGGAAGCCCACGCTGCTCCCAGCGGGGAAATACGGTACTGTCCTCACCTCTCCTCGGACTACCCGGGAGGTGGCAACCCAGACATGCGATCTGACCTTCAGCACCACGGTCGTCCGTTCGGCCAGTGCTACGATCACGCGGTCGACGTCTCCTCTTCCTCCCATCACTCCACAGACACCAGCCCCTTCATCAGCTTCTGCTAAGACGAAGACCCAGAAGTCCGATGCACGGGCCTTCAAGAAGGAACCATCCCGTGCAGACTTCCTATGTACCTCGACCTCCCAGCCTTCGACCAGTACTTCCACCAAACGTCCTTCCAAGAAGGCTCATAGGAAGCACATTTCTCCTTCTCCGCCACGGCACATTTCTTCTCCTGCGCCACCCAGCGGTTGCCGCCCCAGGCCGTCATCCGTTTCGCCTGGCCGCACCGCTGGTAGCCGAACATCTGGCCATTCACCGGCGGAGGAAGCTCCCCCTCCCGGCCATCCTCCCAAGATGGCCGATGAACCTATAGACCCAATGGACGATGACTGTCCGCCTACTGATAGTGGCGGCAGTGCTCGCTCGAAGCCAGGCCCTCAGCGGCCTTCGAGGTGACCCCTTCCTTCTTCCTCCTTTTCTTACGATGGCACTTATTCACTGGAATATTCGCAGCATTCGCTCCAACCGAGAGGACTTGAAGTTGTTGCTCCGCTTGCACCGTCCGCTCGTCGTAGCCCTCCAGGAAATGAAGCTAAGCCCATGCGATCAAATTGCCTTGGCACGCTACACCTCTGTGCGTTTTGACCTACCCGCTGTGGTAGGTATCCCAGCTCATGGAGGAGTTATGTTGCTGGTCCGGGATGATATTTACTACGATCCCATCACGTTGCACACCGGCCTGCAGGCAGTTGCCATCCGCATTACTCTCCCCACTTTTACATTCTCCATTTGTACCCTTTACACTCCATCGTCATCTGCCGTTACCAGGGCAGACATGATGCAACTTATTGCTCAGCTACCTGCACCATTTCTGTTAACTGGAGACTTCAATGCCCACCATCCCCTTTGGGGCTCTCCAGCATCCTGCCCGAGGGGCTCCCTGTTAGCAGACCTTTTCAACCAGCTCAATCTTGTCTGCCTCAATACTGGCGCCCCTACTTTTCTTTCGGACACATCTCACACTTATTCCCATTTTGACCTCTCTTTATGTACTCCCCAACTTGCACGCCGGTTTGAGTGGTATGCCCTTTCTGATACATATTCGAGTGACCACTTCCCGTGTGTTATCCATCTCCTGCAGCATACCCCCTCTCCGTGCTCCTCTAGTTGGACCATCTCCGAGGCAGACTGGGGGCTCTTCTCTTCCAGGGCGACCTTTCAGGATCAAACCTTCACAAGCTGCGATCGTCAGGTCGCACACCTCACGGAAGTCATTCTCGCTGCTGCTGAATATTCCATCCCTCACCCTACTTCTTCTCCACGTCGCGTTCCGGTTCCCTGGTGGACCGCAGCATGTAGAGACGCTTTACGTGCTCGTCGACGTCCTTTACGCACCTTTAAACGCCACCCTACAGTGGCGAATTGTATCAATTATAAACGATACGTGCTCAGTGTCGTCGTATTATTAAAGAAAGCAAGAAAGCCAGCTGGGCTGCTTTCACAAGCACCTTCAACAGTTTTACTCCTTCTTCTGTTGTCTGGGGTAGCCTGCGCCAGCTATCTGGCACTAAGGTCCACTCACCAGTTTCTGGCTTGACGGTCGCGAATGACGTCCTTGTGGCCCCTGAGGATGTCTCCAATGCCTTCGGCCGCTTTTTCGCAGAGGTTTCGAGCTCCGCTCATTACCACCCTGCCTTCCTCCCCCGCAAACAGTCAGAGGAGGCTAGGCCACCTAACTTCCGCTCCTCGAATCGTGAAAGTTATAATGCCCCATTCACCATGCGGGAACTCGAAAACGCACTTGGCCGATCATGGTCCTCCGCTCCAGGGCCTGATTCTATTCATATTCAGATGCTGAAGAACCTTTCTCCTGCGGGTAAAGGTTTTCTTCTTCGTACATACAATCGCATCTGGATTGAGGGACATGTTCCCGCATGCTGGCGCGAGTCTATTGTTGTCCCGATTCCTAAGCCGGGGAAGGACAAGCACTTGCCTTCCAGTTATCGACCTATCTCGCTTACCAGCTGTGTCTGTAAAGTGATGGAGCGAATGGTTAACTCTCGATTGGTTTGGCTGCTCGAGTCTCAACGCCTACTTACCATTGTACAATGTGGATTTCGTAGGTGCCGGTCTGCTGTTGACCATCTGGTTACCTTGTCGACCTTCATTATGAATAACTTCTTGCGGAAGCGCCCGACCGTGGCTGTGTTCTTTGATTTGGAAAAGGCTTACGCCACCTGTTGGAGGGCGGGCATTCTCCGCACCATGTATACATGGGGACTTCGCGGTTGCCTCCCTCTTTTTATTCGTTCCTTTTTAATGGATTGACAGTTCAGGGTACTTGTGGGTTCTGTCCTGTCAGACACCTTTCGCCAGGAGAATGGGGTGCCACAGGGCTCAGTTTTGAGCGTCGCTCTCTTCGCCAGCGCGATCAATCCAATAATGGATTGCCTCCCAGCTGATGTATCAGGCTCCTTTTTCGTGGACGATTTTACCATCTATTGCAGCGCGCAGTGTACACGTGTCCTGGAGCGCTGTCTTCAGCATTCTCTTGACCGTCTTTACTCCTGGAGTGTCGCCAATGGCTTCCGTTTTTCTGCCGAGAAGACGGTCCGTATTATCTTCTGGCGATACAAAGAGTTTCTCCCACCGTCCTTACGACTCGGTCCCGTTGCTCTCCCAATCGTGGAGACAACCAAATTTTTAGGCCTTACATTTGAAAGGAAACTTAGCTGGTCTCCACATGTGTCATATTTGGCCGCCCGTTGTACCCGTTCTTTAAATGTCCTCCGTGTTCTCAGTGGTATGTCGTGGGGAGCGGATCGAACCGTCCTACTTCGTCTATATCGGTCGATTGTCCGCTCCAAGCTGGATTATGGAAGCTTCGTATACTCCTCTGCACGGCCATCCATCTTACGCCGCCTTAACTCCATACAACATCGGGGTTTACGACTTGCGATCGGAGCATTTTATACTAGTCCCGTAGAGAGTCTTCATGCTGACGCTGGCGAAATGCCACTCACCTACCGGCGCGATATACTGCTTTGTCGGTATGCCTGTCGGCTACTGTCAATGTCCGACCATCCGTCTTATCGTTCCTTTTTTGATGACTCTCTCGACCATAAATACGGGTTGTAGGTCTCTGCCCTGCTACCCCCTGGAGTTCGCTTTCGTCGCCTCCTTCAACACCTTAATTTTTCACTCCTTGCAACCTTTCGAGTGGGCGAGAGCCACACGCTACCTTGGCTCCAGGCTCAGGTCCGCGTTCACCTTGACTTCAGCTCGCTCCCAAAAGAGGTTACCCCCGGTTCGGTCTACCACTCCCGTTTTGTGGAACCTCGTTCGAAGTTCATCAATATGACTTTCATTTATACAGATGGCTCTAAGACCAATGACGGGGTCGGGTGTTCTTTTATTGTCGGGGCACAAAGTTTCAAATACCGGCTCCATGGCCATTGTTCGGTCTTCACAGCTGAGCTCTTTGCCCTCTACCAGGCTGTTCTTTACATCTGCCGCCACCGACATTCTGCTTATGTCATCTGCTCCGATTCCCTGAGCGCCATCCAGAGCCTCAGTGATCCGTATCCGGTTCACCCTTTCGTGCACTGGATCCAACGCTCTCTTCGGCAGCTGGTGGATGTCGGTTCTCCGGTTAGCTTTATGTGGGTCCCTGGCCATGTCGGTATCCCTGGGAATGAAGCTGCAGATGCCGCGGCCAAGGCTGCGGTCCTCCAGCCTCGGACAGCTTCTTGTTGTGTCCCTTCGTCAGATTTTAGCAGGGTTATTTGTCGGCGCATTTTATCGCTGTGGCATGCCGATTGGGCTGCCCTTACAGCCAACAAGCTTCGGGCCTTGAAACCTCTTCCCGTGGCTTGGACGTCCTCCTCACGCCCTTCTCGGTGGGAGGAGGTAGTTTTGGCCCGGTTAAGAATTGGACACTGCCGGTTCAGCCATCGCCATCTGCTGACGGCTGCGCCGGCGCCGTTCTGCCCATGTGGGCAATTGCTGACGGTCCGCCACATTTTACTGTTCTGTCCAGATTTTAATGCACTGCGTCTCGATCTTAACATGCCATGTACTTTAGATGCCGTTTTAGCGGATGACCCACGAGCAGCTGCTCGTGTTCTTCGTTTTATCAATTTGACAAACCTCACTAAGGACATTTGATGATGCTGTTTTTTAATCCTATGCCTGTCAGTCTGTCTTTTATCGTGTTTTCCCTTTTAGTTGTTGTTTTAAACTTGTGCCTCGCGGTGCATTCTTAACGTCGTCAGGGTGCTAATGACCATTGAAGTTGTGCGCCCTAAAACCACAATTGGTTGATAGGACACATTCTGAGGTATCAAGGGACCACCAATTTAGTGTTGGAAGGAAGCATGGTGGGTAAAAATCATAGAGGAAGACAAATAGATGAATACACTAAGCTGATTCATAAGGATGTAGGTTGCAGTAGTTACTTGGAGATGAAGAAGCTTGCACAAGATAGAGTAGCATGGAGAGCTGCATCAAACCAGTCTCTGGACTGAAGACCACTGGCAAGATTATAGAAAATGTACAGAGTAATTTTTGTTGTTTAATTCTACTAGAATTGAGTTCAAAGGATCATATGTTGCCTTCTCAGTAGAGAAGTCTTTACAGAAGGCAAACTGAGCAGTTGGAAGGTTGTTCTCAAAATGATCGCTAAGTACTCTGTTGTAAGATACCTTTCTAAATGTTTTTGATTACATGGGATGGAGGAAGATTAGACCATAATTAGAGGTCAGTCGCTGATCACCAATTTTGTATACTGAAGCTACTCTTGCATCTTTTAAGTCCTTATTTATTGACTGGTGACAAAGGTTAAGCCTTGCCCACTTAGATAATCAAAAGTACAATATCCTGCTCCACATCTCATGTGAGGGTATACTCTCGCCCTGATGCATTGGCTTAATGCCTCTCTGGCTCGGCTCAGCCTCACTTATTGGTCACCACTAACCAGAGGAAGGCCATCGAGCAGTTATGTGGATCCTAAAGGCTACAAGTACCTGCCAGAATTGGGCTGTATTTTGAGCAGAGGTCTGCAGTGTCAAACTCACTGAAATGCAGTGTTCGGATTGCAAGACAGATTTGTTTTGCCTCTGCTTGTTATGTCCTCCCTTAATATAGCACTTAGAAAACTGTTCTTGTTCATCATGAGATTGCATAGTAATTTTGATAATTTTTATAGCAATGTATTTCCAATTTTAAGGAAGGTAACATCACTCAGTGTATTAAAATTTTCACCTAACTTCAAGATGGTATCAGCATCTAAAGGCTCTTCTGTAGTGTGTAGTTTTATCAGTTGTTAGGTCCTGTGCATTTAGTGACAAGTAAATAGTTTTCATTATAAATTTAAAAAAAAAATGTGGTTTGATTCACAGTGACATAGAATTGATCCACAATCACTTTCACAGATTCAAGACACAAGAATGATACATACAACTTAAGACCATTCATATTGTTCCATGTTGCAAAGAGCTTCATGCACCGTTAAGCTATTGAACAATAACATAATACAGGACATTTTTCCTCAAACCCTCCAGAACATTGTGTGAGTCAATACAACACTAGGGTGACTTCTAATTTTATACTCTACAACAGATGTAATTTATAAAATATTTCTTGTGAAAACGTATTTCTTTAAAGGTTTTATAAGAATGACAGCTGTTGATAACATTTATAAAATGTAGAATTTATTAGGTCTCTTCTTGTTATACTGGGAGGTCGGTTACATATCGGTATTATAAAAAATAAAAGAAATATGTTACTATTTATATGTTTTGTCTGCATTTAAAATTGTATGTTTAAAATAATGATAAGCAGTATAGTTTTGTTTTTAGAGCATTTGTTGTTAATTATTTTCAAACTAATGTTTATAGTGTACCCTTGCTGTATGTGAATATATCAGTACATAAATGAAGAAATATATTTACGACAAAATTTTGCCCAACAAGTGGAAAACTCTCTGCACCTGGACAGTTAAACATAATATAATTTATTAATGAAAGTGAATCCAAATCCAGCGAGAATTTAGGTGGTATCACATATTTCGTTATATAAACAAAAATTGCACCAGATTCTGATTTATTAGAAGCTGTTTGTGCCTGTAGATGTATAATATTCTTGATAGGTGTTTTCCTATGCTAGGGAGGCAGGATTAACAGCTAAACCAATTTAGCGCATGCTGTGATATCTTTCCTAGGTCATCAGGTTTCTGTCAGTGGCATTAAGATTGATAATGACTGCACCAAAGCCATTCATAATTTTCTGTCCCTCGGGATACCTGGCTCTTTTACAACACTCCCATGCTATCCCCCAGTTTGACTTTTAGGGGTGGAGGATTGAGCCTTGCAAACTATCAATAGGTAATCAAAAGCACAACGTAACTTCTTTGCTGGTCACTAAACAATGGTCTGCTTAGTGTCCTGTAAGCAGGCATGTGTGTGTCATGGTGTATTGATCAAATGTCACTCTGGCTTGTCTCAGCTTCAGTTGTTGCTTACTGTTAACAAGAGGAAGGCTATCGAGTAGCTATGAGTGGCTGTTATGTAGGTCCTGAAAGCTACAAGCACCTGCCCAAATTAGGCCATATTTTTAGTGGAGATGTGCACTGCCAAACTCACTTGGCTGAGTAACATGATGCTTGAATTGCAATATGTTCTTGGTTCACCCATACTGTTTGTCTCTGGAGATACATGGGCTGAGGAGAGCAGCAGAAGCATATGGACTTGTTTGGTGAGCATCTTAGTCTGTGCTGTAGGGCGCTGCTTGTGCTCTGTGGTTTAGCTAACTCACTTGCAAAGGAGTCTTTACTGGTTAGTTACATTCTTGAAATTTGTTTTACCTAACAATTATTTACATCTGTGGCATTTACCCCTTGTGCATTGTGGACAGTTCATGAAGATTGCAAGCTCTGTCTGCAGCACATGTTCATCATGCAGGCAAGTTCAATTTCCTTGTCTTATTTGAGACCACTGCGGAGCTGTGCTTCTAATTGTATTTATATACCTTTCTATCAAATTGCCAAGAGTGCAAGTTAAACATTAATAAGAATTTACCTATTGGTGTTATACATGTTTTACTTGATTGGGGCTCAACCCAAATGTGTAATTTGGTATACTGCTGGCACTGGCTTGGGTAAAAATATTCTGTCAGTGCAAGTCGACTGAACATTTTGTTGTTCATGTGTTTAATAGTGTTTTCTTAATTGAAAAACTGGTTGCAAGGCTAATTGTAAAACAAATTATCATTGCTCACTGTTATCACGTGGGCATCATATCCTGAATTTTTCTTGTACATATTTCGTCATTTCCAACTTCTCTTACAGTGTGGGTATCTGGTTCAAGGTTTGCAACCATATGCATTACTGCAGTTGATAGGATCTAATTTCTTGAATTACACTTGTGCATATTTTTATTATTGCTCACTGTTCTGTTAGTGTTTTCTGATAGAGGTTCACTGTCTGACCTGAGGCGATGATAAAACCTTATTTTGCATTACTTTTATTATTATGTAATTTGGCTAATGAAGACTCATATTTTTTTTTTCTTTTTTAATGCATATATGTTTGTCAAATACAGGCAGAAGCTGAGACAATGGCGAGCTTAAAGTTAACTGATTTTATGTTGTACAAGTTCAAATTGTAAAATTCTCTTACCCCATTGATTGTACAGATTGAGGTTCTCATGTGACAGATGTTACATTTTATTACCCAGCTCCATATCACTCAGAGTTCCTCATTGGTTACACTGTTTTGAAGATAATGAGACTCCATCACAGCCAGATGAGTTGCTAGATTTTATTGATCTAATGATTTTTATAACCTCTCTAATGGATGAGTTGGCTAATCTAATGTCTGGTGTTGGAGGATTCAAAGGACCATTTTATCTCATGTTTTCAGGTACTTTTAGGGAGAATTTATTGAAAGTAATAGTAGCCAATGATTTTAATTTTGTATCATTTGTTGTGTTGCTTCTACCATCTAAGATTTCAAAAATATTTATTTTACTGAGTTTATTCGGTTCGTGTCCAATAATTCTCCAAATTCTCCTTCCCTTGTTCTAAAATTTTCAATTATTTCTGTTTTGTTCGTGATTTTTTGCATTTTGGTGACACACTGAAGAATTTTCAATACTGCCTGTAATGCTTCCTGAGCTTGAATTGAGCTAATCCATTGCAGTAAATAAATCTCTCTCTTCCTCTCGCTGTTGCTGGTGGCTGAATTTTATGAGCAATAGTTATTAACAAAATTACTCTCTTCTTAGTACAAGATATTTTGATCCCAGATGTTTGACACTCATTATCTTAGTTTCCACAGTGAATCTCTCTGACCTTTCATAAAGTAAAACTGGGCTCAAAATGTTGTAATAATATTATTGGGAAATAATTAAATTCCTCATGTACTAGGTGTCTTTGGTAAACTTCTTCCCATCCTCATCCTGTAAACTGTCTCTCAGTAGTGTCACTGATTTGGCATTTACAATTCTGTGAAATGTTATTTTTGTTTTCTTGATGGTGATACTTCATTGCTGTGATTTGACAATTGTGGTTAGCTAAACCATTTACTACGGGGATCATATTTATTTCATTAAATACATACATTAAAAGGTAGGTTTCGGCAGTGAGGAGGAGTGCAATTGATCAAAGTGGTGCACCACCAGCCCGTTGGCCATAAGAACATACAAAACTGGACTCCCCAGTGGCAGACAATAGTGGCCAGTATCATTTTGGGCCGGACTGATAATTCCAAGTGGCCAGGCCAGATGAACCTGACTGCTGCAGGTACAGTGCAGCCACAGAAGGTGGAGGAGTGTATGTGGCTGCCGGCTGTGGAGCAAATCAGGTGGGCTCTGCTCTCCAGCAAGCGTGAAGTGATAGGTGCTCAGAAAATAGAGAAGTGTGACAGCCAGCGAAGAATCCACAACAAACTTTTTCATTTGGGACTTGAGAGTATGAACCAGTCATTCTGCCTTGCCATTTGATTAAAGGTGAAATGTCAGAGCCATAACATGATGAATGCCATGACAGGAACAAAACAGTTGAAAGATCTGAGAAATGAAATGAGGCCCATTGTTGGAAACTAAGGTACAAGGCAACCTATCAATTGAAAAAACACTCAAAAGTGTATGAATTGTGACTCGCTGATGCTGACTCACACCAGATAATGTAAGGAAACTGGGAAATTGCATTCACAACCAAGAGCTAATAGGAATTCAAGAAGGGACCCACAAAGTCTATACAAATGCAGTCCCATCTATGGTGTGGAGTGAGCTGGGAGGAAGAGATGCCCTGGGACCTGCCTTTCATCAGGCACAGTACTCACAAGCTGGGACAAACTGGACAGTTTCACCATCAACCCATGGTCAAAAAACATGTCTCCTAGCCATTGGTTTAGTGTGTGAAGCTTCCCAATGGCCCTGGTGGAAAAGGCGTATTACTCCACAACCATAACATGGCAGGAATGACTACTCTGGGAGAGGGGTCTTCTGTGGACAAGAGCAAAACACCGTCAAAAACAGAGAGGTGATACCATAAATAAAAATAGTTGTGCAGGGGTCTGAAGCCTGACCCGGCAGTGTAGCTGACTGACTGTTGAACAAACTGAATCACCTGGTGGAGAACCAGGCTGGTGGCAATGGCAGCTGCTGTGTACGAGCTCATAATTGGAAAACCCATGATCATGGCCTGAATTTAAATATCAAGCTGGAAGGAAAACTATTCTTCATGATCAAAGTCAGGATCTGGACCCACTGAAAGGTAGCAAGATTTGTCCATATTGGCATGTTTAGACATAGGTTGAAAATGGACTTTGTAATTGCAGTGAAACCAGAACAGTGTCCAGTGTTGTAGGTGGTCAGCTGTCTTGTGAGGCAAGGAAGTGTGAGGGTTAAGCAAGGAAACCAAGGGTTTATGATCAGTAATAGAGTGACACTGGGAGCAATTAAAAAAATCATGAAATTTCTGGAGATCATAGACTATGGCAAGAGTCTTTTTTCCACCTGAGAATACGCTACTGGGCTGGAGTGAGAGATTTAGAGGTGAAAGCAACAGGTTGTTCAGAGCCATCAGCATATCAGTGGGCTGGGACCGTGCTGAGGCCATACTGTGAGGTATCAGTTGCCAAAATTATATGCTAGTCTGAAGAGAACATAGCTGGACAAGGGGCTGAGATTAGATTGGATATCAGCATTTGAAAAGTGTGTTCACAATCTGGGCTCCAGCAAAAAGGTACATTCTTGCATAACAAGGCATGCAGCAGGTAGGCCAATGTGGCTGCTCCAGACAGGAATTTATGGTAGTAAGCTGTCTTGTCAAGGTAGGCCTGAAATAAATAAAAGAAGATTGAAAAAACTGAAATTTCATGAAGTTACACTGTAAGCATGGGACTGTTAGACAGAAAACAAAGTGCACAAATTTTTTCAAGTGATTGGACTTGGAGGGCCCATGACAACAATATCAATCCAGATAATTAATGCAACCCACAACAGGAATAGTCAACTGCTCTAAAAACCTTTGGGAAATAGCAGGGGTGCTAGCCCCATGAAAAGGAAATTGCAAACATTGATAGAGATCAAAAGAAGTATTTAAAATCAGAACTGACTGAGACTCTTTGTCCACAGAAACCTGCAGATGCATTTGAGGCAAACCAATTTTAGAAAAGTACTGGTCCCGATATTCTTGCCAACAGTTCCTCCTAGCTTGGGAGAGGATACGTAGCCATGATCATCTCAACACCATCATCAGCAATCACAAAAAATGTAATGGAATGAAAAACTGACTTGTAAGAGGTAGATACTGTAAATTATTGCAACAGCACGATGTTCTGTTTGTTATAACTAACCAGTTTCTGCGTGACCACTTGGTGAAAAACACTTAATTCAATAAACAACTTGGGAGGAGACACAAGCATTGGAGTCACACAGTGTATGTCCATGTTCATACGCTGAGCACCGTGAAGCAAAAAACACACAGAGGAAATGTGGTCTTTCTGTTGGCAACTGTTACAAGTAGCCCAGTGCTTAGGGCATGATGAATATTCATGTTGGAGAAAAAAGGGGACAAGATAGAAGCAGAGAACACTAATGCTGGCACTGTGGTGGTCGCAGCTGCTTGGGCTGGCCTTGGTTTTCTCGGTGCTGGGCCTGCATGTTTACTGCCGCCAAGCTATCTGTTCAAATGGCTCTGAGCACTATGGGACTTAACATCTGTGGTCATCAGTCCCCTAGAACTTAGAACTACTTAAACCTAACTAACCTAAGGACATCACACACATCCATGCCCGAGGCAGGATTCGAACCTGCGACCGTAGCGGTCACACAGTTCCAGACTGAAGCGCCTAGAATCGCTCGGCCACTCCGGCCGGCAAGCTATCTGTCATCCTAGTGGGCACAACTTGTGGCATTACTACCACATCCCTCCATGCTTCAGTTTGGTCACCCGCTACCTGAAAAACTTCAAAAGATTGTGCTATTTGCAAAATGTATGCCAATTGCGGGATTTCACAGAGTAAAACCTTCTGGCACACTTCCTTGTCCGGAGCTGGACAGAAAACTGTGTCACACTCCATAGAGTCTGCATAAGAATCATTATAAGTATCAGTAACAAACTGGCATTTATGGCTAAAACCATGAAGTATGGCTGCCTGGCCCTGTATGACTGGTTCAGTTTCTTGCAGCATTGTTAGAATTCACCTTCATGTCGCTATGACATACATTCATTTGTGATGGTAGTTGGACAATAACCTGCACAAATGATCAAAAGTAAGAGCTGCTGATTCTTTTAATGAGGCAGGCTGACACAGTAATTGAATGATGCACCTTAGGGGGTATCCATGAGAGGAATAAGGCTTTACACAAATTCAAATCTGTCGCACCAAAAGCCAAAAATTGCTGCCTGAGTCTTTTTTTCCAAAAGCTTCCTGATCTTCAGCTAAATCATCATGTGGAGTGAGTGGACAGACCAGTGGAACGGAACCCTGTCTGTTGATGGAAGATGAGAAAGTGGTCATTGCGAAGCAAGCTGTTCAATCAGGGTCAGTAGCACTGCGTCCATAACAACTAAACCAGATGAAACCGCACAAGATTGCACATACGGAAACCAGCCCATCTTCATCACCAACTGTGTAGTAACAGGGCAATACATGAATCCAATCCAAGTACCACAAATATGGCATTGTTCATAAACCTCTGAACAATAATGGAAATAACCTTACATGACTCCACACACAAGACAAAGGTATCATACAGAAAGTGCAACATAAGTGATAAAGAGAACAACTGATGTGAGCAATAAAAACTAAAAGAATATAGTGAGGGTGAGTCAGCACTGCTCTGCATGTATATAGGCATGAGTCACTGGTAAACAGCATGGCAGAGACCACGTCAAATGTGCACGCTTCCCACAGGTGGCCTCTAGTGGCCAGCCCATGCTGTTACAGTTGGCAGTTGATTTAAGTCCACATGTGCAGTGACAGTAAACTCAGTGCGCTCACACTCACATGCACTAGTAGCAGGATACGACAGGTACTGTCTTTTATTTATTGCCTAACAATGCTTCACTGACTGTTAATAACCAAATACTGAATGAAGGCTTGGCAGACCTGACCCTTGCTGCCAACAATGCTGCCTCTCTACTTGCTGCATGCAGAACTGTTGAAAGTTTCAGGTTATTTTAATCACACAATAATCTGTTATCTTACAGGACATATGCTGCAACTGCCAATTCTGTGTGCACTACTTCATATTTTACACATGAAGTTTGTGCTTGATTCGGCTACTAGAGGCCACCCCACATGCTAATACAACAGCAGTTGTGTGCACAGCCTGTCAGCTGTGCCCCCTCTTGGAAATTAGGGCTGCAGGGCCTGGAGCACAAGGCTCTGCCAGCCATTTATGAACTGCTAATTGTATTGTACATTGTCTTCCATGTGTGTGTACTGTTCAAGCAATAAATTACAACGTTCTTGGGTTGGAAGACTTTTTGGCATTGAGGATGGTATTCACCTCCATGTGTTTGACTTCAATCATTGGTCCCTTGAATTTAATTTCCGTGGAGGTAGTGCTTAAATCTCTTCTCGAGTGATTGCAGGCACTGACAATTGCTATTTCCAGTTTAACGACTGCATTGGATCAATTTGCAGTGCCACCAGTGATATATCCACCACCATTCCCTGCAGGAGAAGACAGGGACGCTTAAAAAAAAAAAAAAAAAAAAAAAAAAAACCACAACAACAACATGCAGCGTCGTGGATTTCGTCTTTCTTGTATCAGTTGCGTCAACCTGTCCCCGTACAAAACCCTTCAACTCCTTCTTTCAGTCAGATGTGTGAGTTACTTTCTGCCTTTCACTGCAAAAATGTATAGTTGCTGCGTATGTGGAGATTTACTGCGGTCAAAAGTGCCCGAAACAGTCATACAGAACATGGACAGCAGAAATACATTGACTTAGCCATTGTTGTAATTTCATGACAAATGTTTATAAGGACTAGGGATCCTATGTAGATCAAGTGGTTCGTGATGCAATCATACTATTTGCTCTTGGTAGGGAAGTTCAAGAGTGGGATATACAGTGTGAAAATCCTATGCTTTCAGAAGTATTGAACGTAGCTCACTCAGTCAATTGAAGTTTTATGGGCTGCACGTAGTTAGATAGAAGCCTGGTCTGCAGTTTCAGAAATCAGTTTCTCTCATCCCTTCCAGCCTTCAGTCAGTTTGCAATGGAATGTAGATGCTATTGCAGCAGTCCAGCAGATGTCTCAGAATTGTATAGGTAATCTACACATCACATCACAACAGTGACAACCTCCTGTTCCGCTACCTTAATGGCCATACTGATTCACTCAACACAAATGGACTGTGTTTCCCAAATGCTGGGCAACATGTAATAGGTGCCATAACATAGGACACATTGCTTCTGTATGTAACTCCTTCCCAAACCTGAGTGAGCGTGAAACGAACATGGATGTGAACCATGTGTCACTGATGATAGTATCTCAAAGTAAGTTATACACTGAAGTGTGTTCGTTTAGCAAAGCACTGAAAATGCTGATGGATGCAGGAGCAGCAGTGACATCGGTGAATTCAGACTTATATGGATTTGGGTTCTACCCCTCTGACTCCAGTGTCACAGAGGCTGGTGAGTTATAACAAGTAACAGATTCTCATTCTTGGACAGTTCCTGCACCTGTGACTTACAATGCTATGGTTTGTTCATTAACACCCTAGTTGTGAAAACGCTTACACTGAAAATCTGTTGGTTTTAGACACTTTTAAACAGTATGGAATTTCCATCAATGATGAAGTGCATTTGTTTCCTGATTGAATTCCATTTCAACAGTTAGATGCAATTTGTGCCAAATTTTCCTCTATTACCAAGAAACAGTTGGCCCGTCCCCGTCTTTTCCACACCCACCTGGTACTGGTAACTTTACAAGGAAAAGCAGAGCAACTTATTGCATTCATTCCAGGCTGCATCTACTATTTAGATGACTTAGTAGTGTCTGGTGTCTCTCCAAAGGAACTTTTGCAGAACATTTGTGCTCTATTTTATGTTTTACTGTCTGCAGGGTTGAAGTGCAGTTTTTCAACTATCCATTATTTATTTAGGTTTTGAAGTGTCATATGTTGGCATAAACTATTGTGACAGCATATTGATGCTGTTGCCTCATGCCACACATTACATACATCAAGAAATTCCAGGCATTATTAGGCAAAGTTGAGTACTACTACAAATTTAAACCAGATGCTGCTACTGTGGAACAACCATTCCATGCATTATTAACCATGCGGCAGGCGCGCTTAAGATTGTTGCGTCAGCGGGCGCGTGCGTCACTTAGTGCCGCCTACATTTAAAAGCATAAAAAGCAGTTTTTTTTAATTTTCTGGTGGAATTAATTATTTATTGTTTATCACATCATCTTAACAACAACTTTCATTATGGTCTGCATACATATATCCAAGGTGCATGGGAAAATTAAAATTGTTACAGAATATCTGACATATGTTTTCAGGATATTTCCTAAGCGCTACTTTAATAACAGATTCTAAATAAATTATAACCACAGATATGATTTGATTGTTTACCATTGTTAAAGCAAGTTTTACAAAAACGGCTAATATGTATAAATACTTTCTAGTAATAATAAAGAATAAGGCAGTCAGTAAATACATATCAAGAATCACACACTTTCTTCCTCTGGAGAAGCTCTGCAATCATTACATGTGACAACATTGTGGCAATGTTGCTTGCAAACAAATCTTTTGCAAGTGACAGTAGTTTCATTTTTTTTTTTACCACCACAAAGATGGCACCTCCCACACCTTCTTACGGTCTCATCGTGATTGGCAGAAATTGTTTGATGCGGTGACAGAAATCCTTGAATATCTCGTGGTAGAGTAGAGAGCTGAGCCCTTTCTTTCAAATGGAAGTTCGAGCCAAGGCCAGGTTTGTTTGGTAGGTTCTTCTTCTGAATCTTTTCTCTGGATTGTTTGCAAAAAACAAACCGCAGGAATTTATCACAGCAATATCCAGATAACGAAAAAATAATTCTAAGGGCCATCTTCTTGTGGTCCTTTGTGTACAGTAGGATGTACACATATAATCCACAGTATCGACTCCACCTTTTGTTGCATTGTAGCCCAAATTTACAACAGACTTGGCTGTAGTGGTGTCGATTTCAGCAGTTTCCTGCATTGACGACAGGAAAAGCACAGCCTTGTTCCTTTTTGTTTGGCACAAAACAAGACAGAAGTCAACTTGAAATTCGAAAAGACAATTTCCAATTTCTCGCAATCTGTTGGGCAAAAATTCCGGAGGAATTTCCTTCTTGTTCTTTTTCAATGTTCCAATGAACGTTAGCCCATTTTCTAAAAGATGCTGGGCTACAGGGTAACTACTGCAGTAGTTGTCCATAGTTACATTCCTGTGAGTTCCCTTGATTGCCCCAACCAATCTCTTCACAATATCCATTGACTGATTTGATGCAACATATTGTCCAGGATTCTGTCTGCCGCAGTATACTCCAAAATTAAAAGTATAAAATGTCTTGCTATCGTACAATGCATACAATTTCAATCCATACTTAGCAGGCTTATTGGGCATGTACTAAACAAAACCACAACGTCCGCAAAATGGGACAAGCATTTCTTCTATGGTTGTGAACTCCCCTAGACTGTAGTTATTTCTGCAGTTGCTCAGAAATGCTGAGTGGAGGTTGCGTGTAGCAGCAAGTTTATCAGTTGCTAGTCGATCTTTTCTTGTAGAAGTATCGTCAAACCTGAGTGACTGGAGCAAGAACAGAAAGCGCTTGTAGCTAAATGCTGCCCTTAGAATAATCATTCCTGTTCCATTTGATGCCCACAGCTCTAATACATTTGTGCGTCCTTTTTGTACAGCAATAAGAAACAGTGCTCCTAAAAGAGCCGTTGTTTCAGAAGCAGAAGTAGTTTTGCAATCTCTAGCCCTTGAGTAATTCACAGATGGTCTCTTGTTATTTATGTACTTGTTTGTGTTTGCAACGACATAATCAATTACCTCAGGATTAAACAATTTGAGAAAACTTTCAATTTCAGTTTTAGCTTCTCTACCATTGCATTTCGGGCCAGGTAGGACTCTGATTATATTCTTATGTTTTGGTTTCCCTGGTAGTGCTAACGGATTATTTATCCACAAAGTTTCTTGGTCCTTATCAATATAAAAATGGCAGTCATCATGTGGCATTCCTTTCACTTCATTCCCATTAACGCATGACTGCTCAGATTCGCTGGAATGATCTGCAGTTTCAATTAATTCTGCTTCCTCATCGCTGTCAGAGAAATCAGCGTAATCTTCGTCAGATGATTGCAGAAGAAGACGCTCAATTTCTTCTGGTGTTAGTCCTTTCCTTTGTGCGGGCCTGGGAGACATTAACATTGCTTTGGTATTAGAATTATTTTATTAACAAAATCATCATTCACCCACAGAGTTGTAAAACAAAGCTTCTAATCATCAAAACTTCGACAGTGGTCCGGCTACATGAACCATTACCGGGCGTGTGCGGTACGCAGTGCCGTCTCGGTGCAGTTGTCCACTTCATAGGTGAGTCACAGCTGTTATGGTGGGTATAATGACGGCGCAGTAATGCAGTTTGGCGCGTGACTAAACAGTTGAAGCATATCTAGCACCACTGTTGTGTGTTCGGTGCGCTGACGTAATTATTGAACGAAAACAAAATTGGCGGCACTGTATGCCGCCACGCGCGCGCCGCAGGGTTAATCAATGATGTACCTTTCCACTGGTCCCCAGCTTGTGACCAGCATGCAAATTGTTGAAATCTAATCTGCAGTCGGCCCCTTGTTCGGTCATTTTTCAGCCTGCCAGCAGTTTGTGATAGCGACAAATGTGTGTGCTTGGGCTTGGCGCCAACCTTACTCATAAATATGTGGATGGATATGAACACCCTATTGCATATGCCTCTAAATTCTTAAATTCAGCATAACAATGTTATTCTCAGATAAAGGAAGAGTCCTTAGTGATTGTGCATGCTCTGTAAAAATTTCATGTTTTTCTATTCGGGTCAAAGTTTCACCTGATCACAGACCTTTTTAATCCTTCAGCATTTCAGCATCCTTGCTGGATAAAGCTGCACATCACTTACAGTGGTGGACACTTTTCCTGTCATGATACAATTTTTAACTACAGTGAAACATGCAGATGCTGACGTCTTATCGCATTTGCCGACTGGTCTGGAATCAGAGTTTAATAAAGGGGAATTACTTTTTCTTTTAGGCATGGAAGCTCAAAACATTGTTGATGGTTTTTCTATTAATAGCACTAAAATTGAAGCCATGGGATGAGGGTGGTTTGAAAAGTTCTCGGAACGGAATAGAAAAAAGTACTTTCAGCAATGGAAGCAGTTTTTGTTTTTCAAAGTAGTCTCCTTGTAGATTAGTGCACTTGGTCCCGTGCCTTGATCCTATCTCAAAAATGAGTTTCTGCAGGCGTGCAAAATAGTTGTCAACTCTGACTATCAATTCTTCGTTTGAAGTAAATCTTCATCCTCCAAGAAAAATTTTCAGTTTTGGGAAGAGATGGAAGTCTGACGGAGCCATATCAGGTGAGTATGGTGTCTGTGACAACAATTCATATCTTAGTTTGTGTAATTTTGCCATGGTGGTGGCACATGTGTACGGGCGTGCATTGTCTTGATGGAAGATGACTTTCTTCCTTCTAAACCTGGCCATTTTTTGTATATCTTTTGTTGCAATTTGTCCAGGAGGTTAGCATAATATTCTCCAGTAATTTTTTGGCCAGTGGGGAGATAATCTATAAACAGAATCCTCTTTGCATCCCAGAACACTGATGCCATGACCTTTCCCGCTGAAGGAATTGTCTTTGCTTTCTTTGGTGGCAGAGAATCAGCATGTTTCCACTGCTTTGACTGTTGTTTTATCTGTGGGATATACTAGTGCACCCAAGTTTCATCTGTGGGCACAAATCGGAAAAAAAAGTCTTGTTCATTTCTCCTAAAACGGGCCAAACCTTGTTCCAATATGTCCATTCTTATGCATTTTTGATCCAGCATCAATAGTCGTGGCACCCATCATGCAGATGATTTTTTCATTTCTAATTCTTCAGTTAAAATGTGATATAACTTTTCAGATGACATCTGGCAAGCATGAGCAATTTCACACACTTTCAATCGGGGATCCCCCATAACCATTTTGTGCACTTTTGCAATGATTTCTGGAGTAGTGAGATATCTTGGCTGACCACTGCGCGGATCATCATCTAAGCACTCCCAACCAAATTTAAATTAATTTGTCTACCTGGCAACAGTTGAATATGAAAGAGCAGAGTCCCCCAGTGTATTCTGGAAATCAGCATGAATGTCCTTTGCTTTCATCACTGCTCGAATCTCGATTTTTTTCCATCTTCGCGAATCTTTCCACGAGAACAACAACAGAGCCACATTACCGCCACAGCTCTCTTCCAAGAGCACTGACGTGGCATGTGTTTATGGGCAACAGTCCAGTGAATATCACGTGAACAACTTGTGCTAATGCTGACCTCTCATGGTGATTCCGAGAACTTTTCAAACCATCCTCATAGCTGTTTATCTTGGTTTAAGTACAGTCATTTCTTTTGTGCAACAAGACTGGCCAGATAAACCTCTGGGCTGTGCTTCTTATCCTTTGACAAATTATTTTGCATTACAAAATTGTCCTTCTGTTTGGTATGGAGTGCTGCTGCTAGCTACAGAGGATGCCACTATCTGGGTTGTAGTCTCTTCATGAGGTTATGCATTTATTGCATGTGGACCACTGGGGTGTGTCATGTGCAAAAGGTTTAGCATGCAGACATCTTTTTTAGCCAGGAATTGATGGGGAAATAGCATGAGTTGAAGCAGCCTGCCCACAGAGTGCTA
This sequence comes from Schistocerca cancellata, assembly GCF_023864275.1. Taxonomy (NCBI): domain Eukaryota; kingdom Metazoa; phylum Arthropoda; class Insecta; order Orthoptera; family Acrididae; genus Schistocerca; species Schistocerca cancellata. The sequence goes on from NC_064634.1 coordinate 271,404,606, forward strand.
CCCACCAGAGAGCTCCACGTGTTTCTTTGTCACAGTGGCTGGATCTACAGCCACCTTGGGAACCAATTCATGTAGATTTTGCAGGAACTTTTTTGAATCTCTACTGGCTTCAAGCTTATTCTATGTTCCATATTTAGTGCATTGTATGCCTATTTCTGCCGTGGCAACAACTTCAGCTTTATCAAAAATTTTTGCAGTGGGGGGTCTTCCATATGTTAGTTACAGACAATATCCCCCAATTCACATCTCCTCCTTTTCACCCTCAATTGAATGGGGAAGCAGAAAGAGTAGTGCAAACACTTAAGACTCAGATGAAAAAATGTGTTTCAGGTGTGTCATCAGAAGCCGCTCGTGACTGATTCCTCAGATCTTATGGGTTCAGACCTGTTAGCTATAGAGTTGGTACTGAACTCTGCTACACCTGCTTCGGCCAGTGCCAGGCCGTCCGCCGGTACCGGCACTGCTTTGCTTCCAGCCTCGCACAGCTGTTCAGGCTCTTGGGTTTGGCTGCTGGATGAAGTGGGTACTAGTGGTAATTGAGAGTACCCATGGCTGATGCCTCTGCATTGTTCGCATGGCTGTGGCTAAGGGAAGGGCATCATGACACGTCAACCACCTATGACCACATGTGCCTCTGCCACCCAACGTCATCCGTCTACTCAGCTGTCTCCTGCATCACGGCCAATGCCCTTGCCATCTGTGTTGCTGCTGTCAACATTTTCACAACTGTCTCCTCTGCTGTCAGGCCGTGGCAGGACCCCAGCTGCCGTGCTGTCGCACCTGATGTCTCCACCACTGCCACCTCTATCACAACTGGTGCTGTCTGTTCTGCCACCTTCTCCGCAACCTGCTTCACTGCGGCTGGACTCGGGTGTGAAAATAGAAGCTATCCCAGTGTCAGCTGTCCTATCGTAGCCTCTCACAGTGGGGGCAGGTGCCACATCTGTCTGCGCCTATGCCAGTTCTGACCCTACGTATCGGTGGCAACACGTCACATGACTCAACAATTTACATTGACCACAGAAGAAAAGGACATGAGCACAGTGATTACTCCTTCACAAAGGAAGTGGAGTGCTGTACCCACCAATTTTGTAAGTGCACCGCTTCATAGTTTGCACATGAAGTTTGTGCTTGATTTGGTCACTAGAGGGCACCCGGTCTGCTAATAAGACAGCAGTTACGAACACAGCCTCGACCTAGGCTGGAACGCAAGGCTCTGATGGCCACTTGTTTATTGCTAATTTTATTGTATGTTGTCTTCCATGTGTGTGCATTGTTCAAGCAATAAATTACATTGTTTTTGGGTCAGAACAACAGTGTTATGAACATACAGTTTAGGAGCCCCTGGTGGAACAAATGCTTTATGACAATATGGTCAAAGAAAGGCACCAGCTTCAGGCCCTCTGAAATATTTAAGCTTAGTTAAGCTTGATAATGAAAATCTGATAGCTATGTCAGATTCCTGTTGCTACTGGAACAAAAATAAAATATGTTCTCTTTCTGATGTTATTTAGTACTCATGAAGTATTTGCTATGGAAGCCCAGCATAAGTTTCCAGTTCCTCAATGATGACAGGCTATATGGTAGCAGAGATGAAGAAAAATGTATCTTGTTTATGACACTGGGGGATTGTAGAGAATTGTTGCAAACACAGGACCTAATTTAAATTTTAAGACCATTTTGATGGGAAGGGAAAAAGATGTATTTTAGTGTCAGAAGCAGAACAGACATGAGTATTTCATAACACAACAATTTTTGGGTTAAGGTAGCATTCCAGAACTCTGAATGGTTCAGAATTTTGAGAGATTATCCAAAAAGTCACGTCCTACCGTATGTTCATGAACTAATGTGTGAGAAGATGTTTCTTTAAAATGCAGTGGGAAGCCTCAACAGATGTACTCATATTAATGCTGTTCCTAAGTAAAGAAATACACATTTCTTCTGTTAGTCTCTGTAATATAAAGGTATTGAAGATATTCATTCCTGAGAAGCATCAAGCTTTTTAAAATAGTTTACAACAAGCTACAACACCAGTGGAATCTAAGGGGTGTTAAATTAGTGACAGCTACCTGATTCACAGTGTCTGGCATCAAGCAAAACAATAATACATATCTAAAAACAAAGATGATGTGACTTACCAAAAGAAAGCGATGGCAGGTTGATAGACACACAAACAAACAAAAACATACACACAAAATTCTAGCTTTCGCAACCAACGGCTGCTTCGTCAGGAAAGAGAGAAGGAGAGGGAAAGACGAAAGGATGTGGGTTTTAAGGGAGAGGGTAAGGAGTCATTCCAATCCCGGGAGGGGAAAGACTTACCTTAGGGGGGAAAAAGGACGGGTATACACTCGCACACACACACACATATCCATCCACACATATACAGACACAAGCAGACATATTAAAAGGCAAAGAGTTTGGGCAGAGGTGTCAGTCGAGGCGGAAGTGCAGAGGCAAAGATGTTGTTGAATGACAGGTGAGGTATGAGTGGCGGCAACTTGAAATTAGCGGAGATTGAGGCCTGGTGGATAACGGGAAGAGAGGATATATTGAAGGGCAAGTTCCCATCTACGGAGTTCGGATAGGTTGGTGTTAGTGGGAAGTATCCAGATAACCCGGACAGCCTAACGCTGTGCCAAGATGTGCTGGCCGTGCACCAAGGCATGTTTAGCCACAGGGTGATCCTCATTACCAACAAACACTGTCTGCCTGTGTCCATTCATGCGAATGGACAGTTTGTTGCTGGTCATTCCTACATAGAATGCGTCACAGTGTAGGTAGGTCAGTAGGTAAATCACGTGGGTGCTTTCACACGTGGCTCTGCCTTTGATCGTGTACACCTTCCGGGTTACAGGACTGGAGTAAGTGGTGGTGGGAGGGTGCATGGGACAGGTTTTACACTGGGGGCGGTTACAAGGGTAGGAGCCAGAGGGTAGGGAAGGTGGTTTGAGGATTTCATAGGGATGAACTAAGAGGTTACGAAGGTTAGGTGGACGGCGGAAAGACACTCTTGGTGGAGTGGGGAGGATTTCATGAAGGATGGATCTCATTTCAGGGCAGGGTTTGAGGAAGTCGTATCCGTGCTGGAGAGCCACATTCAGAGTCTGATCCAGTCCCGGAAAGTATCCTGTCACAAGTGGGGCACTTTTGTGGTTCTTCTGTGGGAGGTTCTGGGTTTGAGGGGGTGAGGAAGTGGCTCTGGTTATTTGCTTCTGTACCAGGTCGGGAGGGTAGTTGCGGGATGCGAAAGCTGTTATCAGGTTGTTGGTGTAATGGTTCAGGGATTCCGGACTGGAGCAGATTCGTTTGCCATGAAGACGGCAACACAACCACTTAACCTTTGTACACATTGTTGTCTACCAACCCAAATTCACCACAGGATCAACATAGCCCAGCTTTAACGAACACTTTTTCGCCTTTTTGCACACCAGATCTCCAGTTACTTTCTAGTTCACCTTTATCTCTCCCCATATATTTTTATTTTCATTTTCATTTCAGCCTAATGTTACACTTTCCACCTTCTAATACCATGTCACCCTCACAACACCCCCACAACAACCCCATTAAGTTTTATTTACATTCCCTCCGCAAACATGCCTGATGGAAAGAAGGGTTGCAGCCAGAGATGGGAACTTTAAGTATGAGGCCTTTGGGGGTAATGCCAAATGTCAGACAAGCCTGAGAAAATAAAATATGGGAGCGTAATCTGGCTAGGGCGAAGGCATGTTTGCAGAGGGAATGTAAATAAAACTTAATGGGGTTGTTGTGGGGGTGTTGTGAGGGTGACATGGTATTAGAAGGTGGAAAGTGTAACATTAGGCTGAAATGAAAATGAAAATAAAAATATATGGGGAGAGATAAAGGTGAACTAGAAAGTAACTGGAGATCTGGTGTGCAAAAAGGCGAAAAAGTGTTCGTTAAAGCTGGGCTATGTTGATCCTGTGGTGAATTTGGGTTGGTAGACAACAATGTGTACAAAGGTTAAGTGGTTGTGTTGCCGTCTTCATGGCAAACGAATCTGCTCCAGTCCGGAATCCCTGAACCATTACACCAACAACCTGATAACAGCTTTCGCATCCCGCAACTACCCTCCCGACCTGGTACAGAAGCAAATAACCAGAGCCACTTCCTCACCCCCTCAAACCCAGAACCTCCCACAGAAGAACCACAAAAGTGCCCCACTTGTGACAGGATACTTTCCGGGACTGGATCAGACTCTGAATGTGGCTCTCCAGCAGGGATACGACTTCCTCAAATCCTGCCCTGAAATGAGATCCATCCTTCATGAAATCCTCCCCACTCCACCAAGAGTGTCTTTCCGCCGTCCACCTAACCTTCGTAACCTCTTAGTTCACCCCTATGAAATCCTCAAACCACCTTCCCTACCCTCTGGCTCCTACCCTTGTAACCGCCCCCAGTGTAAAACCTGTCCCATGCACCCTCCCACCACCACTTACTCCAGTCCTGTAACCCGGAAGGTGTACACGATCAAAGGCAGAGCCACGTGTGAAAGCACCCACGTGATTTACCAACTGACCTGCCTACACTGTGACGCATTCTATGTGGGAATGACCAGCAACAAACTGTCCATTCGCATGAATGGACACAGGCAGACAGTGTTTGTTGGTAATGAGGATCATCCTGTGGCTAAACATGCCTTGGTGCACGGCCAGCACATCTTGGCACAGCGTTACGCCATCCGGGTTATCTGGATACTTCCCACTAACACCAACCTATCCGAACTCCGTAGATGGGAACTTGCCCTTCGTTATCTGCCAGGCCTCAACCTCCGCTAATTTCAAGTTGCCGCCACTCATACCTCACCTGTCTTTCAACATCATCTTTGCCTCTTTACTTCCGTCTCGACTGACATCTCTGCCCAAACTGTTTGCCTTTTAATATGTCTGCTTGTGTCTGTATATGTGTGGATGGATATGTGTGTGTGTGTGCGCGAGTGTATACCCGTCCTTTTTTCCCCCTAAGGTAAGTCTTTCCGCTCCCGGGATTGGAATGACTCATTACCCTCTCCCTTAAAACCCACATCCTTTCGTCTTTCCCTCTCCTTCTCTCTTTCCTGACGAAGCAGCCGTTAGTTGCGAAAGCTAGAATTTTGTGTGTATGTTTGTGTTTGTTTGTGTGTCTATCGACCTGCCAGCGCTTTCTTTTGGTAAGTCACATCATCTTTGTTTTTAGATATATTTTTCCCACGTGGAATGTTTCCTTCTATTATATTCAAAACAATAATACAGATATATAAAAGTGACTGTAGATGTGTGTGGTGTCACCGCCAGACACCACACTTGCTAGGTGGTAATCTTTAAATCGGCCGCGGTCCGCTAGTATACGTCGGACCTGCGTGTCACCACTGTCAGTGATTGCAGACCGAGTGCCGCCCCACGGCAGGTCTAGAGAGACGTCCTAGCACTCGCCCCAGTTGTACAGCCGACTTGCTAGCGAAGCTACACTGACCAATACGCTCTCATTTGCCGAGACGATAGTTAGCATAGCCTTCAGCTACGTCATTTGCTACGACCTAGCAAGGCGCCATTTATCTTTTGCTGGTTATCTTATAAAGCCTGTACCGTCAGACCGATGTTCACCAGTTATGGAGTAAAGTTAAGTATTACATCAACTACGTACTTTATTTGCTATATTAATTACATTGTAATGTTCCAGACCTCACGCCAGTCTGCGTGAGCTTAACACCTGCATTTTGGCCTCCTCTAGCAACACAGTGTTGGCTCTTCTGCCAACACACCAATGTGATCTTGCTCAAATCAGTTTAAAGATTCTAAGTACGATTTATTTTCAGCTTCAGTGTGTGTATTTCCTTTTCATTTATCTTTATTTGGTAAACTGTGCTGCATAAATAAAAATATACATGCACTTATTGCCACTGTACTTTTTTGCCATAATTTTGGTGAACAAAATGACATATTTCATTATTCAATTAAACCACTAATTAGGTTGTTGGACAGTTTATCATAATGCAAAATAATTTTCAAGATGACAACAATGGTCATAAGTAGATCAATCAAAATAATTGGTGTATGAAAATATAACATAATTGGATACATAAAAAATCTACTCACCAAGGTATATAAATCTGCAAGCTTGTGAAGACAGTGGCTCCTTGTGGTAGAAAGTCTGAATGGAAAGCAAGAGAGGTGAAGGAAAAGGACTGGTGAGTTTTAGGAAGTTGGTAGAGTTCAGAAAAGTTGCCCAGAACCATAGAAGGAGCCACTGGCTCCAAAAGCATGCAAATATAGAGGAGGAGGAGATTAGTGTTTAACGTCCCGTCAACAACGAGGTCATTAGAGACGGAGCGCAGGCTCGAGTGAGTGAAGGATGGAGAAGGAAATCGGCCGTGCCCTTTCAAAGGAACCATCCGGCATTTGCCTGAAGCGATTTAGGGAAATCACGGAAAACCTAAATCAGGATGGCCGGAGATGGGATTGAACCGTCGTCCTCCCGAATGCGAGTCCAGTGTGCTAACCACTGCGCCACCTCGCTCGGTAGTGCAAATATAAATATCTTTATATGTGTGCTATCCTGCCACTACTTGGTGAGTAGATTTTAAATCTGAACGATTACATTATACTCAGAAGTAAGGTATTCTCAACACAAATTCATAAAATGATTCCATAAACTTTTTAAAATTCCTAATCCATAACATATTTTGTAACACACATTACTATCTTGGCATACAATCCATTCAGAATAGAAAAATCTAACCTAGCAATTTTCCAAAACATTATGTTGTTTCCAAAAACATCCAATATATTTACGTCAGTCTTTAAATAGTTGAATCCCACCCAAAATTCTGTCTCCTGGCAGCATTTATTTACATAACAGCATGTAACAAAATCTGCAATCAGCAGATATCCAACCAGTGCCATAAAATTTCAGATTATCAAAAAAATATCACCGGCACAAACAAGTCACTTTTCAGATTACAGATAAGTAGAATTGATGATAAATGTTTCTTTTGTGTGTGTTTAATCAACAGTATGTGGCATCAAAATGGTTGGTCATCTTACTTTTACAGAGCCCTATTGTACTTTGGTAACCATTGCTGCCACAACTGCATCATGGCCACTGATACCAATTTCAGTGTGGATATCCTCGCAGAGGTCAGGTCTATTTCTTGCCATTAGATTCAATATAATCTCGTAATGAGTGGAGTTTCTAACTATCTGTTCTAGGTAGCATTCAGAGAAGGCTTTTAGTAAAGTTTCACAGGAGGTCTTACCAAGCCCACCACTAACAAAACTGTAATTTTCCCATTTGACTGTTGAATAATTAAAATTTCCACTGATGACTGCAGTATGATTGGCGAACTTACATGCATGTGAACTGAGGTTTTCTCTAAAGTTTTCAGTTATGTCTGGAGACGAGTCTGGTGGATGACAGAAGGATCCAGTTATCTTTTTTTTTTTTGCCCACCCCTGATACTGAGTCTTGCCCAAACAATCTCACATGCATCTTCAGTTTCTAACTCGGTGGATTTGAGTTCTTGTCTACTGTGACAAATACCCAACCCCCATTTGCCATTTGTCTATCCTTTAGATATACACTTAAATTTCCCCAAAACTCTCACTCACATCAATTTCAAGTTTCAACAAGCTTTCTGTACCTAGTATTACATGAGATTCACTTCATTTCAGGAGTGGTTCAAACTCTTGCATTCTGTTTTGAATGCTTTAGAAGTTAACCATTAGAGTTTTAATACTCTCACCTGTGGAGCAATCAATCCAAGCCCATTTCATGCAGTACCAGATTTCTGCCAATAAAAAGCAGAGTCCAATATACATTATAAACGAAACCAGTGTGCTACTTGGTATGGACTAATCACAGTAAAACTGATTCAGACTGGCCTTTGGCCAGCTTATACACATAAGTCCTGTTTTGTCTTGTCAAAGCCCAATGCCAAGTGCCATTGGGATAGTGGTGGTCAATCATAAAGTTGCACCAGCTACTCAGTGTCCATAGTGACACTGGTTGGTGCCACTGCATCCCCCCCGCCCCTCTTCCTCCCAGTAGTTACCATTGGGGGATAAAAATGTAGGTGGTGTGTGGTTTGGAGGAGCCACCACTATAAGCATTGGCAGATCAATGTCTGTGGGTTTTTGTGTGGAAAGTGGGGGCAGGATGAGGCTCCAATGGGAGTAGCCTGAGTTGCCCTGCAATCAAAGAGTCTGCTGGGGAAAGGGGGGGGAGGAAACAGTGAACTGCTGAAAATGATGGCTGAGTCAAAACTGTTTTTTGTGGTGCCTCAGAAGTCCGTGGGTGGAACTCATGGTGTACATCATGGACCCTTGGCAAACAGTGATCACCTTGCAATTCCAGGTTGGATGCTGTCAGCACTCCGAGCTCCCACCATGGGTGCCCACCCAGAAGGGAAAGGCCTAGACGCCAACAAGTAACGGGCCCAATATGTCTGAGAGGGTGTGATGAGGGCAGCCATGAACCCATTCTGCTGGGCTGCTGGCTTCAACTGGAATGGCCCCGTCAGTTGCTAGAAAATCACAGAGTGAGATGGGTACAGGGTCAGACAGCATTTCCATGTTGGACAGAATCTTTCATTTGTTAGAGTCCATTAAGTGAGACGCTGAATCTGTAGAGACACAATTTTTTTTTGTTAATTATTTTTGATAAATAAGAGACTTGCATTGTGTTTAAACTCAAAATAATGAGAAATGTGGAAATATCTCTGTACATTTTTCCTTTGTTTTTGTCTTGCTACTTTCTCTTGTCTCTTCATCTGTCTGTACTGAAGGTTATAATTATGTAAGTTAATTTGAAAAATAAGAATTACCATCAAAAAGATTTATTGCATAGTATCCATTGATTTTCCTAACATTAATGGTACATATACTTTTAAAACCCCATCCTTTGGAAGTGTCAGTGAGTTTGTTTCATGATTGGAACTAGCTGTCTTGGACATGATCTGATTAGCCACCATTATGGCTGTCTCACTGAGATAACTACTAATTGTAGTAATTATATAAAACCTGCTTGTTTTTGTAATTATGAAGTCTGATGCAGCAGTGCAAATAAGATTGGTGCACGCAAAATATTTAAAATTCATGGTTGCAGAATAATTAACCAAGCCAGCTACTTCTAAAACACAATATCTCTATTTTTCTTTTAACACTTTATCTGGGCCATCAGTGTAACATTTCATTACAAATAACAAATAGTTCAAGGATGGCTGCATGGAAGATCACTGGCACAAGTTGTATTGTAGTCATTTAACTGCCACACTTTGAAAAAGGAGCTTCAGGTCGTGAGGTGGCCCATTGGAGTCACACCTCTGACAAAGATCTCACCAAGGTATGTGGAACAACTGGGAATGCCTTATAGTAACTGACACAAAAAATTCTGGAAAAGGGCCAGGGCTCAGGAAATTCTGAAAGCTATGCATTATAATGGTAGAGACTGTATGGTATATTGAGAGGTAAGCTTGTGATGCTGCATTCCAAGGAAAGTTGAAAATAAGCTTTTGAAAGGTCGCTTCTGGATAAAGTGCCATGGCCTAATTTTGTTAAGCGTTCACCTGAAGTCAGTAGGAGATAAGTTTCCACTGCAGCTTGCCAACTTATCATTACTTTAAAATCACTACAAAGCCTCAGAGTATCATTAAATTTATGTACTGTGGCCACTGAAATTTCCCCTCTACTATGGGAAATAGATATTAACACATCTTTGTTACTGATTCTGTCTTGTAGCATAGTACCTGAGGGTTTGATAACTACCTACAGCTACCCATCCACCAGAGGGCGAGTGCACAACCTAAGAAAGCCATTAGATGGCTCATCCACAGAGGGGTTTGGTCATGTAATGTTGCATTATGCCCATATGTAAGAGTCTAAAGATTATCAGGGGGTCAATGGAAGTGGTCAGTGAGTGATAGATGCATATAACATGAATAAATATAGGTAATTAAGTAATAGGGAATTAAGACAATAATCCCTCAGGATAACAATGTAGGCTTACCACACAGTTTGATTTTACTGCTTAATTTACTCTGAATGATGGCCCTACATTTGGTAATACTGCCCACAACAGTACAGATGAGCAGAGCAGTTGCATGCAATGCATCCATAAACTGCAAGCATTATGCAATGCAATCAGATTTGATTATACTGCATAAATTCCTAATGCTTTACAAATTCATTCAAATCTCCTTCCTTCCAATAAATAGTTCACCATACAAAAGTTTGGTTACTTTTCTAATTTTCTTAATTTAAAAACCTAAAAATCACCAACCATTATACTGAAATTGCTCAGAACACATTTGAACACAAGTGGCACTCTGCCTGCTCAATTGACCTTATCCCAATAGTCCCCAGCAGCAAAAGATGATGATACCAGTCCTGTCTTCAGTTATGTCACGTGACATACTACTTTGGTCAAATGAATATACACATGTCTGACCCTCATTAATTTATACAATCATTTTACAAGCCATGTACAGATTTTGTACACATGCATTTAAATGTAATTTAATTTCATTTACATACTGCCATATAATCCATTTTCGTGTTATATTTTCAACACTGCACAAACTGGAATATTAATCACAAGTCAGAAGTGTCCTTCATTCTTTCTCCTGGTACTATGTTACTCTTCTTTTGAAATATTAACATGCAAATTTCTCATTATATAAACACTGACAATTAAATTAGTATAAGCAATCCGTGCAGAGACTAACTGTTTTGTGTATTTGTGGAGCATTGTTTGGGACACACAGCAGCAGTAATCCAAGATTTTTGTTTATAATAAAAAGGTTGTTTAATTTATCCTTATGCCAAAGATATTAATTGGATTTCGTGGATTTACAGTTGTTATATCATGTGCACTGGCAGTGTGTTGGTATCTATTGTTGCAGTTGTTACATGATTTTACAAACAACTGTCAGTAACTTATTTTCTAAAAGTGGTACCAACATGGTGCTTTTTTTATGGATTGTCTTTCTGGTGTGATTTCAACACTTTTTCCAGATTTATTATACCTTTTGTGGGTGCAATTTCAATATTTTTAATGAGTCTATATTTTAGTTTCAAATACAGCAAGGATCTTCCCACTTTAGTTGCTGTGGCACAGCGGTTCCTTAGTTCCCCCTTACTTCCCTTGCTATGACTGCTGGATTGACTGATCAATCATGAACAAACAAAAGAAATTGTGTACAATATTTTTCTGTGTTGAGATCTTTGTACTTTCTTTTATGCATGTCATGCACTTTTGCTTGTTGTAAGAAGTTTTCACGTTGGTAAAGTAAACTAAAATAAATGTGTGTTCAGAGATCATGTCTACACAGTCATTGCAGTGTCTGTTTACTTTGTGAACATAAATCCTGCAGTGGTGACAATGCAAATGAATAACCTCAAAAACAGCAGTAGAGTGAAGCAGAAGGATCATACAATAAGAAATGTATACAGTACAAGATCCCGATGCAGGTACATCAATAGATCACCATTCCATGTGCAACCTACAATGCCATTACAGGATAGGACCTCCACCCATGCAAAATTGTATCTGTTTGGGACTATTAGGATTGAGTTATGGTTCACTTGGGTAGAAAACATTTTCAGTCAGCATGGAATCAAAAATCTTGTGGAAAAATTTCAGTATGTCATTGCCCACTTGAATAAAATTCAGAGTAATAAATTAGCAGCATGCTGTAGTAACTGCAGCGTGGTGACTTGTGGTGATCAATACAATGAAAAAAAAAAAAACAGCTAATGTTGCAAACTTCTCTTTTATTTACTTGGTGACTAGTTTTGGGCTAGGGTCCATTTCCAAATCATCTCAGAGAACAGAAAACCAAATCTTGTTCATTACAACTGTTGTTGTTGTGGTCTTCAGTCCGAAGACTGGTTTGATGCAGCTCTCCATGCTATTCTATCCTGTGCGAGCCTCTTCACCTCTAAATAACTATTGCAACCTACATCCTTCTGAATCCACTTACTGTATTCATCTCTTGGTATCCCCCTGTGATTTGTACCCCTGCACACTTCCCTCCAGTATTGAACTGGTTATGCTTTGGTGTCTCAGAATGTGTCCTATTAACGGTCCCTTTGTTTGGTCAAGCTGTGCCACAAATGTTTGTCTTCCCAATTCTATTCAGTACCTCCTCATTAGCTACATGATCTACCCATCTAATCTCCAACATTCTTCTCTACCACCACATTTCAAAAGCTTCTATTATTATCTTTTTGTCTAGGCTGTTTATCGTCCATGTTTCACTTCCACACATGACTAAACACCATACAAATATTTTCAGGAAAGACTTGTTGTTAACAAATTTCTCTCCTCAAAAATGCTTTTCTTGCCATTGCCAATCTGCATTTTATACCCTTCCTACTTTGACCATTGCCAGTTAATTTGCTGCCCAAATAGCAAAACTCATCTACTACTTCATGTGCCTCATTTCCTAATCTAATTCCATCAGCATCACCTGGATTAATTCAACTACATTCCATTGTCCTTGTTTTGATTTTGTTGATTTTCATTTTGAATCCTCCTTTCAAGACACTGTCCATTCCATTCAACTGCTCTTCCAAGTCCTTTGCTGTCTCTGACAGGATTACAATGTCATCAGCAAATCTCAAAGTTTTTATTTCTTCTCCAAGGATTTTAATTCCTGCTCCAAATTTTTCTTTGGTTTCCTTTACTGCTTGTTCAGTTTACAGATTGAATAACCCTGGGGATAGGCTACAACTCTGTTTCATTCCCCTTTCAACCACTGCTTCCCTTTCATACCCATTGACTCTTATTACTGCTGTCTGGTTTCTGTACAATTTGTAAATAGCTTTTTGCTCCCTGTATTTTATCCCTGCTACCTTGAGAATTTCAAAGAGAGTATTCCAGTCAACATTGTCAAAAGATTTCTCTAAGATGTCTCTCTACAAATGCTGTAAACATAGTTTTGTCTTTCCCTAACCTATCTTCTAAGATAAGTTGCATGGTCAGTACTGTCCTACATTTCTCCAGAATCCAAACTGATATTCCTCGTGGTCAGCTTCTACCAGTTTTTCCACTCTTCTGTAAAGAATCCATATTAGTAGTTTGCTACCATGACGTATCAAATTGATAGGTCAGTAATTTTCACACCTGTCAGCAACTGCTTTCTTATAGTTGCAGTTATCACATACATCTTGAAATCTGAGGGTATTTTGCCTGTCTCATATGTCTTGCACACCAGATGAAAGAGTTTTGTTATGGCTGGCTCTCCCACGGCTATCAGTAGTTCTAATGGAATATTGTCTGCTCCCGGGGTCTTGTTTCAACTTAGGTCTTTGAAAGCCCTGTCAAATTTGTCTCACAGTATCATATCTCCCATCTCATCTTCATCTACATCCACTTCCTGTTTATACTATTGTTTTCAAGTTTATCTTGCTTGTATAGACCCTCTGTGTATTCCTTCCATCTTTCAGCTTTTCCTTCTTTGCTTAGGAACTGGTTTCTCATCTGAGCTCCTGACATTCATATAACTGCTCCTCTTTTCTCCAAAAGCCCCTTTAATTTTCCTAGAGGTGGAATCGATCTTTCCTCTATGGAAGTATGCTTCTAACTCCTTACATTTTTCCTCTGGCCATCCCTGCTTAGCCATTTTGCAGTTCCTGTCAGTCTCATTTTTTTAAACATTTGCATTCCCTTTTGTGTGCTTCATTTGCTGCATTTTTATATTTTCTCCTTTCATCAGTTAAATTCAATATCTCTTGTGTTGTGGAAGGGTTCCTACTAGGACTTGTTTTTTTACCTATTTGATCCTCTGCTGCTTTCACTATTTCATCTTTAAAGCTACCCATTCATTTTCTGCTGTATTTTTTTCCCTCCCTGTTATAGTCAAGTGCTGCCTAATGCACCCTCTGAAACTCTCAGCAGCATTGGTTCTTTCAACTTATCCAGGTCCCATCTCCTTAATTCCTTGTATCTGCCTTAGCAGAAGTTCTATTCCTTCTGCCATTGAACATCAATAATTCCCACAATATTTAATGTCATCCTAACCATCTCCCTTTTTAAACTTTCCAGCCTACTTGCCTGATTGAAGAATCTATCATTTTACACTCTGATCCCAGTTTTATTTCTCCTGCACCTTTACTTTCCATATCCTCCTGAGTAGTCCCCATCCAGAGATCAAAAAGGGGGACTATTTTACCTCCAGAATATTTTGCCCAAATGGATGTCATCATCAGTTAACCAAACAGCAGAGCTGGATGCCCTTGGGAAAAATTATGGCTGAAGTTTCCCCTTGTTTTCAGCTAGTCACAGTACCAGCACAGCAAGGCCATTTTGGTGATGTTACAAGACCAGATCATTCAAGAATCCAGACTGTTGTCCCTGCAGCTACTGAGAAGGCCCCTCTTGAGGAACCACATGTTTGACTGACCTCTCAATGGGGGGATACCCCCTCTGTTGTGGTTGCACCTATGGTACAGTTATCTGTATCACTGAGGCATGCAATCCACCCCACTGGCAGCAAGGTCCACATCAAAAATACTGAATGCATTGTTTCAAGAAATATGTACCAGATAGTCAAAATGGTATATCCCAAAAAATAAGAACCATGATAACAGACATATATGAGATGTGGTACTTACTGGAATTAAGGAAAACGTGGAAGGGAGGAACCACCAATATACCTTTCTTTTCACACAACCTTTTTATTTAACTGTGTTTTACAGATAATCAAAGCATTTAACCATAAAACTTTCTTTAACAAAATCAACAAATTTGCAAGTATGGAAAGAAACTAATTACCACAAGGATTACAGAATGTTACTTCCCTTTATCAGCAAGCAGTCCCATGGATCTAAAGTGTGTTGTAGTGGTTACTGAGTGGTGCTGATGAAAGCCAGGTAGAAGAGGGCAGCCAGGCCATGAGTGGTCACCTGACACGAATGTTCCCAACCAACCAACGGAATGTCAGCCTACTGTTTGTAGTTGACACTGGCCCCGGTGAAGTACTCCTGTATCTTCGCTCTGTGCAGGCCCTCCTTTCACAGCTCGCGGCTTTGGCCGCTTGGACCTCGTGACCCCTTCGTGTCGCGACAATACTGCCAATCCCCAAACTTCATGCCTTCCCTTCTAGGGCCAGCAGACTCCGTATATATATTGGCAAGCGAAGACCTTCTAAGGACACACCTCACAGGTACTAACTCTTCCTCATAGATATTGGCAATGGGGCCACAATGGGGATAGTCGATAGTACACCCGAGCCAGTGGCACCAGATAGAACAGTCTACTCATTCAATGGCACCACAGCTGAACCTTCCCCACTCAAACCTGAACAAGCCTCTTCTGGGGCTAAGAACCCCTCACTCCACTGGGATGTTTAATGCGACTGACATGAACCCTTATTAGCTTCTGCTTTCCCAGGTCCCTGACCAAAAAATTTTGACAATGGAATGTGGACCTAGGAAATATGAGGCTAGCTTCCCTAAGTGTTTATCCTGAGAAGTCTGCCCAGGAACATTCCTGATGTGGACAAGATCCCCTATCTTCGCTTGAAAGGGGCATTTGTTTCTATTATAGCGACAGACCTAATATTTGCCCGAGATCGCAACCATTTCTCCCTAAGAACATCCAGAGTGATAGATGGAGGGGTAAAAGATCATTTATCTCCCATAAATTGGAGAGCAGGGAATTCATGGGATACGCGAGCATCAGCCTAGCTGGGGTGGCCTGGGCTGCTTCATGCCACACAGAGTTAAACACGAAGTTTAACCAGGGCAAGATGGTATCCCACTTCTTTGGCGATTTATGGTGTTAAATAATCAACGCTGACTTCAAGTTGCAGTTAATTCTTTTGGCAAAGGAAGCCTGAGGATAAAAAGGTGTGGTGATAACATGTTTTATCCCATTACCAAAACAGAATTGTCTAAATGACATTGCCAGAAAGCCAGGAGCATTATTTGTAACCAACACCCACGGTGGCCTGAACCACCTAAATATATTAGTAAGATGAGAGATGATGATAAGATTGGTCACAACCCTGGCCAGGTGTGTCTTCTTAGGACGAGTTAGGACCAAACTAAGGGCCTGATTATCTGTCTCTAGGTCAAATTCATGATGTTCGAGATACAACCAAAATTTTTCCAGGGCAAATAACACAGCTAACACTTCGCACTCATATACTGAGTAATCGAGCTCAGGCCCCTCCAGATATCGGGAAGCAAATTTTCATGGCTGCGGAAAAATCCTCAGTGCCTTAGTTCATTCCTGATCAATGCTAATTCGCAAAAATTACACCTGGTGCTTAGCCAGGGTTATCTTTGTTGGTTTCACACCCCACATCCCTGAGCCTGGATAGCACCTTCTGGATGTCCTCTAAATGCTTTTCAAAGGAGGCACTAAATATGACCACATCATCCAAATAATTGAAGACACAATTAAACTTTAAATCACCAAAACTTTTATCCAATAAACAGAATAAAACTGCTTCACTGATTGACAAATCAAATGAAACTCGGTTGAACTCATATAAATTCCAATTTGTGGCGAAGGCAGTGAGATTCTTAGATTCTTCCATTATAAAGGTATCTGGCAATAAGACTGATTAAGATCTAGGACCATAAACCCAGATGCTCCAGAAAACCAGGTGAAACAGTTGTGGAGATCAGGCAGTGGCACCGATTCCAAGATCACCTTTTTATTGAAAAGCCTTTAATCAACCACAAGTCGGAAATCCTGCCCATTGATCTTTAGGTACTAAGAAAATGGGGGGAAGCATAGGGTGAGGTGGACGGTCTTATGACTCTGTCTTTTAACAAGCCCTCAGTTTTGTGCCACAATATCTTTATCTTAGGTGGTGAAAAGCGATATGGAGACTGGCAAACTGGCACGTCACCCATAATATATGGTATCTAATGACATCTGTAAATCCCAACCTGTCACAAAGTACATCAGAAAATTCTCCCAGAAGTTCACTTTACTGTTTGCCTTGTTGATTAGAGAGGTGGTCTACACCAAGTAGGCAAGTTTTACTACTGGTGTCACGTCCCATCCCCATATGAAAACATGAACAAAAGGCTTTTCTATTGTTGGGGGAAAGTTTGAAATAAAAGGTCTGGGTACCAAAATCTAACATCATACTGGTCTTACGGATGAAATCATACCCTAGAATTAAGTCAGGCACCAGTCCATTAACTAATTAACTAATAAAAACTAGACAGGCCATGAAAATCCACACACAGAAAGATTTCTCCGCACTTCCTGCACGGAGGTAACTGTTGACTATTGGCCATCCGACATCTCTCAATCAAGGGATGTACTGGAGATAATCTACATAAGTGTCCATATTAAATAAACCACACATAATTAAGGAGTGACACCCACACAATGGTTCATGCCCTATAGCCGCACAAACCAATTGTTAAGGTATGTGTGGTGGCTACCTGTATATGACTACACCACACTATTGGATTGTCAGAAACACATTCTATATTATTTTTATCAGCCACACTTTCTAACTCTAAAGCTGCAGTTTCGATTTGCAAATCAAACAAAAGATTATTTAACTGAATGACATGTGCTAACTTCCCAGGGCTCAGTTCTAGAAGTTTAAGATCCTTTATCCTACTGCCCAGGTGGACTAATTGTGGAGGAATATGCTTTAACTGCTTCACAGGTGGTTGATTATTTTGGAGATAGGAGAGATTTTCTTGTAACTGATTCAATGCTACCATAATAGCCTGTAAATTTGGGCTCACCTCGCCAACAGAAATGGAGAGTGGTGTTGACAACACTGCCCATAGCCTGACTGCCAGCTCCCCCACTGTACCATGAACATTTTGTTGCCTAATGCTCAGTTCATACTCGAGCTGATCCCATTTTAGGTATGAAATACTAGGACATTTGACGTGGATTGATGGTGCAGCTGTGGACAAAAGAGAATATTTAGACAATGTCCCAAAAGAGTAAAGTACAAAATTTAAACTAAAGCAGGTTGCGTGAAATGAAAATCATGACAATCCCCCGCTAATGGGTTGTTAACCATGCTCTGCTACCAATGAGACATGGTACTTACTGGAATTAAGGAAAATGTGGAAGGGAGGACCCACCAATATACCTTTCTTTTCACACAACCTGTTTATTTAACAATATATAAACTGTGTTTTACAGATAATCAAAACATTTACCCATAAAATTTTCTTTAACAAAATGAACAAATTTGCGAAATTCTTTTGACATTAAACCTTAACTTGAATAAGCTTTTGATCTTTGCAAAAAAATTTGAAGTGCTGTATTGCAAAACAGCAAACAATGTGACAATGATTACAAGACAGCCGGACCTGCAGCCCGGCCGTTATTGGGTGAAACAGCGGTGTTTAGTACTATGCTGGACACAGTCTATCTTACTAAATGCCCTTTTGCAACACATGGAACTACATAATCTCCATTGATGACAAGGGTGATTGAATTACTCAAAACAGATGACTTACCTTTTAATTTGAAAGCTGTATGTGGGAAGGTTCAAGGTTAAGATGTGCACCTGTGCTTAAAGGTTAACCAGATTAGCAAATAATATGACAGTGATAAGGATTACTTCAAAGCAACCAACCTCTAAATTTCAATCGGCAACCAAGGTGTGACTGGATCCCAGCCCATTCCTGCTGAGAATTTTATTTTGACTAAAGCCCTGGTGACAGTTGGTTGTTAATATTTTCAAAGTTAAGCTGATTGTCAGTTATTAAGACTGCTCTGAAGAACAATCTTAAAACATTACTTGTGAACACTTATCACAAGAGAACTCACTCGGTGGAACCACAAGATCCAGCTAAAATACACCAATAATGAGTCGGTCTTTCAAACACAGAAATGAACAGCTTAGCACAACAGGTTGTTCAGATTATAACTAACGACTGAGAAATGCAACTGCAATCAAAGAACTGAACTGTTAACAGCTAAATCTAACCACAAGGTCCCTCATTTGCTTAACAGCAACCTGTGCCATAGTACAATTGTTCTGGCTGTATTTATGACCAAAAGCTGATTAATTAGAACCTTAATGAATGGGTACAAACCAGAAAGAAAAGGCAATATAACAGCGGTATAAATTTTCAAATGACAACTAGTGTCTTAGTACAATGCTTACTGCCTATATTTATGACCAAAGAGCCGACCGAGTAAAACTCCGAGGGTCAGGTTGTTGTTGTTGTGATCTTCAATCCTGAGACTGGTTTGATGCAGCTCTCCATGCTACTCTATCCTGTGCAAGCTTCTTCATCTCCAAGTAACTACTACAACCTACATCCTTATGAATCAGCGTAGTGTATTCATCTATTGGTCTCCCTCTATGATTTTTACTCTCCACGCTGCCCTCAGCGTAGTGTATTCATCTATTGGTCTCCCTCTATGATTTTTACTCTCCACGCTGCCTTCCAATACTAAATTGGTGATCCCTTGATGCCTCAACACGTGTCCTACCAACCGATCCCTTCTTCTGATCAAGTTGTGCCACAAACTTCTCTTTTCCCCAATCCTATTCAATACTTCCTCATTAGTTATGTGATCTACCCATCTAATCTTCAGCATTCTCCTGTAGCACCACATTTCGAAAGCTTCTATTCTCTTCATGTCCAAACTATTTATCGTCCATGTTTCACTTCCATACATGGCTACACTCCATACAAATACTTTCAGAAATGACTTCCTGACACTTAAATGTATACTCGATGTTAACAAATTTCTCTTCTTCAGAAACACTTTCCTTGCCATTGCCAGTCTACATTTTATATCCTCTCTACTTCGACCATCATCTGTTATTTTGCTCCCCAAATAGCAAAATTCCTTTATTACTTTAAGTGTCTCATTCCCTAATCTAATTCCGTCAGCATCACCCAAGTTAACTTGACTACATTCCATTATCCTCATTTTGCTTTTGTTGATGTTCATCTTATATCCTCCTTTCAAGACACTGTCCATTCTGTTCAACTACTCTTCCAAGTCCTTTGCTGTCTCTGACAGAATTACAATGTCATCGGCGAACCTTTAAAGTTGTTATTTCTTCTCCATGGATTTTAATACCTACTCCGAATTTTTCTTTTGTTTCCTTCACTGCTTGCTCAATATACAGATTGAATAACATCAATGAGACACTACAAACCTGTGTCACTCCCTTCCCAACCACTGCTTCCCTTTCATGTCTCTCGACTCTTATAACTTCCATCTGGTTTCTGTACAAATTGTAAATAGCCTTTCGCTCCCTGTATTTTACCCCTGCCACCTCCAGAATTTAAAAGAGCGTATTCCAGTCAACATTGTCAAAAGCTTTCTCTAAGTCTACAAATGCTAGAAACGTAGGTTTGCCTTTCCTTAATCTTTCTTCTAAGGTAAGTTGTAGGGTCAGTATTGCCTCATGTGTCCCAACATTTCTATGGAATCCAGATTGATCTTCCCCGAGGCCGGCTTCTACTAGTTTTTCCACTCGTCTGTAAAGAATCCACGTTAGTATTTTGCAGCCGTGACTTATTAAACTGACAGTTCAGTAATTTTCACATTTGTCGACACCTGCTTTCTTTGGGATTGGAATTATTATATTCTTTTTGAAGTCTGAGGGTATTTTGCCTGTTTCATACATCTTGCTCACCAGATGATAGAGTTTTGTCAGGACTGGCTCTCCCAAGGCTGTCAGTAGTTCCAATGGAACGTTGTCTACTCCCGGGGCCTTGTTTCGACTCAGGTCTTTCAGTGCTCTGTCAAACTCTTCACGCAGTGTCGTATCTCCCATTTCCTCTTCATCTACATCCTCTTCCATTTCCATAATATTGTTCTCAAGTACATCGCCCTTGTATAGACCCTCTATTTACTCCTTCCACCTGCTTTCCCTTCTTTGCTTAGAACCGGGTTTCCATCTGAGCTCTTGATATTCATAGAAGTGGCTCTCTTTTCTCCAAGGTCTCTTTAATTTTCCTGTAGGCTGTATCTATCTTACCCCTAGTGAGATAAGCCTCTACATCCTTACATTTGTCCTCTAGGCATGTGCCTGCTTAGCCATTTTGCACTTCCTGTCGATCTCATTTTTGAGACGTTTGTATTTATTTTTGCCTGCTTCATTTACTGCATTATTATATTTTCTCCTTTCATCAATTAAATTCAGTATTTCTTCTGTTACCCAAGGATTTCTACTAGCCCTCCCCGTCTTTTTACCTACTTGATCCTCTGCTGCCTTCACTACTTCATCCCTCAAAGCTACGCATTCTTCTTCTACTGTATTTCTTTCCTCCATTCCTGTCAATTGTTCCCTTATGCTCTCCCTGAAACACTGTACAACCTCTGGTTTTATTTAGTTTTTCCAGGTCCCCTCTCCTTAAATTCCCACCTTTTTGCAGTTTCTTCAGTTTTAATCTACAGGTCATAACCAATAGATTGTGGTCAGAATCCACATCTGCCCCTGGAAATGTCTTACAATTTAAAACCTGGCTCCTAAATCTCTGTCTTGCCATTATATAATCTATCTGGAGCCTGTCAGTATCTCCAGGCTCCTTCCATGTACACAACCTTCTTTCATGATTCTTGAACCAAGTGTTAGCTATGATTAAGTTGTACTCTGTGCAAAATTCTACCAGGCGGCTTCCTCTTTCATTTCTTACCCCCAATCCATATTCACCTACTACGTTTCCTTCTCTCCCTTTTTGTACTGCTGAATTCCAATCACCCATGACTATTAAATTTGCGCCTCCCTTCACAATCTGAATAATTTATTTTATTTCATCATACATTTCTCCAATTTCTTCATCTGCAGAGCTAGTTGGCATATAAACTTGTACTACTGTAGTAGGTATGGGCTTCGTATCTATCTTGGCCACAATAATGCGTTCACTATGCTGTTTGTAGTAGCTTACCCGCATTCCTATTTTCCTATTCATTATTAAACCTACTCCTGCATTACCCCTATTTGATTTTGTGTTTATAACCCTGTAGTCACCTGACCAGAAGTCTTGTTCCTCCTTCCACCGAACTTCACTAATACCCACTATATCTAACTTTAACCTATCCATTTCCCTTTTTAAATTTTCTAACCTACCTGCCCGATTAAGGGATCTGATATTCCATGCTCCGATCCGTAGAACGCCAGTTTTCTTTCTCCTGATAACGACATCCTCTTGAGTAGTCCCCGCCCAGAGATCTGAATGGGGGATTATTTTACCTCCGGAATATTTTACCAAGAGGACACCATCATCATTTAACCATACAGTAAAGCTGCATGTCCTCGGGAAAAATTATGGCCGTAGTTTCCCCTTGCTTTCAACTGTTTGCAGTACCAGCACAGCAAGGCCATTTTGGTTAGTGTTACAAGGCCAGATCAGTCAATCATCCAGACTGTTGCCCTTGCAACTACTGAAAAGGCTGCTGCCCCTCTTCAGGAACCACACGTTTGTCTGGCCTCTCAACAGATACCCCTCCGTTGTGGTTGCACCTACGGTACGGCTATCTGTATCACTGAGGCACGCAAGCCTCTCCCCAATGGCAAGGTCCATGGTTCATGGGGGAAGGAGGGTCAGGTACAAACAAGAAAATAATAAGGAGGGCAGGTAAACAAAGAAACAAACCACCACGAGGATTACAGAATGTTACCCTCCTTTATCAGCAAGCAGTTCCATGGATCCACAGTGCGTCGCAGTGGTTACTGAGTGGTGCCGATGAAAGCTAGGTAGAAGAGGGCAGCCAGGCCACAAGCAGTCATCCGACACGAATGTTGCCAACCAACCAATGGAATGTTGGCCTACTGTTTGTAGTCAACGCTGACCCTGTTGAAGTACTCCAGTATCTTTGCTCTGCACAGGCCCTCATTGCACAGCTTGTGGCTTCAGCCACTCAGACATCGTGACCATCTCCTGTCACAACACTACTGCCAATCCCCAAACTTTGTGCCTTCCCTTCTCAGGCCAGTGAACACCGTACATATACTGGCAAGCAAAGACCTTCTAAGTACTCACCCCACAGATACCAACTCTTCCTCTTAGATATTGGCAATGGAGCCGCCATAGGGATAGTCGATACTACATCTGAGCCAGTGGCACCAGACAGAACAGCCTACTAATTCAATGGTGCCAAGGCTCAGTATAAATATAACAAAGTGCAAATGAGCAGTTACAGAGCATACAGATGACTGGTGGTCTAGGGTCATTCCATGTTAAAGAGACTTTGTGACCAAAAAATTAAAATGACAATATTACAAATATAACCTTAAAAATGCCAAATTAAAAGTACATTTGTTCATTGCAAAATAATCATGAATATGAAAAAATTAAATTTCTGCCTTCTCTAAGTGTTTAAAGTGCACTACTCTATGGCACCACAGAGAGGTATGTTTTATGCTATTTCCAGATGAGTATTAGTTGTGTTATCTATGGCTGATTGTTCTATTATTGCAAAGAATATTGAAGTCAACATTGTTATAGCTCATAATAATTCGTTTTGTTGAGGTAAGCTAATTGCATTTCTTTATTCTGTTAGTTTTATAATATATATGCAGCTTGTAACGCCCATAACAAAAAAGATACAAAAGTTTAATTTGTAATCTAGTAAATTTGTTCTGTACAATACCTTTCTGTAAAAGTGAGGTTATGCACATGTTTTACAATATCATATCATTACATGGCATTTTGAAATCTTATTTAACACTCTTAGAGCTGTTACGGGTGTTACTAATTTTTGTTTCGGGTGTCACTTAACACATGCGTAACACCCGTAGCTTGAATTGGAAGGTTTAATGCCCCTTCATCTTTAGCAGGCCTAGGCCCAACCCCCAAGGGTATTATTATGAATGAAAAAAGTTTTTTAACTCTGTTTATTACATATGAAAACAGTTTTAAGCATGAAAACTAAAATTTTTTATTCCTCTGCATAAATTTGTTTAAGCACTACACCTACATTATAAAAGTTGAAACTTCCTGGCAAATTAAAACAGTGTGCCGGACCAAGACTCGAACTCGGGACCTTGGACCTTTTGTGTAATAAATAGCTTTATCCTACAAATATGTTTTCTTAAGTACATACTTTTATTCCAAATAAACTACAATACTTCTTTTCTTTTTATGCAATTGTAAGAGGTAGATTTATTCCTTCAAGAATCAAATCTGACGCATCTATGTAACACCCGTAACAGCAAAATATATATATATACTGAGTTATGATGTCCAAAAAAATAAAAATTTATATTTCAAAATAAAATTTGGGGCAATTTATCTTAACAGTTGTTTTACAAGAATAATAGCTTCATCAAGTTTGCAGAAATTAGAGAATTCCCTAACTCATAACAAGGGACAGGTCTACTTTTGGTAACACCCGTAACACTACTTTTTTGATTAATAACCAGGAGAACAATGAAAATTCCAGTATCAACATATCTAACATGAAATATAATGTAAGCCTTAAAAGTTTTCAATATTAAATTCAATAAATAATTTTCCTTACATTATTTTTCCTGATTTTAAGGTGTGTACATGTAACACCCCTAACTATGGAATTGCCCTCTATTCTTCCATTGCTGTAAGGAAACCTTGGGAAGGGAGTGCCCTATCAGGATATAGGAAACATCTTTTTTACTTATTACAATAGTCTCCAATCATTAAAAATACAACATCTAATGCAGTAACAGTACAAGTCAACAATTAAATAAATACTTTCAAAATTTTTACCAGAAACAGTGAACTACTTAAAATCACTGAACAGTAAAGCACAGCAGCTTCAAATACGGCACATATGACAAATTTGTATGCCATCATGGTACATAAAACTCATTAAACTTGCACCACAACATTAGTAGTACAAGACAACAAATAACAGGACATTTAAAAAATCTTCATTGCTCCCAGGCGTTTACAAGTGTATAAATGTTACTATAACAAGCCATACAGAATTATATAAAGATAAAACTTTTTTTTTTGATATTCCAGGTAAAAACATACATTAAACCATGCAGTTCTCTTCCACAAAGCACCAAAAATTAGGGACCCTAACAGGAATAAAATCACGTGTATCCATTTTATCAAACAACAAGAAAGGACTGACACATACACAATGTGTATGACAGGCTGTAGCCAAGTAGTAATTGCCATCCTGGGTGAAGACATTGGATAACCACAATAGCAGGCATGTGGGAGTGGTGGTAGGATTGGAAGTGGAAGAGGGGAAGGGGGGAGGGGAGACAGATATGGAGAGACATGGGTGGGATTAGCAGATGTCCACATGTCGTCATTTTCAAAGTTTAATGTAGCATCCGCATACATTTTTGTTATTTCTGCTAATGTCCGCATTTTTGAGTTTTGGGAATTAAGATCTTTCAATTTTTGTTTTCATCTCATATTATCAAACATTTATGTACTTTTTACTTCAGTCATTGAATTGCATCATTTGTTATTAGCTTAAAATCGATTTGTTACTCTCAGAAAACCGAAAATATCAATTTCTATTGTATAAAAAATATGTTTCTATCTTTTTAGCTTCGAGATAGCTGCTTTGACCATAGGTAATATCTGTTGTCAAAGGATAGCAGTTATGTCTACGTGATCTTTGTTTTTGGGTGATACACATGCTTTTAGTGAACTTGTCGATCATCCAGCTGCATCTTTACTTTCTGTATTTTATTTCATCTTATTGGGTAAGTTTTGTGATTTTCAAAATGTAGCTAATGGGTCAGAAATGTAGTTCAGTTTTGTACATGAAGACTTTTTCATACAATAGCTGAACAATGCATTTTGATCATTCTTTGTTTCACTTTTGTTTAAGATAATTCTTCATCATGCCAAAGAGGAAGTGTGCATTTACTGATAAGTTCCAAGAAAAATATCTGAGCTTTCATCCTAGAAGAGTTTGATGGGAAGAAGAATGCATGAGTTGTTTCCCAGGGACCTATATATCTAAAGCAAATCATTGCACCAGTGACCTGGAAGTGCACTTGAAAACAGAAAAACAAAATAAAGTGTGTTAAAGATGCAAGTTTGGCAGGTAAAGTGCGTAATTTTATTTACTGTGCTGAACTGGATACAAAAGGAAGTTCTGCTGAAGGAACTCTTGCTTACCATATTGTGTTTCAGCACTGCAGTGTTAATCTATGGACTGTACCAGTGGATGCTGAGAGAAATTTTCCATGACTCATCCATATCATCAAAAATCTCATGTGGACATACCAAAACTGAAGCAATAGTGAGCTCAGTTCTAGCACCTCATTTAGTAGAATGAAAGATATGGAGTGCATTCCTTTTGTTGGTGTCTTGGCAGATGCTTGCTACCATGGGATTGTTAAAATGATCCTCTTTATAGTTCATTACTTTGATCACAGAAATGGAGGATTGCAAATTAAAATTGCAAATGAAACTGCAGAACCTATTTCAGCTTACATCACTGATATGGTTAACAAGTTTAAATTAAGGACAAATGTGTGGCATTTGGTGCTGATAATTGCACCACAGTATTCATTGGTATTAAAAGAGGTGATGGAAATATCATATCTGCTAACCTAAAGAGGCACTTATCAAGGTATTGGATGGAGTGGGAGGCCCTGTTGATGTCCTTAATAACTGCATTTAGCACAGAACCGACCACCTTGAAACTGGTTTACAAGAATTAATGATGAAAATATTTTTCAATATGTACTGTCCATGTTGAGCCTCTAAAGGAACTTAGTGATTTTTTTAAAAAATAGAGTGGCAACATCTTCTCAGCCATAGCAAGACTCAAGGGCTTCACTATTTTAGCTATTCAGAGACGTACAGAGACGTTTCCTGCTCTTAAATCCTTCTTTCTGTCTCAAAACAATCCTCCAACAGTCCTTGAAAGTTTTTATGGACCCTATCGATAAGATATGTCTATGGTATATCCAGTCTTTAGTTGGCACTTTTCATAGTTATATTGTTAACTTGAAAAAGGTAGAAAACTTCCTTATAGATACCATGAATGTACTGGATTCCTCCGTGGTGCTCTTCAATACAGAAAAGATGAAAATTTTATTTCTTTGAGTGTGAAAGAAAGATCATTTTTCGTGGTCTCGCGGTAGCGTTCTCGCTTCCCGAGCACGGGGTTCCGGGTTCGATTCCCGGCGGGGTCAGGGATTTTCACCTGCCTCGAGATGACTGGGTGTTTGTGTTGTCCTCATCATTTCATCATCATCCAGGAAAGTGGCGAAATTGGAATGAGCAAAGGTTGGGAAATTGTACGGGCGCTGATAACCACGCAGTTGAGCGCCCCACAAACCAAACATCATCATCATCATCACAAAGATCATTTTTTTGCTTAAAAGGTGAAGGTTTTTAAGTGCCATGTTGATATCCTCTATGAAGGATGTTTGGAGTATCTGAATATGTTGATGGAACCATTTTGTGAATTTTCTTGTTACAAGTGGCTTGATTTTTCAATCTATTGTGGACTTATATGGAAGAATCAATCAATTTTTTTGTTGAGTAAAAATTTTAAAGTTGGCAATGAAAAATACTTTGATCGGTTCTCAAGTTTAAAAAAGTTCATAGCCACATATGATGGAAAAGCAGAACTGGCCCATAAGAAATGGTGCAAGTATGTCGGGTCATGTAGTAGTGAGGAACAGTTTAAATGGTTAATGGAAAATCTCATATAAAGATGTGAAACAAATACTAACAAAGAGATAGAGGGGCTGGCCAATACTTACCTCAGCTCAGTACAGCCGATAGATACACATAAAACAGAACCGAAAATTCACGTTCCTAGCTTTCGGAACAAATGTTCCTTCATCGGGGAGGAGAGAGGGGAAAGAAAGGGAAGAGGGGAAAGGAGATTCAGTTACTCACAACCCAGGTTATGAAGCAACAGGGAAAGGAAAATTGGGAGGGTAGCAAGGATGGAGGCATGGTTGTCAGAGGGAAGCCAAAGATATTCTACTGTAAGTACTGTGCCAGCTTCAAACCAAAGAGGATGCCTACAGAAGTAAAGAGGTATATAGTATAAAGGTAAACACAACTATGTAGGATGAAAAGATGCGTGAATGGCTAAAGAGGAAAGGGAAAGAGGAGAAGACTGAAGAGTAAATGGGAGTGAGGTTGTTAACGTTGTTTAAACTTCAGTCTTCTCCTCTTTCCCTTTCCTCTTTAGCCATTCACACATCTTTTCATCCTACATAGTGGTGTTTATCTTTATACTATATACCTCTTTACTTCTGTATGCATCCTCTTTGGTTTGAAGCTGGCACAGTACTTACAGTAGAATATCTTTGGCTTCCCTCTGACAACCATGCCTCCATCCTTGCTACCCTCCCAATTTTCCTTTCCCTGTTGCTTCATAACCTGGGTTGTGAGTAACTGAATCTCCTTTCCCCTCTTCCCTTTCTTTCCCCTCTCTCCTCCCTGATGAAGGAACATTTGTTCCGAAAGCTAGGAACGTAAATTTTCGGTTCTGTTTTATGTGTATCTATCAGCTGTACTGAGCTGAGGTAAGTACTGGCCAGCCCCTCTATCTCTTTGTTAGTATTTGAGGAACAGTTTAGCAAGATAATTAAAATTGCACAGTTCTTCTTTGTGTTGCCAGCCCATAATACTTGTGTTGAGAGGTTGTTCTTCTTAATATAGGCACAGTGGACAAATGAGAGAAATAGATTCACTATTGACACTGTAAAAGGGACTGCAACTGTGAAATTTAATTTTAGAAATTTGTATTGCAAGAACTTTTTTAAATATTTGTGTCAAGAAAAGGTTTAACTTTTTGTTTCTTATGTAATAAATTTAAGAAATAGAAAGTGTCTTCTTCCATCCCAAAACATGGAAAAGTCCTCTTTTTGGCATTCTGATATCTGGTAACCCTAGATATGAGAGGGGGGGGGGGGGGGGAGGACGGAGGGCTAGGAAAAGGAGAAGGGGCATGAAGATGAAGAAGCCCAAAAGGATGGTCAAGTGGGAAAACATGGCAAGAATGTAAACAATTTATAATCAATAGTAGTAGAATAAACTGGTTAAAATTGGACCAAGAAGACCTATTTGCCATTTTTATAAGCAAATAAATAAGAACTATCATAGACTGATGGATTCAGCAGAGAAACCGTACATATATGCTACTCAAAAGCAATCCTGCAGATAATGTATGCTAATAAAAAAAGAACTCAAACAATTTTTGAAATAATTTAATGGTGAAGATCACATGATCAGCTAGTAAAGCCAGCTTAGTAATCTGCCATACATGTCATGCCACCGTTAAACTATTTTAAAAATTGTTTTGATTCCTTTTTCTTAGCATATATTTTCTGTTGGATTACTTTTGAGTAACACATGTGTATGGTTTCTCTGACGAATATGTTAGTTTATGGTAGTTCTTAATTATCTCTATATATAAAAGGCGAGGTCCTGACTGACTGACTCACTCACTGAGCCCAAATCACTAAGGATAGAAATTTGCAGAGGGTGTTTATGTTATACTATAGGCATTGTTTAAAAAAGGATGTTTTGACATTTCATCCGTAAGTGGGTAAAATTGGGGATGGAAGAGTTTTTTGAAAAAATATCACTATTATGGCAGTTTGGAGTTAGACCTGCAAAACTAGTATTTGGTTTCTCAGTCAAAAATAAAGAAATTGAAAATAAATCATTAATAAAGAACAACAAAATTATTTTTAAAGCTACATCTACAAAAAAATGGTGTATGATTTGTCAAATACAAATAAATAAAATTTTTCAGTGTTTATGGAAATTCAACCCTCAAATTGGTGAAGAAGGGGATGAAATGTTTTATGAAAGCATTTCATTATGAAAGTATTTTTAAAGCTAAATTTATGAACATTTGAATTTGGCTTCTTGGTTAGAAATAAAATAATATGTGCTTCACAGTTTTTGGAAATTCAACCCCTATGGGAGTGAAATAAGGGTTGAAAGTTTTTATAGAAATATTTCATTAAGCAAGCATTTTTGGAAATAAATCTATGAAATTTTTGCATTTGGCTATACTGCTCTAAATTTAAAAAATTTACACATTTCCCTGTTTTTGAAAATTCAATCCCAAAGGGAGTGAAATGCAAGATAAAATGTTTTATGAAAATATTTCATTGTGGTAGTATTTAAATGCTAAATCTTTGAAAACTGGTATTTGGCTTCTCAGTTAAAACTCAAAAAATAAGTTTTTTTTTTTTTTTGGAAATTCAACCCTAAGAGGGTGAAATATGACCATACTCATTCACTGACTCAGCACTGCCCATGTTAAAAAGCTAATGATAGAAACTTGAAATTTGGAGATGGTGTGGATCTGGTATCATAGACATCATTTAAGAAGGGATTGTTCAAAATTCCACTCCTAAGGGGTTGAAATAAGGGATAAAAAGCTTTTTGAAAATATGTCAGTTTTGAACTAAAACTATGAAAACTGGTGTTCAGTTTCTCACTCAGAAGTAAAGGTAGGGTGTTTCAGCATGACTGGAAATGCAACCACTAAGGGGATAAAATAGTGGGAGAAAGTACTTTTTGAAAATAAATCATTATGAAAGACCTACTGAAGCATTTTCAAAGCTACGGCTATTAAAATTGGTAATTGACATCTCAGTCCCTAATAAAAAAAAATGTACAGGGTGTTTCAAAAATGACCGGTATATTTGAAACGGCAATAAAAACTAAACGAGCAGCGATAGAAATACACCGTTTGTTGCAATATGCTTGGGACAACAATTGTCAATTGTCAACAACAGATGGCGCTGCGGTCTGGGAAACTCTATAGTACGATATTTTCCACATATCCACCATGCGTAGCAATAATATGGCGTAGTCTCTGAATGAAATTACCCAAAACCTTTGACAACGTGTCTGGCGGAATGGCGTCACATGCAGATGAGATGTACTGCTTCAGCTGTTCAATTGTTTCTGGATTCTGGCGGTACACCTGGTCTTTCAAGTGTCCCCACAGAAAGAAGTCACAGGGGTTCATGTCTGGCGAATAGGGAGGCCAATCCACGCCGCCTCCTGTATGTTTCAGATAGCCCAAAGCAATCACACGATCATCGAAATATTCATTCAGGAAATTAAAGACGTCGGCCGTGCGATGTGGCCGGGCACCATCTTGCATAAACCACGAGGTGTTCGCAGTGTCGTCTAAGGCAGTTTGTACCGCCACAAATTCACGAAGAATGTCCAGATAGCATGATGCAGTAATCGTTTCGGATCTGAAAAATGGGCCAATGATTCCTTTGGAAGAAATGGCGGCCCAGACCAGTACTTTTTGAGGATGCAGGGACGATGGGACTACAACATGGGGCTTTTCGGTTCCCCATATGCGCCAGTTCTGTTTATTGACGAAGCCGTCCAGGTAAAAATAAGCTTCATCAGTAAACCAAATGCTGCCCACATGCATATCGCCGTCATCAAACCTGTGCACTATATCGTTAGCAAATGTCTCTCGTGCAGCAATGGTAGCGGCGCTGAGGGGTTGCCGCGTTTGAATTTTGTATGGATAGAGGTGTAAACTCTGGCGCATGAGACAATACGTGGACGTTGGCATCATTTGGACCACAGCTGCAACACGACGAACGGAAACCCGAGGCCGCTGTTGGATCACCTGCTGCACTAGCTGCGCGTTGCCCTCTGTGGTTGCCGTACGCGGTCGCCCTACCTTTCCAGCACGTTCATCCGTCACGTTCCCAGTCCGTTGAAATTTTTGAAACAGATCCTTTATTGTATCGCTTTTCGGTCCTTTGGTTACATTAAACCTCCGTTGAAAACTTCGTCTTGTTGCAACAACACTGTGTTCTAGTCGGTGGAATTCCAACACCAGAAAAATCCTCTGTTCTAAGGAATAAACCATGTTGTTCACAGCACACTTGCACGTTGTGAACAGCACACACTTACAGCAGAAAGACGACGTACAGAATGGCGCACCCACAGACTGCGTTGTCTTCTATATCTTTCACATCACTTGCAGCGCCATCTGTTGTTGAAAATTGTAACTACTGTAATTTCGAAAGTTTGTCCGCCTGAAAATGTACTGTTGTCCCAAGCATATTGCAACAAACGGTGTATTTCTATCGCTGCTCATTTAGTTTTTATTGCCGTTTCAAATATACCAGTCATTTTTGAAACACCCTGTATTATGTTAACTGAAGTGGATGGGAGAGAAAGGAAAGGGAAGAAACTGGTGATACCAGCTGCATCGCGACTTTATGCAAAGTTGGACACAATGAGTGAAAATGCATTCTGGATTACGACTCAGATCAGAGATCTCCTGCATATTTTTTAATGTTTCATTGTTTTTGGAAATTCAAGTGAAATAAGAGGTGAAAGATTTTATGAAATCCTTTCATTATGAAAACGTTTTCGTAGGTAAATCTATGAAAATTTGTATTTGGTTTCTCTGTTGGAAATAAAAACAATACATACTTTACAGTGTATGGAAATTCAACCCTTAATGGGGTGAAATAGAGGATGGTAATTTTTGAAAAAATATTTTATTACATCAAAAAAATTTTTAACCTAAATCTATGGAAATTGCTATTTCACTTCTCAGTTAGGTATAAAGAAATATGTATTAGAAAATGAAAGTTTGTATGGAAATATCAGTGCAAATATGCAAGAGGCATGAAATAAAAACATTGGACTACAGCTATCAGAATTGCTTTTTGGTCAGAAGTATGTGCAGAAAAGCCAGTGCTTCTAGGGTCTTAATTAGTGGAGAAAAATTAGGTGTTGCAATTTGTGAACAACATAAAAATTCGATTAAAAAGAAAAACAAGGTCTGTTCAGACCATACAGTATATGCAAGCAAAGCTGCAAAAGATCAGCTTGTTTAATTACAAAAATGGCAAATAGTAATTTTTTGGCCAATAGTAATTTTTTGGCCCAATTTTACTACTATTGACTATAAATTATTTACATTCTTGTCATGTTTTCCCACTTGAATCCCTGTTAGGCTCTGTGGGAGCAGATTGCTCTTCCATACGGTGTTTTGGTGTGTTAGTGAGTGTTTAGACGTCAATACGGTTGGCTTCTGAGCTACCGTACATGTTCTGTGATATCACAAGAGACAAAAGAAGATTGTATTGTTTCTGAGAGTTGTAAAACGTATAATTGCCTAAGCAACACGCCAATTCAAGTCTTATAAAACGTTATAATAAAGAAGTTTTAAGTTCTTATTTGTGTGTGTGTTTACCTGTGTTGGACACCACCGACAAATTGGTGACCCCGAAGTGATCGGCGAGACAGCAAAAGAAACCTTGCAACGTAATTATCAGCGAATTGTCGAACTCGGAATCAGCTGGAAGTCGGCACAGACGGTGTTCAATAAAATACTCAGAATGCAGGAAGTGGACTTGACGGGGACAATCCTGTGAGTACTCCGGAAATCAATACAGTAAACGTAAAGCTTTTGGGTAGAAAATCCCGATATTTGGTTTTGCCAAGCCGAGGCTCAATTTACAATCGCTGCCATAGCAACGGAAGCAAGTTCCATTATCTGCTGGTCCAGCTTGAACTGAAATATGTCGAAAACATCTGGGATCTGGTAACCAGTGATGGAAATAATAAATATTCGCTGGCAAAAGAACAACTCTTAACAACTTTCAAGGAAAGTGAAGAGCGTAAAATAAAAAAAATTGTGAAGTGAGTTTGGAACTTCGCGATGTGAAACCTAACCAGTTATTACGAAAAATGCGAAACTATGCTGTTACCAACTTGTCAGAGAATGCTTTGAAAACATTATCGATCAATAAACTTCCTAGTAATAGTCGGAGTATATTAGTGATATCAGAAGAAACAACGGACAAAATCGCGCAGATGGCCGATCGTATAGTGGCTATGTGATATGCTGAGGAGCTTCAAATTACCTCATCCCAATCAGTTACTTCCACACACCTATCAGTCCAAGATCTTCTTGTAAAAATTAAAGACTTAGAAAATGAAGTTAAGACGCTCCGAGAATCACACAGATCCAGGCCGCGCAGCAGAAGTACAAACAGAACACAGTTACAATAATGGTAAATGTTGTTATTATCACTTCAAATTTGGCTCATGGTGTAAATCTGAAAAGTGTGTACCATCTCGCCAATGGAACAATAAGGAAAACAAGGAAGGGTAGAGTCAAAAGCAGCTGAGTGTTCTACCCTAGTTCCTACAGTAAGTCGCCAATATCGATTATTTGTTAAAGACAGAACT
Organism: Schistocerca cancellata; assembly: GCF_023864275.1. Lineage (NCBI taxonomy): Eukaryota > Metazoa > Arthropoda > Insecta > Orthoptera > Acrididae > Schistocerca > Schistocerca cancellata. The sequence continues at coordinate 271,438,706 of NC_064634.1, forward strand.
TGTGGACAATCTTATCTGGTAGATAGCGGTGCTGATTTGCCTGTTATGCCAGTGGAAAAAACTAAGAAGCTTGAACCCTCTGACTTCAGTCTCTATGCCATAAATGGTTCTGAAATAAAAACTTACGGGCAAAGCTGTTAACTATTGATTTAGGTCTTAAACGTAAGTTTGAATGGCTGTTTATAGTAGCAGACATATCAAAAGGAATATTAGGAGCCGATTTTCTTCATCATTTTGGTTTACTCATAGATCTGAAAAATAAAGAGCTTGCAGATAACATTACTAAGTTAAAAATTTCTGCAGAGGTAACCGCTGTGGATGCTAGAGATTCAGTAAGCTCACTCTATGCAAAATGTCAGTATTCAAAGCTGTTAGAGAAATTTCCTGAGATACAAACCATCACAATCACCATGGGCTAGTCCACTTTACCTTGTTATGAAGTCCAATGGTCAGTGGCGAGTTTGTGGAGATATCGTCGTCTTAATGACAGGACTCTCCCAGACTGGTATCCAGTCCCTTGAGTGGATGACATAAATTTGATACTGCAGAATAAGATATTCTCCAAGAGTGACCTACTAAAAGCGTATTATCAAATTCCTGTAACCAAAGAAGACAAACCAAAGTCAGCGGTTATTACTCCTTTTGGTCTGTATGAATTTAATTATATGCCCTTTGGACTTCGAAATGCACCCAGAACATTTCAGAGGTTTATACACGAAGTTGTGAGAGAGCTGGATTTCTGTTTTCCCTATCTGGATGATATTTTAATAGCCTCAGAATCTCCTGAACAACATATTGAGCATCTAAATTTACTCTTTAAACAACTGAATTAGTATGGTCTAATAATAAATGTAGCAAAATCCATATTTGGAGTGCAAGAACTAACATTCTTGGGACAATTAATCACATCCTCAGGAACTAAGCCGGATCCAGAAAAAGTGTCTGTGCTAATGAACTACAAGCGACCTGAAACTGTTCGCGAATTTCGAAAATTTTTAGGAATCATCAATTTTTATCGTAGATATTTAGAACATGCTGCAGAAAATCAAGCCTTGTTGAATGATTACCTAAAAGGAACAACTAAAAATGACCAAAGACATATTGACTGGACAGAAGAGGCAATTGCTCAGTTCCAAAAATCTTTCGCAAATGCAACACTTTTAACATTTCCGGATTTGCACAGCCAACTCGCATTATTTGTAGATGCATCGGATTTTGCAGCTGGTGCTGTGTTGAAACAGTGGCAAGATGAACAATAGAAACCTATTGGACTATTTTCGAAAAAGTTCACGAATGCACAGGAAAAGTATCCCACGTATGACAGAGAACTACTTAGTATATATATGGCTGTCAAGTATTTCAAATATCTGTTAGAAGGTAGAGACTTTGTTATTTATACTGATCATGCCCCTCTAACATATGCATTCAAGCAGAAGAATGAGAAAGCAACGTCAGTCCAATTACGTTATCTCCAATATATTTCACAGTTTACAACAGATTTGCGACATATTTCTGGTAATGCAAATGTTGTGGTGGATAGCTTTTAAAGGCTTGAAGAATTGGTTTCAATTAACTATGAAGAGATAGTCCAAGCACAAGAAAAGGACGAAGAGCTTCCTCAACTGCAATCTGGCAATAATACTTGGCTTGAATACTATTTGACTCGGACAGGAAAGCAATTGTGGTGTGATGTCTCGACACAAAGTATTCGATCTTACATTCCTGAACAATTCCGTTATGCTATTTTTCAACATTATCATAATTTGGCTCATCTAACTGTAAGAATAATTACATCAAGATGTGTCGGGATAAATATGAAAAAGGACATTGGAAATTGGTCACGAACATGCAATGCTTGTCAAAAAAAAACAAGGTATCACGACATGTGCATTCACCAATAGGACACTTCCCCGACACTAATGAACGTTTTAAAGTATTTGATAGGGCCAATGCCTCCTTCTGATGAATATACGTATTGCTTAACATGCATCGATAGAGTTAGGAATTGGACAGAGGTAATACCACTTTGGGATATACAAGCAGAAGCTGTAGCTGAAGCTTTCTTCAGTTGTTGGATAACTAGATTTGGCACACCTTATCAAATAGTAACCGATCGCGGAAGACAATTTAATTCTGAGCTATTTCAAGCACTATCAAAAATATATGGTTGTAATCAAACTCGAACTACTGCATATCATCCTCAATCCAATGGAAAAATAGATTTCATCGCACACTTAAAGCAGCAATCTGTTCACATTCAACTACAAAATGGACTCAAACAGTACCTGTAATCCTTGGTCTTTGTTGCTCAATCAGTGGAAACATGAATGTTACGATACCAGAAACAGTTTATGGTTCACCCATCAGGATATCTGATGATTTTTTTTCTTTTTTCAAAAAGTTGGAACAAAAAGGGATTCAGACGTACCCCAATTTGTTTCATAACTAAAACAATATTTGAACCGACTGAAACCTGTGCAAATAGCTCATAAAGTAAAAGAGACACCATTTGTATACAAGGACCTCAGCACTTCAATACACGTATTTGTAAGGATTGACAGAGTTAACAAGTCGTTAGAACCTCCATATGAAGGCCCATACGAAGTCATGGAAAGAACACCAAAATTTTTTGGACTCAAAATTAAAGACCAAGTAAAAAACATTTCCATGGACCGATTGAAACATACATATTTGTTCAACGTACACGTTAGATTGCCGGAAGATACTCCAGTTTCACTACCACCCCAGGACAAACAACCTGATGATAAAAAACCATGAACATCAAGATCGGGTCGCGTAATTCCATTTCCTGCAAGACTAGTGGACATGGTACAGTGAATTGTGAGCGTCTTACTGAGAAGGGGGTGATGTGGGAGCAGGTTGCTCTTCCATATAGTATTATGGTATGTTAGTGAGTGTTTTGACATCGATAAGGTTGGCTCTATGGCTCTAAGCACTATGGGACTTAACATCTGAGGTCATTAGTCCCCTAGACTTCGAACTACTTAAACGTAACTAACCTAAGGACATCATACACATCCATGCCCGAGGTAGGATTCGAACCTGCAACCATAGCAGCAGTGCGGTTCCAGACTGAAGTGCCTAGAACCGCTTGACAACAGCGGCCGGCGATAAGGTTGGCTTCAGAGCCATATGTTCTGTGATATCACAAGTGACAAAAGAAGAAGATTGTATTGTTTTTGAGAGTTGTAAAATATATCATTGCTAAGCAACATGCCGATTCACATCTTATAAAATGTTATAATAAAGAAGTTTTAAGTTCTTATTTGTATGTGTGTTTACCTGTGTTAGACACCTTTATGCTTTCCCCCTCCTCCCCTTTCCCAATCCTCTACCCCATCTCTCTCTCTCTCTCTCTCTCTCTCTCTCTCTCTCCCTATTTCTACCCCATTCCCACCCCCATATGCCTCCTAGTGTGGTTATACAATCTCTTCCCTCAGGATGGCCAGTACCATTTAGTTGTAACCTTTCATACACATTGCATATCTAGTACCCCTTTCTTGTTGCTTGATTAAATCAATACATGTGATTTTACGGCTGTTAGGGGCCTTAATTTTTGTTGCTTCATGAAAGACAGCTTTGTGGTTTGATGTTTGTTTTTACCTGAGAAATGTACAAAAAAAATTATTTTATATATTTATTTTATATAGGTCTCTAAGATTTATATAGCTCTATAAGATTTGTTATGGCACTTGTAGAGGGTTGGAGCTGATAAATATTTTTAATGTCCTATTATTTTTCTTTTTTTAATACTAATGTTTTGGTTCACATTTACTGAGTTTTACATGCCATCATAGTAAACAACTGTGTCATACACGCTATATGTGGTACTGCTGTGCTGTGATTTTAAGTATTTTACTGTTTTTGGTAAAAATTTTAAAATTATTTGTTTAATTTTTGACTTGTACTGTTATTGTATTAATTGTTGTATTTTTGATGATAGGAGAATTATTTAATAATCAAGAAAGAAATTTCCTATATCCTAATATGGTGTTCCTTCCTGAGGTTTCCTTACAGCAGTGGAGGAGTAGACTGCCAGTTTCTTTAAGCTCTGTAACTGCTCATTTGTTATATGTATATGTTTGTTATCTTGACATGGTTCTTACACTTTGGGAGTACCATTTTGACTACCAGAATGAGATTTTCTCTCTGCAGCAGAGTGTGCGCTGATATCGAACTTCCTGACAGATAAAAACTGTCTGCTGGACTGCGGCTGACCTCAGGACCTTTGCCTATCATGGGCAAGTGCTCTACTGACAGCTACCCAAGCACAACTCACGACCCATCCTCACAGCTTTACTTCTGCCAGTACCTTGTCTCCCACCTTCAAAACTTCACAGAAGCTGTAGAGTGAACCTCGCACGACAAGCACTTCTGGAACAAAGGCTATTGTTTTGTCTTCTCAATATCCTTTTGTGATTAGGTAGCTGAGTGAGCACCTGTGTTCAAGTCTTAGTCTAGTGCACAGTTTTAATCTGCCAAGAAGTTTCACCATTGTGACTATCTGGCATGTATTTCTTGAAATGATATGTTCTGTATTTTTGATGCGCACTTAGTAATCTGATAATGGCTGTATTGCACATGATAGTAATTTTGGGTTTCTGTCCTGTAGGATAATTTGAAAATGGGTCCCGACCCAAAAATAGTTATCAAGTAAATAAAAGTAAAATTTGCAACTTTGGATGTTTTATATTGTAAAAATTCAGATTGCCCAAGCAGAGGAAGTGTTGCTAATGGATAGTTACATTGCCTTAAAAAACTGCCTTATCAAGCATTTCGTGTCAACCCCTGAAGTATGGCCTCAGAGATTACTTACAGACAAGCAGTTGAGAAACAGTTCAGCCAAGCAATTGTTGCAAGAGCTGAGGTCACTGGCGGGTCCAGACTTGGTATCAGAAAATTCCATTGTGGCTCAAATGGCTCTGTACAGACATTCACATTTTTTTGGCAGTAGACACAGAGTTGCCACTTGACGTGTTAGTGGGTAAGGCAGAAGCCCACGTAAGTTGTTTGCAGCACACTGTTGGCTGCAAAGATGCAACATATTGTGGGGCAGATGGCTCAGAACTGTGCATTTTAGGGGCAGAGCTGACCAACAGCCCTGGGCCACCCATTCTGCGCAGCACACACTCGACAACCACAGATCAACTTGCCGCAAGTGTGAAAGAACTGAGCACCCAAATTGTTGCATGTAAAAATGTGCAAAGCACTAATGACACGGGGCAGGCTAAGTAGCAGAAAGCATCCATTCTTCATGCTTAGGTTAACAAGAGATGTTTTGAGAAATTCAGCTGATGCTACTATTGATTTGGAAGAAAATCTCAAAATCGTGTGCAACCCTTTAGTAGCCATCCAAATGGTTCCAATAGCCACTACAGAGCACCAGTGGCCGTCATTCTGTTAAATAGTCACCCTACCCACAATTCACCTTTCATGACTACTGCGTCAGGAATTCTCGAGACATATACTTCTGTTAAAGCTTGTGGAGTGCAATCAGTTGGGCCATAAAAAAGATTTCTGCAAACAGCTAGTTTCAACAAATTCACTTCAATGCTACTGTCTTGACAGTTCTAGTGGTATAACCTTGAAAACAGTGAACAAACAGGATGTGAGTAGCTCTGACATTGGCCACACCCAATCAGCTGCAATTCATTTTTAAAAAGTGGAACAAGTGCCATGGACTTCTCCTCAGGGCAAAATTTGCTCTCGTTCTGCATTCCAATACAACAGTGATGATTTGGGTCCCAAAACTAAGAAACACAACATGTTACTTAACCATTAATTCAGGTTGTGGCGTGCGAATAGGATTGTGGTATTTTACAAATCGTGGTCTATTATTCGTGTAACATGAGGTTTCTTTTAATCGCTGCCTCTCCTGGCTAAGGTTGTTATCCTGTTAAAGAAATCTCCTCGTGGGAACGTGTACCAAAGTTGTCTGTCAAGCAGTGTAATTGGCACTATTTTTTTTATTTTTTATTTATTTATTTATTTATTTATTTATTTTTTTTTTTTTTACAAGAGTGATCTCTCACAATTTAGTGAACTATTATTCCAGGTGGCGACATTTTTCCTTAAACAAAATGAACTATTTTCACACACAATACCACACTAATGTTTTCTTTCCTGTCAAAAGTTATTTCCTAAAAGGTCTAACGTAATAATCAGGTTTCATACATTAGCAGAGAACAATTTCACCATGTAAGATGCTGTTTGCACCATATTTAAAGATTATTCATAATCTAAGTCAAATTTATACTTTCTCGGTGGAATCTGGCCACGAATACACACTTATTATCATAAAAATTGAACACCAAGATTCATATGTGCTTAGTAGTTTGATTTAAAACTGCCGCTGCAATATTTCGCGAAGATGACGGCTAACATAAGACAATCACTTATCGAATCTGGTTCAGCTGTTGTTTTACTCTCAACAAACAATATATATATATATATATATATATATATATATATATATATATATATATATATATAGTTATAATAGAAGGAAACATTCCACGAAGGAAAAATATATTTTTTTTATATTTATTTTTTTTTTTTTATATATTTAAAAAGAAAGATGATGAGACTTACCAAACAAAAGCGCTGGCAGGTCGATAGACACACAAACAAACACAAACATACACGCAAAAATCTAGCTTTCGCAACCAACGGTTGCCTCGTCAGGAAAGAGGACAGGTATACACTCGCACACACACACATATTCATCCGCATATACACAGACACAAGCAGACATTTGTAAAGGCAAAGAGTGTGTACCTGTCCTTTTTTCCCCCTAAGGTAAGTCTTTCCGCTCCCGGGATTGGAATGACTCCTTACCCTCTCCCTTAAAACCCATATCCTTTTGTCTTTCCTTCTCCTTCCCTCTTTCCTGACGAGGCAACCGTTGGTTGCGAAAGCTAGATTTTTGCGTGTATGTTTGTGTTTGTTTGTGTGTCTATCGACCTGCCAGCGCTTTTGTTTGGTAAGTCTCATCATCTTTCTTTTTAAATATATTTTTCCCACGTGGAATGTTTCCCTCTATTATATATATATATATATATATATATATATATATATATATATATATATATATATATATATATATATATATAAAAGAAAGATGATGAGACTTACCAAACAAAAGCGCTGGCAGGTCGATAGACACACAAACAAACACAAACATACACACAAAAATCTAGCTTTCGCAACCAACGGTTGCCTCGTCAGGAAAGAGGGAAGGAGAAGGAAAGACAAAAGGATATGGGTTTTAAGGGAGAGGGTAAGGAGTCATTCCAATCCCGGGAGCGGAAAGACTTACCTTAGGGGGAAAAAAGGACAGGTATACACTCTTTGCCTTTACAAATGTCTGCTTGTGTCTGTGTATATGCGGATGAATATGTGTGTGTGTGCGAGTGTATACCTGTCCTTTTTTCCCCCTAAGGTAAGTCTTTCCACTCCCGGGATTGGAATGACTCCTTACCCTCTCCCTTAAAACCCATATCCTTTTGTCTTTCCTTCTCCTTCCCTCTTTCCTGACGAGGCAACTGTTGGTTGCGAAAGCTAGATTTTTGTGTGTATGTTTGTGTTTGTTTGTGTGTCTATCGACCTGCCAGCGCTTTTGTTTGGTAAGTCTCATCATCTTTCTTTTTAAATAAATAAATAAATATATATATATATATATATATATATATATATATATATATATATATATATATATATATATATATATATGGTTATAATAGAAGGAAACATTCCACGAAGGAAAAATATACCTAAAAACAAAGATGATGTGACTTACCAAATGAAAGTGCTGGCAGGTCGACAGACACACAAACATACACACAAAATTCAAGCTTTCGCAACAAACTGTTGCCTCATCAGGAGAGGGAAAGACGAAAGGATGTGGGGTTTAAGGGAGAGGGTAAGGAGTCATTCCAGTCCCGGGAGCGGAAAGACTTACCTTAGGGGGAAAAAAGGATGGGTATACACTCGCACACACACACACATCCATCCACACATATACAGACACAAGAAGACATATTTTAAATATTTTTCTGCTTTGTTGTATTCTGAATTTTATTTCTGCAGTACCCAGTCCATTTTTTGTCAATATATGCCCCTAGATATTTAAATATTTCACCTGCTTTATAACTGCTCTGTCATTGATGTTAACTTCAAATTTAGTGTTATTATTCACTACCAGATAACATTTTCAGTTCTCATTTATTATATTCCTGATATAAAACCATATTATGAACTCAAGATTGAATTCATCTTATGCTAGAACAACTTGATGATCAACAAAACTTAATGAAAACAGCTGTACATTGTTAATAATAATTCCCATTCCTCCACAGCAGTTCTTGCACCTTCAGAGAGTCACCTCTGCATGTAAATTAAACAAGACTGGTGATATACAGCAACCCGTATCAGCCCATTTGTGACATTAATAGGTTCTTATAATTTTGGTCCTCTAATTATGTAATTTTGGAATCTAGATAGAACTGAGTGGTCAGAAATACTTATAGATTCTAATTTGTGTAGTTAGCTGAATATCAGGGAGATTATGTTGTAAACCTATGGAAGTGTAGATGATCTTTTCAAATGACTGCCCATTATGATGGACAAGAGGTATGAGCTCTGTATACATAACAATGTCTGTGGCCCAAGAAAGATGCATGTGATCATTCTTTTGGGCCTCGCAGCAGCAGTTGATAGATTCGCTGCAGGATTGCCACAGAAAGTATACAGCATTTACAACACACTGACCACACTACCTGTTTTGACCAAGATTGCCCACATTTTGTCAGCAAGAACAATTTCTTGGTAGCTTAGGTGTGAGTACTTCCACCCACTTGCATTTCATTAGCAAGCAGCCAACACCCAACAGTGTAGTGGCTTGAAAAATTAATAGCACAAAAATTATGTTTAGTAGAGAGAGCAGATCCCATCATGTTATCTGTAATTTTTGAGTGTGGCATCAATGAGGACGACGCCAGATAGTAGAATGTATCAGTAGAAACATACCGAACCAATTCCACGCGTTATGGTTTGGGGGGCTGCAGTCTACCACTGGGGTTCACTTAGGAAACACTCAGAAATAGCTTCAGATACGTGTATTCATGCTGTTCCATAAATGCCTTCATTGAAAAGAGTCTCAAAGGACATGGAATGAGCTGTAGCCTGCATCTAGAATTTGTTTAGGGAACATAAACATTGTGGGATACATTCAGATTCGTCTATTCATCCACTCATGTTCCATAAACCCCATTATCAAAGAGATCCCTTAGGGATATTAAATGAGTCAAGTTTTACATTAACAGGCAGAAGCAGCCACTGCAGGCTACTTCTGTAAAGTATGAGGTCTGTTAAAAAAACCAGAACTTTGTCCACAAAATTTTTCTGTGCTTACCTTTCACTTATTGTCCATGGTCTCCTTCAAAATACTCTCCCCCACAATTTCTACACTGCTCCCAAGGCCATTTCCACTTCTTGAAACAGCCTTGGTACTCCTCTTGCTGGACTGTGCTAAGTGCCATCTATGAATTTTCTTTTATTTTGTCTACCATTGCAAATCTTCATCATTTAAATGGGGGTTTCAACTTTGGAAATAAAAAGAAGTCAACAGGGGCCAGGTTTGTGGAGTATGAAGAATGAGGCAGCACAGTGATTTCGTTTTTCATGGAATAGTTTGCACCAACAGGGACAAATGTATGGGTGCATTATTGTCTCGCCAAATTTAATGCGTTTCCTTCTCACATCTTCTCGCAGGCATCGCAACATATACAGATAGTACCATCCATTAACGGTTTGTCCATGTGGCACAAATTCATGATGTAGTAATCCTTCAAAGAAAACCATCAACATGGCTCTGGCATTTGACCTGACCTAACGAGCTTTTTTTGGTCTTGGAGAACCTTTCAAGGCCCACTGTGAAGACTGAACCTTGGTCTCAACATAATAACCATAGACCTATGCCACATCATCAGTTATGATTCTCATAAAGAACATCTCATTATCATTTGCGTTATCCGAAAGCTTTTCACAGATTGCAACATGAATATCGTTCTGGTTTTGGCTCGTGAGCTGTGGGATGAATTTGGCAGCAGTTCAATGCATTCCAAGGTGCTGCATCAGAATTTCATGACATGATCCAACTAAAATGTTACATTCGTCTGCAATCTTTCATCAGTCTGTCTTTGATTGGCACACACAATTTCATTGATGTTCCTTACATGAACATCATCTGTAGGCGTCAAAGGGCTTCCCGAATGAGGGTCAACTTTAACTTCTGTTCTGCCATTTTTAAGCCATCAGAACCATTCATAGCACTGAGTACAGTTTGCATGTAAAATTCATTGCAGATGCATTGCTCCTCTAACTATGCCATCTCATAATTCAGAAACGGTTAGACTCAAAGTTCTGCTCAGTACAGCACTGAATATTAACTAACAGACATACAACAATGAAACTTCTGGCAGTTACACTTTAAACTTTGGCGTTTTCTCTTCCGACACTGACAATGTTGAGTGTTTATGGAAAAAGTTCAAGGCAATCGTAAAATGTGTTTTAGACAGGTACATGCCGAGTAAAACTGTGAGGGATGGGAAAAACCCACATGGTTCAACAACAAAATAAGGAAACTACTGCGAAAGCAAAGAGAGTTTCACATCAAATTTAAACACAGCCAACACCTCTCAGACAAACAGAAGCTAAACGATGTCAAAGTTAACATAAGGAGGACTATGCGTGAAGCGTTCAGTGAATTCGAAAGTAAAATTGTATGTACCTAAAAAAAGGTTGTATACATGGAAGAATCCTGGAGATACTAGAAGGTATCAGATAGATTATGTAATGGTAAGGCAGAGATTTAGGAACCAGGTTTTAAATTGTAAGACATTTCCAGGGGCAGATGTGGACTCTGACCACAATCTATTGGTTATGAACTGTAGGTTAAAACTGAAGAAACTGCAAAAAGGTGGGAATTTAAGGAGATTGGACCTAGGTAAACTGAAAGAACCAGAGGTTGTACAGAGTTTCAGGGAGAGCATAAGGGAACAATTGACAGGAATGGGGGAAAGAAATACAGAAGAAGAAGAATGGGTAGCTCTGAGGGATAAAGTAGTGAAGGCAGCAAGTAGGTAAAAAGACAAGGGCTAGTAGATATCCTTGGGTAACAGAAGAAATATTGATTTTAATTGATGAAAGGAGAAAATATAAAAACGCTGTAAATGAAGCAGGCAAAAAGGAATACAAACGTCTCAAAAATGAGAGCGACAGGAAGTGCAAAATGGCTAAGAAGGGATGGGTAGAGGACAAATGTAAGGATGTAGAGGCTTATCTCACTAGGGGTAAGATAGATACTGCCTACAGGAAAATTAAAGAGACTTTTGGAGAAAAGAGAGCCACTTGTATGAATATCAAGAGCTCAGATGGAAACCCGGTTCTAAGCAAAGAAGGGAAAGCAGAAAGGTGGAAGGAGTATATAGAGGGTCTATACAAGGGCGATGTACTTGAGGGCAACATTATGGAAATGGAAGAGGTTGTAGATGAAGATGAAATAGGAGATACGATACTGCGTGAAGAGTTTGACAGAGCACTGAAAGACCTGAGTCGAAACAAGGCCCTGGGAGTAGACAACATTCCATTGGAACTACTGACGACCTTGGGAGAGCCAGTCCTGACAAAACTCTACCATCTGGTGAGCAAGATGTATGAGACAGGTGAAATACCCTGAGACTTAAAGAAGAATATAATAATTCCAATCCCAAAGAAAGCAGGTGTTGATAGATGTGAAAATTACCGAACTATCAATGTAATAAGTCACAGCTGCAAAATACTAACGTGAATTCTTTACAGACGAATGGAAAAACTGGTAGAAACCGACCTCGGTGAAGATCAGTTTGGATTCCGCAGAAATGTTGGAACACGTGATTGACAATGTTGACTGTGTAACGGAACATATTAAAGGCTTTACTTTACCGAAGTATGCGATACCCTCCAAATTCAACCAGTTTAATGAGTATTTATGATTATAGAAAAGTTATTGTGTATGTTAACAATGATTGCATAACATGTCCCCATAAACAGTCAACCCATTAAATTATACTGAATAACTGACCCACACAAAATTTAATATCACTTGATCACTGATACAGCAAATGTCATCATGTAAAAACACTAAGTTCATCTTAAATAATTAATATGAAGTACGAAAAATAGTGGCCAACTTTGGTATTTTAGATCTCCTTAAATAAAAATCACCCAGTGAAACCTATTTGTTCACTAGGAGTGGTTTCACTCAGTATTCACGAAATCAATCCTATTTTAGATGAAAACCAATGTAATTCTTAATAATTCATGTTATTTACTTATTTATGCAAATTAGAGAAGTCAATTGACAAACTTCTAAAAAACGGCCTTTTTGTAACAAAGAATTATTCTGTCAAGTCAACAAATCTGTCTGTCATTTTAATAACATGTTAAATTATGTCACTCGATGCAAATTAATAACTTTTCTGCACAAATTATGATAACAGATGTACATGTGACTTATGAACTATATCTCTTTTTAGTAGTTCTTTGACAATGTTATAAATACAAGCAGCAAGAAGGGTCGAGAGGCAGTCGGAATGTCACTTTCGTAAAGTGTGTTTGTGTGTTATTGTTTGAGGTGGATAAACAATGCAAAGAACATGTAAAGGAAGTACTACTTTGTGTTGTGTCATGGTCTTTGGTGGACAGTGGAATTAAGATGGCCACCAAAGTAATAAATATTTGAAGTTTACATATTTGTTGGTTTCGCTCGTTCTTTATCATCAAAAGCACATAAAAAACACGGGACCTCATGTTTTTAACCCTAGACAACCAGATTTAGAGCCAGCATCAGCATCGAGACACAGCAGCGATCCAGCAAGTAGCAGCGATTACCACAACACAATGCATTTTAATGGCGCCAACCTAACATCAAGTGCTAACAAGCTCCGTAAATGGGAGTGAAATAGTACGATTATAGCAATTAGCAATATCTACGACCAGGCGACCATTACAAAAGTGGGGGCTCAGCCGGTATCTTTAAGTGCATCGATGATAATAGTGCAGCGATAAATTTCGTATGTGCTTAGCACTCCAAAAAAGTTTATTTGTGCAATGTGTCAACAGTGAAAATATGTCAAAAATAAATTAATAAATAAATAAAGTGTCTTTGTGTGACTACAAAAACTATCATCACACCGCTCGGAAGATTAACGTCTGGATTATGTCAATGGAATTCATCAATCAAGACTTCAGCTTCGATAAAACCGAATAGAAGTGAAGAAAGCCAACAAGAACACCGATCATGACATCATAGCATAGCTACATAAAGCAAGGTATTTTGTTGTTGTTGTCATTTAAATTAATTAATAGTTAACATGTCTCTACCTGAGAGTGATGAGATCGTAGGAAATGTAAAAATTTGAACTAGGGGATGGTGAACAATTAAACTTAACAGAGTGGCTAGCAGAGTTTGCAACTCAAATAAGCTCGCAACTTAAACAATCGAGTGAACAAGTAAGTTTGAAACTTAAAGAAAACACAGATAGACTGGATAAGTTAAGTTTGAATTTTGATCTATTAAATACTCATCTCAATGAGAAGTGTGAGGAAATTAAAACTACCCTCAGTAAGGACACTAGAGAACAGTTGATACACTTCAGAAAAGAATTTCAAGTTGAAAGTTTAAATGAAAACATACAAGCTAACACAGACAGCATTGTTGTCATCTACAACAGAGTAGATACTGAAGTTGAAAGATTAGATCAGAGAATAGACAAAACATCAGAAAACCTTAAACAAGAATACAACCTGTATACCACTAATGTAGATACAAAAGTAGAAAATATACACACTAAATATACACAATTGGAAGATGCATCGATGTCAAAACAAATGTTTTACAATCAAAATACAATGTATGGGCACATCCAAGTGAAATGCTTTCCTAGTGAAAATCTGCACCCTATTGACTTTATTCACCAATGTAAGGATATGTTTGTTGTAGGAATGTCAGATAACATAAAAATTAAGTTAGTAAAATGGTTTCTAGAAGGGGAGGCCCTATCCTGGGCAAATGAGAATAATGGTTCTTGGAATACTTTTGAAGAGTTTGAAGCTAAGTTTATTTGTAAATATTGGTCACAATCCATACAAGCCAGATTAAAGTCAGAATTTCTAAATGGACCAGTGTATAGAGGGAAAGTAGGGGGAATGCAAAAATTTTGCAGAGATCAATTGAAAAAACTTGCTCACTTGAATAACTCTTTTGATATTATGGCACAAATTGATGTTTTAAAAGGAAGGTTACCAGAGAGACTGCAGTGGGAATTGGTCCATGGACCAGACGATTCAATGGAAGAGTTCCTGAAATTTGTAGGTAGATTAGATAGGGCCTTGGAAAGAGAAAATAACCAAAGTTTTGGCTCTGGCAACAACCAGTATGGGGGGGTGGAACAGGAATGTAAATAGAGATTATTATGGGAGGAGAGACTTTGAAAATTCTGGAAATAATGCTCCAAATAGGGGAGATAGGAGATATGAAAATGAATTCAGAAACAATACACAGGAGGGAGGATGGAGGAGAGATAACAGGAATGATAGAAATAGGTATTGGGGAAGAGAACAAGATAGAAGGGGGTTTGTTGAAACTAGTGAACAAAACAACAACTAGAAACGGACAGACCGAGGGAACCAGCCAGGAAACGGTGGACAGTCCCACTAGATGTCCGTAGTTTTGGGGCTAGACAATATTATGACAGGACAACACATAACCGGAACTGGAAAAGGAGAGGATACAATGTAAAGATTAAGTACCATGAAAATACTGATGTTGTTAGAATGAATAAATTAGAATTTAATAAAAGTTTTTGGGATACTATGAGTAAAAGTGATACAATTAATAAAAACAGTGTTCAAGCACAGGTAGTTAGTGAAAGTGCAGAAGTTGAAGGTATTGCAGAGTTCCATAGTTGGGCTGAAAAAGATACTGGTGTTAATAACAAGTCAGACACACCACAAATAGAATCTATTTTGGGGGGTTTATTTGATAAGAAGGGGGATGACGAAGTGCTTAATGGAGCCAAAGACTCAATTGCTGAGATTCAGATACATAGGGGGGAAACTGAAGATGGGGTTGTTGTGGAGGAGGAGGAAGAAGTAATAGAGGGACATTTAAATAATGATCCTAAATCAAGTGATGTTATTGATGAGAGTGTGGAGGAAGAAATAAAAGTATTTGTAGAATTGAAAAGTGATTATGTGGTAAAGGTAAGTGATGTGACAAACATGGGTAATAATGAGGTTAATTTAAGTGAAATGCAGACTAGGGAATGTGTATCTGAGGACAAGCTATTGCCTATTGGGAACTATGAAACACTAATCTATGAGAATGGTATTAATAATAATATTAAAGAAAATATAAAGGGATGGAATGTAAATGTGTGTTTTCAAGAGAAAGGGGAAAAGTTTTTAGAAGTTTTGTGGAACAACTATGGAAACTGTATAAACAAAGATGCCTTTAGGAAAGAATTAGCAAAGGTAAGTGCAACCCTGTATCCTACATGGTGGACAAGAATCCGTAGTGGACTTTATAAAAAAAGGGGTGAAAACAGTAGTTTGTTAAGTGACAACATAGTGTTAAAAGGAACAGATGAAAACAAAGGTTTATGTTTAAATGTCAATGCTTTGCAAACAGAGGGATGTGTCTAAGAGTAGAAAAGAGACATTAGACTTAGGAACTAAAGAAATTGAAAATGATCTATTGTTTGAAAATACTGAAATAGACAAAGATGTTGAGCTAGGTCGTCCATATGTTAAAGTAAACATAGACATTTGTCCATTTGAAATAAAAGAAAGCCCACATCCTAATGCGTATAGACATATCTTTCCCAGATCAAGGAGGTTATTTGGATTTAGAAACATCACTGAATTGAAACCATACAAACATGATTATGCACATTTCCCTGTTTGAATACAGTTACTTACTCATTTTCCATAAACCATGTTATCAGCAAAGATTTTTACTGGGTGTGTCAAATAGCAACAAACACTCATCCTATAGACCCTGGAAAAGTTCCAGATCTCTTAGAGAATGTTTTTAGATTTTTATTGTCACTATTGAATATTAAATTTTGAGACATCATCTTTACTTGCAACGGGCAAGGAGGTGACAAACATTTATTACTTTCTTTTTGTATTGTTGAATATGGGATATACTTGCACCAAATAAAAGACAATGTAAAAATTGTTGTGCAAGTCCCATCATTTTGTGACTATTGTGTTCTTAGGCATAAGATTTGTGTACAATTTTCTACAGCTAATCAGATGTTCACCAAGTTTGATGTTTGTGTTATGTTGTGACAAATTTAAGTGTCCAATTTTGGTATTCATATGTTCTTGTACCATCTTGACTGTGTCTCATTGGGAGACAATATTTAAAAAACTCTTCTTTTTTTTGCAAATGCACATTATACTCATACATGTGTGTTTATATATCATGTCCATACTTATAATTATGTTCTTTGTTTTCATTTCCTTTATGTGGCTCAAAAAGAGCAGACAGTTGCAATATTTTCCTATGGACATATGACCTGTCCATCTATGTAATATATTTATGTTCCTTCTATTTTCTTGATTAATCTGTGACTCAATGAGAACTGACTTTGAAATAATTTACATATATTTTTTATATATCTTAAAATCGCATGTGATATATTTGTGTCTGTTTTTGATCATTTTCCATGTGGCTCACTGGGAGCAAAGATTAACATTTTTTTTTTACTTTCATATATTACTAAATATTTTTATTATGCTGTCATACTGATAGCCATAACACAAAATGCATTTGAAACAACACAACTAAAATATTTGCAGGAAAAAGTCATTTTGAAACGGTGTAACGGTCATTGTATACATACACATTATGCATAGTAAAACAAAAAAAATTATTAAAGTAGTACTTTTACAAATTTTAACCATTTGACACATTTGTCCTAGTCGGCTAATATCATTAACATTCTGTAAATGATATTACCTGAGGGGGGTATTGTAACGGAACATATTAAAGGCTTTACTTTACCGAAGTATGCGATACCCTCCAAATTCAACCAGTTTAACGAGTATTTATGATTATAGAAAAGTTATTGTGTATGTTAACAATGATTGCATAACATGTCCCCATAAACAGTCAACCCATTAAATTATACTGAATAACTGACCCACACAAAAGTTAATATCACTTGATCACTGATACAGCAAATGTCATCATGTAAAAACACTAAGTTCATCTTAAATAATTAATATGAAGTACGAAAAATAGTGGCCAACTTTGGTATTTTAGATCTCCTTAAATAAAAATCACCCAGTGAAACCTATTTGTTCACGAGGAGCGGTTTCACTCAGTATTCACGAAATCAACCCTATTTTAGATGAAAACCAATGTAATTCTTAATAATTCATGTTATTTACTTATTTATGCAAATTAGAGAAGTCAATTGACAAACTTCTAAAAAACGGCCTTTTTGTAACAAAGAATTATTCTGTCAAGTCAACAAATCTGTCTGTCATTTTAATAACATGTTAAATTATGTCACTCGATGCAAATTAATAACTTTTCTGCACAAATTATGATAACAGATGTACATGTGACTTATGAACTATATCTCTTTTTAGTAATTCTTTGACAATGTTATAAATACAAGCATCAAGAAGGGTCGAGAGGCAGTCGGAATGTCACTTTCGTAAAGTGTGTTTGTGTGTTATTGTTTGAGGTGGATAAACAATGCAAAGAACATGTAAAGGAAGTACTACTTTGTGTTGTGTCATGGTCTTTGGTGGACAGTGGAATTAAGATGGCCACCAAAGTAATAAATATTTGAAGTTTACATATTTGTTGGTTTCGCTCGTTCTTTATCATCAAAAGCACATAAAAAACACAGGACCTCATGTTTTTAACCCTAGACAACCAGATTTAGAGCCAGCATCAGCATCGAGACACAGCAGCGATCCAGCAAGTAGCAGCGATTACCACAACACAATGCATTTTAATGGCGCCAACCTAACATCAAGTGCTAACAAGCTCCGTAAATGGGAGTGAAATAGTACGATTATAGCAATTAGCAATATCTATGACCAGGTGACCATTACAACTGGAATACTCTCTTTCAAATTCTGAAGGTGGCAGGGGAGCGAAACACTATTTACAATTTGTGCAGAAACCAGATGGCAGTTATAAGAGTCGAGGGACATGAAAGGGAAGCAGCGGTTGGCAGGGAAGTGAGACAGGGTTGTAGCCTGTCCCTGATGTTATTCAACCTGTATATTGAGCAAGCAGTAAAGGAAACAAAAGAAAAATTCGGAGTAGGTATTAAAGTCCATGGAGAAGAAATGAAAACGTTGAGGTTCACCGATGACATTGTAATTCTGTCAGAGACAGCAAAGGACTTGGAAGAGTAGTTGAACAGAATGGACTGTGTCTTGAAAGGAGGATGTAAGATGAACATCAACAAAAACAAAACGAGGATAATGGAATGTAGTCGAATTAAGTCGAGTGATGCTGAGTCAATTAGATTAGGAAATGAGACACTTAAAGTAGTAAAGGAGTTTTGCTATTTGGGAAGCAAAATAACTGATGTTGGTCGAAGTAGAGAGGATATAAAATGTAGACTGGCAATGGGAAGGAAAGTGTTTCTGAAGAAGAGAAATTTGTTAAGATCGAGTATAGATTTAAGTGTCAGGAAGTCGTTTCTGAAAGTATTTGTATGGAGTGTAGCCCTGTATGGAAGTGAAACATGGACGATAAATAGTTTGGACAGGGGGAGAATAGAGGCTTTCGAAATGTGGTGCTACAGAAGATTGCTGAAGATTAGATCACATAACCAATGAGGAGGTATTGAATAGAATTGGGGAGAAGAGGAGTTTGTGGCACAACTTGACAAGAAGAAGGGACCGGTTGGTAGGACATGTTCTGAGGCATCAAGGGATCACAAATTTAGCATTGGAGGGCAGTGTGGAGGGTAAAAATCTTAGAGGGAGACCAAGAGATGAATACACTAAGCAGATTCAGAAGGATGTAGGTTGCAGTAAGTACTGGGAGATGAAGAAGCTTGCAGAGGATAGAGTAGCATGGAGAGCTGCATCAAACCACTCTCACAACTGAATACAAAAACAACCTACTTGACAGAAAATCCTAGGAAGTTCTGGTCTCAAAATAGCATATCCAGACACTTTGGGATGATAATGGCATTGAAACAGTGGATGACATGCATATAGCTAAAATACTAAACACCTTTTTCCAAAGCTGTTTCACAGTGGAAGACCACACTGCAGCTTCTTCTCTAAATCCTCGCACGAATGAAAAAATGGCTGACATCGAAATAAGTGTCCAACAAATAAAAAAGCAACTGAAATCACTCAACAGACGAAAGTCCACTGGACCTGATGGGATACCAATTCAATTCTACACAGAGTACACGAAAGACCTTGCCCCCCTTCTAACAGCTGTGTACCACTAGTCTCTAGAGGAACGGAAGGTTCCAAATGATTGGAAAAGAGCACAGATGGCTCCAGTTTTCAAGAAGGGTCGTCGAGCAGATGTGCAAAACTATAGGGCTATATCTCTGACATCAATCTATTGTAGAATTTTAGAACATGTTTTTTGCTCGTGTATCATGTCATTTCTGGAAACCCAGAATCTACTCTGTAGGAATCAACATGGATTCCAGAAACAGCGATTGTGTGAGACCCAACTCGCTTTATTTGTTCATGAGACCCAGAAAATATTAGATACAGGCTCTCAGGTAGATGCCATTTTCCTTGACTTCTGGAAGATGTTCGATACAGTTCTGCACTGTCACCTGATAAACAAAGTAAGAGCCTACGGAATATCAGAACAGTTGTGTGGCTGGATTGAAGAGTTTTTAGCAAACAGAACACAGCATGTTGTTCTCAATGGAGAGACATCTACAGACGTTAAAGTAACCTCTGGCATGCCACAGGGGAGTGTTATGGGACCATTGCTTTTCACAATATATATAAATGACCTAGTAGGTAGTGTTATTCCATACGGCTTTTCCCGGATGATGCTGTAGTATACAGAGAAGTTGCAGCATTAGAAAATTGCAGTGAAATGCTGGAAGATCTGCAGCTGTTAGGCACTTGGTGCAGGGAGTGGCAACTGTCCCTTAACATAGACAAATGTAATCTATTTTTGAATACATAAAAAGAAGGATCTTTTATTGTATGATTATATGACAGCAGAACAAACACTGGTAGCAGTTACTTTTGTAAAATATCTGGGAGTACGCGTATGGAACGATTTGAAGTGGAATGATCATATAAAATTAATTGTTGGTAAGGCAGGTGCCAGGCTGAGATTCATTGGGAGAATCCTTAGAAAATGTAGTCCATCAACAAAGGAGGTGGCTTACAAAACACTCGTTTGACCTATACTTGAGTATTGCTCATCAGTGTGGGATCCGTACCAGGTTGGGTTGACTGAGGAGATAGAGAAGATCCAAAGAAGAGCGGCGCATTTCGTCACAGGGTTATTTGGTAAGCGTGATAGTGTTACGGAGATGTATAGCAAACTCAAGTGGCATACTCTGCAAGAGAGGCACTCTGCATCGCGGTGTAGCTTGCTGTCCAGGTTTCAAGAGGGTGCGTTTCTGGATGAGGTATCAAATATATTGCTTCCCCTACTTATGCCTCCTGAGTAGATCACGAATGTAAAATTAGAGAGATTTGAACGTGCACAGAGGTTTGCAGGCAGTCGTTCTTCCCGCAAACCATACGCGGCTGGAACAGGAAGGGGAGGTAATGACAGTGGCACGTAAAGTGCCCTCCGCACACACCATTGGGTGGCTTGCAGAGTATAAATATAGATGTAGATGTGTGCAGGGATGCTAACTGCATCTGATTCCAACACACAACTGGCGTGATATTATGACAGTTCCACGATTTTTTGAACAGAACTCATATACTATCTGTCTATCTATATATCTGTTTGCTGTCCAGCATTAATTCCAGGTTACTTTACATATGTGTATGTATACTAAGAGGAAAAAATCCACTGTTTCTCCTCGCATGAAGCTCAGCTGCTGTGATTAACTTCCAATTCTGAGGAAACTGGGAGACCACAATAGGTGAGAAGTCCCTCTCAGTGTGGGATTTGAGTGATCTGGCCCTCCATTCTAATCTTTTCTAACTAAACCCTCTTTCCCTGTGAGGAAGGTACTCATCGTTTTGGAAGCTAGGACAGTTGTTTCAACATTTATATGTGCCTATTAGCAGTATTTAGGATTTCATCTCCTGAAAATAAGTACTTGTCATTCACTCAGCCTCCTCATAATTTTATAGTTTTCTCAAAAGAAATATGCTTTTGACACAATTATTCTAAATTTAGTTTGTTGATCTTTCTTATTTAATTTACTATGTTTTTTTGTTTCAGCCATGTGAAGGACTACATATATACATCAATTGAACTAATGCAGGCTTTACTTGCATATGGCAGAAAACTACAAGAACTTCTGCAGTTATTGCTTGATTTAATTTTGAAAACATATCTATAGCTTTGATGTCACATTGACCTTTTCATGGATCTCACACAAAATTTTATTGTTGAAATATGTGATGGGTTAGGAAGCACCGCCCTTAGAAGATAAATTATGGAGGAAGAAACTCCTCTTTTGGTACCATGTTCTATCTGTGGTAGAACTTTCAAACCAGAGTCATTGGAAAAGCATTACAAAGCATGTGAAAGAAACAGCACAAAGAAGAGGAAAGTGTTTGATTCAACAATACAAAGAATTCAGGGCACAGATCTTGCTGAATTTCTGCCAAAAATTCTGACCAATAAAATTACTGAAAGAACATCACCCAGATCACCCAGAAATAAACCAGAGAAGCTTACTGAGCACAACAAACCAGAGAGAAAGAAAACCCCTGATATAAAATCAAAGAGTGGAATTACCTCAGTGTCACCAAAACCACGCGACAGTGAGCAATGCCCTCACTGTGAGAGGTCTTTCTGTCTCAAAGCCTTTGAGCGCCATGTTGAATGGTGCAAAGATCGAAGAGCACCAGTAACACTGTCTCCAAATACTTTGAAAGCCAAAGAAATGTTGGATGCCAGATTGAAATACACTGCACCAAAGTATACTAAAAATAAGAAGAAACAGGTCAGTGAGAAGCCTGGAACACAATCAGATATCCATGAAGAAAAGGCTAGTACACATCACTCTGCTAATGAATTTGGTGTCGAAAAAGTGAATGATATTGCAAGGTGCAAATCTCAGCTATCAAGGGCTAAGGAAAGTCTCAGTGCCCCATCTTGTAATTTATCAAAGAGATGTTCATCTGAAGCTAGGCTAACAGAGTTATCCCCACAATTGGTTGATAAATCTGAACAACCAAGTAACTTACATGATGGAAAAGGGAGTTATAGTGACACGACAAGGTGTATAAAAACTGTTACTAATGATATGAGACAGCAACTGGCAGATGCAAGTAATAATATGCCTTTTGGCTCAGGCACTACAGAACGACGAGGGTTATCACTAAAT
This sequence comes from Schistocerca cancellata, assembly GCF_023864275.1. Classification (NCBI taxonomy): domain Eukaryota; kingdom Metazoa; phylum Arthropoda; class Insecta; order Orthoptera; family Acrididae; genus Schistocerca; species Schistocerca cancellata. Next base: position 271,461,322 of record NC_064634.1, read on the forward strand.
GATAGTGAAACTAGTATGGAAAATCAGGAATATTTCTCTGCAGAAAATGTTGTAGCTGAGTCACGTGGACAAGACAACAGTTTGAGTATCACTCAGTCATGCTATTCAACCGATTTCAGCCGTGATTCTGACTGCTATTCACAGTCTTCACCGTCTGTGCTTGATGATAAGGTCAGTTTATCAGTGTGGTCCAGCAGACAAAGCATAACCACCAATATTGGTGGCATGAAAAGGGCCAAATTTTGTCATGAATGTGGCTCTAAATATCCTATTGAAATGGCTAAGTTTTGTTGTGAATGTGGAGAACAACGACTCATCATAAAAGATTTGTCTCATTCTAAGATCTAGATTACAACTTTTCTTATAAAACAATTTGGGAGATTGCTGACCAGCAGATATAAATGACTGATTTTTGTGAATACTAATAATGCTATCATCTGTGTAAATGTGCATTTGTGCTTCTTTAGGGATGTTAATTGGTGAACAAGTTGCCCTATGTTTTGGTATTTTGAATTTGTGTATCAGTGATTGACTTAAACGAAATGTCACTGAAGAGTGTTAATAAATAGTTATTGCTTAATGTTTTAGCTATCTTGCCATGTTTTCTTCTACCCTCATATGGAGTACAAACACAGTTTACCATTGCATGAGGAAACAATCAGTCGGCATTCAACTCGACTCCTAGTTATATTTGATGTTCTAATAATGTGATACCAAGAAACAATCCTTGCTTTCTCTGTTTAATTTATTTGTTGACTTGTTTGTGCTTCATTAAGTTATCATGTTGAATATGATGTTCTACATATGATAAATTTTATTGCCTAACATAATTATGATAACTGTACCATTTATGTAATGCTGCTACAAATGAAATTTCAACCTATAATGCATGAAGATAGAATAAAAATCCTTCACCAAACCTCTTACCTGAACTGTTTATGGATATGTACATAAATAATATCAATGACACATCCTGGTGATAGTGTTAAGAAGTTCTTCATTATGTTAGGTAAATCTCATCACAAAGGAGAACCTATAGAAATGAGGGGAAAAAATAATGTATACATTAAAAAAGAGAAGCACTGGTGCTTTTAACATTAATATTTTATCTTTACTTAATATAATAAAATTGACAGTAATAACCATTAACCCAGTAATTCACTGTGCTTCACTATGAAGAAATGCTGTTGCTTTGTCTGTTCAGCTGAGGTGCTGCTATTTTTCTGGCACTGCTTGTTTCATATTTACATTAGTTCAGTGGCAGTTCTCATAGAATAACAATTATCTCTACACTATAAAAATGGAAGTTTGTTTACAGTGAAGAGTTATATGTCATGTTACTAATGGCAATTTTCTCTTTGTTTGTCTAGATATGTGTTTATTTATCGAAATATGGTTAATACAATATTTTTTAATTTTCTTCTGAACTGAAAGCAATTTCATTTTATTGCATTATGTCTGCTTGCATTTTTCATGATCTAGACTTTATTGTCTGTTGATAAATTGAATAAATACACAGAAAATGTAACATTAAAATGTTTATAATAAGGTTTTTTATGACTTTCCTGGGCAATGTAATTAATTCAGCAAAATAATGACAGCTTAAAACTAGAAGAGCATACTCACTCTTTCCTATTATATAGGGTCCATTTTAATTTTAATTTTGTGGTTGGAAGTCCATCCAGTTGTTATAGTTATTAGTTAATCTAACAGGGAAATTGTCATCTGTTTGTGAATGGTATAATATATATCAGGTTACCTTCCATTCAGATGGCTGTTGCACTCAGCAACTGTTATATTGACTTGTAAATAATAGATTTCAGCTATCAGTCGTCCTTTTTAAAGTTTATTGGCAGATCTAGATTTCAGCTAGAAACTAGCCATTCTCAATGCAATATCATTTTTGATCAATGCATGTAAAGCCTGTTGGTCAGGCTTCATCCACAGTGTGTGGAATATTCAATGTGGATGAAGCCTGACCAACAGGCATTACATGCATTGATCAAAAATGATAGTGCATTGAGAATGGCTAGTTTCTAGCTGAAATCTAGATCTGCCAATAAAATTTAAAAAGGATGACTGATAACTGAAATCTATTATTTACAAGGCGTAATATTTGTTGTGTGTGTTATATTTTTACTGTTTGTGTATCATGCTTTCTGAGGTAGAGATTGGGTACCAGCACAGTATTTGCCTAAATGGGCATGGAAAACCACCTAAAAATTACCGTCAGCCGGCTGGTGTACCAGACCAATGATCGTTAATCTGCCATAAAGTTTCAGTCTGGTTCTGGCTCATTTTCCTATGTCACAAGCTAGCATGCTGTATGCTACACTATAAGAGCAGATGGAAACAAGAACAATAAGCAAAGGACAAAATATTTTATGAAATGGGAGCAGTGCAAGGACTATAATCTGCTGTCATCATCCTATTCAAAACATAAAAATGTAGCAAACAAACGAATATAACAGGATGCATAAAAACAGTCTATCTGTGTCTCTTAAAAATTAATTTAAAGAACAAAAATTCTTACTATGTGAATAAAACTTCACTTTTAAAAGAGTAGAACCTTTAACGAAGCTGTAGATGAAATGTTTTTTAATGCTGCTGTATTTTACACTTCTTTTTGTGAGACTTAGTTTTTTGACCATAATGCAGGTCAGCCTACATTCTTTTGTTGGAATTGTGGTACATTTTACTAATTTGTATCTCATATAGTGAACGGCTTTGTTAACCTTTAAGCTCATTTTGGGAAAAATATATTGGAAAGCTGTGGTGTGTATTCCTACTTAAAAAAAGCAACAACCAGTGTACTGCACATAATTTAAATTATATTTTTAATGTAAGAAATTTATTTTGATATTAGTAAATTGTAGCAACAGATAATTTGATAACACGTGGCAAACAAGAAGTATCCCCACTGTACAGACATTGTCGCTCTGATCTCACCCATATATTAAGTTTTTCTAATGGCAATTATAGCCAAGGACAACCTTATTCTAGGATTTGAGCACGTATTGTTAGCATATAAGCTTGATGTTTTTATGGTTGCCTAAGAATTGGAGTGGTATACTTTTTGAATTTTCTGATTACCATGTACAGTAGGGTCCTCCAGCAGATTTAATTTACTAGAATTGAATTGGATACAGGAAATTTTTCTCCTGTTTTAAAAGTGAATTACTTTGAGCCAGTGAGAAGTTCTTCTATCAATTTGTTGACATTAGCTTCTGATTCAGTGGAAAATTTAATTTTCTCTCACAATGCTAGTATCACTTGCTTCATTTGTGGGACAAATGTAATTCATTTACCTAACCTGAGGGTCGATCAACAAGTAATGCAACACATTTATTTCTCAAAGCAGGTTTGTTTTATCCATGAATTAAATGCACCATATTGTTATCCAATTCTCTGGTTATAAAATACTATTTTTCAATGTAGTCACATGTGAGAGCTGGTATGTCATCATGGTACCACTGTACTGGACGACATTTCAGCCAAGCTGTTGGTGTATCAATGGTTTCTCCATTACTACTGTAGTGTCTCCCATGGAGTCCATTCTTTATTGGGCCAAAGATGAAAGTCAGAAGATGAGAGATCCGCGATGCAAGGCAGATGAAGAAGAGTAGTCCACCAAGGTTTTCTGATCTTCTCTTGAATGTGCAGACTTCAGTGTGGCCTTGCATTATCTTGGAGGAGGAGAAGTATGCATTTTTGTGGCCTTGAACATGTAATCATTTGTTTAGTGTCCTAAGAGTCCCACAATAGATGTCTGAGTTGATTAATTGTTTATGGGAGAGCCTTTTCAGAGTCCCAGTGATATGTATCAGTGAATTTACCAGCTGAGGGTACTGTTTTAAACTACTTCAAAAGAGAGGTTGTGTGGTACCACTCATTGGATTTCTGTTTTGTTTCCGGTTCAAAGTGGAGACTCCATGTTTCATTTCCTGTGAACAAGTTTGTACTCATAAATATAATCCTAATAATGGGCAAGCAGTTGGCACAGCTATTCCTTCAGTTCTCTTTACCCTCTTCATTCAGGCTTTGAAGAACCCAGAGAATACAAATCTTTGAATACACTAACTGATAGGCAAGTGTGTTAGCACTACCAACAGAGATGTTGAATCTTGAGTTACTTGACTGTTGATAACCAACGCTGTGTGTGGTTGACCTGTGCGTGAGGGATCAGATACATTTTCTTCTCCTTCTTCTGTTGACAATTGATGCTTCACTCAGTAACTTTCATCCACTGCCTGCTGTCCTTAGAAATTCTGTCAATACCCATGAATATTTGTGATGGTCTTGTCTTCCTTCAAAAGAAATCAGTAACTGCTCTTTGCTTGGAATGCACCTCAGGTGAAGACATCTTTTTGAAGATAGTTTTACACTGCATCTGCAAAGTCTCTCCACAGCAGTGAGCTCCGTGTGTCACACCTTGTGGAGCGTGTGAGTAGTCATTCATGGCGCTGTACCAGCTACGGGCAGGTACTAACTGTTAGTGGGTGCAGTTATGTTGGGAGATGGGATTCAACATTATTAAAATTAAAACAATGAAATTAATTAATTCAATTAAGTACACTGTACTCACCAGTATCACAGTAAGTGCTGGAAATGTTTCTTTCTTTCTTGAAGCCATAGTTCAACACCTTTACATTTATTTGTTAACACCTTTGCCAATGTTTCATGAGTAATGAAATACAGATAATCAATTATCACTGTCTTCAGTTCATCCATTGTCTTTGTCTTATTTTGATATACTAATGTTTTATCTGTACCCCAAAGGAAATAGTTGGACAGAGACAGACCTGGCGTGGGCTAGAGACATTTTGTAATTACTGTCTGCAAAGATTTCACCTAAAGCTGGGTCCACACATGCAACAAAAGTGTCACAATAGCTAGTGGCATATCGCAGTTGCATGTATGAATTCCCAGTTTTCAGTGGCGCAACTTGAGAGACGCAACTTCTATCACACCACAAAAAGTTCAACTTGGTTTTACTTTGTTGCACCACTTTCCTACCGCTACTGCTCCCTGGCAGCAGTACTACAAAACACGAGCAATCTGTTGCAGTTATCATGCAGTAATTGCTGCTGTACTCCATTAGATTTTATTTCTGAAAAAAGTGAAAACAATGGTTGGCAGGTACGCTTTTGCATCCTTTAAAACTACAAGAACAGGAGCCTACATTTGAGTTTTTGTAGCAGTGTGTTTGTGTATGTGTGTGTGTGTGTGTGTGTGTGTGTGTGTGTGTGAAAACCAATGACATAGGAATAACCAATGACACAGGAATAAATAAATAAACTTAATATGTGTAACCAAAAATATGAATTGTATCAACTTCATAATTAGATTAGATTAGTACTTCTTCCATAGATCATGAATACGACACTACATAATGATGTGGAACATGTCAGGTTAATAAAAGGTGTCTATACAAAATGTTACATTACAGAAAATATTACACGACACTTAATATTTTTAATTTTTTTTGTGGGGTTTGGGGATATTACCCTCTTACTATATCCAAAAATTCATCTAAGGAGTAGAAGGAGTTGCCATTAAGAAATTCTTTTAATTTCCTTTTAAATGCTATATGGCTATCTGTCAGACTTTTGATGCTATTAGGTAAGTGACCTAAGACTTTCGTGGCAGCATAATTTACCCCCTTCTGAGCCAAAGTTAGATTAGGCTTCAGTAGTGAAGATCATCCTTTCTCCTAGTGTTGTAGCCATGTACACTGCTATTACTTTTGAATTCATGTGGATTGTTAATAACAAACTTCAGAAGTGAATATATATATTGTGAGGCTACTGTGAAGATGTCTAGCTCTTTAAATAAGTGTCTGCAGGATGATCTTGGATGAGCTCCAGCAATTATTCTGATTACGCACTTTTGTGCAATGAACACTCTCTTACTCAATGATGAGTTACCCAAGAATATGATGCCATACGAAAGCAGAGAATGAAAATAGGCATGGTAAGCTAATTTACTCAGATGTATATCGCCAAAATTTGCAATGACCCTAATAGCATAAGTAGCTGAACTCAAACGTTTCAGCAGATCCTCAGTGTGTCTTTTCCAGAACCCCTCATCAATGCATACACCTAGAAATTTCGAATATTCTACCTTAGCTACCGATTTCTGGTCGAAGTCCATATTTATTAATGTGGTCATTCCATTTACTGTGTGGAACTGTATATACTCTGTTTTGTCAAAGTTTAATGAGAGCCGATTTGCAGAGAACCACTTAATGATTTTCTGAAAAACATCATTTACAATTTCACCAGTTAATTCTTGTCTGTCGGGTGTGATAGCTATACTAGTATCATCGACAAAAAGTACCAGCTTTGCATCTTCGTGAATATAGAATGGCAAGTCATTAATATACATATATTAAGAACAGCAGAGGACCCAAGAACAAACCTTGTGGCACCCCATTTTTGATTGTTCCTCAGTCTGAGAAATCACCAGTTTTTTGCATATTATGTGAACTGCTTATTTCAACTTTCTGCACTCTTCCAGTTAGGTATGATTTAAACCATTGGAGCACTGTCCCATTCATACCACAGTACTTAAGCTTAACTAGAAGTATTCCGTGATTTGCACAATCAAAAGCCTTTGATAGATCACAAAAAATCCCAATGGGTGACTTCCGGTTACTCAGAGCATTTAATATTTAATTAGTGAAAGTATATATAACATTTTCCGTTGAAAAACCCTTCTGGAAACCAAACTGACATTTTGTTAAAACTTTATTTTTACAAAGGTGTGAAGCTACTCTACAATACATTACTTTTTCAAAAATTTTGAATAAGGCAGTCAGAAGAGAGATTGGGCGGTAGTTGTTGACATCAGACGTATCCCCTTTTTTATGCAGTGGTTTAACAATGGCATACTTCAGTCTATCTGAGAACATACTCTGCTTCAGAGAGCTATTACATATGTGGCTAAGAATCCCACTTATTTCTTGAGAACAAGCTTTTATTATCCTGCTGGAAATGCCATTAATTTCATGTGAGATTTTATTCTTGAGAGAGTTTATTATCTTCCTAATTTCAGCAGGAGAGGTGGGTGGAATTTCAATTCTATCAAATGGTGTGGGTAAGGCCTCTTCCATTAACTGCCTTGCTTCTTCTAATGAACATTTAGATCCTACTTTCTCTACAACATATAAAAAATGATTATTCAAAATGTTTTCAACTTCTGGCTTGTTGTTTATCAAGTTTCCATTCACTTCAATGGTGATGCCATCATCCTGTACTCTTGGTTGCCCTGTCTTCCTTGTAATAATATACCAAATTTTTTTTATTTTGTTATCAGAGGTATTAATCTCAGACATGATGCACATGCTTCTGGACTTTTTAATAACCTTTCTTAATGTAGCACAGTAGTTTTTATAATATTTGGCTGTTTTTGGGTCATTACTCTTTCTTGTTAGATACAGTTACTTTTTCAGGTTACAAGATATTTTTATTCCTTTAGTAAGCCAAGGGTTTTTGCATGGTTTCTTTAAATTAGATTTGACTTTTTTCATGGGGAAACAGTTTTCAAATTCTCTTACAAGTGTATCATTAAATAAATTATATTTTAAATTAGCATCCAGTTCCATGTACACCTCACCCCAGTGTAACTGCTGAAGATTTTCTCTGAAATTTCTAATTGTTGAGTCATTAATTGTACACACAACTTTGGAAGGTAGTTTTGAATTACTGAATGGAGCTATGTCATATACTGTAACTAGCTGAGGATCATGATCAGAAAGCCCATTCTCAACAGGACAAGAACTTATGTTTTTAAACCTGTCTTGGTCTATAAAAGTGTTATCTATAAATATGCTGCTGTCCTTTACTACCCGAGTAGGAAATTTAATGACAGATGTCAAATTGGAAGAACCGAGCAAGACTTCCAGGTCATTCTTCCTATTACACTCTTTCAGTGAATCAACATTGAAGTCCCCACAAATAATAATTTGCTTTCCCCTATCTGACAGATAGCACAACAAGGCATCCAAGTTTTCCAGGAATAAATGAAAGTTCCCTGAAGGGGACCTATATACTGGTACAATTATAAAAGAGCCCTCCTTCAGTTTAAGTTGACAGGCACATGCTTCTAAATGTTGCTCTAGACAAAACATTTTTGTATCTAAGCTTTCTACACAGTGATAACTTTTGACATATACGGTAATCAGTGAGACCAAGCGTTTGTATATGCTAAATTCTGTTTATATGCATGTTCAAATGGTTCAACTGGCTCTGAGCACTATGGGACTTGACTTCTGAGGTCATCAGTCCCCTAGAACTTAGAACTACTTCAACCTAACTAGCCTAAGGACATCACACACATCCATGCTCGAGGCAGGATTCGAACCTGCTACTGTAGTGGTTGCGCGGTTCCAGACTGTAGCGCCTACAACCGCTCGGCCACACCGGCCGGCTTATATGCAGGAAATAGCTCCAGAGCGTGATGTGGTAGCTGTTAAACTAAATTTCTTATTGAAAATGCCTATATCAACGAATACAATAAGACTCTAAAATCTTGAAAGAGTGGCGTGTCTGCAGATGATATTTACTTGGAGCTATTGGTTATTATGCCACGGCAGACAGCATTTTCGTCTCAGAGTGTTATTTCTTTTAGAAATGTGTCTATTTCCCTTGCTTTATCCCTGTGCGAAATTTATTTTCGAATCCAACATTTGGGTGTCGTCTTGCTTCTATTTAACTCTTGTAATAGCTCTAAGCCCATCGCCTACACTATAACATTCATAGCCACCCATATGATTTCAACTGACGCCATATTGAAAGCTGTGCAACTACACATAATTTGTAGCGTCCTGTGTGAACAGTAGCTCATGATGCCACTACAGCAAGCCACAAGCTGTGGCGCTACATTAGTTGCGCGTGTGAACCCGGCAGTCGTACGGACTGGTGTACCATATGAACTCTAGTGTTGTCTTACTAAAAATAATGAATGACTGATCTCATTTTGATTCAGCAGGACATTAAATAGATAAATTATCTGGGAACTATAGACATCGGAAGTGACAGTTGTATTTAAAAACATCGGCCCTATAATTTGTGCTCGTGTTATCACAACGCACATTCTAGTTTTCTCTGCATGCAGTGGTGTTTCTCGTAAGGCATATCGATTTTTTGATGACAAAATTCGTGAATTTTGGGAATTAATGTAGCCAGATGAGTGAAACCGAGCCTCATTAAAGAAAAAAAGTTCGATCTAAAACACCAACTCCATGTCGGTTAACAAATCGCTAAAACAATTCACAGTATGCTATTCGTTTTCTGTGATCGATACAATGTAACTGTTGAAATGCAGTAATTTTATACAGATACATCCCCATTTCTTTGGTTATGGCCTTAGGTGCAAGAACTAGACATTAACAGAACTAACAGTTGCATTGCACACGAAACGCTACTATTCCCACCCTACCGCTGCAGGAGTGTAGTGTTGCCAACAGTTAAAGTTAGCTCCCCAACAGTTTTGAATGCAAAAAACCACCAGAAAAAACAACAAAAAAAGCCCCTACTCTCATAACAGCTAAAATTTCAACTAACAAGTTTTTAAAATTATTATGAAAGAAAACAATAAGCATACTGGTAATTAGTTTCCTTTATTATTAAGTACCGTAATAAAATATTCACAATCATTAAATGAACATGCAATAAATAAATCAGCAAGCCAAGGTCAGGAACATAGAGAAAGTTCTATAACAACAACTAACTATTTAAATGAATTCGTCTTCTTGAGATGAATCATTTTTGTCAGCATCGTCATCGTCGGTTTCAGACTGATACTATTCTTTGGTACTGATATGTTTTACAAAATTTATTGGAATTTCATATTCGTTGCAGCATTTTCCTTCCAGCCTCAAACTACTGCGTATTCTTAGTATAGCAGTTAAAAGATTTAACTTCATTCTGTTTCTCTACTTGCTTTTTATTACATTCATACTGCTAATATTCTCACATCGGCATTGCAATGAGGCAGTGCTGGAGAGTATCGGAAAAGTCTGTAATTCCTCAAATCTGGATTCCCCTTGAGCATCTTTGAAACGCAGTACTTCAATCCAAAATTTTTTGTACCTTTGGTCTCGTTCCAGTTCAACAAATCAATTTGTCATCACTGATCATCCACTCTTGCTATAAATTGTACACTTTCATTGAACTGAGCAATTGTATCAATTAGATTTTCTTTGTTGTGATTACGTGCTTGTTCAACACTTATTCTGGAATTATTTTTCATCAACGTCAAATTTTCTGATAACCTGTTTTTTATTTCTTCATTCAGACTTACTATAAACGTTATGCTCGATTACGCAACATATTTCTCTCATTTCAAGCAACTGCTTTTCAAAGTGGAATTCTAGATAACATCTTCGATCGAAGAAATCACGAATATTTTGAGTAAAAATATTAACTTTATTTGCAGGTTACGTAACTTTGCTGACAATCATATCTATATGGTTGGTCGACGCAAAGAGTTTGGTGTGGTCTGTATCTTTCGACTCGAACATTTTATTGACTATTGGATATAAAAATGAGATATATGTGTAACTAATCTCGTTCGCATACATAGCGTGCAATAACTCTGCCATGTGACACCTTTCGCGCACTTCAGCTAAGGGAAAATGTGTTTCTAGCTGTGATCACTGCGTGTATAATCCTGATACAGCGGATTCTATTGATAACCACCTTGTCTGTCACGCTTGAACTATTTTTAACGATTTCTGTCCATACTTAATGATTTTGTCTAGCTCCTTATAAAGAGATTGTCTGGAAGAGACAATCATATGTATCTTTAATTAAAAACTCCAAATATCTCGGTAAAAAGTCCTTTGCAGCAGCTGAAACAGCCAGTTGCAAGGACTGGCACAAGAAATGTACTATAATCAGGTGTGGTACCCCTTCTTTCAATTTCGTAAATACTCCATTATTTACTCTAACCATGACAGAGGCATTATCTGTACCAATACCCATTAAATTTTCAAGTCACAAATCGAATAATGTAAGTGTCTTCTTTATAGGAGATACAATAGCTTCAGCATTACACTCATGCAGTTCAGCAAGGTCAAGGTATGTAGATACTGTTCTTGGCTTGATTTACTGCAATAAACTATAATCAATCCCTAGAATTTATGTACAGCAATATCAGTAGATTTATCAGTTAATAAGCTAAACAGTTGATATTTGCAATCTTGTTTTAGAACATTATAGAAATGCTGTGCTAATGCGTTTTTTATAGCTGAGGTGCACTTAGTTCGGTGCAGTTGAACTTCTACCATATCTTTTTGATGAGAGTGATTAATTACCTCTCCCAAATAGTCGACAACACGTATACTAGTATGCATGACTGTGAATAATACGCGTCTTGCTTCTTCCTTTTTTTAAATTCCCAGTGGACTCTTGACTTAAAAGCAATTTTAGGCTGCATAGTTACAACCTGCAACAATTTACTTCGTCAAAGAGTTGTCAAAGATATAAAACCGATCAATGAATGACTAATCAATTAAAAACAAAGGTTGCTTACATTTTTATCTTATAGATGCTTCTTTGACATCCCATGTGACTTCCAATTACCATAGTGACTCCTTAAAACTGCACCACAAAATCTGCATTTCACTATCTGACCCATAATACTTTCAATCACTTGAATCCAATCTTTTAAATGTGGGTCTCGAAGCCAAGAATCCCTAAAATTTTGCGTGTTTTGTGGTTTCGGCATAGTTGTATGAAGTCGTAAAACAATACCATACACTGAGAGTCACAACTGTATATTGCACACCACGAACGACGACAGTCGAGTTACTTTTTCTGCGCATCTAACGTGACGCACCCTGCGTGAGCCAACAAGCGCTCAGTGGTTATTCAAATCGACAATGGAATAAGTGAGCACCCAATGTTTGAAACCGGTTGCTGCACTCCCTGCACCTGTGCAAGCCGCCTTCGCTCGTGAAATGAACTTTAACTATGTGCTACTAAATGCTGTTCATTCTACAGGGAATCCCCGCATGTAATCTATTGAGTGTGATGTCGCATTGTAATGTGACATCACACTCCACAGATTGCCTTCCCAGCAAAAGGGACTCCTGAAATCAAATGAAGTAGAAATAACATATTTGGAAACATACACTCCTGGAAATTGAAATAAGAGCACCGTGAATTCATTGTCTCAGGAAGGGGAAACTTTATTGACACATTCCTGGGGTCAGATACATCACATGATCACACTGACAGAACCACAGGCACATAGACACAGGCAACAGAGCATGCACAATTTCGGCACTAGTACAGTGTATATCCACCTTTCGCAGCAATGCAGGCTGCTATTCTCCCATGGAGACAATCGTAGAGATGCTGGATGTAGTCCTGTGGAACGGCTTGCCATGCCATTTCCACCTGGCGCCTCAGTTGGACCAGCGTTCGTGCTGGACGTGCAGACCGCGTGAGACGACGCTTCATCCAGTCCCAAACATGCTCAATGGGGGACAGATCCGGAGATCTTGCTGGCCAGGGTAGTTGACTTACACCTTCTAGAGCACGTTGGGTGGCACGGGATACATGCGGACGTGCATTGTCCTGTTGGAACAGCAAGTTCCCTTGCCGGTCTAGGAAGGGTAGAACGATGGGTTCGATGACAGTTTGGATGTACCGTGCACTATTCAGTGTCCCCTCGACGATCACCAGTGGTGTACGGCCAGTGTAGGAGATCGCTCCCCACACCATGATGCCGGGTGTTGGCCCTGTGTGCCTCGGTCGTATGCAGTCCTGATTGTGGTGCTCACCTGCACGGCGCCAAACACGCATACGACCATCATTGGCACCAAGGCAGAAGCGACTCTCATCGCTGAAGACGACACGTCTCCATTCGTCCCTCCATTCACGCCTGTCGCGACACCACTGGAGGCGGGCTGCACGATGTTGGGGCGTGAGCGGAAGACGGCCTAACGGTGTGCGGGACCGTAGCCCAGCTTCATGGAGACGGTTGCGAATGGTCCTCGCCGATACCCCAGGAGCAACAGTGTCCCTAATTTGCTGGGAAGTGGCGGTGCGGTCCCCTACGGCACTGCGTAGGATCCTACGGTCTTGGCGTGCATCCGTGCGTCGCTGCGGTCCAGTCCCAGGTCGACCGGCGCGTGCACCTTCCGCCGACCACTGGCGACAACATCGATGTACTGTGGAGACCCCACGCCCCACGTGTTGAGCAATTCGGCGGTACGTCCACCCGGCCTCCCGCATGCCCACTATACGCCCTCGCTCAAAGTCCGTCAACTGCACATACGGTTCACGTCCACGCTGTCGCGGCATGCTACCAGTGTTAAAGACTGCGATGGAGCTCCGTATGCCACGGCAAACTGGCTGACACTGACGGCGGCGGTGCACAAATGCTGCGCAGCTAGCGCCATTCGACGGCCAACACCGCGGTTCCTGGTGTGTCCGCTGTGCCGTGCGTGTGATCATTGCTTGTACAGCCCTCTTGCAGTGTCCGGAGCAAGTATGGTGGGTCTGACACACCGGTGTCAATGTGTTCTTTTTTCCATTTCCAGGAGTATATAAATAGCTTAGTGGCTGAGAAATCACATTTTCAGTAACTAAAACTGAATTCTACTAAACTACGATGAAATCCACCAGCCACTAGAAGCAATATTGCGCCACTAAAAGGAGGGTAGAAACCGCAAATTTTAGTGGAAAATGCACTAAGTTGGCAACACTATGTAGGACCGCAGAACGCATGCACGTGAGACCTGAACGTGTCGCTAACCTTATGCGCTCCACAAAGCGAGACCCACCGCTGCGAAGAGACTTTGCGGATGCACGGTACACTGCCATGTACCCGGAGTTACTGGAAGTAACTGAAATAATTCAGAAATTTTTAAATATGTTGCAAACAAAGTTATTTTTTTGAACCAAAGTTGGCTGAGAAGGCAATGTTGCATTAGTCACTGAATACCCCCTGCATAAAAGAAACAAAGTGAACCAAAGACAGTTCCATGAGGGACTATTATCATATACAGTGCTCCAGTCATATTCCACAGCCCCATTCACTTTCTTCTGGAGTACTCAATCTTCTGACTGGTTCAATATGGCATACTCAGAGTTTCTCTCTTGCACCAACGTCTTAGAACAGCACTTGCATCCAGTGTGCATAATTACCTGTTGGATGTATTTCAACCTCTAGTCATTCCCTACAGTTTTTAACCCCTAAAGTTCCCTCTAGTACCACAGTATGTTTTACACGCCATATCATTCAGTCCCTTCTTTTCAATGGCTGACAAATGTTCTGTTCTTGTCCGATTTTTTTAACAGTCCATCTAATTTTCGATATCTTTCTATAGCGCCACATTTCAAATGCTTCAATTCGCTTCTTTCTCAGTTTTCCTTCAGTCCGTGATTAACTACTGTAGAATGTTGTGCCCCAAACATACATTTTCAATAATTTCCTCCTCAAATTAAGGCCTATATTTGATACTAGTAGACTTCTTGGTACCACAAATGCCCTTTTTGCACATGCTGATCTGCTTTGTATGTCCTCCTTTCATCGTCTGTCACGTATTATTAGCAGAATTCCTTAACTTCCTTCACTTCGTGGGCCCAATTTTCATACTAAGTTTATCGTTGACCTCATTTTCTGTAGATCTTACTGTGCTTGGAAATGACCAGGACTGTAGGCCTACCGACAAGATTCTGCACCCTTGGCAGAACTGCCAAAACTGCCAAAACTGCCTCCCCCCCTCCTCTCCATCGGAAAATTCTCTTATTTTTTCTATGCATTATGCATATTTAGCTAATTTTTGTAAGTAGCTTTAATAAATACGAAGCACAGCAAAATCGACTGTTCAGTGAGATTTGACACAAGAATTACGTGAGTTAGACATTTTTCAATGTGATTAGCAAAGAACATTAAAGTTTTTCTGTGCTTTCGCATGTGCCAGGGTTTACTTCTCACTAGAATAAAACAGAACATCTAATACTATGTAAGGCCTGATTTCAGATGTCTTACGACACCAAATGTTTTGGTAGTGCAGGCGATGACCAATGGCAGGGCACATGTTTGTTCATACAGAGGTTCAACGTAAATGAACCGAGCTTAACTCTCTATAAGCACAACTAAGAAGTCCCATGATATTGAAACGTTTTTTATTTACACTGTAGATCGTGTGAAGCGAAACTTGAGATCATCAAAAGTAATGTCTGGAGGAGCGAGTAAATGACGTAGCCCCTTTACCTTTTTAGCTTGTTTCCTCCCTGACGCTGCTCGTTCAGTCCTCAGTCAGCAGAAATGGCAAAAATCGGAAACCTTCCCGTCAAGTAACACATTTGCTTCAGCACCCGCTCGCTGACCTTTGAGATCCTACAGTGCCGTAGCGAAAACAGCAGCAAAAGCTCCACTGTTGCAATGAGCGAGCTATGTAGACCGCAGCTGGGTGAACCAAGCGCACTGTTGCCACGTAAACCATGATAGTGATAGACACGTCTGTTTGGTATTATAATTTCTTTAGATTGCTATTTGAGCTAAACGACTCTGTAGAAATGGCACTGTGAGAACAGAATGTGTTTACAGGTCTTCGGGTGGAGGAAAGGGCTTTTTCTCTCTGAGGATAGACACAGGAGGGTTTATTCTTAAGCCGGCTTTCCTTCTAGTTTTTTTTCCGCTCAGTTTTTGCTCTCCGTCTGCCTGCGCCCTTGGCGATGGCCAGTCTCGCAACGCTCTTGGTGTGGCCTGGCAACCCCTCTGGCGTGAAGTGGCCTATAACAGCTGCTGCAATGTACCTAGTGGCAGATTTAAAATTTTTTGGAGACACTGTAATATATTCTGATCAGCCAGAGCTTTATGACCACTGATGTACTGTCGATATAAATCCGTCCAAGCGACAGCAGCGTCACCTGACGGGGAATGACTGCTAGTCAGACACTAGCATGGTGCATGAGGTATCAGTGAGAAGTAAGATAATGCGCCATGTCAGAAGGCTAAAAGTGTAATGAAGTGGCTAGAAGAACACAGTGGTGAGTTCCAGTTGATGTTCTGGTTCTCCAACTCGCTATATCTGAGCCTTACCGAATACACCTTGGATTTGATTGAATAAGACGTCAGAGCTCATCTCCTCCCTCTCCGGAATTTAGGGAATTAGACGACTTGTGTGTGCATATGTAGCACCAACACCCTCCACCGATCAAACAAGGCCTCATTACTTCCATGCCATGACGCGCCGCCATTGTTATCCGTGCCAAAGGTGGAAACACCGGCTATTAGGTGGGTGACCGTAATTTTCTGGCTGATCAGTATATGCGCCCCTACGAAAACATGTTGTAAATAATTACATAATTTTTAAATCGCAATGAATGTGCCCTAAGTTACTTCTAAAAAGTCGCATTATAACCTGAAATTTTTAAAACTAATATGAAGAAATAAACATAACTCACTAGTCAGCAAAGTCTACTTCTGGCTTTGATGGCAGCAAACACGTTAACCATATCTTCATACTTGAGACGGTCGTCAGGTAGGTCAGCTTTGATGTGAAGTATGGACAACGCGTTCGATCTTTCCTCAGACAAGGTAGAACACAGGTATGATTTCAGCCTTTTAAGAGCCGAGGACGAGCGTTCTGCTGAACAATTTGTAAGTGCCGTACATAGATACATTCTAAGGAGCAATGCCGACATTCCGAAACATGGACTGTAACCGCTCCTTTCGTAGAAATTTACTCATTTGGAGTGGTACATCACCAATCTCACGAGATTTCTAATGTGTCGCGAAATGTACACATTCATTTGGGAAAGAAGGTTCTAAATCAGTTTCATATGACTCTTGGTGTTTTTCTGCGCATTCGGGAATAACGTCTGGTAAACTATTCTTAAGCTCACTGAAAACTATGGAGTCTAACAGTGTTTTGTAACTTTCTTCCTCCTCACTAACTCAGCGAACAAGTTGTAGAGTACGGGAAAAAATTTTTCGACTCTAAATTTGTCCCTGCCAGTCACAAGAACTTCTTTAGGTCCGCTTCTTCATCAACATAAAGTTTGCGTTTCCTTGATCTTTTATTGATGCATTCGTAACCAATATTAGTCGTAATAGCCATGGATTTATTTTCATAATAGTGGAACATACCACGAATAGAGCTAATAAACCCTGCAAGTAATTAATGCACTATTTCACTACCAATATTAGCACTTTGCAATTTCACATTTAAGTCTCTGGAGTATATCCTTCCAAACTGTCATCATGAATACTATTTTACCCTAATGAGTTGACTCAGTAAAGCTGAAGCTTCATTTCGCACAACTGGTTTCTCACAAGTATTACTGGTAACATGTGTGGAGACACTGATAATGCTATCCCAATTTTCATTTGAACTTGCATATGCTTTCTCTTTTGCTGACCACCGCGTTTTTTTATGAACTTTTAATTGTTTTGCTTCCTGGTCCCATGAAGGAAAGAAGTTGATCCCGGTGTTGTGTAGAACCAGGGAAGAAAATGTAAACGATTTGCACTAAATTGAAAAATGAACATGCTTCCTGACAACAGCTTTCAGTACTAATGCCGACTAAATTCAAAGAATGCGCTGCACAAGGAAAACGCTTTCGGATTTCTTTCTTTCATGTGTATCAGCAAACCAGCGTAGGCTCCTGATCCGTTGTTTGCGCTGTCGTACGACTGACGTTTACAGTCAATAATATCAATGGAATTTGTAGACAGAACATTCAGTACGGCCTCACTTAGGTCTTCAGACTTGTATCCTGGATTAGGTAAAAACAAAAGTAAACGATCAACAGCCTCACTATTCTCGTTCACGTATCTTAATACGAAAGATAGCTGAAATGTCCGCAGTAGAGTCGTCTGTTAAAGAAAAATATTTGGCCACCTTGATATCACTTACGATAATTCTTTTTATTCTTTCAGAAAGCAGCTCTGACGTTTCATCATAGATCGTTGATGATAGATAATTTGTGTGTCCCTGCCACGGGTATCCATATCGTTCAATGTGCTCTGCGAGAAAAGGAGTGAACTCGGCTGTAAGTTCAAAAGACATCATAAATTGACCGTTATGGAATGAACGGAATTTTTCAACGTGTGCACTTAGGGGAAGTCCACGACTTAGCTTCATCACTGCTGCAAACACCCTTTTCAACAGATGGCGCCATTACGTTTTTTCAAACTCAGCATATGACTCGAAATGGTTTTCTACCGTTCAAAGTGATATTTTTCTTGTTAAAAGTTACAACTCAAAATTTCTTTGTTCAAGTGCATTTTTATGATGGGATAAAGTATTAGAAATATCTCTCCAATCTGAAAGACCAATAGTAGCAATCGCGGTCTTAACTCCAAAAAATGTACATGATACACAAAAAAAGCACTCGTGCTGCAGGAGAATGCTAAGTAATCACCCGAAGTTGATTCATCATCTAAAAGTTTACGTTAAAATAAAATTGCACAAATATCTCGTTTTATCGTCTATTCACCTTCGTGAATTAGAAAAATCACAGTTACAACTACGTTTAACGCCACAGTGTAAAAAATGTCGATTGTTGATTCATTAACATGCCGTTCCGCAGGATCATTAGTAACAGGGTTATTCATTTTGTAATATCTGATTCGATACTTAGGTTTGCCGGCCGGAGTGGCCGTGCGGCTCTAGGCGCTACAGTCTGGAGCCGCAAGACCGCTACGGTCGGAGGTTCGAATCCTGCCTCGGGCATGGATGTGTGTTAGGTTTAAGTAGTTCTAAGTTCCAGGGGACTGATGACCTCAGAAGTTGAGTCCCATAGCGCTCAGAGCCATTTGAACCATTTTGATACTTAGGTTTTTGTAAGACTTGAATTCAGGAACGCTTTGTTATTTATATTTTAACTACCTATTGTTTCATTCACATTTATGTCTTTCACTAAACCTATCATCACTAGTGCTTGAACTCAAAGTCAAACCAGCCAATTTTTTGTAAAAAATTTGTCTACTCTACCAAGAATTTCAGAACACTAGCTTCTCGTTCTAATTTTTCCTTCGCTAATTTCCGAACTGCCGCCCCACTTAATTTTGCACGTTTATTTTTGTCACTCATACTCATGTCAAAGGCACAAAATTGTCAACCAACACCAACACAAAATAAGTTTGTAAATAAAAAGTATCCTTCGTACCACACGGCACACGAGCACAGAGCGTTTTTCTTTTAACACTACAGTGATCAACCGATTATCTTGGTTTACTTGACCGAACTGTGCTATAAAATCAAATCATTATTACAAGAATGACAATTCAGAATAACTAAATTTCATTGTCGCCCCTTTCTCTGTTCTCAATGAACGGAAGACGCAAAGTCCCCAAGATTGGCGATCTTTCACAGAAGATCGAAATTAAGCGCGGACTTCAATGCGAGATGCTTATAACAGTTTCCACAATGAAACTTTGTCTCGTAACCTGGCAGAAAATCCAAAGAGATTCTGGTCGTATGTAAAGTATGCTAGCGGCAAGAAACAATCAATGCCTTCTCTGCTCGATGGGAATGGAGATACTATCGAAGACAGTGCTGCCAAAGCAGAGTTACTAAACACAGCCTTCCAAAATGCCTTCACAAAAGAAGACGAAGTAAATATTCCAGAATTCGAATCGAGAGCAGCTGCCAACATGAGTAACGTGGAAGTAAATATTCTCGGAGTAGTGAAGCAACTTAAATCACTTAATAAAGGTAAGTCTTCTGGTCCAGACTGTATATCAATTAGGTTCCTTTCGGAGTATGCTGATGCAACAGCTCCATACTTATAAATCACATACAACCGCTCGCTTGACGAAAGATCCGTACTTAAAGACTGGAAAGTTGCACAGGTCACAACAATATTCAAGGAAAGTAGCAGGAGTAATCCACTAAATTATAGGCCCATATCATTAATGTCGATGTGCAGCAGGATTTAGGAACATATATTGTGTTCAAACATTATGAATTACCAGGAACAAAACTCTATTCACACAGTCAAAATTTGGTTTAGAAAACATCGTTCCTGTGAAACACAACTAGCTCTTTATTCACATGAAGTGTTGAGATCTATTGACAAGAGATTTCAGAACGATTCCGTATTTCTGGATTTCTGGAAGGCTTTTGACACTGTACCACACAAGCGGTTTGTAGTGAAATTGCCTGCGTTATGTGACTGGATTTGTCATTTCCTGTCAGAGAGGTCACAGTTCGTAGTAATTGACGGAAAGTCATTGAGAAAAACAGAAGTGATTTCTGGCGTTCCCCAAGGTAGTGTTATAGGCCCTTTCTGTTCCTTATCTATATAAACGATTTGGAAGACAATCTGAGTAACCGTCTTAGGTTGTTTGCAGATGACGCTGTCGTTTATCGGCTAAAAATTAATCAGAAGATCAAAACAAATACAAAAACGATTTAGAAAAGATATCTGAATGGTGCGAAAAGTGGCAGTTGACCCTAAATGACGAAAAGTGTGAGGTCATCGACATCAGTGCTAAAAGGAACTCGTTAAACTTCGGTTACACGATAAATCAGTCTAATCCAAAACCCGTAAATTCAACTAAGTACCTAGGTATTACAATTACGAACAACTTAAATTGGAAGGAAGACATAGAAAATGTTGTGGGGAAGGCTAGCCAAAGACTGCGTTTTATTGGCAGGACACTTAGAAAATGTAACAGATCTGCTGAGGAGACTGCCTACACTACGCTTGTCTGTCCTGTTTTAGAATAGTGCTGCGCGGTCTGGGATCCTTACCAGACAGGACTGACGGAGTACATCGAACAAGTTCAAAGAAGGGTAGCACGTTTTGTATTATCGCGAAATATGGGAGAGAGTGTCACAGAAATGATACAGGATTTGGGCTGGACATCATTAAAAGAAAGGCGGTTTTCGTTGCGACGGAATCTTCTCATGAAATTCCAATCACCAACTTTCTCCTAATGCGAAAATATTTTGTTGACACTGACCTATATAGGGAGAAACGATCACCACGATAAAATAAGGGAAATCAGAGCTCGTACGGGAAGATATAGGTGTACGTTGTTTCTGCGCGCAATACGAGATTGGAATAATAGAGAACTGTGAAGGTGGTCGTCCTGGGAGCTTACTTCATAATATTATTGAGCAACTTCATAAACACAATTCCAGACGGAAATTGAGTGTTTGAATTTCCATTCAGTCACCAAGAAAACTATTATTTCAAAGATTGTATTGTCGATTCTCATTCTTAGGGCTTGTTTAAACTACCAAGTTATTTCACAATATTAATAATTTTTGTCATTTGTAAGCACAGTTATTTTAAAACGTAAAATATTAACTACAATGCAAAAAATGCCGCCCTCAGAAGCTGCCGCCCCTAGGCCCGTGCCTAGTGGGCCTATCTGTAAATCTGCCTCTGACTGTATTCCTCTGCTAGGGAACTAGTTCAATGGTGATCATTCTCTTTGAGAAAAGTTCACTTATTCACCAATACTTTTTATCTGATTCTACATGCCACACGGATTTCAGAAAAAAATGTCAAATCTGCACAAGAATTACTTCTGCCTGATAAGTTCATTGATTACCTGATGTCTGAAACTTTATTTACTTCGTTTTCGACTGACGGGCCAGTGACCGCAAACTAGGTAAAGAGAGGTCAGACCAGGTTGAATGGAAGAATGGATTACAGAAACTGTTTATATCCCAGTGTGGACCTCTCCCGTCATCGTTCACTTCCGAGTGAAGCTCGTGATCATACCAAGTACCAGGTTATTGTTTTCAGTTCGTTAACAGAAAATAATATACGCTTACATGGATATCGCTAACATGAAATAACTGGAACTAAATTGTCATATGTAAAATCAATAGTAATGTTTTCGTTTATAGTCTGTGGATGTGCAAATGAACTACGCACGGAAGTGCCATACACTCAGTGTGGGAAGTGAAGATTTATTGCCGGCCGCTTCAGTCTGGAACCGCGTTGCTGCTACGCTCGAATGTTCGAATCTTGCCTCCGGCATGGATGTGTGTGCTATCCTTAGGTTAGTTACATTAAGTAGTTCTAAGTCTAGGGGACTGATGACCTCCGATGTTAAGTCCTATAGTGCTCGGAGCCATTTGACCCCCCCCCCCCCCCTTTTTTTTTTTTTGAAGATTTGTTTGGAAAAATTACGATTTCAACAACGGAGTTGAGAAACTGTTTACTGAAATTAGGAGATTTGTATCAACAAAGAGGTAACTACAGGGTGTTATGATGTATCATGCAGCGTAACTTGCTGTGACAGTGCGAGAGAGAGACAAAGATATTGTTTATTACTCTGTGGCGGTCAGCGCTCACATAATTATTCTTAGGATATAGTTTTTTGTTTTGTGCTTGTTAAGAGTAATTTGAGGAGAGGAGAGCCATTCTTGTGATGTAAAAATCGACGCCATTGCGAGTTTGTGATTCATATTGTAAAATATAAGTGCATATGGAAGGAAATCAGTTGATAGAACAATAAAAATATTGTTCATTTCAAGAAGGTACGTCTTATTATACACCCAGCGATATACTGCTATTGTGATCTACTAATATCCCACAGCTGAGAACAGTTCCGACGGGAGCGTTCAGTTCTAGTGAAATAGTTCGATGACTTCTTCGGAAAAGAAGTCACTTCATGGATCATTCAAATCCACAATAGTAACTGGACATTTCTCAGAACTGAAAGCAATCTGATTGCTATGCAACAGAGCCCCGAAGAATATTGCTCCGTACTTTGGTTACCACTTTCAGCTCAACACGGTATCTGCAGCATCTGGAGCAGATTTCTACAACAGCGGAAGAGTGTAATCGCTATCAGTTTCACACACCGCCCTGTGTACGCTGTATGTATTTACCCACAACAGTGAACAAACAGTTACTCACACACATAGAAGTCAATACTAGGTGGTGTGGAGAACCATTTCAGTATAAAGGCCCTGTAGAGCTAAATAGTAATTAGCCTAGTAATAATAGGAGTCTTTATAAATGTCTACCGTTAGACAGGACACGATCCTGATGCAACACTCATAGTGAACATGAAATATAACCATGTTAGTAATTTAGTAATTAATGTTTCATTGTGTGTATATATGTCTAGTTTTATAGAGTAACTACATTATGGTCCTTTGTATGTTTCATGCAAACTGAACGTGCGGGAGTATCTTGTGAAGAGAACGAGTACGCCGTCCCAGTAGCCGAGCAGAAACTTCAAAAAGGCCAGAACATTTGAATTACTAGCTTTCTTGAGCATTTATGCATTTAGTTACCTTTCAGCTATTAATTTTCTAAGTATAAATAGTGTTGCTATATTACTTTTACTAGAATTCCTGTATTTCAGTAGATATAGTAAGACAATATTTTATGTGTTATCTATGTACTGTGTTTGTGTCACATTGTAAAGTGTACATTGACAGCATTAGGACATTAACGTTTTTTTTTGCGTGTGTAAAAGTTCAATAGTCACTTTTGTAGGACTTATTTAGAGGAGAAACTGTCAATTGCTCATTTACATGGTGGTAACTAGATCTATGTTCAAAGGCAATAAGCAAGCACGCATCACAATGCCACAAAATGAATTAAATAGTGTGAATGCATCGTCAACTAGTGCCACAGAATTTAATACCGCCGTAGTTAGAGATATGTCGATTACGGCTGAGCAACCAGCAATAATTAATGCGCTCACGCCGTCGACACAAACGGTTGCTAGTTCCGACATTCATATGTCGAAAGAAGTCCAGAGAAATATGCAGCAACCAACAAACAACATGAATTTTATCTCTGACACAGACGCGTGCGAAAACGAAATGACTGTACCGAAAATTGTGTCGGTACAATCCTCATTAAGCCCAGTGCAATCGCCAATTGCTGAGAATACCGATTTGTTATCCCAGCTGATGTCAAGTTTGACTGTCATAACACAAGGGATTAAGGCATTGGAAACATCGCAATCTAATTTTGCAAACGACGTGAATCGTAGATTCCAAGTATTGGAGAGTGCGCAATTTAATTTGGCTCAGGAGCAATCTAATAAACTAAAAGAAATAAATGATAAGATTACTGAAAAATTCCAGAGTTTGGAAACAAAGCAGAGTCACTTGATTATCAGTCAGGCACAACTCATAGTTACACAAGAACAACAGTATCAGGAATTAACAAACAAATACAAAGACATCTTATGTCGTCAAGATACACTAAATCATCAAGTGCAGGAAGTTATTCATGTACAGAACACTATTGCGCAAGACGTGAATACAATTAAGCACGATAACGAGCAAGCTGTCATTGAGCTTACTCGGAGGATAGACACTCTCAGTCTCGAAGGCGAGAAACACATAGAGAAACTTTTCAATGAACATAAGATCGCATTCTCTAAGGACATTGAAGATTGGGCGAAAGAGCAAACCGAGACAGTGCGAAATTATGTTGACAAAACCTTGAAAGAAACGGTTTCTAACGTGCAAGTTAACAACGAAGCTGCACAAGAACAACTTAAGGTAGAAGTTAAAGAGATTAAGGAGAATATAGGAGATGAATTTCCTGCTTGGAAAGCAAAGATAGAAAATACATTAAAAGCATGCCAGCAAGGTCTAGTAAATACTAGAGGGGCACATACTACTTGCAGTTTATCAAAGGCAGACATTATTCCTGATGAAACCAGTGAAACCGAATCCATGCAACAATATCCATGTATGGGTGCATATTTACGTAATCAACCAGAAACAGATGATCGAGATTATCATTCGCCGCGAAGTAGCCACCGGAATACACCTGTGACCATGAATGAAGAAAAAATGCTTAAATATCGTCAATTCCAGATATTTATTCCCGAAAGGAAGTCGATCAATCCCGTGGTATTTATCAAGCAATTTAAAGGGATATTGCCGCAAATGTGGACTGAGCAACAAAAAATTATGTACGTTGCAGGATTCATACATGGAGATGGATCGATGTGGGCGTCAGAAGCATCCGATTGGTGTCAAGATTATGACCAATTTGAACGCGCTTTCTTGCACAAATACTGGAATAAGGGAGTACAAGAAAGACTACGTAAGGAAGTTTTTGACCCACAACCTTTTTCTTTCAAAAATGGATCTTTAAGAAAGTATTTCGAGAAGTATATAAATAAAAGTAAATACTGGAATGAACCAATTCCGACGCAGGATGTCATTCGAATATTAAAGGGCAAACTTCCACTTGAAATTAAGGAAAAACTTCTACATGTGCCTGAACAACATGTGGAAGATTTTCTAGCCACATTGGATTCAATAGACATTCTGTTCGAAGAATCACGTGTGCGCTATAACCAGCCAAGTTACCAACCTAACAAATATAATAGTAACAACAAACAGTATGGAAACAAACCTTTTGCACACAATTCACCAAACCCACAGGTGAATTATTTCCAGAAAAACGTGAAATTTGGTAACGAAAATCCCGACCAGTGTAATCATGACCAACAATGTGAACAAACATATAAACGGAAATGGAGGAAGAATAATAAGAAGAGGAAAGGATACTATCAAGAAGGGAATTATCAGCAAAAACGCCGATATCAGCAACCAACCCAAGAATATCACAACCAACCACAAACTTCAGGTTGGATACCAAATGATAATGCAAATGAATGGAGAAATCAACCACCAATAATAACCGACGTAACGGAGCAGAGATCTACTAATAATGGACGATCGTCAAACTAAACTCGACTGTCAGAAGCCCCGACGGTGCAGTCGAGGAAGTTTTCAGGGGCGAGAAATCAAGCGTCAATTTCTTTCGGTACAATGATGGCAAATTATTAATAGAAGAACTTCAGAAAGATATGATGCCTTGTCAAGAGGAACATATCACTGAACCTGTTGCGAAAATTCAGGCGGCAATTGAAGGCATTACTGTGCAAGTTACTTTAGATACAGGAGCAGCAGTAAATGTCGTTTCTGAGAAGTTATTTCAAAGAATACTCCAGAAAGCAAATCCACCGGTTTTTCCTGTTCAATGTTGTAGAATTGTAGGTCCTACTGGTCATAAGTCTTCTCAGGTTAAAGTGCAGACTCAACTCCAGTTAGATATAGGAAATGTAGCTATAAATTGCACGTTCCTTGTAATAGAAAAATTGGTTGAGGACTGTATCCTGGGTATAGATGAATTTAGAGAGAGAAATTGGCATATCGATTTTTCTCTAGGCCGTGCCAGTTTTACAATAATGGATCAGAAACATCAAGTGAATCTTCTCAGGGAATATAGTACCCATGGAAAGTATTGTCAGGGACGAAAGCTGCAAATAAAGTGGATACATAGCAAACCTGTACGGTATTACCAAATTAATTACTTGCAACCAGTTTTAAACCCTGAAGATGTGATATATGAAAAGGTACAAGAACCTGAATATTTGCAACAACACCAAAGAAAGCAATTATATGATCTTCTACAGGAATATCAAGAAGTCTTTCAAGAAAGACCTGGTGTAATCAAGGGATACACATGTCATTTAGATGTGATACCACACCAAGTTTTCTGCCGTATTTCTTATCCAGTACCGTGGCACCAACGAAAGGCAGTTGATGCGGAAATCCACCAGATGCTTGAATGGGATCTGATCGAACCTTCGACGAGTCCATACTGTAGTCCGCTTCATGTTGTCTCGAAAAAGGGAGGAAAAGTTCGTCTCGTGCTAGACGCACGGCAGATAAATAAGATTATCGTGCCCGTGCGAACTCATCCGGAAAATATCGATGAGCTAATTCAAAAGTTCGAGGGGATGAAATACTTAACAAATATTGATTTGAGAAGTTCATTTTGGCAGGTGGCTCTAGACGAACCATCAAAAAAGTACACCGCATTTGTACATGCAGGTAGAAGCTATCAATTTAAGGTTTTACCTTTCGGGTTAAACGTGAGCTCAGGAGTTTTTATAAATGCTCTAGATTATGCAATGGGACCTGCACTTCGAAGCAATTTAACTTTGTTTGTGGACGACATGCTCATAGCTACGACCACATGGGAGGAGCACGTTGATTTATTGAGAAGAGTGTTAGAACGTTTCAAGGAAGCAGGCATAACCGCAAATCTGCAAAAGTCCCACTTTACTCGAGATAAAATCAAATTTTTGGGTCATCTTATAAATGGAAAAGGCATCTTACCGGACTCCGAGAAACTAAAGGCAATCAAAAACTTTCCACTTCCAACAACAAAAAAGCAGTTAAAGGGCTTCCTCGGAGTTGTCTCTTTCTTCAGGCGTTTCATTCACGACCACTCTATTAATGCAGAACCGTTGTACAGCTTGTTGCGCAAAAATAGTCCGTGGGTGTGGACGCAACAATGTCAGAATGCATTTGAAGCAATAAAACATGCCTTAGTCAATTCACAAATATTATATCATCCAGATATGAGCCAAGAATTCGGTTTAATGGCAGATGCTTCGGAAATTGGAATAGGTTCATGCCTCTTCCAAGTAAGGATGATAGACAGAAAATCAACTTTCTGTCCAATAGCCTTTGCTAGCCGACTCTTAACTGCTTGTGAAAGAACATATACGACTACCGAAAGGGAAGCATTGGCCGTAGTCTGGTCATTTAAGAAATTTTACTATTACTTATATGGAGCGAAGACAACAGTATACTGTGACCACAAAGCGTTAAGTTTTTTGCAAACATGTAAATTATTACATCCAAGATTAGCAAGATGGACGCTCTCACTCCAAGAGTTTCAATTTGAAATTAAATACCTAAGCGGACAGGATAATTTCATCGCTGATGCACTGTCTAGAATGCCAGATGGAGATTTGTCAACTATCAACATCACGGACAATCCGTCCGAATTTAATGTTCTTATAATGACTGATAGAATATATAGGAAACATTTTCTTGACATGTGTAAGAACATGTAAAAACTGCAGAATGAAGATCCTCGTTGGCATTCAATAAAGGAAACTTTAGCAAAGCCTGGAAACGATGATCTGAAGAGACTGTACAAAGTTGAGAACGACGTCTTATTCTTCAAAGGGCATCTTGATTCAGATAATTGGAAGGTGTGTATTCCCGAGAAGAATGAGAATGACTTAATTTTGCACACGCACATCACTTGGGGACATTTTGGAGTATTAAAGTGTGCTCGGAAGATTCAAGCATATTGCTACTTCCCAAACATTCGCAGGAAAGTGCGCAGACAGTTAAGGAAATGTAAAATTTGTCAGCTAGCCAAACCAGGAAATTTTTGTGTGAAAGATTTCCTACATCCTATTATACCCACTAAACCGCTGTCAATCATTTCGGTCGACGTCTGTGGTCCTCTACCATCATCAAAGGGAGGATGCAAATATATTGTAGCTTTTCTTGATATATTTACTAAGTATGTCAAACTTTATCCATTAAAATCAGCTACTGCTGCATCCATAGCCAAGAAGCTGGTCAAGGATTATATAGTCAAGGTTGGCAAACCAGAGGCTATTCTTTCTGACAATGGGTCAATGTTCACTGGATTTCGTTGGAGGCAAACATTAGCCAGTTGTGATATAAAACAAATTCTAACATCAGTGTACCACCCTTCGGCGAATCCCGTGGAACGAATTTTTCGTGAATTAAACCGGTTCATGAGAACATATTGCCACAACCAGCAACCCAAATGGATCGATTATCTTCACGATTTTCAGGAAATTGTAAACAATATGCCACATACTACGACGGAATACACCCCATACGAACTGATGTTTGGAAAACAGGAACAGAATGACTGGATTCGACCAATTCCTAAAGTAGCTATTAACAAAATAGACCTACAAAATAAAGTACGACAATCCTTACTTAATATAATGGACAAGGCAAGAAAAAGGAAAATATATTTTGACAATCGACTTGGAAAAATAAAAACATATAAAGTGAAAGACCAAGTTTTAGTAAAAACTCATCCTAAGGCTTCACTTATACAGAGGAAGAACACAAAATGGCAATTACTGTATCAAGGACCATTTGTGATTACCAAAATACCCCATCCAGGAACTTATGTTTTGAAGGATGTGAAGAATGGAAGGGTGAAAGGAATGTATCCTCATCACTTGTTAAAGCAATTTCATGATGACTGAAGATTCTGAAGATTGAAAATACTGTTCTTATCAAATAATATTGATTACAAAATTTTCATTAAACCTATGAATCATACTTAGGATAGTTTCTTTTTTTTGCAATTTAGTAGTTAGTTTTTCTTTTCAGGCATAATGTACGAGAGATATGCTGGCATTATGTATTTGTTTTCCACTGTAAAGATAAGTTTTCTTTTCAGTATACAGAGAATTTAGCTATAGTATGAATGATTTCTTTTAAAATTTTTTTAATTTTTATTTAGTTGATAGTAACTTCAATCAGGTTTCACAATGCATAATGACCATGGGTTAGTAACTCAAATGAATCTGGTCTATGGCAAGATATTTTTTTCTTATGTCAATTTAACAATCTCAATGTATGTTTGTATTTGTTTTTTTTACTCGCTGAGCTGAAGTCATGCTGTTCGGAAGGGGTAACCCGTTCTCAGTTTTAAAAGGACGCATATCACTTTGTTTCAATCTTTTGTGATGAACATTGTCTTTAAAATTGTACTATTGTTGTAACATACCTGTGTATGTAAATTATGTTGTATCAATTGTTGCTCGCGAAGTTACCAACTGAGCGAATGCCTTTCAGTTACAAGCACATCAACAACAGTTAAAGTCCATCTGAAAGATGACGAGCATAAGTTGACACGGCAGCTCCAGTTGGATTTGTGTATAGTGCATTCTAGGGTTGTTGATAGAAATGAAGAACACCTTACGACTTCCGAATATTTCGAATTCAGGGCAGAGAATTAGAAAGAACTTTAATCTTAGATTCTATTTCAGCTCAGCATAGATCAAACACCTTTTCCACGGAACTTACACTGACTCTTATTTTCATGTTAACCATATGCGGAAAACCATAATACCCACGAGGAGACAGTGAAATGGGAATAGAATTCAATCAGTTACCCGGAGATGACTGATAGAAGGGAATCGTAGATGGACGTAAACCAACGCGTCGACGGTTCACCTCAAGACACAGAAGATTAACAGTGTTGTGTTTCTTTTGTGAACAGTGTTTAAATTCATTCAACAAAAAAAAAAAATCCATATTGTAAATATTTTTTTTATTTTCCATTGTAATTCAATTAATTATCTTTGCAAATGAGAAATACGAGGATGGTAAATCTACCCCGAGGTTTTCCTTGGTTTTCCTTTGTGGGGCTTGGCCGAATGGCTAGATTATCCGTTTGAGACATCCCAAGGCGAGTGACAGAAGCTTTGAGTGATGATGAAAAAGGTTTCTGATCACATCTCATGCCATCCTCGACAAATGAATAAAAGCAGCATGTAAGCTATGCATATATGCTGCATCAGGAATTCAGAACAGCCTTTGTCAGCAGTATATGCACCCAAATCTATAATTTACATTTAGATAGTCATTCACTAATACCAAATATCATAAGAAATACAGTGGACATTAATACTCTAGTAGACTTTAATACAGCGTCATAAACAATCATCGATATAGTGTTGTGTGAACGCTCGTGTTTGTTTTTGCCCAAAAACGTTCGTCCACAAGAGGGGCATATATGATGTATCATGCAGCGTAACTTGCTGTGACAGTGCGAGAGAGAGACAAAGATATTGTTTATTACTCTGTGGCGGTCAGCGCTCACATAATTATTCTTAGGATATAGTTTTTTGTTTTGTGCTTGTTAAGAGTAATTTGAGGAGAGGAGAGCCATTCTTGTGATGTAAAAATCGACGCCATTGCGAGTTTGTGATTCATATTGTAAAATATAAGTGCATATGGAAGGAAATCAGTTGATAGAACAATAAAAATATTGTTCATTTCAAGAAGGTACGTCTTATTATACACCCAGCGATATACTGCTATTGTGATCTACTAATATCCCACAGCTGAGAACAGTTCCGACGGGAGCGTTCAGTTCTAGTGAAATAGTTCGATGACTTCTTCGGAAAAGAAGTCACTTCATGTATCATTCAAATCCACAATAGTAACTGGACATTTCTCAGAACTGAAAGCAATCTGATTGCTATGCAACAGAGCCCCGAAGAATATTTCTCCGTACTTTGGTTACCACTTTCAGCTCAACACGGTATCTGCAGCATCTGGAGCAGATTTCTACAACAGCGGAAGAGTGTAATCGCTATCAGTTTCACACACCGCCCTGTGTACGCTGTATGTATTTACCCACAACAGTGAACAAACAGTTACTCACACACATAGAAGTCAATACTAGGTGGTGTGGAGAACCATTTCAGTATAAAGGCCCTGTAGAGCTAAATAGTAATTAGCCTAGTAATAATAGGAGTCTTTATAGTGTCCGTAATTAAAGTTCCGGTTTAAAAGCGCTGTAGAAAGGAAATACTTCTCAGAATGTATTTTATTGACGCATAAGCGCCTTAACGTAAGTGGTATCGGCTTCAAATGACAGATGAATCGCAATACGACTGCTGTGGTTTAAGTTGCATGTTAACACCTTCCCTACTGTTCAATGTGTATGCACAAGTTGAGCATCCGGCAGTCAACAGTTGTAGTATTGTTTGTTAGGTAAGCCCATCCATCACGGCAAGGTCATGCCACGGAGAATGCGAAAAACCGGTTTTTAATTGCGCTGCGGCCAAAATCCACATCAAAAAACAAAACGACATTGGTTCGTAATTGTCCTAGAGACAAAACGACTTCGATTTCTAACTGTATTGAGACTGGTGCAAGACGTTCAATATTCGGTCCACCGTTTTCTACCACAAACTGAAATCGAGAAACAGTATGTTTCACAACAGTTCCGAGTGTCTCGGGGCTCATATTCAGAATGAGTTGCGCAATGGGTGCCCTCAGTTCAACTACTTTCGTAACTGGAGTACTGAACACATTTTTCAGGTAGCCTCACAGCCAGAAGTCACACGGATTACGATCGTGTGATCTGGACGGCCAGGCTGTAAGGAAATGACGACTTATAATTCTCCTAAATGCTTTTGCAGCAGCTGATTCACTGGCTGTGCAGTGCATGGAGTGTCATCTTGCATAAAAATAATCCTACCCAAACGTCCACGCTGTTGAAGGGCTGGAGTGACTTTGGTCGGTAAAAAACTCGTAACATTTACCAGTGACGGTACGGGTAAGAGGAACTGCAGGGCTTATTTCCTCGAAAAAGCACGGCCCTGCGATAAAAGATGCCGTCAACCCGCGCCACACAGTCACCTTTGCAGAATGAAGCGGTACCGGTTGATGTGCGTGCGTGCTTTTCGTTGCCCTTATTCCGCAGTTTTAAGTATTGACATGTCCTTGGTGATACGATAAGCTTCATCTGTCGGCAGAATGTTGCATGGTCATTCATTGTTCACTTCCATGTGCGCTAGAAATTCCAGAGCGAACGTTTGTCTTGCTGGCCGGTCAAAAGGAAGCAGTTCCAGAGCATTGATGATTTTGCATGGATAGCAATGTAGGCTGTTTCGTAGGATTTTCGCAGCCATTAACAGAGGGTAGTGAAACGAATATGAAATTCAAGAAATCAGTAAATATGTATCAGTTTACTTAAAATATAAATGTTACACACAAATGCATCTGAAAAGAAAAGAAAATTTCAATACCGATAATTTTACACATATTTTTGTCATTTAACTTACTAAGGAAAACTGCAGGAAAAAGCTGTCTGTGAAAATTGCGCTGAAAGACTTTTAATTAAAATTTTAGTTTCGGTCGCAACGGCGTAAAAACACTTTTAGAGGTGGGTGTGTTTTTATTGAAAATATTTCAGGAAAAGGTCTCTTGTATTTACCTTACAGGCATAAGATATATGAGAGGATTATAATTATCGTTTCTGAATAAACTGCGAATACTCTTATTGAAGAACCATCTCATAGAGTACCTTTCCGTGCTCCAAGTGGATGGCTAAAGCCATTTATGTATTCGGAAAGTTTATATTCCACGATGAAGATGAATTACGCCCACATGAAGAGACAGCAGTCTCTTCTGCTTGTGTCTTCCTTATCTGTATGTAAATCGTAGCAGGATCCTGTGCCGTTCCAGAAGCCAAAGCATCGTATTTGCATTATTGAAATTATAGAATTGTTTCAAAGCTTTGTATACGTATATGAGATCCTCGATAGTGATACCCCACATACAGCTTTACAAAAACTAAAAAAATCTCTGTTTCCTGTCCTCTGTTCTGTCGCCTTAATCGTCAGAATCAAAAATGAAAACAGACACTACACTTCTAACATTCTGCGTGGTGTCTGTTTGTTCTAAGTCGTATCTCTCTACCACTTTCACGCAACGACGCTCTGAGCGTGTTTTTTAGGGAATTGACTAGTTTGAACCTGGGACCTGTATCTGGTAAGGAGACGCCAGACCACACATGACATGTAGAGTTCAGAAGAGTTCAGTGAGACTAGCGATGATATAATCAAATACTTAATGATTTCAGCGTCAGCTCCATTGCACTTTCTGTAAAAGAATCTTAATACTAACTAAATTTAGTGGAAGGGATTCAAGGCTTTCCTATTTTTAGTTAGCTGGTAAAATAACGTCGAAAAAGCAGTTAAGTTTACCTTTGGAAATTTTATTCTACTCACAAAACATTGTTTATAAATTGCACTATTGATAAAAGGAAATATTTTAATACAGGATGATAAAAACCAACTGCGTTCAACATAAATGTGAACGAATATTCCCTGAATGGGTTTCCAAGTTCTACAATGGATCGAAGGATGACCTATGCCATATCACATCTATAATCTAGGTTTAAGTTAAGTTTCATAAAAGAGAAAACTATCAAAATGGTCTACAGTGACCCTCAATTATCTTTAATTACTTATATAACTTGTCGTAAATTACAGTGGCTGATGTGGCTTCTCAATAATTATATAACAGAAAAATCATCGCGTTTCAGATTTTAACTTGTAGTAGCAAAAGTGAATACCATGAAGGTTAATTGACGATCGACACGAGTATTACGTAAAAAGGGGATGTAACACATGATATCTCCGCAGTTCTGAGTGAAGCCTTATGCGCTCTTATGCAGCATCGCGTGCGTTCATTACCTTGTCGGTGGTTAGGGAGCGTCAGGGGGCGGCGGGCGGCGCAGCACCACACACCTCGCCGTCTCGGAAGCAACTCTCTCTAAATTCTCCTTACTACAATTTACCGAAGTTGGTTTAAGAAAAGCTATCTGGCTTTGTTTTCAACT
The DNA here is from genome assembly GCF_023864275.1 of Schistocerca cancellata. NCBI lineage: Eukaryota > Metazoa > Arthropoda > Insecta > Orthoptera > Acrididae > Schistocerca > Schistocerca cancellata. Next base: position 271,495,530 of record NC_064634.1, read on the forward strand.
GACCAGTCAGGGTCTCAATGTTAACCTTAAGCTCCGCCTACAAAAATTCTGTCTATCCAATGAAAAACGTTATACTTTTCGTGGTGGGGAAATGTTTTTAATGTTTGCTACGTAACAGAGACGCTTATAGTCTCACGTTAAAACTTGGAGCTGGTGTGGCCCTTTTAGTGTTATCGTAAGATTTATACTGTTCTTCTGGAGGGCTCTATCTTTTAATATGAGCTGGGGAGTGGTCTTGGCGGTCGGTGGGCGATGTGGGTGTCCCTTATCGTAGGGCCTTCTAGCCTACACGACTCTGCTCTAGGCTTCTGTTCTCGTTTCTCCCCTCGGAACTGCGTCTGTTTCACGGTGGGAAGGTATGACATGCATTTAGGCGTTCTTGTGTTAGTCTGTGGTATTCCATTTGCTCACTCGTTGATCGTATTACTTTGGTTAATTTAATGTCAGGATTTATTCGGAACTATGTGACATACTGCCGGATTTGCTATCATGTCAGGGTTTTCATGGAAGGTGTTGGATTCGCCTGACACCTTAAACACTGAATCGTGAAGCAGAACGAACAACAGACGAAAATTCGTATATAACTACTAATGTAGGAATCGACCAAATCCCAAAAATTATGAACAGTTCATTTGTAATAAAATAAGAGTATCTTTAAACACTTGATTTGAGTGACAGGTTACTTGCGACAGATTCTTCGCAGTGGCATCCAGATGAAGATATCATCAACGCTCTACACCTAGTAACTAAACTAAAAGTTGCAAATTACCCGCCTGAAACAGGAGTAAGCTCGTGTAAAGCTGCAAAAAAATTAAATCGCAACGTCTAATCGACATACGCGTTTTCTGTGGTGTTTCAGCAGATATTTACAATTTCGTTTTCGTATTCTGTAGCTGGAGTAAGCCCAGAAAAATTGTGCTCCTCACGTCTTTAATGCAACGCCCAGTGACGACGGAATGCGTCGGTTTGTTTCCCGTTGCAAACAAAATAATATATTTAAAGCGGAATTTTGCGTGTCCATTCGGTACAGTGCTCCCAGATTAGTTCGATATTTGTCTTATTGATATTTGTTTTATCGATATGTATGAAGAGGAACGGTAAAACACGAAGGATAACCATTACACTAGCAGCGACAGCGCTGTCCTGGCTCGAGCTGACTGCTACTGCCGTGCAGAAGCGCTGATCAGTCGTTGCTGGAGTACCACTTGTTCTTCGTGTTTTACCGTCCCTGTCGATACATATCGACAAAACGAATATCTGACTAGATTACTTAGTCTACACAGTGCAAATATCTGCCGAAGCAATAGGGAAGATGCGCCTGACGACTTTTAAGAGACATACCCGCCATATACTTCAGGTTGTGTCTGAGTATTCCCACAGGGTTCCAAGGCAAAAAAGAGGCTATCGAAGAATAAGTATGCTTGACATGGAGGATGATTTTCTTGCCTTATTTGCCTCGCATGCTTAGTAAATAGTAGGTTTATAGGTTATATTATTTAAGAAAATGCAGCAAAACGATATTCATAATTAAGTTGAAAGTAAAAAAGTATTTTGTTAAAAAGCTACTTCTGGACAGTATTTGTTGAGGTAAAAAGAAAATCGATTTTATGCCATTTCATGATTTTTCAAATGGAGAAGAGCTCCTTCCCCTTTATCTGCTGAGATGAAATCACACACAACTAATTTTTTTGCGCATAGAAACCAAACTGTGTGGTGCCACAAAGAAACAACCAAAATTACATAATAAAAGCTCCATAAGTGTCATGTTTTGTTTCTGGAAGAAATGTGAAATTCACAAGTGTCATGTAAAATAGCTTACATTACAACAAAAAGAAATGAAACTAGTCGTTAAAGGAAGATGATGAAACTTAAAAAATCTGAAAATAAAAAATCTAGCTGCTCCTTTTGCTAGGTCGAACCAAAAAACAACTTGCCTTGTCTCTGATCTACAATCGATCAAAACAACGAAGAGATAAGCAGATTTCGCTTTTTGTTGCCTGAAAAATATGCATGTATACAAGTAATGTAATTATAAAGAAAGCTGAACTGGAACGAGGAAAAAGAAGTACGAGAATGAGGTGGGAATGAGGACCGGAGAGCCTAGACCGATTAGCGACACCGACCGCAACCAAAGTGAACGGTGAAGTACTGTTCCTGGGAGAGCGAGACCGACTGCCACTGAAGTACAATTCGTTCCTCGGTCTTTCAATTCACTTTTGTGACCTGTTCGTTTGCGAACGACCCACTGCTACTCCCTGCTATAAGACGCTGCACGGAATCCACAATACTATCCCATCGATAACCTTGTTTAGTATTTGCATTTGGTCCCTCTGTTGAGGGACTTATACACCGAAGCGCCAAATAAAGTGATATAGGCATGAGTTTTCAAATAGATTGAAACGTCCCCTTAGAAAAAATATCAATGACTGTGCATAAACTGACACACAATATTTTTAGCACAACGCAATCTGACTTTTAATAATCCCTACAAAAGAATGGCCCTGACTAACAATAACCTATACCTTTCATGAATCACTTACCTCACAAAAATCTTCGTTACTCAAACTACTGCAATATAGCGAGCGCCAATACTGCCAGCTAAATAAAAGATTCTAACTACTGAAGGCACTAACTACTGATAGGCATAGTTAGCAAATGAAAGATTTTGATAAAGAACAAACAATGTATTTACCTTAACAGTGGTCAAAAGTCATAATATATATCAGTTCATGACATCCAGTCTTACAAATTTACTGTCTCTGATGCACGCACGTCCAGATCATCCGCTCTGAAGACTCCACCATCTCTCTCCCCACATCCACCACTGCTGGCGGCTCACCTCCAACTGCGCAACGCTACGCTCTGTTAACAGCCAACTGCCCAACACTACGATAGCCAACCACAATGCAAACCAGCCGCAGACTGCACACAGCACAGCCATTAGATCGGTTACTGCTGCCACAATGGCAGGTTATCAAGATTTAAGTGAGTTTGAACGTGCTGTTATAGTCGCCGCACGAGCGAAGGGGGACAGCATCTTCGAGGTAGCAGCGAAGGGGGCATTTTCCCGTACGACCATTTCACGAGTAAACCGCGAATATCAGGAATCCAGTAAAACATAAAATCTCCGACATCGCTGCGGACGGAAAAAGATCTTGCAAGAACAGGACCAACGACGACTGAAGAGAATCGTTCAGCGTGACACAAGAGCAATTCTTCCGCAAATTGCTGCATCGCTGCTGACGGAAAAAGATCTTGCAAGAACAGGACCAGCGACGACTGAAGAGAATCGTTCAGCGTGACACAAGAGCAATTCTTCCGCAAATTGCTGCAGATTTCAGTGCTGAATCATCAACAACTGTCAGAGAGTGAACTATTTAACGAAACATCATCGATATGGGCTTTCGGAGCCGAAGGCCCACTTGTGTCCCTTCATCACACTACGACACAAAGCTTTACGCCTATCCTGGGCCCGTCAACACCGACAGTGGACTGTTGATGACTGGAAACATGTTGCCTGGTCGGACGAGTCTCGTTTCAAATTGTATCGAGCGGATGGACGTGTACGGGTATGGAGACAACCTGCTGACATGCAGGGTCCTCTTCAAGCTTGTGAAGGGTCTGTAATGGTGTGGGGCGCCTGCAGTTGAGTGATATGAGTCTCCTGATACGTCTAGATACGACTCTTACAGGTGACACTTACTTAAGCATCCTGTCTGATCACCTGCATCCACTCAGGTACATTGCGCATTCCGACGGACTTGGGCAGTTCCAGCAGGACAAAGCGACACCCCACATGCCCAGAATTGCTACAGAGTGGCTCCAGGAACACTCTTCTAAGTTTAAATATTTTCGCTGGCCACCAGACTCCCCAGACATGAACATTATTGAGCATTCTGGGGATGCCTTGCAACGTGCTGTTCAGAAAAGATCTCTACCCCCGCGTACTCTTACGGATTTATGGACAGCCGTGCAGGATTCATGGTGTCAGTTCCCCCCCCCCCCCCCCCCCCCCCAGAAGTACTTCAGACATTAGACGAGTCCATGCCACGTCTTGTTGCGGCACATCTGCGTCCTCGCGGGGGCTCTACACGATATTAGGCGGGTGTACCAGATTTTTTTTGCTCTTCCTTGTATTTAGGGAATTGGGGGGCTTGCAGCTTGTGATATCACTCACTGCCATTTCCAAGCATGTATAAACTCTGAATGTAATCCTTAGGTTCTCCATCTAATCCATCAGCTTTTAGTGGTTGCGGTCCTAAAACCAGGCGCCACTTTGCGGAACTCGTGGTCTGTTGATTGTGGACTTGAACCTGAAAACTGCTTTGTCGATCTCTTGTTCATTGTGTGTAATGGAGTGTTTGATAATATCTTGTTGATGTAAACGTTGCAATGAGGGTCAGATTCGAACTCACTCGTGGAAGACAGTAAACAGTTGCTTGGTCAGGGGAATAAACCAGGTAAGTCTCTTTTTGTCGAAATTGGGTTGTTGATGCAGCTCGATTCAGACTGATCATACGCATGTGATGAGAGGCTAGCGAGTCCAGCGAGACCAGCATTCCCAGCTTAACTGCAAGGGAAAAAACCAAGACAAGTTAGTTTTTCAGGGGAAAGAAGCAAGCAAGTCAGTGGTGTCTTATCCGACAGCGAGAAGGCTTAGCAAACAGAATATTCTGATCCAGTCTCTCTCCCCCAGTAAACTGGAGACAAGGAAAGAGAAAGTGTCTACCTGCATCAACATTGCGGAAAATGTAACTCCGCCTAATGTAGCAACAAATGACGTTTACTTTAAGTGGTAAATTTAGATGTATTCGTTCAATATCTATTTTCTTGCTACAGACGAAACTTTTTCTTTTGTTCATCCTAAATGCACTGTGCAAAATGAAGTGATGTCAGTCCGTAAAACTGGGTTACTTGAAACACTTTTGAAGTTCGTCGGTATTTAGTTTTTTTCAGTTTTACAAAAATATTGATTTAATGAACTCCAAAGCACAGGTAACATTACAGTGGAGCCCCTTGCTACCAAAAATGTCTTAATACTGATTTTTTTTCGAAAATATTGTTGTTTCAAGTTCCCTCATGGGAGGAAATATGTGGAAGTTCCTATGGGACCAAACTGCTGATGTCATCGGTCCCTAGGCTTACACAATACACACACACACACACACACACACACACACACACACACACACACACACACATGCCCGAGAGAAGGACTCGAACCTCCGACGGGGGAGAGCAGCGCGAACCTTGGCAATGCGTCATAGACTTCACGGCTACCCCGCGCGGCCTCAAGGGAGAGTGCTACTTGAAACGCCTATGCCTTTATAACGAAAACTTGCAGTTTTGCAAGTATGAATAGGTGTGGGATACTTGCAACAGTGAATTAAATATTAAAAAAAGGCATGTGATATATTTCCATCTACTAAATATGCAAAATTGACTAGAAGTTGTAAAAATTAATGAACATTTCTTACTGACGTGAATTTCAAACGCAGAACTTGTGGTTGAAATACAGAACAAAGCATAAGATAATGACAGAATTACTTCCAAATAAAAGTACAAACTTATATTTCCAAAGGAAAACAGCAACGTCCTCTTTTTTCAAATAAAGGGGTAACGACACGGATAACATTTTTTATACTAGTGGAGTATACCATATTTACGTAATTTTAGTGCGCACTTTTTTTAACCATAAGACGTACTCAGAATTGGGGTGCGCATGAGATTCGGTGGCGCTTTAGGTTCGAGTACAAACTTGAATCGTTCACCGGTATTTCTTACTCTATGTGATATGAAGTAGCAAAACATTTATTAAACTCTAGCAAGAAAATATAGGTACGGTATCTGTGAATTAAAGAAAGGAAGACGTAAATCGGGTAAGAGGTTATCGAGTTAAAAGAGCTATATTTCAGTTCTGAATTCAGTTAGCAGGCGTCAGAACAAAATCCATTACTGCCACGGGAGGAAATTTTCTTTAGTCGTCGGTTCAAATAGAACGTGTCGATTTTTTTGTTTGTTTTTTATTTGCTTGTTGAAATTTAGGCACTGTTCTGTACATTACAACGCAGTGTTGTACTTCTCAACCTCGTTTCATTATTGTGTGCCTATTACAATACTTTGCATTGTGTTTGCATTAGGCAGTCACGAAATGAAAGGCAAGCAGAGAAGAATACAGTATTAGTATTAGTAGTAGTAGCTTTATTCATCTGTAGATCTCGTTTTACAAGGATATAGGACATGTCCAAGTATTTACAAGTTTAGATCATTTTAAAATAATTCGTATACACATACATTTACAGACTACTAGTTAGAGACACTCATTAGATTTACTCCTGTTATATAATACTGTTTTTATAAATAACTTATTAAATAATGTACTGCCACACTGTTCACTCATATCTCACTATCAGTCACTGCACACCTTATATACACATTATTTCATAACATTTCACTCACTACACACACAAACACAAACACACACACACACACACACACACACACACACACACACACAAACAAACAAACAAACTGGTGATCTCTGGGCCATTTTCTGTACCACGACTACCCATTTGCTATCTTGAAAAATCGAGTCATCTTCCCTTTATAATGAGTGAGATGTTGAGCTCAGAAAGATGAAGAGGTGTTAGTATTGTGCAATGCATAGCTTGGGGTAAGTTTTTCTACAAAAGGAAAAAAGAAGGAAAAAACATAATGTGAAGCTCTTATGTGAAATGTTGGATGTTTTATAATCATTATTATTCTTTATTTGTATAACTTTTTTTACCAAACCCCTACTCTGTTTTATCTAAGTAATCCTTCAACGTATAAAATGTATTGCATAACAGGTACTTTTTAGCTGCCTTTTTAAATAAGTGTATTTTTGCAATTTCTTTTATCTCTTTTCGTAATTTAATGTACAGTTTTATTCCTCGGTAGAAAATGCAGGTTTGAGTTTGACGTTTATTTTTTTCTTTTGCAAATGTAAGTTGAGTCTAGCTCTTGTTCCATTGTCATGGACAGAACTGTTTGTGTGGTAATCCCAATTTTATTTTTGATGTGTACAACTGACGTAAATGTATTCACATGGCGCAGTTAAAATCTCCAGTGTTTTTAACAGATCTTTACAATGAGCTCGTCTAATATTTTAGGTTATTATTCTTATGGCTCTTTTCTCGAGTTTGAAAATTGTGTGCATATTTTGTGCGTTTGTTCCCCAAAAAAGAATCCCATGGCTAAGAATTGAGCGTACATATGAGTAGTATGTAACTAAAAGACACTGCATGTAACACACTGATTACAGGATTTTAAGGGCATAACGTGCTGATGACATTCTGTACGCAAGTACCTTCGTGTGTTCACACCACTTCAACTGAGAATCAATATTCATTCCAAGAAATTTTGCATTTGTTACACAGCCTATAGAGGTGCCATCTACATTTAATTTAACATTGTCATTTTCCATCTTCAAACTGAAATTCATTGCATTAATTTTCTTTATGTTCAAAGTCACTTTATTGCTTATTGACCAATCGTAAACTTCCTTGACAGTTTCATTTGCTTTCCCTGCAAAGAGTTATCTTGTTTTCTCAGTGACTATAATACTGCTGTCATGAGGAAAGAGAATTTTTTCACCATGAGTTACACTACTGGGAAAGTCAATTATGTATATCAGGAATAGTATTGTTCCTAATATACTACCTTGCGGAACCCCTATATTAATGTATTTTGGTTCTGATAAGTGTTTTACTAAATGTTTAGATCTGTTTGAAGTATGTGTTATCTCTACTCTTCGTACCCTATCTGCTAGGTATGATCGAAACCAGTCATTAGCTACCCCTCTTATTCATAATGCTTCTAATTTATTTAATTAAATCTTGTGGTCAACTGTATCAGAGGCCTTAGAAAGCTCCAAAAATATGCCTGTGACACTCATCTTTGTCAAGAGCATCAAGTACAACCTTTGTGAATTCTACTGTGCCTGACTCTGTATTTTTGCTATTTTGGAAACCAAACTGTGATTCGCTTAAAAGGTTGTATTTATTCAGATAATTCATTAATCCATATTTCATAATTGCTTCTGTTAGTTTTGAGAATCGTGACAGTAGGGAAATGGGGTGGTCATTTTCTACATCTTCTGCATTACCTTTCTTAAGCAAAGGTACAACTCCTGCCTGTTTTAACTGCTCTGGGAATGTCCCTGATGTTAAGGATTCATTTATTATATTTGTTAAGGGGCCTTGTATAATCTCTATGTATTGTTTCAATACACACATTGGTACTTCATCTAAGCCTACTGACTTTTTATTTCTTTAGTTTTTGAACAGTTTTGTTGACTTCATTCTCTATGGCCGGAAGTAACATCATTGTATTTAGTGAACCATTATTTACATTTGTTATATTAGTTTTGGGTAATTTTTGCCTTAACGTCTCTGCAGTACTTAGCAAACTATGTAAATGAGCATTTTTAAGTGTTGTGTATCATTTATTACCTGATTCCCCTCCCTTAGCAGTATGTTATCCTGCGTTTCTTTGCCTCTCCTCGTTTCCTTTTTTATAACATCCCAGACTGCTTTGCTTTTATTCTCTGCATTATACATTATTTTGTCAGTAAACGACTTTTTTGCAGCTATCAGAAACTTCCTATAGATCTTTTCGTATATATGATAGAAATTTAAGAATTCTGGATCATTGTGACTCTTTTTCATGGAACTGAGGTATTTAAGTGTTTGGGAGGACTTTTTAATACCTGATGTTATTCATCCGTTTTTGTGAGGTGTTGATACAGATAAGCATACTTTTGGGACGTCTTTTCAAAGTTCATTTTAAATAGTTTGGAGAATTTAGAGAATTACATATTCCCATTGGTTTCCTTATACACTTCATCCCAGCTTTGTTTTGCTAGTTCCTTTGAAAAATTTTTTCTTCTCATTTGTAGACTTGTAGTTTAGGGAAAGATTCGATGCCTGATTTTACTGTTTTTATTTGACAGAGATGGTCTGATAGTCAGAGATATTTTACAGCTACATCACATTTTTCCCTGTCCATATTTGTGGCCACATGGTCAATTACTGATGCAGTCATTGTAGTAATCCTTGTGGCACTATTGACCAATAGAGACATGCCAAAGCTTTGAAGGATATTTATGAGGGTGCTGATGGTAATGATATTAGTGTTGATATTAATGTCCCCACACAGAATTATGTTGACCTTTGTACTTGAGACTTTATCTAGGCCTTCTGTTAATTTATTGAAAAAAGTGTCCACACTACCAATGGGAGATCTACACACACCTAAAATGATTAATTTCTTGGTGATATCCAGCCCTGTTAATTCAACAGCTGATATTTCAAAGTGTTTGTCTTCAATTGCTGTACTGAGGTCATGTCTTGATTTGAACTGTGTTCCTTTTCTGATATAAACGCATGTCCCTCCACCCCTTGAAGCAGTTCTGCAGTAAGAATTTGCCATTTCATATGATGATAACACTACATGTTGGATTTCTGTCTCTCTACACCAGTGCTCAATAACACAAACTACAGTGCAGTTCAAAGATTGGAGCTCAACTTCTAATAGTTGTATTTTATTTTTTATTGATTGCATGTTGTGATGGAGGATTGTTAAGTCTGTGAAATTCCCCGTGTTACTCTTTCCATTGTTTGCCTTACTTTGTGACATCTGGTATGTGTGATATTTGGAGTCTTAAAATCTGTCTTGTGAGTGATTGTTTCAGTATTTTTTAAATTGCTGGAGATATTCTTTAGGCAGAGGAACCTGTTGTCTAGATTTATCCTAAAAAAGACTTACTTTTCCTACCCATGACAACAGATATTTGACCATGTGTGGACTGAGATGCACCCCCTATACTCATGAATCCTGTTTAGGTGTAGGTCATGACTAGTGAAATTCCATCTGTTGATAGTCCCGACGGGCACCAGAAAAACATAAGCAAAGTTGGCTGCCCTCAGAGCCATCCCTAACCCCACATTCATTCGCCTCAAAGCTCCATCAAGTTGTGTCCAATCATGACGCTGGAACAGCTCAACAAAGTGTACGTTGGTGCCATGAGTCACGGGAGCTACCTTGTCCAGGTCACCACCTATGTCATATGTTCTATTTCTGTCCAAACTGTTTCCCACCCCACCCACTATCACTACATGGTCCTCTTTTTTAAAGTCCCTAAGACCCTAAGTCCTCTATCACATGACTTAGCCCTCCATTTGGCTTAAGGATACTGGTGGCCTGGTACTGGTGGCCTGTAACTGAGGGGCTACACCTCGCCTGTGGCTACTACCTAGCAGCAGCACTATCTTCTTCCTAACACTTTGTACACTCCTAGGCTTCTTGGCCTCGGTTGAAGTGTGCTGCACATTTTCTATTTCTTGCTGTACCTGAGGCTCTTCTCCACTTAAATCTGGCAGTGATAGAGATCTGTTTTTGGTGTTGATGATATAACTGTTAGGTCGCGTTCTCTGTCTTCCTATCCTCCTACCATCTGCCAGTTCCCAACCACCCTCCTCCCCCATATCTCCGTTGATTCTTATCAGTTCCTACCCTTCCTGTTCGTAACGGCAGGCGCGACTAGTGCGATAGTTCAGACACATTAAATGGCGCGGGAGGGGTGGACGGTTCGCGAAACATGACACACGTAGTGTCGAGTTCCGTTTCATGAGTCGGTGCACACTAATGTGGATGGTAACTGATTGTTGGGGGATGCGGAGCGTGTGAATGTTCGAGGAAAACTCTCGTCACGGTAGGCACGGTAGTTTCATGAAATAGTTCATTATTAGACACAGTTGCCACAGGTTCACTGCACAAGGGTGTGATTTCACGGGGTAATCTTGTTCAAAGCTTAGAATTAGGTTGTCAGTTGTTGGCCCCTGTTGTGGCGTGGTGGTTGTTGATTCGGCGGTTGGTGTATCATTTAACATTGTGGCACACTCGCACAGTAATTACACTGTTCGTGCATTTCACACAAGGTTAATACAAATGTGGCAGTGAATGGAACTGTTGGTGTTGAGAATTAAAAAAAAAGATGTTGCATTGTTAATGTGTAGTAGCCCATTCGTGGCGAAAATTCGCGTATCGTGCGTCGCGAATGTACCTTTGTTCAATCGCTGTTGTACTCAAGGTTACCACTTTGGTGGAATTCACTATGAGGCACTAGGAATATTCCGATAACGAGATGTGGACAACGATATAGAAACACAATTTATTAACAAGCACAATACAAGAAGCACGTACATTCACAGACACGGCTCAGAACACAATTCAGTCTTCAGTCATCTCACAGATATCACAGCCCTCGCTTACTAACAACGGTCATAGGTGTCAATATCTCACAATTATATTTTCAGCTTAACCATAATATGTGGTATATGTTAGCTGTTTCCCCATCATGGACCAAGAAGCAGCCCAATACATGGTGTGGGATATGCTGCTTCATAGGCTAATATCATCAGTTCTTTGTGGGTGTGCAGATCAGTTACCAAAGGGAGAAGACCTGAACACCTACTTTTCCCTCCAGCATTATCTCAGAGCCACACAAAAAAAAACAAAAAACAAAAAAAAATTGTTTCTTCAGTTGCAAAACCACGAAAGACCCAGAATGTTGGGTCGTCATTCCTCCCACACTACGACCAAGAATTCTAGAGTTGCTCCACCAGTAGCACTGGGTCATGACCTGCCTGAAATCATTATTACAGTGACGTATATTGGCTAGGTATAGGTAAGGAAATTGGAAGAGTAATTTGTTCTTGTCATGTACACCCATAAAAAAAAGTTTTGCCTCACCCCAGTTCCCAGACTCCTGAAGATGGACGTTGATTGTGGATACTGTATCACAGACACAGTCCCTTTGATTCTTCACTAAATCCGCCCAAAGATGGAAACAACCATGCATGAGCAGCGCCTGTTAGACGGAGGGGGTCCGACAGCCGATCAGTTCCAGTCATTCCACCGGTAAGGAGGTTCACAGCTCGTGTTGTCTGTGGTTCAATCATGCCTAGACGGTCAATACCGCGGTTAGATGGCTTCCACATTGTTACTTTGTGCCAGGAAGGGCTCTCAACAAGAGAAGTGTCCAGGCATCTCGGAGTGAACCAAAGCAATGTTGTTCGGACATGGAGGAGATACAGAGAGACAGGAACTGTCTATGACATGCCTCGCTCAGGCCGCCCAAGGGCTATTACTACAGCGGATGACCGCTGCCTACGAATTGTGGCTCGGAGGACCCTGACAGCAACTCCACCATGTTGTATAATGCTTTCCGTGCAGTCACATGCCGTCGTGTTACGACTCAAACTGTGCGCAATAGGCTGCATGATGCACAACTTCACTTCCGACGTTCATGGCGTGATCTGTATTTACAAGCACGACACAGTGCAGCGCGGTACGGATGGGCGCAACAACATGCCGAATGGACCACTCAGGATTGGCATCACGTTCTCTTCACTGAAGAGTGTCGCATATGACCTTAAACCAGACAATCGTCGGAGACGTGTTTGGAGGCAACCCGGTGAGGCCGAACGCCTTTGACACACTGTGCAGCGAGGGCAGCAAGGTAGAGGTTCCGTGGTGTCTTGGGGTGGCTTTATGTGGCGCCGACGTACGCCGCTGGCGGTCATGGAAGGCGCTGTAACGGCTGTACGATACATGAATGCCATCCTCTGACCGACAGTGCAACCATATCGGCAGCATATTGGCGAAGCATTCGTTTTCATTCGTCTTCATGGACGACAAATCGCGCCCCCATCGTGCACATCTTGTGAATGACTTCCTTCAGGATAACGACATCGCTCGATTAGAATGGCCAGTATATTCTCCCGACATGAACCCTATCGAACATGCCTGGAATAGATTGAAAAGGTCTGTTTATGGACGACGTGACCCACCAACGACTCTGAGGGATCTACGCCTAATCGCCGTCGAGAAGTGGGACAATCTGGACCGACAGTGCCATGATGAATTTGTGGATAGCAAGCCACGATGAATAAACGCATGCATCAATGCAAGAGGACATGCTACTGGCTATTAGAGGTACCAGTGTGTACAGCAATGTGGACCACCACCTCTGAAGGTCTCGCTGTATGGTGGTACAACATGCAACGTGTGTTTGTCATGAGCAATGAAAAGGGCGGAAATGATGTTTATGTTGATATCTATTCCAATTTTCTGTACAGGTTCCGGAACTCTCGGAACCGAGGTGATGCAAAACTTTTTTTGATGTGTCTATGTGCCTAGAGTCAGTCACTCTCTATATCATACTTTTACCCTTAGCCAAAATCACAATAACCATGGCAATGTGTACACATTGATTACACTAGACCACTCATATCGGCAATATGGCTCTTGGTGGTGGATGCTCTTTCCAACTTCGTTGGTCAGAGTTGCACGTCGGTTGTAAATATTTTTTGTTTGGATGTATTCGCCATATTTGGTTTCCAAGTATTGGATGAGGTGAACCTGGTGTCCAGCTCAGAACTATTCCAGAATTTATAGTTGTTACTAGAGAACTATAAGCAGTTATTTTAATCAGCAATATGTAGGGTTAAATAATCTGAAGTGCCTATTTCACTCCAGCACTCCACTGTGCCTAAATTTTTGTGCACAACCAGTTTCATATGCTATGTGTGATGCAGTGAAGGCCAAGTTAGGCAGATTGCAGGAATACGGAAACTGTACCAATCTCAGCTAGTCAGTGGGTGACTCCTACTATTTTGTGCTGGTTTTCAGACCATGATTAATGCGCAAAGTGAGTTCGACAGTTTTAAGCAGTCCCCCGGCCCGGAACGTACTGTAAACTTGGCACGGAGCAGTGGTTTCCAAAAATTGATTTTAAGGATGCAAATTTCCAGTTACCTCTAGACACAGACACGCAGAAAATCCATGTACTAAGTATGCCTTTTGGAGAGTGTTAATACAAGAGGTTGCCTTTTACGGTCGCCTCCACGCCAGAAGTTTTCCAGAGATATGTAGGGCAACTAACTCACGATATTCCAAAGTGCGTAAAATATATGGGTGACAGTTGGCTGACTGGTGCTACTAGGGAAGAGCACATGAAAAACATGCAAACTCTATTCCAACGGCTGCTGGAAGATGCGCTCCATTGCAATGTAGACAAAGTTAAGTTCTTTTCACCATCTGTAAAGTGTTTGGGGCATATGTTAAGCAGCAAGGTGATCACTCAAATGGCAGAGCACGTTGATGCAATCGAGATGCTGCCAGCACCGGAAAACGTAAAGGAATAGCAGTGTTTTCTGAGGAAAGTGAACTACAGTACTACGAGAAGTGTATTCATCAGGTCGCTCACCTCAAATGGTTCAAATGGCTGTAAGAACTCTGGGACTCGTCCGGCCATCCTGATTTATGTTTTCCGTGATTTCCCTAAATCGCTCCAGGCAAATGCTGGGATGGCTCCTTTGAAAGGGCACGGCCGACTTCCTTCCCCATCCTTCCCTAATCCGCTATTTGGTCTCTTCCCCCAAAAACAACAACAGCTCTGGGACTTAACATCTGAAGTCATCACTCCCTTAGACATAGAACTAATTAAACCTAACTAACCTAAGGACATCACACACATCCACGCCCGAGGCAGGATTCAAACCAGTGACTGTAGCAGCAGCGCGGTTCCGGACTGAAGCGCTTAGAGCTGCTCGGCCACAGCGGCCGGCCCGCTCACCTTATGCATTCATTGAGTCGTTTGAGGAAGAAAGATGTTCCATTCGTGTGGTTACCCGAGTGCAAGCATTCTCACAGTTTAACACACAACTGCAGTCGCCTCCAAGCTTAGTGAAATTTACACCAGGCAAGCTTCTGACCCTTGTAGCCAAAAGTCACAATACAGGATTTGAGCCGTCCTCTTGCATAAGAATGCTGATGGTTCAGTGCAATCAACAGCTTCTGTTTCTAACTCTTCCAGATACAGCAAAATTATTCACAAATCGAGAAGGAGGCATTGGCCATTGTGTATGGCGTCAAAAAATTCCACATTTTCATCTATGGGAATAAGTTCCAGTTATTTACACACGACAAACCCCTCATTTCATGTTCTCACCTTACTGACAAAATGATGCAGTGTTTGCAACGCTGGGTTCTATTCTTGAACAAATGCCATTATGGCATTCATTTCCGGCTCGCTGCACGGCATGCAATTGCCGATGCTTTACCACACCTTCGCATTGACACCGGTGTTGAGTTAGATTTTTTGGAAGTAGTGTTTTTTGGCCTTGACAAGACTATACACTGTGTCTTGCAAGATTTTCCCATTATCACTAAGCAAAAATAGCAGTTGCTATTCGCCACGACCCACTCCTGTGTAGAGTCATGTCAGTTGTACAATGTGATTGCCTAGGCAGTTCCAAAAGGATAAAACTCAGCGTTGTGAAATTATTTTGCTATGAAAGACAGGTTTAATATTGTTCAGGGAGTTGTCTTGTTGTCTACATAGGATCCTGAATGCCATGTCGTTGTTGTACCTCTGTTATGTGACCGCATCTTCAGTTGCCACGTGCATCCCACTGGGTAATGACAAGAATGAAAATTTTAATTCAGCTCTGCCTTTCTCTTCCAAGGACAGACAGCGCAGTCAGGCACACAGTGCATGTGTGTTAGGCTTGTCCTCAGAACCAAGTCTCCCAATCAAAAAGTTTTTCACCATGGTTCCGACATCAGCACCTTTACAAGGGCACACACATCGACTTTGCTGGCCATTTGTACGGTGTATTGTGGTTACTGGTGGTGGATGCGCTCTCTGATTTCCCTTATGTGGTGCAAATCTCTTCTATTACCAAACATGCTTTGCTCAGAGAGCTAGCTGCCATTTTCGCCCCAGAGGAAGTTCACCTTCACGTTAGTATCTGACAACAGACTTCAGTTCGTTTTAGTAGAATTTGAAGCTTTCTGCCAACAGAGTGAAATACAGCACCTGACCAAAGTCCTTTCTCCCTGGCGTCAAACTTGAAAGTAGAGCAAGTGGTCACAACTTTCAAGGCAAAAATGAGGAAGGCAGTGGCGTCAGTGCCCCCCCCCCCCCCCACCCCAATGACGAGGTCTGAACAGCGTGTGTTGCCACCTAACGATCTATTCCAGATAGCGGACGTATCCTGGATGAGGTAATGCATGGATGCTGGCTGCACATGCTCTTGGATCTGGTGCATCTGGCCCCATGGACCACGGGCTCAAGTCACATACTTCTTCAGCTGGAAACAGAGCTGGGCACCGAAGGTCATTTTAGGTCCCTAGGAGCGCCAAATATTCTTCTTTAGGGCGAGGGAGGAGCACCTGATCCGTCACGGAACGAGTTGCAACCAGACGCACTTAGGAACCTTTGCTGCTTGTCGAGCCAGAGCAGGAAACTTCCAGCCTTACCATTCTCGCCGACAACGCTTTTTGGCCTTTCCCGACCACTCGAAGTGCTCCGAGGTTCTCATCCTGATCCACTGCCACAGCTGCATTACCACCTGCGCCCACGCCATCATCATCATCATCATCAGTGGCAGCACCCAGGGCTGAATTGACACAGGACTGGCAACCGATGGAAGTTAAGTCGCTTGCTCCAATATGGAAGTCGTTGACGTTGTCATAGCAGCAAGCGCAGCCTCAAGTGGACCAGGCAGAAAAGTGAACAAGACGCCACGGGAAGGGAACCTCGTAAACTGAGATGCCATTGGACCCCCTGGCACGGCTATCCGCACGATGCTCCCGATTGCACCGATGCGGCGAGCGAAACATAGATTTTGTCATTTCCGACTGTACGCGCCTGTTAAAAGGGGGGTGGGAGGGATTTAGTATGATTGCCGGGAAATATCGATACTGAGATGGGCTCACCAGCATCGGCCGTCCAGAGTTTTACGGTTTCACTACGAGCAGCGCGGATGCCACTCAAGTTCACAAAACTCGCTGGTGGCATAGGCACAGGCCGGGATGATGATGGCATTGAAACAGAGGATGACAAGCGTAAAGCTGAAATACTAAACACCTTTTTCCAAAGCTGTTTCACAGAGGAAGACCGCACTGCAGTTCCTTCTCTAAATCCTTGCACAAACGAAAAAATGGCTGACATCGAAATAAGTGTCCAAGGAGTAGAAAAGCAACTGGAATCACTCAACAGAGGAAAGTCCACTGGACCTGACGGGATACCAATTCGATTCTACACAGAGTACGCGATAGAACTTGCCCCCCTTCTAACAGCCGTGTACCGCAAGTCTCTAGAGGAACGGAAGGTTCCAAATGATTGGAAAAGAGCACAGGTAGTCCCAGTCTTCAAGAAGGGTCGTCGAGCAGATGCGCAAAACTATAGACCTATATCTCTGACGTCGATCTGTTGTAGAATTTTAGAACATGTTTTTTGCTCGAATATCATGTCGTTTTTGGAAACTCAGAATCTACTATGTAGGAATCAACATGGACTCCGGAAACAGCGATCGTGTGAGACCCAACTCGCTTTATTTGTTCATGAGACCCAGAAAATATTAGATACAGGCTCCCAGGTAGATGCTATTTTTCTTGACTTCCGGAAGGCGTTCGATACAGTTCCGCACTGTCGCCTGATAAACAAAGTAAGAGCCTACGGAATATCAGAACAGCTGTGTGGCTGGATTGAAGAGTTTTTAGCAAACAGAACGCAGCATGTTGTTATCAACGGAGAGACGTCTACAGACGTTAAAGTAACCTCTGGTGTGCCACAGGGGAGTGTTATGGGACCATTGCTTTTCACAATATATATAAATGACCTAGTAGATAGTGTCGGAAGTTCCATGCGGCTTTTCGCGGATGATGCTGTAGCATACAGAGAAGTTGCAGCATTAGAAAATTGTAGCGAAATGCAGGAAGATCTGCAGCGGATAGGCACTTGGTGCAGGGAGTGGCAACTGACCCTTAACATAGACAAATGTAATGTATTGCGAATACATAGAAAGAAGGATCCTTTATTGTATGATTATATGATAGCGGAAGAAACACTGGTAGCAGTTACTTCTGTAAAATATCTGGGAGTATGCGTGCGGAACGATTTGAAGTGGAATGATCATATAAAATTAATTGTTGGTAAGGCGGGTACCAGGTTGAGATTCATTGGGAGAGTCCTTAGAAAATGTAGTCCATCAACAAAGGAGGTGGCTTACAAAACACTCGTTCGACCTATACTTGAGTATTGCTCATCAGTGTGGGATCCGTACCAGATCGGGTTGGCGGAGGAGATAGAGAAGATTCAAAGAAGATCGGCGCGTTTCGTCACAGGGTTATTTGGTAACCGTGATAGCGTTACGGAGATGTTTAACAAACTCAAGTGGCGGACTCTGCAAGAGAGGCGC
The DNA here is from genome assembly GCF_023864275.1 of Schistocerca cancellata. Classification (NCBI taxonomy): domain Eukaryota; kingdom Metazoa; phylum Arthropoda; class Insecta; order Orthoptera; family Acrididae; genus Schistocerca; species Schistocerca cancellata. The sequence continues at coordinate 271,513,841 of NC_064634.1, forward strand.
TCTGCTTCGCGGTGTAGCTTGCTCGCCAGGTTTCGAGAGGGTGCGTTTCTGGATGAGGTATCGAATATATTGCTTCCCCCTACTTATACCTCCCGAGGAGATCACGAATGTAAAATTAGAGAGATTAGAGCGCGCACGAGGCTTTCAGACAGTCGTTCTTCCCGCGAACCATACGCGACTGGAACAGGAAAGGGAGGTAATGACAGTGGCACGTAAAGTGCCCTCCGCCACACACCGTTGGGTGGCTTGCGGAGTATAAATGTAGATGTAGATGTAGAAAGCGAGCGCACTTTCCTTGGCCAGTTGTGTTTATGTATGCGAAACTTTCTAGTTTCTGACGTTACTATTCACTTACAGCGACACGTTTGTTTGTTCCAAGTTTGACCTTTTTTTTTTTACGTTTCATTTCCTCGGGATTTGTCGTTTTGGATTTGTGTACAGCTAGTTATCATCCACTCGGTCTTTTTCGCCCACTTACCGTTTTCCAGAGAAATAGCGTAGTGACACTTCCCCACCTGGGCATTGCGTTACAGAACAAAATGGCTGTGATCTTATCCTCTTGTTTATAAAGATTTTCATTCTTTCTTTTCTTCCAAGTACCGTCGTTTCTTTTTTGCTATCCGTGGATCTTCTTTAAAATTTTTCTTCCCTTCTTCTCTAGTTCTCTCATTCCTCCTTTCTAATTAGTTTACATTATCCAATATTTCACGTGTACTTGGAACATCTTCTATGCTTTCTTCAGCTTCAGCTTCAACTGCTTCTCTTCTTTCGTTTTGTATGGTACAGCTGACATCTATGTCATCTGTGTTCTCTAAAATAAGTTCTTCGTTGTGGACAGCTGTCCAGTAGTTCAAACCCTTAAGATCATTACTGCACTGCAGAAGATCTTCTGCAGACTGGATGTCTCTGATATTGAAGCCCGTGTCACTACATTCTACAAGTGTTGCATTTTCTTGTTCCGTCAATTCCCAGTGGTGGAGAGGCTGATGATTTTCTGCGCTGGGCAACAGTCTTCAGATTTTCAGATTTCAAGAATATTGCTACATCCTCATCTGAATTTACCATTGAAGTAAGCAGTTCACAGCGATAATGAACCCTAAATGCTCGTATCACTCTTTGATCCAGCGGCTGCACCAGTGCCGTTGTACTTTTAGACAAAAATGACAGTTTAGTCTTCCTATCTTCTTACTGCAACACATTAGACATTGATCAATAATTACCGGAGTTCTTCTCTCAGCCTAAGTGATCGCAGGTGGTTATGCATGTGAGCGAACTGTAATGATGAGATGTGAGCACGCGTGAAACATCTTGGACGTTTATTTTTGACTATGCAAAGAGGTTTCAGATTATATCAACCTAATTTATACGTGGCAAGGAGGAAGGTAATTCTATCTTTCTTAACTTGGAACTTCGTCTTATTTATTGTTTATTTTACTTTTTTTTTTTTTTTCAGTGAGAGTTTTGGTCGGAAGCAGTCAACAGTAATGCGGCGTTTTCATCCCATTCATACAGTTTATGATCGCGTAAATTTGCATCTGCCATTACTTTGTGTAGAATTTCAGGAAATTTCGAAGCAGATTTATCGTAGGGAGAACTTGCTTCTCTTTCAGTGTTTACTGGCCTGATTCATGGCGATATTTCCATCTTGAAGACCATCCATCGCCAACGAAAGAGTCTTTCCATGTAAACGAAAGTCAAATTTGGAGCTTGAGCTTTAATAATTGATCAAAAGAGTGGCCAACATTCATTTTATTAAAAACCACCTACAAAGACGTTCCTCACGCTCACCGCATTTTCCTGGTTTCATCCTTTTTATGTCAATTCCTAGGTCACTTTCAACTGTCTTTACACAACTTATAATTTTGCTCTCTTCTTTCTTCAAGTTGATCACTGTATCACACCGACGTGCTAAACTGGCTTTTATGCCACCATTCTCCACATGATCAATAATTTTCAGTATATCATTCACAGAATAAGCTTTCTTTTTCTGCCTCTTCGTAACAAGCACACATAAATTTAGACTCTGGACGAATAAAGCATTCCGCATGTTATGGTTGTCCTCAATTCGATAATTGTGAAGCATTTGTTATATAGTCACTTTATTGCTTATGTCACAGTGTTAACCACAAACACATGTTCATGCTTCAATCCAATGACAATCCTAATCAGGAGTAATCGTAATTAAAAGCTCTGATGCGGAGCCGCCCCAAAATAGACATTAAAATAAAGTTATCAATAACGTATTACAGAATATAAATTATCAGACGCATTTAGCGTATTTTCCACACGTATTTAAATAATGCCAGAGAACGTATTTGGAACTGTTGATATGCCACATCAAGCAATGTTTTTAGGACAAGTAGTAGCTAGTCTTAAGGCTGCGCCTTGAAATGCCGCTTAGCTCTATTTAGCAGAGGTGTGGGGGAGTGGCTTTCTCGGAGTACAGCTCTTATGGGCGTCCAGAAGGCTCTGGTCTTTCAGCCTAAGGGTGTCCTAGCAATATGCAAACAATTTTCACGTTCCACTGCTTACATCAAAAGGGAACGAACAGAGTTGCTGAAACTTCGCTATCGACTCCCTGTCTCTGAATATCTCTCCTATGCTTTGATACATCACTAACCGACGTTTGTTATTATTGTCTTCATAGTGTTTTAGACAGTTTTTTTGATTTATCATTGATTGCTCTATCCACAGTTGGAATAAGTTTGCAAATTTCTCGCCAGGGTGCAGTTGAGTACGGTAACATAAGTATTACTACCTAGTGAGGGTTTCATGAATGATTAGAGGAAAAAGCGCGAAATATACCACGTTACTTTAGTTTCCTTGCTTGCTGACTGCGATAACTTCGTTAGTGGCAAGTTTCATTTTCTGAGTGTATTATGCAAGAATTTAGTGAGTTTTACGTTCTTGCGAACAACAACAGCACACCACGAGATCTAAAACAACACACTATAAATTCAGTATGCAATTTACCAGGTAATATTTTGTAACATGCGGTTAGGATGAAACTGAAGGAACTTGGTGCGCAAGACCCGATGTGAACATGAATACAGAACAAACACAGTGTAAATCCTGGCAAGGTATCCAAGCAATTTTAACCGAGCAAAGTACAATGCAGTTGAGTGGTTGTGTGCGCTATATCTCTTAAAATGCACATTCTGGTACACACAAGTATAAATATGGCGTGTAAATCACCGTGGCGGTTGCTCAGGTTGTTCATGTCGGGCATTCACAGCACAAGATACCTGACGTCATGGAAACATCACTGTTTCGTCATGTGAACTCATAAGCACCGCTATTTGAGCGCACAAAACAATAAGCGTCTGAGGTTTAGAAATGAAAATACCAAAAGCAGTAAGCACGCAGCGAAGCTAGCGTACGCCAGGCTAAAAGTATGTGAAAATCGCGTCTAATAGCACTATTTATTGTGGTAAACTGTCGAGAAATGTGACACTGGGGGACAGATTTTGCAGTTAGCTTTTGATGTTATTAAGTTTCTTGTTAACCAGTCCGGTGTGGCAATTGAAGATAGCAAAACGAAAGCCGAAGTTTTAAATTTCACGTTCAAGAAATCGTTCACACAGGAGAATCGTACAAACATTCCGTCATTTGACCATCAGGAGACTCCCGTATGGACGACATACTGATATGCATCCCTGGCAAAGAGAAACAAGTGAAAGATTTGAAAACAAATAAATAACCAGGTCCGGATAGAATCCCAGTTCGATTTTACAAAGAGTACTCTACGGCATTGGCCCCTTACCTAGCCTGCATTTATCGCGAATCTCTCGTCCAGTGCAAAGGCCCAAGTGACTGGAAAAAGCGCAGGTGAGTCCAGTATATAAGAAAGGTAAATGAACGGACCTGCACAATTACAGACCAATATCCATAACTTCTGTTTGCTGCAGAATCCTTGAACATATTCTCCATGTCCACAAATGAGCATGGTTTTAGAATGCATCGCTCGTGTGAAACTCAGCTTGCCCTCTTCTCACATGATGTACTGGGAACTATGGATGAAGAGCGACAGACAGAACATATTCTCCATGTCCACAAATCAGCATGGTTTTAGAATGCATCGCTCGTGTGAAACTCAGCTTGCCCTCTTCTCACATGATGTACTGGGAACTATGGATGAAGAGCGACAGACAGAGCCCATATTTCTAGATTTCCAAAAAGTATTTGACACAGGATCTCATTGCAGGCTGTTAACGAAGTTACGAACATATGGAATAAGTTCACAGATATGTGAATGGCTCGAAGACTTATTATGTAATATAACCCTGTATGTTGTCCTCGACGGCGAGTGTTCATCAGACACAAGGGTATCTTCAGGTGTGCCCCGGGGAAGTGTGATAGGACCATTGTTGTTTCCTGTATACATAAATGATTTGGTGGACAGAGTAGGCAGGAGTCTTCTGTTGTTTGCTGATGATGCTGTGGTGTACGGCAAGATGTCGAAGTTGAGTGACTGTAGGAAGATACAAGACGACTTAGACAAAACTTCGTGTTGATGTAATTAATGGCAGCTAGCTCCAAATGTAGAAAAATGTAAGTTAATGCGGATGGGTAGGAAGAACAAACATATAATGTTCAGGTACAATATTAGTAGTGTTCTGCCTGACACAGTGAAGTCGTTTAAATACTTGGACGTAACGTTGCAAAGCGATATGAAATGCAACGAACATTTTAGAACTGTGGTAGGGAAGACGAATGGTCGATTTCGATTTATTGGGGGAACTTAAGGAAACTGTGATTCACAAGTAAAGGAGGCCGCATGGAGGATGCTGGTGCGACCTGTTCTTGAGTACTGCTCGAGTGTTTTGATCCGTACGAGGTCGGATTCAGGGAGGACATAGAGGCTGTTCAGAAGCGGGCTGCTAGATTTGTTACCGGTACGTTCGAACAACACGTAAATATTACAGGAATGCTTCCAGAACTCAAACGGGAATCCCTGCAGGGTACGTTCTTTTCGGGGAACACTATTGAGATAATTTAGAGATCTGGCCTTTGAAGCTGACTGCCAAACGATTATATTGCCGCCAACAAACATTGTTCATAAGGACCGCGACGATAATTAGGGCTCATACGGAGGCAAATAGATAGTCGTTTGTCCCACGCTCTGTATGCGATGGTAGAAGGGAGGGAATAACTAGTAGCTATATATGGTGCCCTCCGCCACGCACTGTACAGTGGATTGCAGAGCATCTATGAAGATGTAGATGTAGATTTAGTAGTTTATTGTGATACAGAAATAAGATAAAGTATGTAAACGTTTGGCTAGAGAGTGATATTGCACCAACCCCTCCTGAAATCTTGGTTGTGGTGACAGATTGATCTCTAGGTAGCCCGAGGTTTACGTTAGTTCCGATCGACAAATGTCGCAGCCTTCCCCACTATGGAAACCATGAGCCATGCTTGAGCCTTATATAATGAGAATAAGAAAAACCCTGAACGAATTTTCAGAGGGCTGGGAGGACGGTAAGAAGCAAGCTGTCCCCACCGACTCCCACACGTGTGCGTACTGGTTTAGCATGGCACGGCACGAGAATTACGTTATAACGGCGTCAATGCACACAGATACCGCACTGTTAAGTTCACCAGTGTTGGCAGCGGTCGGACGAAAGTCTACGTCTTCCAGTTCAAAACAAGAGGGCCCCGCTTCAGGATCTTGTGAACAAATAGTAGTTACCGCTATCAGTTTCGGTTAATGTTTTCAGGACTTACATCTAGAAGGGGTAAATAATATTACAGAAGAACTACACATCGGTAGTAATATGACCATACACCGCGTTTAATTTGAATCTGAACTTTTTCGGGTGTGTTTACACGGAAATTTGACAAGAAGCAAGGTTTTTCACTACAACCAAAGGAAAAAAATCCGATAATTGTTAACTTGCAATTATATCACACGAAAAGTTTTTTTCATTTGTTATCAGATTGACTGTGTCTGTTAAGACTCCTTTTTCTCACGAATAGGTAGAAGCATCTAGTTGAAATTTATGTCGCATACTGAGGACTGTAGTCCTTTGGTAGTGAAAATATTTTAAACTTCTAAGTCAGTGCAATCAAAAGATGCGCCATTTACGTCATGTATGAGGGCTATTTGGATGATGATGATGTTTGGTTTGTGGGACGCTCAACTGCGCGGTTATAAAAAAAAACTTGGTTCAAATGGCTCTGAGCACTATGGGACTCAACTGCTGTGGTCATAAGTCCCCTAGAACTTCGAACTACTTAAACCTAACTAACCTAAGGACATCACACACATCCATGCCTGAGGCAGGATTCGAACCTGCGGCCGTAGCGGTCGTGCGGTTCCAGACTGCAGCGCCTTTAACCGCTCGGCCACTCCGGCCGGCTGCGCGGTTATCAGCTCCTGTACAAATTCCCAACTTTTGCTCAGTCCAATATCGCCACTTTCACGAATGAAGATGAAATGATGAGGACAACAAACAACACCCAGTCATCTCGAGGCAGGTGAAAATCCCTGACCCCGCCGGGAATCGAACCCGGGACCCCGTGCTCGGGAGGCGAGAACGCGACCACGAGACTACGAGCTGCGGACGGCTATTTGGAAAGCAAGTTCCGATCGATCGCGAAAAGGAAACCATTGTGAAAATCTGATGATGTTTTGCACAGATGTGTTGGATAGAGTCTCCGGTATGCCCCCGATCGCAGCACCTTTTCAATTCTGAGCGCACAGAGAGCACTTAAAGATAATGTCTCCCGCTAAGTGTAAGGGTCTGGTGAGACATTTCGCCTGATGTCGTGCAGCCCACATAGCATAACTGTCGTGCGTTTTAATCTTCACGACAGTTCTCGGCTGCACTGCAGGGGCAAGGAAGTTGCTCCTGCAGCGTTTTCGATGGGAAGTAACTGCCTCGTCCTGAATTTCATCTCTGCTCACAAGAACTGCAGGCTATGAAGACAACATTTTGGCACAGACAACGAGCTGTGGACGAGCGTAGAGAACTGGCAGAAAGTACATATGGCTACCTTCTACGACGAGGATATCGGAGAGTTGGTACAACGCTATTCGAAGATGTAAGTCCAAGTTGGGGCGGCTACTATGAAGCAAGTAGTGAGCGGCAAGGTGTAGCTAACTACTGCAAATAAAACATTTTTGATTTTCACAGTGATTTCCATTTCGCGACCGATCGGAACTTAATTTTCGAATAGCCCTCGTATTTCGTTGCTCGAAAACTCATTCATTAGAGCCTATAGGGTACTTCCGCTTGACGTGGAATCACAAAATTTGGCAAGAAGAAAGGTTTCACAGTACAAGTAAAGGAAAAAAAATCAGGAAATTGTTAATTTGTAATGATAATATACGAAAAAATATTTCTTTTGTCATTTGTTATGCGACTTCAGACTTGAAATTAAAACGTTCTCGAAAGTCTTGGAATCTGTGGGAACGACATGTAGCCAGTACTAATGTCGATTTGAGGCAAAAGTCGACGAGCGATTCCCAGAATTTCTGAACTGTCTAAATACATAATAAAGTTTTTACTATATCCTGTATGATTAAATAATGATGGGGTCCTCTTGGGTAAAATATTCCGGAGGTAAAATAGTCCCCCATTCGGATCTCCGGGTGGGGACTGCTCAGGAGGATGTCGTTATCAGGAGAAAGAAAATTGGCGCTCTACGGGTCAGAGCGTGGAATATCAGATCCCTTAATCGGGCAGGTAGGTTAGAAAATTTAAAAAGGAAAATGGATAGGGTAAAGTTAGATATAGTGGGAATTAGTCAAGTTTGGTGGCAGGAGGAACAAGAATTTTGGTCAGGTGATTACAGGGTTATAAATACAAAATCAAATAGGGGTAACGCAGGAGTAGGTTTAATAACGAACAAAAAATTAGGAGTGCGTGTAAGCTACTACAAACTGCATGGTGAACGCATTCTTGTGGCCAAGATAGACACGAAGCCCACGCCTACTACAGTAGTACAAGTTTATATGCCAACTAGCTCTGCAGATGATGAAGAAATTGATGAAATGTATGATGAGATAAAAGAAATTATTCAGGTAGTGAAGGGAGACGAAAATTTAATAGTCATGGGTGAATGGAATTCGACAGTAGGAAAAGGAAGAGAAGGAAACGTAGTAGGTGAATATGGATTGGGGCTAAGAAATGCAAGAGGAAGCCGCCTGGTAGAATTTTGCACAGAGCATAACTTAACCATAGCTAACATTTGGTTCAAGAATCATGAAAGAAGGTTGTATACACGGAAGAATCCTGGAGATACTAAAAGGTTTCAGACAGATTATATAATGGTAAGACACAGATTTAGGAACCAGGTTTTTAAATTGTAAGACATTTCCAGGGGCAGATGTGGACTCTGACCACAATCTATTGGTTATGAACTGTAGATTAAAACTGAAGAAACTGCAAAAAGGTGGAAATTTAAGGAGATGAGATCTGGATAAACTGACTAAACCAGAGGTTGTACAGAGTTTCAGGGAGAGCATAAGGGAACAACTGACAGGAATGGGGGAAAGAAATACAGTAGAAGAAGAAGGGTAGCTCTGAGGGACGAAGTAGTGAAGACAGCAGAGGATGAGTAGGTAAAAAGACGGGGAGGGCTAGTAGAAATCCTTGGGTAACGGAAGAGATACTGAATTTAATTGATGAAAGGAGAAAATACAAAAATATAGTAAGTGAAGCAGGCAAAAAGGAACTCAAACGTCTCAAAAATGAGATCAACAGGAAGTGCAAAATGGCTAAGCAGGGATGGCTAGAGGACAAACTCAAGGATGTAGAGGCTTATCTCACGAGGGGTAAGATAGATACTGCCTACAGGAAAATTAAAGAGACCTTTGGAGAAAATAGAACCACTTGTATGAATATCAAGAGCTCAGATGGAAACTCAGTTCTAAGCAAAGAAGGGAAAGCAGAAAGGTGGAAGGAGTATATAGAGGGTCTATACAGGATCGATGTGCTTGAGGACAATATTATGGAAATGGAAGAGGAGGTAGATGAAGATGAAATGGGAGATATGATACTGCGTGAAGAGTTTGACAGAGCACTGAAAGACCTGAGTCGAAACAAGGCCCTCGGGAGTAGACAACATTCCATTAGAACTACTGACAGCCTTGGGAGAGCCAGTCCTGACAAAACTCTACCATCTGGTGAGCAAGATGTATGAGACAGGCGAAATTCCCTCAGACTTCAAGAAGAATATAATAATTCCAATCCCATAGAATGCAGGTGTTGACAGATGTGAAAATTACAGAACTGTCAGTTTAATAAGTCACAGTTGCAAAATACTAACGCGAATTCTTTACAGACAAATGGAAAAACTGGTAGAAGCCGACATCGGGGAAGATCAGTTTGGATTCTGTAGAAATGTTGGAACACGTGAGGCAATACTGACCCTACGACTTATCTTAGAGGAAAGATTGAGGAAAGGCAAACCTACGTTTCTAGCATTTGGAGACTTAGAGAAAGCTTTTGATAATGTTGACTGGAATACTCTCTTTCAAATTCTGAAGGTGGCAGTGGTAAAATACAGGGAGCGAAAGGCTATTTACAATTTGTACAGAAATCATATGGCAGATATAAGAGTCGAGGGACATGAAAGGGAAGCAGTGGTTGGGAAGGGAGTGAGACAGGGTTGTAGCCTCTCCCCGATGGTATTCAATCTGTATATTGAGCAAGCAGTAAAGGAAACAAAAGAAAAGTTCGGAGTAGGTATTAAAATCCATGGAGAAGAAATAAAAATGTTGAGGTTCGCTGATGACATTGTAATTCTGTCAGAGACAGCAAAGGACTTGGAAGAGCAGTTGAATGGAATGGACAGTGTCTTGAAAGGAGGGTATAAGATGAACATCAACAAAAGCAAAACGAGGACAATGGAATGTAGTCGAATTAAGTCTGGTGATGCTGAGGGAATTAGATTAGGAAATGAGACACCCAAAGTAGTATAGGAGTTTTGATATTTGGGGAGCAAAATAACTGATGTTGGTAGAAGTAGAGAGGATATAAAATGTAGACTGGCAATGGCAGGGAAAGCGTTTCTGAAGAAGAGAAATTTGTTAATATCTAGTATTGATTTAAGTGTCAGGAAGTCGTTTCTGAAAGTATTTGTATGGTGTGTAGCCATGTATGGAAGTGAAACATGGACGATAAATAGTTTAGACAAGAAGAGAATAGAAGCTTTCGAAATGAGGAGTTTGTGGCACAATTTGACAAGAAGAAGGGACCGGTTGGTAGGACATGTTCTGAGGCATCAGGGGATCACGAATTTAGCATTGGAGGGCAGCATGGAGGGCAAAAATTGTAGAGGGAGACCAAGAGATGAATACACTAAGCAGATTCAGAAGGACGTAGGTTGCAGTAGGTGCTGGGAGATGAAGAAGCTTGCTCAGGATAGAGCAGCATGGAGAGCTGCATCAAACCAGTCTCAGGACTGAAGACCACAACAACAACAACAACAACAACAACAACAACTATATCCTGAGAGCGTGATTCCTGCTCGCATCTGGCCAATTTTTTAAAAATGTAAACTTCGTAAGTTTCTTAGTGTTCCCTACGAACTGATTTTGGCACTGAAATTCAGGATGACATTCATCAGTGTCCATTCGTGACACATACATACATGCTACATTACAGGTTTCTTTGGTATTGTAACAACAACAACATAGCTAATTACAAAGAAAAACAGTAAAACGTTTGAATCACTCTTCATTTGGTGTTAGAAACGGTTTTCATGAAAGGCAATAAATGTCGCGTTAAAGTGACTGCGAGTATCTCGTCACGTGTCAGCACCAAAGTCTCAGCAGTACTTTTAATGCCAATTACTGACGTCCTAGGCTACAAAAGGATGCTCACTGAACTGCCGCATTTTTATTCATATAGTCTTTGCTGTACATGGGTCCCCATCCTGCAACGTTTCCACATCGCTTAGGGTATCAGGCATTTTCTACCAGTCTATGGAACTTCCTAGAGCACAACATTTTGTGATTTTTCATGCAATGTTCATGATGAGCATCTTCCGTTACTTGTCTATTAAAATGGGAGCTTTCAATAAGTTCCACCATTGTCTTGGTCAGGAGTGCAATAACCAAATGACTGTCGAAGATGTAACGGAATCAGTCAGACCTAACTGATATAATGGCACCAACAGCGACCAGTGATTACCTTGGCGACAACAATAAAAAGTCACTCGCAACAGCTTTGTTTCTATTACGACGTATACGCTGTTCAGTCAGCCGTCGGTGCGTGAAAGCGGCTACTTGACAGTATAACAGGTTATCTGTTACTATATATCATGACGGGAACGAAGATGCTGGAAGTGATGTTTTCATTGTCAGCGCCAGGGTTGTCTCTCTCGCTTGGTCCATTATGGATCATCAGCTGTCTGGTCGCAGCGGTCAATAATAAATTAGTTACATTGGCGTAGTTCAAAAATGGTTCAAATGGTTCTGAGCCCTATCGAACTTAACTTCTTAGATCATCAGTCTCCTAGAACTTAGAACTACTTAAACCTAACGACATCACACACATCCATGGCCGAGGCAGGATTCGAACCTGCGACCGTAGTCATCGCGCGGTTCCAGACTGTAGCGCCCAGAACCGCTCGGCACTTCCGGCCCTCACACTGGCGTAGCTCCATAACTTGTTTGAACGTCAATTTTTCCTAAAGAAGGCAATGGTGGATACTGTCGGAAGGTCGGGTTTTCATAGTGAATTAAAGCGAAAAATGCATCAAGAACATTTAACACAAGAAATCCGTCGCGAAAATTATGATGAGTAATTTTGTTGCAAATCTCATTGGCATATCACGTGTTCAAGTTCTAGGACACGAACTTCGAGAAGTGGTTAAGCAATGAGAATTTTTCCGGGTTATATGGCTGTGGTCCATGGAAGTCTTCTGTTCCTGACGTTTCGTCCAAGGCTACGTTGGACATATTCGGAGGTGCTCCTGGTTGTGCTGAGTCTTGCCGACTGACGAGTCGGACGTCGAAGAGCGGCCTAAATACTGTGGAAAGCGTGTCGAAAGTGGACGTGGTCTGGATGTCACGTGATAGCAGAGATAAGCCATGTCAAAGATAAAATTTTTTAACTATCTATTATAGTTCGTCAAAGATAAAAACTTCTCATCGATTCTGTAGCGCCACAGTCCATATATCACTGAGTTTCATGGCTGCTTCTTTTCTGTTAAAATTATCCCCATGTTTATATGTTTCGATGGCTTCTCTATATAGCCGTGGATAATAGTTCGTCATAGTACTTAAAACTTCAGTTTCCGAAAATTTCACTACGTGATCACCTCATTGAAGAGCATGTTCCGCCTCGGCTGATTTGTCTGTTTTCCCTAGTCGGCAAAGACTTTTATGTTCCTTCAACCGTGTATTCACACTTCTCTTTGTAGTTCCAATGTAGACCTTGTCACACGTACACGGAGTCTTATATACACCACTTGCACACAGAGGGGAACGTTTATCCTTAACGGAACGAAATGCTTAGCTTATTTTCTTAGTTGGTCTGAAAATCGGTAGAACATCATATTTCCTTAGAATCTTGCCAATTTGATCCGTTACTTTTTTGATGAAGGGTAGAGAAACCGTGTTCTTGCATCGCTGTGTCCTATCGTTGTCCTTAGGCCTCCTGTTGTTCGGTCGCAAAACTCTATTTATTTCCTTACTAGCCGGCCGGTGTGGTCGAGCGGTTCTAGGCGCTTCAGTCTGGAACCGCGCGACCGCTACGGTCGCAGGTTCGATCCTGCCTCGGGCATGGGTGTGTGAAGTCCTTAGATTAGTTAGGTTTGAGTAGTTCTAAGTTCTAGGGGACTGATGACCTCAGAGCCATTTGAACCATTTCCTTACTAGAGTACCCATTCTTCTCAAAAGCCTGCTTTACATGTTTTAACTCGGCCTCGGCGTGTAGGGTTTCCGGCGCGCAAATACTTTTAGCTCTGTCCACTACACATTTAACTACACCTCTTTTCTGTTGTGGATGATGATTGGGATGCTCATGCGAGTATTTGTCGGTACGTGTTACCTTACGAAAGACTTTATGTCTCAAGCTGCCATCAGTCTGTCTTATGACGAAGACATCCATGAAGGATATTGCATTGTCTTTCTCCATTTCCATGGTAAACTGGATTTTTTGATTTATACTATTTAAATAACAAAAGAATTCCTCTAGAGCTTTTTTTGCCATGTGACCAAACAAAAAATGTATCATCCACGTATCGATACGATCGACATGGTTTCTTACTCACTTTTTCCAGAGCTAATTGTTCGAATTTTTTCATGTAAAAATTAGCAATCGTAGGACTTAATGGGTTAACCATGGCCACACCATCAACCTGCTCCTAAAACTTATCTTCCCACTGGAACTGACTAGAGGTAAGACAGTGTCTGAAAAGAACAGTCAAATCCGCTGGGTAAACATCCGCTATGTAACCCATAACTTCGTTAATCGGAATAATAGTAAATAAAGACACTGTGTCAAAACTGACAAGAGTATCCTCAAGAGCCAAAGTTAGTCCCTCAAGTATCTCAACAAAATGACGTGAGTCTTTTACGAAAGAATCAGTTTTGCCAATGTGGACGAAACTTCAGGGATTGAAGAGTTCCATGGACCACGGCCATACAACCCGGAAAAATTCTCAGCAGCTGAAACATCCGGTCGTGAAAACCTTCATTGTATCGTTAAGCAATGTCACTCTGAAAATAAATCGTTAAGTTCGAAGGGAAAAAATCGCCTTTGTGATTCATAAATTAGCAAATGAGAAGCGAATGGGGTTAAAATTCTCTGTGATCAGTGCTTGTATACTGCACACAGGTTGAAGTGAACGCTGGTTGTAGTAGAAAGGCAGAGATGGAGACGCTTGCACAGGATAGACTGGCGTACGGAGCTGCATTAAAGTAGTCTTCAGACTTGAGACCGAAGAACAATGAATCACATTTGCACACAAGGAGAAGTAAACATATGGTGTGTTAGAGAAGCAGTGATCACGCGAATAGAATTAAATCTAAAGACGACTGATGAGGAAGGTGTGTCCTCGAAGCAATAAAAATAAAATATTGACTGAAACAGTAATGCATTCTTAATCACAAAATCGAAAAGTCTGAATCGAACGCAGCCCTGTAAGTTCTCAACAGCTGCGGAAGCGGAACGTCACTCACTCCTTCCCTACGGCTTTGACCGCCAGCGTAGCGAGAGAGTAATGACTGAAGCGGCGCTGACGCGGTGGCCCGCGGTCGTTTGTAACAATCGTGCTGACGAGTGCGCGTGACGGCCGCGTCGCGCCGCGCGCCTCGGTGATGTATGCTCTTCCGGATTAGAAGGGAAGGGGTTGAGCCCACGGCCGGCGCCATTCAGCCGAAGAGTGATGCGGTGAGCACGTGCCCCCCCCCCCCCCCCCCCCCAGTAACAAATTTATAATGATAGCGGACTGTCTTCCTCAGTGGCTGCTTTGTTACGTTGTTACAAGCGGCAGCTTCGAGTGGGAAGCCGTCCTCATTAATCGCGGGTCGCCCTCCGCCTCTGAGTCTGACGGGTGTGTTAAGGTCTCCGCCGACATTGAGTCATTCGTTGTGGCAGAAATGGTGAGAAAGAGGTCCTCTGCGTGCGTGTGTCACAATGCAAAATTACTGGACGGCTGCGTTTCGCGTCTCACCCCTCTTGGACCGAGCGCTGTAATCTAGACACGACCTACAATCGTAAACTAGACGGCAAAATAGCTGAACTCTTGTGTCAATACGTTCGGAGCTCGTTTGCTCGCCTATGAGTACATCAAAAATCAGACGTTACATTCGGCAGCTTTGAAGCATGAAACTTGGTTTGTAGGTGTGCTGAGACTGAACATAGCAAGGTGAAATGGCTCCAGCTGTACAGTCACACCCCTCAAAAAACATTTTTCTTCTTTTCTGCTATCTTTTCTATCTATCAAAGTAAAATAAAATTGCTAAATTCTTATTCACGGTGTATTTTGCTAAACCTTATTATTCCGTGTGGTTCAACTACTGACGGTGGCCGAGCGGTTCTAGGCACTTCAGTCTGGAACCGCGCGTCCGCTACGGTCGCAGGTTCGAATCCTGCCTCGGGCATGAATGTGTGTGATGTCCTTAGGTTAGTTAGGGTTAGGTAGTTCTACGTTCCAGGGGACTGATGACCTCAGATGTTAAGTCCCATAGTGCTCAGAGCCATTTGAACCATCAACTACTGATGAAACACTATAATTAGTTTTTGAGAAAACATTTTATTTAAAGAAATATTCAGGATTTAAGAGCCATGTAAATCATAAGGACATCAAAATTCGACTCCACTAATAACCATTTGTTTTAGGATTAACATATGTTGTTTACAAGCCCTTATTCCCGTCTTCCTAAAGAATCACTATTTTTACCGAACAATTAGTACTTCATAATTTTTTCATTAAAATTATCGTATGCCAGAATATTCGGATCTTAAAATAAAATACTTGCCAAAGAGTGGTATAGTTTTTTAGCCTTTATTTTTCCGATGCCAAAACCATATAACTTTTCTTGAATAACGTGTTAATTTGTGAAACATACATATTAAAAAATTTAAGTTTCGCGAACTTCCGTAGATCCAAGTGTGCGTCAAAACTCCTATCTCATAAAACAGACCTATGTTAATTTACACGCAATCAGCCACTTGTTGTTGTTGTTATGGTCTTCAGTCCTGAGACTGGTTTGATGCAGCTCTCCATGCTACTCTATCCTGTGCAAGCTTCTTCATCTCCCAGTACCTACTGCAACCTACATCCTTCTGAATCTGCTTAGTGTAATCATCTCTTGGTCTCCCCCTACGATTTTTACCCTCCACGCTGCCCTCCAATACTAAATTGGTGATCCCTTGATGCCTCAGAACATGTCCTACCAACCGATCCCTTCTTCGGGTCAAGTTGTGCCACAAACTTCTCTTCTCCCCAATCCTATTCAATACTTCCTCATTAGTTATGTGATCTACCCATCTAATCTTCAGCATTCTTCTGTAGCACCACATTTCGAAAGCTTCTATTCTCTTCTTGTCCAAACTATTTACCGTCCATGTTTCACTTCCATACATGGCTACACTCCATACAAATACTTTCAGAAATGACTTCCTGACACTTAAATCTATACTCGATGTTAACAAATTTCTCTTCTTCAAAAACGCTTTCCTTGCCATTGCCAGTCTACATTTTATATCCTCTCTACTTCGACCATCATCAGTTATTTTGCTCCCCAAATAACAAAACTCCTTTACTACTTTAAGTGTCTCATTTCCTAATCTAACACTCTCAACATCACCCGACTTAATTCAACTACATTCCATTATCCTCGTTTTGCTTTTGTTGATGTTCATCTTATATCCTCCCTTCAAGACACCATCCATTCCGTTCAACTGCTCTTCCAAGTCCTTTGCTGTCTCTGACAGAATTACAATGTCATCGGCGAACCTCAAAGTTTTTATTTCTTCTCCATGGATTTTAATACCTACTCCGAATTTTTCTTTTGTTTCCTTTACTGCTTGCTCAATATACAGATTGAATAACATTGGGGAGAGGCTACAACCCTGTCTCACTCCCTTCCCAACCGCTGCTTCCGTCTCATGCCCCTCGACTCTTATAACTGCCATCTGGTTTCTGTACAAAATGTAAATAGCCTTTCGCTCCCTGTATTAATCACAATAACGTGTGTGCCTCATGTGAATCTATATTCTGCACTTTTTGTGTCTTTGATGTTAGTATTTAAAATCCAATCGATTTATATCGACGATTTTGTAATTTCTGTCCAGTTCGCATCTTTAACTAGGCAATGCTCACTAAGGCAGAGTCTGTTTGCAGATAGCATTTGAAGAGTCAAGTGTTTTTTGTTAGTCAATGCCAATTACGTTTGCAGTGACTGTGCACTCACTTATTAGTCGGTCATCTGTGTAAATATGAATCGTCAACTTTTGTTAGACTACTTGTAGTCTATGGAGCCTACTGATCTGCGTTGTTAAACCTATATAATACATTGCAATGATGCTACTCATAGTGAGTGTGTTTAGTAACAATAAATGTAAAGAAAATGAAAAGTAAACTGATCAGTATTGTATTAATTTATTTAATAACAGTTTAAAGCATCTAATAATCGTCAGAAGCCTAGTGGTAGAGGGAATGAGACATCAAAATAGAATGTTATAGTTCCAAGGCGAAAGTAAAGGGAAAAAAGAATCAGAAATTACAAGTTTTAGTTCTTTACAAGCCAATGTACGTGACATGGCTGTACAGTTCGTGTACTAGAGTTGAAAGAAAACCTTTATTGAAAAAATGTAACATATTTGCATGTTGCACCCTGTAAGCGCACTGTTTTGAGTTTGAACTCATAACAATGACTACAGAAAATTGCCATGATTAAAATCTCTTCTGTACCTATGAATATAGACCCATAAAAGTATAGCTGTAATGTGATATGATTCGATTTCAAGAATATGTTAACATAGCTACCACTGACTTCGCAGAACGACTATTTAAATATAATTTAATGATCCAGTTTTCTGTCAGTAAGACCATCACTTCATATCCGAAATTTTTTAAATGGTTCACATTACAGACAGAGCATGTGGACTGATCGTACTTGGTTAACACTGTACTTCACACTCTTTTCTACAGGGAGACTGAAAATATTGAATAACAGAAGAACACTGGTGGAGACTGGTATATCATTTGCTGCTACATCTTCCGGAACCTGAAAGAATCCCAGGAAAATGCTGTTAGTCGTCTTATGCTGTCTGAATGAATGCAGTCTGTGCAAAAAAATTCTCACCAAATAAATACGATTGCTGAAGGCAAATGAACATCATAAGATCCCCATTACTGTACACATTATAAGTCCACGACCACCTGGCTTGTTGGAAAGAGTGGTCATTAAATGCTCTCAATTGTTAAAGCGGAGGTCCGTGAGTAGTTTAATTATTGGCTATTTCGATTCAGAACACAGCTCTATTACATGAAGAAAAATAGTAAAAGTTACATGAACCATACGTGGGATCTGCTCCACTGCGTAACAAAGACTCATGAAACAACGAAAAAGTTAGAAATCGTTAGACGAGTGGAGGATGTTGTATGTTGAGGCCTTATGATTTCTCATTCAGCAACCAACAACACAGACGAGTTATACGGCCATGGAACTATCGACCTCGCAGGGGGCAGTTCTTCAGACAACAGACAAACGATGGCGGCACACCGCCCGGCCACCAGCTGACAACCCAAGCGCCGCCATAGGTCTCTGGCCCTCAGACTTTTCTTTTCTGCTGGCCACGTGACCGAAAACAGTACCTATAGTATCCTGGCGTTCGGGCAGTATTTAGGCCAATGCCCGGGCTACGCTCATGCAGTTAGCTCCGAGTTAATTTCCTCGGCCAGGCACCAATTGCAAAAGCATTCCCACAATCAGGATCTCACCCTTGAGCCACCGCTACGACAACGACGCCATCCACATTGACCTTCACATCCAGGAAGTGCCAGCTACAGGTCTACACGATTAGTGGCCTCTACACCAAACAGATGTAGCTTCTGACGCCATGATCAGCAAAAGGTTACAAAACTATACCACTTTAACTTTTGCTAGCCCACTCAGGTTTTAACTTTTTCCAAGTCCCTTCCAGACTTTGATTGTAGCACGCTTGTTGCCTGGACAGTGAATTCTGGAACTATCAATTTACTGTGGTATTCAGGCCTTTAACCTTCAGGTATTTTTATTGTTTTTTCATTACTTAAGATGTGATTTGTTTTCAGTTATTGTGGTCAAAATTAACACCGATTGGAGAAGATAGATTATGTGCGTTACAATAAACATCATATTCATTTTATAACTGGGTATTTTCCCTGTACTGCCTTCGGCAGGCACTTCAGTAGACGGCGATGTATTTTTTTCAAGTCATTGTCTCAGGTGTGTGCTGAAACCCAGATCGACAGTGTTTTGGTGTGT
Organism: Schistocerca cancellata; assembly: GCF_023864275.1. Classification (NCBI taxonomy): domain Eukaryota; kingdom Metazoa; phylum Arthropoda; class Insecta; order Orthoptera; family Acrididae; genus Schistocerca; species Schistocerca cancellata. The sequence goes on from NC_064634.1 coordinate 271,532,778, forward strand.
GTCCTTCCACTTTCAAGTACACTTACTGTCACACGAGTATTTGGGCAAGGCGGGTTCTACCCCAGGTGGTTTCTACCCCAAAGTATCGTTAGCCAAGACGGCGGCGGTGATGTCAACCAACGATTTCTACCCCAAAATGACATCAGTTGATGACGTCATCCAAGATGGCGTCTGTGACTTCAGCTGATGACGCAAGTACCATTACCCAAGATGATGGGAAAGTGCCATGCCCCCCTGGTGGGAAGTTCAAATTCCAACAGGATAATGCATCACATGACGGTTATCTCTACTAACCTATGAAAATTGCGGGAAGATAGGTCACTTGGGATACCCCCACTAACATAAGTCACCCAACCGCCACTGCTTCTTAGGAACTGGCACCAAGTTTGAATTTTGGCGGTAAAGAGAGCCCAATTGAGGTTTCTCTACAAACCTAAGAAAATTGCGGGAAACAAAGGTCACCTCCACTAACCTAAGTCACCCGACCGCCACTTCATCCTAGGGAATGGTGGGAAAAGGACTCAGCCTGCACTGGGCTCGTGGAGAGAGGAAGGAGTGTACTTTATTTATTTTGGGACAATTTATTTAGGGATGGAGTATATTTATGACAGTGATACAGAACACACGCTCTGACATGCCACACAGCACACAGACGTGCAAACTACTCCTAAATAACAAATGTATAATGCTATGAACATGTGCTTGCTAATTGTAAACTGTCAAAATAACGCATTGCACAGCCTACAGACCTGCAAACCACTCGTAAATAATGCAATACCCTTATGTCCAGAGAGCCAAAGAACCCATCAATTGTCAAAATAATAATCCATCTAAAAGACTCTGCAAACATGCTTGCTAATCATCAACTGTCGAAATCATGCACCAGCCTTTATTTATACAATTAGAGGCAGCACCACCATCCAATGTGTTTGCCACAAGGTCTGGACTCCAACTGACCTGGTAGACAGTACCACCACTAGCTGGTGCTGTCACCCCTTCCATACGTAAGCCAAGATGGCGACCATGACGTCAGCTGATGATACTAGTACCTTTATCCAAGATGACAGCAAACGGTGTGTTCACCATGAGGTCTGGACCTAGTACACAGTACCACCACCAGAGAGTGTCCCCCCCCCCCCTCCATAATTTACCGAAATAATTTCAGTACAGACATGCAGACTCCTCCTAAATAATGCAGTACACTGATGTGTAGACACACTCAGTACTTGTAAAATGTCCAAATAACACATAGCACAGCCTACAGACCTGCTCGCAAAATAATGCAACAGACACGCAAACAATATATGCAGACACCGTCCGCCATGCTCTGTCCAGTAGACCGCACAGGAGGCTACCTGCAGCCCTTTCATACTTGGTACCTGAGAAATTCCCCTCGAAATATGTGTTCACCTAGGCACAGTTGCTGATACGACCAGGTGGGAGTGCAGACGCTCCAGGGGCACATGCGCCCACACTGCCATGAGCCATCACTGGATGCAAGCCAGCACGACCCATTGCTCTCATGCCACTGTAGGTGAAAGTTGTTTCTGTTTTCGAGTATACAATCAGTGTTATAGTGACGTCACAGAACTTCGAGGCACAGTCACACCGGTCTCATATGCGAGATGCCTCTGGGCAGCAAGTGTCTTTACCACTGATGACAGAGTAGCACAAGGTGCATAGTTCCCAGTGCGACATGAGAGATTCGTCTAACCATGCTTAACTGTCCAACGTGACTGATACAACGCCACAAAGTGCGCGCATGTAGCTACAAACCATTGCAAGCGCATCTAACGAGGTTCTCAATCTTATACTGGTGTCACATGACTATGTAAAAAAGTAAGAACCAAGTCGACCTCGCAGAAATTGTATACTGTCCCAGAAATAGTCAACGCTCGCTTTATTGATGTCTCAGCTTGTATGCATGGAAACTCTTTCCCTAACAGAACCTGTTTACGAAAATAGCGCAGAATAACGTAGAATACAGTCTTCGTCATGGACCTAACGTAGTACCACGTCCATCACATGTTACCCTTCCTGCTTTCAACAGAAACGAACGTTCCTTCCACTATGCAGAGGCTCCTATATCCCAGCACAAAGGATGTGAATGAATCGAGCATTTTGATTGGCTATTATCGAATTATTTACCTTCCGAATTATTGATGCTTCTGGTATCAAAGCACTGTCTGCCTTTTTTCCTTCTGCAGACGAAGCTTTTAGCGGTTATTTTACACAGATCTCCATATTGCACTGGCAATTAAATCTTACAAACTACCATACATATCGTCAAATACGGAAAGATTCTAACTCATTTACACTGCTCTCCCACTGAGGACAGGAGATTGAATATTAGGACGTGAAACCGACCTGCAACCCATCAGTATATCACCACGTACCCTACATAGTGTAAAAAACGGAAAGACTCCTACTCAATTACACTGCTCTCCCACCGAGGACAGGAGCTTGAATTTAGTGCGCTAAACAGATCTCCAACCCAGCAGTATATCACCATGTGCCGTGTCGATGTAGTAAACATACAATTCGTAACCTGCGCCAAACAAAATGATCGCTTTTACATCATTCGTACATATACTGTGAAGACGGACAGTACCATATATACTCCTCACAGATATTTTTCTGCATCCGACGATCACAAGTCATCCACCCCCAACGCATGACCAGAGCACCCTCAGTAGACCGAAATGGCTCTCAGAACTCTTCTACAAATTCGGGATCGTTTCCTCTCGGCTTGAACACGATACTGTTTCTGGTCTGGACCTGCTTCCTTGCTTACTAGCTTTTCGACACACATCTCCAGACTCAGGGATTACAAGAACACATGTATTTTCACATGTTTCGCCATAATATTCGCGGTACTTCTCGATATCAAGCATTAGGCAGCATCCTACCAATCGCTAGCGTAATGTAATTCCCAAGATATAGACTGGAAATTATTTCTCTACAAATGCGAAACTTTAGCTAGGTGGGGCGTGCTGTAAAGCACTGAATAACTAGAAACTTGTCGCGTCTGCGAAGACATTTACTTGACAACTCGTAACAAATAGAGGAAACTGATATTTCCAGTCTTGAATACCGATTTCGGTGATGTAGTTGATTCCAAATCATCCCTATAATTTATAAGGTCAACTAAAGTGTTTCTAATGTCTAGAGAACCGGCGAATGTGTCTTCCACACACTAGATGCACACACCACAATCGATCTTCTCTCAGCTAAATAAAGGAGCGAAATGTGCAGAAGCAGTCAACTGAACAATTTACATGGGCGCTAATAACGATCCAGTGCAAACGCACCTCCATATTCAATCTTCTTAGATTTCCACGCAATCACGAAAGCTATCCTACACATACTAAGTATTAGTTCGCTATTTGGTCGTCTAGAGGACAACATGGTTAATTTATCTAATTCCTACACTCCAACAGGCATCTCCTGTCTGACAGCTCCTACCGTTAACGGGCAACGTGAATCACCCCTGTACAGCTCTCCAGATCTGCAGGCCGAGCATGAACAGGTAGAATGTTTATCCTAAGAAATCGGTCACATATATATTTTATCCCTGTACTTACAACTAAATGTTATGCTCGTGGTCTCAGTTGAATGACATTCGACGATGAGCGAAGTACCAGAAATACACTCTCTTGACAGCCGTGGCTCTGAAAATAGAAATATCAGTACCATTGTTATGACTTGAGATACTCTTCCCACAATATCACAGTACTCCACGGCAAATCCATACCTTCCTTACGACTGGACATAGTCATTTCCTTTGCACATGTCGGAACACAAACACATACTTTATAAGCCTGATGCTCAAAGGCGAGTATACCACGCACCCTCTACTACTAACTATAATACTTCGTCAATAACTGATCGCTGGCGATACGAAATAATACTGAGAGAAAATCAACAATGGGTGTACATGTTTCATAAGTTTTTCTTGCTAGAGACACCACCTTGTCCTAGAGAGAGAGACGTTATCAGCCAGAGGTCAAAAAAACTCGATCCCAGCAACTACTGTATGTTACTATCACAAGTGGTCATTGTTCTACTGGTGTTCACAAGGATCCATGTTAAAAGCTATACTGGCTTTATAAATCGAGGTACGCCATTACTTCTGAATGAGGCTGTTTTTCTAACCGAACAAATACTGAGACGGTGATCGCTGGAGTGTATATTATCAGACCAGCACTCCTGTTACACGTAGCCCATGATGCAACCTCGTTATAAAATCGCTGAATTTTGAAAATGATTCGCTAAGGGACGTGGTATGTAAGCGGTATTTGCGACTCCCCCACACTGCCTCAGCTAGATATTTCTATAGTACTTGTAACGTATTCTGACTCGATACCGTATCAGAGGTTCTGCAATACATCCACTGACTTATAGGCGATGACTGATTGAGAAGGAGCACAAACAGTAGTAGTAGATTATGTGCTGATTGAGGTCATAAGAAAATGAACACTAGCTTTTCTGAACTCTAGTGTTATGCAGGAGTAGGTTTAATAATGAATAAAAAAATAGGAGTGCGGGTAAGCTACTACAAACAGCATAGTGAACGCATTATTGTGGCCAAGATAGACACGAAGCCCACGCCTACTACAGTAGTACAAGTTTATATGCCAACTAGCTCTGCAGATGATGAAGAAATTGATGAAATGTATGATGAGGTAAAAGAAATTATTCAGGTAGTGAAGGGAGGTGAAAATTTAATAGTCACGGGTGACTGGAATTCGACAGTAGGAAAAGGAAGAGAAGGAAACGTAGTAGGTGAATATGGATTGGGGCTAAGAAATGCAAGAGGAAGCCGCCTGGTAGAATTTTGCACAGAGCATAACTTAATCATAGCTAACACTTGGTTCAAGAATCATGAAAGAAGATTATATACATGGAAGAACCCTGGAGATACTAGAAGGTTTCAGATAGATAATGTAATGTGAAGACAGAGATTTAGGAACCAGGTTTTAAATTGTAAGACATTACCAGGGGCAGACGTGGACTCTGACCACAATCTATTGGTTATGAATTGTAGATTAAAACTGAAGAAACTGCAAAAAGGTGGGAATTTAAGGAGATGGGATCTGGATAAAATGACTAAACCAGAAGTTGTACAGAGTTTCAGGGAGAGCATAAGGGAACAACTGACAAGAATGGGGGAAAGAAATACAGTAGAAGAAAAATGGGTAGCTTTGAGGAATGAAATAGTGAAATCAGCAGAGGATCAAGTAGGTAAAAAGACGAGGGCTAGTAGAAATCCTTGGGTAACGGAAGAGATACTGAATTTAATTGATGAAAGGAGAAAATACAAAAATATAGTAAGTGAAGCAGGCAAAAAGGAATACAAACGTCTCAAAAATGAGAACGACAAGAAGTGCAAAAGGCTAAGCAGGGATGGCTAGAGGACAAATGTAAGGATGTAGAGGCTTATCTCACGAGGGGTAAGATAGATACTGCCTACAGGAAAATTAAAGAGACCTTTGGAGAAAAGAGAACCACTTGCATGAATATCAAGAGCTCAGATGGAAACCCAGTTCTAAGCAAAGAAGGGAAAGCAGAAAGATGGAAGGAGTATATAGAGAGTCTATACAAGGGCGATGTTCTTGAGGACAATATTATGGAAATGGAGGAGGAGGTAGATGAAGATGAAATGGGAGATATGATACTGCGTGAAGAGTTTGACAGAGCACTTAAAGACCTAAGTCGAAACAAGGCCCCGGGAGTAGACAACATTCCATTAGAACTACTGACAGCCTTCGGAGAGCCAGTCCTGACAAAAATCTACCATCTGGTGAGCAAGATGTACGAGACAGGCGAAATTCCCTCAGACTTCAAGAGGAATATAATAATTCCAATCACAAAGAAAGCAGGTGTTGACAGATGTGAAAATTACCGAATTATCAGTTTAATAAGTCACAGCTGCAAAATACTAACTCGAATTCTTTACAGACGATTGGAAAAACTGGTAGAAGCCGACATCGGGGAAGATCAGTTTGGATTCCGTAGAAATGTTGGAACACGTGAGGCAATACTGACCCTACGACTTATCTTAGAAGAAATATTAAGGAAAGGCAAACCTACGTTTCTAGCATTTGTAGACTTAGAGGAAGCTTTTGACAATGTTAACTGGAACACTCTCTTTCAAATTCTGAAGGTGGCAGGAGTAAAATACAGGGAGCGAAAGGCTATTTACAATTTGTACAGAAACCAGAAGCCAAGTTATAAGAGTCGAGGGACATGAAGGGGAAGCAGTTGTTGGGAAGGGAGTGAGACAGGGTTGTAGCCTCTCCCCGATGCTATTCAATCTGTATATTGAGCATTCAGTAAAGGAAACAAAAGAAAAGTTCGGAGTAGGTATTAAAATCCATGAAGAAGAAATAAAAACGTTGAGGTTCGCCGATGACATTGTAATTCTGTCAGACAGCAAAGGATTTGGAAGAGCAGTTGAACGGAATGGACAGTGTCTTGAAAGGAGGATATAAGATGAACACCAACAAAAGTAAAACGAGTTAAATCGGGTGATGCTGACGGAGTAAGATTAGGAAATGAGACACTTAAAGTAGTAAAGGAGTTTTGCTATTTGGGGAGCAAAATAACTGATGATGGTCGAAGTAGAGAGGATTAGTTTAGACAAGAAGAGAATAGAAGCTTTCGAAATGTGGTGCTACAGAAGATTGCTGAAGATTAGATGGGTAGATCTCATAACTAATGAGGAGGTACTGAATAGAATTGGGGAGGAGTTTGTGGCACAACTTGACCAGAAGAAGGGATCGGTTGGTAGGACATGTTCTGAGGCATCAAGGGATCACCAATTTAATACTGGAGGGCAGCGCGGAGGGTCCAAATCGTAGAGGGAGACCAAGAGATGAATACACTAAGCAGATTCAGAAGGATGTAGGCTGCAGTAGGTACTGGGAGATGAAGAAGCTTGCACAGGATAGAGTAGCATGGAGAGCTGCATCAAACCAGTCTCAGGACTGAAGACCACAACAACAACAACAGTGTTACACTGTCTGCTAGAAATGATGTTCATTATTTGGATCAATCTTTCCATTCAACCACATACCTGCGTCGGAACACGTCCACAAGTGAATCATATTTCTGCTACTCTCATATTTCGAAATGAGTCATCTTTCTCGAACCTGTCTGCTATAGTAAAAGTCCAACCTGGTTTTAGTCATCCCCCTGTGTATCTTGCAACTGCTCTACAGCTTTGCGTATGTGATCGTTACAATTTAAATCAAAACTGAGCAGAAATCAGAGAAAGACATATCCTCCACATTCTGCAACCTGTGTAGAAACAGAAGACCTGAGTTAGTGCAACAGGAGTGTGGTTTGACCATTCCGTGCAAATGCGGCATTGTGGTGCGACTCAAAACCAGATACAGATACTACAGTCCAAAGCAGATCCGTGCCCATTCACATCTATCTCCCCAACATGCTATCATCGTTATTTTGTACCATTCAACAGAGAAAAATTACGAACTATAAAAGCTCCACTAACTTTACCTGATATACAACTCACCTAGACGCCGTTGCTAGCGCGATGACGCATATCTGTGATATGGGTCTTGCGCAGAGAGAGATTTGCTGTGATGGTTCCCAGAATAGCATTCTTAACGCGACACCCCGTCCGTCATCGAATTTACCTGTTAAACTGCTGCTGTTGCCGATGTAGAACGGTCCTATTAAATATACAGCTTTTGATCCGTTGCAGAGGGCAGTTTAAGGTACTACAGGAGGATGGTCGTATCCCATAGACTGTACTGTAAGTCGCAAGAGACGCTCCCTGTGACCCTGTGTCGTTGTTTGAAACATTGTTTTCTAACACGCTTTGTACACTGTCATACATTTTGTTTTTCTACCATGACTTTGATGTCTATTTCAGGTCCTAAACTGACATTAAGACGCTCTGATCCATGGCCTCTCACAGAAAACTAGACATCACACAATGTAAATCCTATTGTTACTGTGGCTATCGTAACACGCCAGAAATACTGGACGATTTTTAATAAAAGAGAGTTACAACATAAGCAAACTGGAAGAGTTTTACGGGGTTGGCGTAGGATTCCAAACTACATTTAAACTCATCTGTGATAGTCACGGAATAGCTGATGGTTCTGCGTTCCCTATCGACTGATTCCTCATATTGCACTCATGTACGCATCCAGTGTTTTGGTGCTATCCACCCCAGAAGGCGCTGTCCATCCACCAAAACTCTTTCACCAACTCAAACAAGCGATATAAGTTAATCATTATGTGGTAACCAACAGCGTGCCAGTGCACGGATGGAATGGAAAAGACACGATCGATGCACTCTAATAATAAGCATCACAGTTGATAGCGTGAACAATTTTAGCTATTTTACAGCAACTTCAACACCGGCCTATGATGTGACAGCATGTTTCCCCAATTTCAGTATTATAGCTAAACCACCCCTTCTCCACTTTGCGAGTATCATTGCGAACGTGGATAGATGACTGTGCAGTACGCACATTCAGTGCTAATTCTCGAACACATAAATCATCAAAGTATAGCAGACAGTGCTCCAAATATTTCTGACACATCGAGCATAGTGCTTAATTTACGATCTATCTCTCTGCGTATGGGAGTCACAGAGCATTCTCGCTGTCTTAGGGTAAAATCAGAGAGTGAAAGACCCTCCTCACACTGTCGTTGACCAACCCAGCCTGCAGCGCCGTTACGGAATTAATCTGCAACTGATCAGAAGACCGCTACAGTCCACGTCTCGTGAATGAATGGAGCTTTCCGAGTCCTCATCCATCCAAGTGCATGAGATTTCTCGAGATGCGCTCATGTCGAGGAGCTTAGCATTTCTTATCGGTATATAGTAACAGATTTCAAAGTGTCGTGATGTAATAGGACACGGTTACGAAGAACAAGAAACGAATGATTTTTATGTGCGATGGAGCTCCAGACGGATGGAGTTCGACGTATTTTTACGTAAGTCAACCAAGCTATCAACTCTAAAGTATTGTTCTAGAGTCTAGGATCGGCATCTGGAAGGTATTGGTAAGAGAGAACATAAACACAACGCACTTCTGAGGCTACAACGATCTGCACTTAAAACGGGCTATAATGTTAGGTCGCCTGCGTTTCCGACCTATCAGTCGTATGGAATGTAGCACTGTTAATATTCCAATGTAAGAAATATATTTCAAGTGCATGACATACATCCTTCTTCCCGGTTTCTCTATGGTAAACTATGTTACCGAACCGTAAAACGAAAAAAACTACTTTCATAAAACATTTGCTCGAGCATAGTGTAGCTTTTCTGGAGACGCATAGCGTTCACTGTTCACATCCGATCGTGGTTCAGAAATTATAAGATGCCTGCATCAGCGCTATATAAAATGATCGTTAGTAGCGGGGGATACCTCCTTCAAGGAAACAGATAAACGCATAGCAGCAGCGTCTGCCATGTGAAAATTACAGTCAATTCCGTCACTAACACTGTAAACAACGCATCTGTCAGGCAAATGTGTACACGGGGATTGCAGTGCCTCACAAGCACCTATCACTAACTTAGTTATGAAGCTGAAGTCTCGATTTTACAACCAAGATGCGACAGGGAGTATGGAGTACACAGCATAAATCAAAGTTCGTTTAGAGGAATGTGTCAAGTTTCATCACACATGAGATGGAACTCCTCTGATGACCGACAGGTTTACCGTTAACGATCGCAAGTAGAAAGTGCTTTAAACCACATACAGAACACATGGCTGCATACTAGTAGAATGCAGGCTATGTCACACGACTGATGCATTCGGACAGAACAGTGGAAAAATTGACCTGCAGCAACTATTCCTTTTCTAGAATGCATCAGTCAACCATTAAATCGTACCTCGTTACAGCTCCATCTCAATCGACCACCCCATCTACTCTCTGTTATCCTTTAATGCAGATGCAAGTAAGTTTAGAGGTGAATCGTTCTCTGTCTTCCTGAAAAGCATCAAATACAGTAGTCAACTCGCGTGTATCACTGCTACATCAATAGACATACAGTATAATGCTGCCTCGACGGAAAAATTGACTGCCTCCCTGATTCCCTTCGTTTCGATGTCGACGTTTTCTCGGATTCCTCTTGTTGCCGCACACTTGTTCCCATGTACAAATTGTTCGGCGCGAACCAGAAGATACGCAAGTACTTCCTCAATTTGCCCACATTTCGGTGTCTATTCGGTCAATATATACCTATTCCCTGGTCATTTTTCGCAATTCTATCGATTTTATGTCAGATCTATCCATGAGATCATGACATAACCTCTCGTTCTGAGTTCTAAAATTGCTTGTAAATGTAACACAGCTGCCAGCACCTAGCCCAAGTGCACTGATCGGGAGGCGTAATATAGCACAGTACTCGACTGTATCCAGTCACCTCCACATTTGGAGAGCGTTTGCTCTGTATTCTGTATGTCTGTGTATATGCATGCCTCGTGGACGTCTCCCAGGACCCAGTCCCCTCTGCGTGTGGACCAAACAAGGACCCTTCCTTCTAGTTGTCGCCCCATTTCTCTCACCTGCTGTGTTTGTAAGGTGATGGAACGTGTGATTCATGCCTGGCTGGTATGGTGGCTCGAGTCTCGCAATTTACTAACCACTGCACAGTGTGGATTTCGAGCGCGCCGTTCTGCAGTTAACCATCCCAGACTGTGCCCGTGTTTTTCGATTTTGACGCCTGCTGGAGGGCGGGCATGCTCCGTACTCTCTAGATGTGGGGCTTCCGAGGTCACTTGCCCCATTTCCTTCAGGAATGTTTAAAAGACGAGTTTTCAAGCTATGTGTGGGTTCTGCCTGGCCGGACACCTTTATCCAGGAAAACGTTGTACCTCAGTTCTGCCCTGAGCGTCGACCTCTTTGCTATCGCCATTAACCCTGTAATGGCCTCTCCCCGCCGGGAACCTCCAGCTCCCTTTTTGTTGACGATCTTGCGCCAGGCATCTCCTACATGGACTTGTCTACTTGAGCGGCGTCTTCAGCGATGTCTCGATCGTCTTTACTCGCGGAGCATCGACAATGGCTGTCGCTTTTCCACTGATAAAACCGTTTGTTTTGAATTTCTGTCGGCGCAGTTGGTTTCTTCCATTTCAGCCATGAAATGATAATGAGGACAATACAACACTCAGTCCCTGAGCGGAGAAAATCTCCGAGCCAGCCGGAAATCGAACCTGGGCCCCTTGGCGTGTGTGTCACTGATGTTAGATGAATGTCTCCACTATGCGTACGCAATTGCTATACGAATCTGAGGAGGAACGTCGTTGTCCTTTGGGTCTCGTCTATTTCCTCTACACAGGGTGTTCAGAAACTATTCTTTCAAGTTAATACAGGGGCTAGAGGGCGTATTTTGATAAGAAACTTATGGTGTAAAGTATCTTGTAATGTTAGGTAACATTTTGTTAGTGGTGTCGACGTAAGATGTTATGTCGGTGTCCATGACTCGGAATGTATACTGACATTTAAAACTATTCCGTGTACGGATAGCTGGCTCTGAGGTTTGCTTGTAAACACAGTGATTGATTCGCAAGGATGTACTTCCAGTACGACGGGCTGGGAGCAGTTCTGTGAGGAATCATCTGAGAGCCATCTTCGGGAATCGCTTTATCGACCGAGGTTGTCCTGTGGCCTGGCCACCCGGATCACCTGACGTAAGTCGGGATTGCTTCCTCTGGGGCACATGAAGCAGCCGGTGTATGAAACCTTTGTGGAAACAGATGAACGCCTTGTCGATAGAATAGCCGTCGCTGCTGGTACCACTGCGGATATGTCAGGAATCTTCGAACAGATATGACAGTCAACGGTCTGACGATGCACTGCGTGCATACAGGCCATCGGTACCGCATTCGAGAAGTTCTTGTTCATGCCTCTGTTGTAATTAATGTGTAGTCTATCTTCCGTGTGAATCGTCCCTAGCATCAGAAATTACCGTCGGCGACCATATGTACCAAAAATAAATGTATTTGTTTTGATTTTCTGCACATTCTGTATTAATCTGAACGAATAACTTCGGAACAGCCTGTAACCTGGTAACGGTCGCAGGCTTAACGAGCAACAGTCGAAGATCGGTCGTACGACGGCTTTATAAGCTACCTTCTTCGTGGGTGGACTATACCCAGAGGATTCTTCCGCCTTTCTTACGATTGATTTTATGTACTCGTTCCACTTAAAATCGCTCCGTTTCTATGTCGTGTGACTAGGGCCTCCCATCGGGTAGACAGTTCGTTAGGTGCAAGTCTTTCGATTTGACGCCACTTCGGCGACTTGCGCGTCGATGGGGATGAAATGATGATGATTAGGACAACACAACACCCAGTCCCTAAGCGGAGGAAATCTCCAACCCAGCCGGGAATCGAACCGGGGCCCTTTGGATTGACAGTCTGTCGCGCTGACCACACAGCTACCGGGGGAGGACTCCGTTTCTAAGCAACCAGATAATTACTGGATATGACTGCTTCTAGTCATTGTTATATCTTACAGTGATTAAAACAAGCTGAGTGCAAGGGTGTTTTGCTCGAGGCTGCATCTTCAAAGCACCTTATTTACTCCACGCTGCTGTTGCACGTTTCAGGCACTCTAATGCTCTGCAGAGTAAACAGGGCTCGCACCATCGTCGCCTGTCATTTGTCAGGGGTCGAGTCGGCCGTGGCGGAGGCACGTGGCGTGCAGCTGCTGGTCGGCCGTCTCCGGCGGATGAGTGAGTGACGGCGGCTCACCACGGAGGACCGCGCAGCTGTCACCGGATACAAAAGCGACGCCTGCGTCTCCAGGCTAGCTGTTACTTGTTCCAGCAGAGCGAAACAGAAATACACTAGTAGCGTCAGGAAAACAGCGCCTCCTCTTCCCTACAAGGTTTGTTTGTTGCAGTGACAAACTGGAATTTAGAACACATATTTGGTTTCGACGAATATAGGGAGAGAACCAGCGCTGTCCTTTGCAGAAGGAACCATCCTGATATCTGCCGGTGTGTCATCATCAGACCTGCAGAGAGGGGGAAAAATGGTTCAATGGTTCAAATGGCTCTGAGCACTATGGGACTTAACTTCTGAGGTCATCAGTCCCCTAGGACTTAGAACTACTAAGTTCCAGACTATAGTGCCTAGAACCGCTCGGCCACCTCGACCGGCAGAGAGGGGAAAGGGAGCTGGTGGTACATACGGCAATTATTCCCGATTCTGCTGCTTTTGACGTTTCGATCGATTGCGCAGCCCTTTTGTGTTTCGTCTGTGTAGCTGTCTCTTCTCAAATATCATTAAATGTTTTAGATTGGGAAGCAAGAAACTGCATGGACGTAAATATGAAAGAAAACAGGCATTTTCTATACTCGATTATTTAGAAATGATTCAAGTATTGCCGACTCCAGGGCGGCAGAATAAATCGTCTTGAAGAGTTATACAATTGACGCAGCTGTCAAGTAGCGCTAGTATCTCATTACGTCAATTATTTATTGGATGTATTCCAAACTCTGTCTAACAGTTTTTGTCCTGAATGAGATTTTCTCTCTGCAGTTGAATGTGCGCTGAAATGAAACTTCCTGGCAGATTAAAACTGTTGTTTGGAAGGTAGGAGACGAGGTACTAGCGGAAGTAAAACTGCGAGGAGGCGGCGTCAGTCGTGATTGGGTAGCTCAGTAGGTAGAGCACTTGTCCGCGAAAGACAAAGTCCCGAGTTCGAGTCGCGGTCTGGCATACAGTTTTAATCGGCCAGGAAGTTTCAGTTTTTGTCCTCTTTAGCTCCCTCCAATACCCTGGAAGTTACTCCCTGATGTAGTATCATTCTATTCTTTCTTCTGATCGTTGTTTTCCGTACGTTCCTTTCCTCGCCGATTCTGCTGAGCACTTCCTCTTTCCTTGTCCTATCAGTCCATCTAATTTTCAACATCCTTCTACAGCAGCACGTCTCGAACGCTTCAGTTCTCTTCTTTCCAGTTTTTCCACTGTCCACAACTCATTACCATACAATTCTGTGCTCAAAATGTACATTCTTAGAAATTTCTTCCTCAGATTAAGGCCGATCTTCGATGATTGCATGCTTCTTTTGTCCAGGAATGTCCTTCATGCCTGTGGCGCCGCGCGGGATTAGCCGAGCGGTCTCAGGCGCTGCAGTCATGGACTGTGCGGCTGGTCCCGGCGGAGGTTCGAGTCCTCTCTGGGGCATTGGTGTGTGTGTTTGTCCTTATGATAATTTAGGTTAAGTAGTGTGTAAGCTTAGGGACTGATGACCTTAGCAGTTAAGCCCCATAAGATTTCACACACATTTGAACATTTTTGATGCCTGTGGTAGTTTGCTTTTTGCGTCCTCGTTACTTTTTCCATCATTCGTTATTTTGTTTCCAAGACAGCAGATTTCCTTAACTTTGTCTACGTCTTGACCTCCAATTCTAATGTTAAGTTTCTCGCTCATCTAATTTTTACTACTCCTCATTACTTTTGTCTTTCTTCGGATTGCTAATCCATAATATGTGCTCATTAGGCTCTTCATTTCATTCAACACGTCTTATAATACTTTTCTTTCACTAACGATTGCAATTACATTAGCGAATCTTATCTTTGAAGTTCTTTCATTCTGGATAATAATCCCACTCTTGAAGCTTTCTTTTATTTCCTCCACATAGGGCAAACATTAGGAGTGGAATATTACATCGCTGTCTTACACCCGTTTTTACTCCGTGCACTTCGTTCATAGTCTTCCATTCTTACCGTTCCCTATTGATTCTTGCACGCATTGAATATTATCAGTCTTTCATTATAGCTTAATCCTATTTTTCTTTTAATTTTGAACAGTTTGCACCAATTTACGTCGTCCAACGTTTTTTCTAGATCGTCAAATCCCATGGAAGTGTCTTGATTTTTCATAAGTCTTGCTTCTGTTATCAACGGAATCGTCAGAACTGGTTCTCTGTCGGTTTCAACCTCCGCGAAAGCAAACTTCGCCGCTGTCATTCCTACTATCAAGCCCATATTTCCCCGCAACTCTTTCTTCTATTTCTTCTCCTATTAATGCGTTTCAATTCCCTATGATTGTTAGATTATCATCTCGCTTTACATACCCGTTCGGAACCCTCATAAACTATTTCTACACCTTATTCTTGTGACATCGGAATATATTCCTGAACCATTGTTGTTGGCGTTTGTTTTCCGTTGATTCCTATGAGAACATTCCTACTCTCGTTGTACCGTTCTTTTGCTGCTGTTGATCTTACTTTACATTCTTCTGATCAGAAGTCCGTATCTTCTTTCCACTTCATTTCTCTGACCCGTACTACGTCTACCTTAGCTTTTGCATTTCCGTTTTAAGATCTTCCAGCTGCCCTACCGTGTTCAAATTTCTGACATTCCACCTCTGGTTCGTAGTATTTCACCCTTTCGGTGGTTACTCGATGTTGTTCACGTTCTTAGCTCCCTCTTGGAAGCTACCTCTCTGAGATCCGAACAGGGCATTAATCCGGAATATTTTGCCAATGGAGAGATCGTCATGATACTTTTTCAGTTACAGGCCACACATTCTGTAGATATACATTGTGTGTCTTTAATGCAGTGGTTTCCATTACATCTGCATTCACAGATCATTGCGGAAACTTCTGCCTTCTTTATTCAGACGCCACTGAAATATTGCCTTGTTTTTAGAGCATTTACATTCACATTGAACGGGTAACATCCGCCTGTTGTAAAAAAAAAATTAAAAAAGAGAAATTGCCAAGTCGTATCTTAGGAGTCCCTGGTTTGTCAGTTAGAGGTGGGACTCCCTCACCTCCAGGCATTTTGCTCTGATTGTTGCCAGCATCATATTTAGAGTACCAGGGAAGCAGGTTGCTAGCCTTACTTGCCCCGAGTCCCATTGGGTTTTACCCCTAACGGCTGAGGGACTAACCGGTGGACTTGGTTAGCTTTGCCGTATGAGCACAAAGGTGACAACGACTCAGAATATGTCCGAGATGCCCAGCCTTATTCCAAAGTAACTGGTATCCCGACTGTCGGGACCACTTACTTGGCCACTCATACGTTGCCCGTGGTTCATGAACTAGGACATGACTACAGGAACCCACACCATGAATGATGATGGAAATAGGATCACATTTGAGGAAGTGGAGAAAATGGTCAATAGATAGCAGTGCTATAAAGCAGCTGGGGTGGATGAAATTAAGTCGGAACTCATCAAATACAGTGGAATGTCAGGTCTTAAATGGCTACACAGGATAATGGAAATGGCCTGGGAGTCGGAACAGGCTCCATCAGACCGGACAAAAGCAGTAATCACACCAATCTTTAAACATGGAAACAGAAAAGATTGCAACAACTACAGAGGTATCTCTTTAATCAGCGTTGTGGGTAAAATCTTTTCAGATATTGTTGAAAGGAAAGTGCGAGTATTAGTTGAGGACCAATTGGATGAAAATCAGTGTGGGTTTAGGCCTCTTAGAGGTTGTCAGGACCAGATCTTTAGCTTACGGAAAATAACGGAGAAGTGTTATGAGTGGAACAGGGAATTGTATCTATGCTTTATAGATCTAGAAAAGGCATTTGACCGGGTTCCTAGGAGGAAGTTATTGTCTGTTCTACAAGATTATGGAATAGGAGGAAAACTTTTGCAAGCAATTAAAGGTCTTTACATGGATAGTCAGGCAGCAGTTAGAGTTGACGGTAAATTGAGTTCATGGTTCAGAGTAGTTTCAGGGGTAAGACAAGGCTGCAACCTGTCTCCACTGTTGTTCATATTATTTATGGATCATATGTTGAAAACAATAGACTGGCTGGGTGAGATTAAGATATGTGAACACAAAATAAGCAGTCTTGCATATGCAGATGACTTAGTTGTGATGGCAGATTCGATTGAAAGTTTGCAAAGTAATATTTCAGAGCTAGATCAGAAATGTAAGGACTATGTTATGAAGATTAGCATCTCCAAAACGAAAGTAATGTCAGTGGGAAAGAAATATAAACGGATTGAGTGCCAAATAGGAGGAACAAAGTTAGAACAGGTGGACGGTTTCAAGTACTTAGGTCCGCCGCTCGTGGTCTCGCGGTAGCGTTCTCGCTTCCCGAGCACGGGGTCCCGGATTCGATTCCCGGCGGGGTCAGGGATTTTCACCTGCCTCGAGATGACTGGGTGTTTGTGTTGTCCTCATCATTTCATCATCATCCAGGAAAGTGGCGAAATTGGACTGAGCAAAGATTGGGTAATTGTACGGGCGCTGATAACCACGCAGTTGAGCGCCCCACAAACCAAACATCATCATCATCATCATCAAGTACTTAGGATGCATATTCTCACAGGATGGCAACATAGTGAAAGAACTGGAAGCGAGGTGTAGCAAAGCTAATGCAGTGAGCGCTCAGCTACGATCTACTCTCTTCTGCAAGAAGGAAGTCAGTACCAAGACTAAGTTATCTGTGCACCGTTCAATGTTTCGACCAACTTTGTTGTATGGGAGCGAAAGCTGGGTGGATTCAGGTTACCTTATCAACAAGGTTGAGGTTACGGATTTGAAAGTAGCTAGGATGATTGCAGGTACTAGTAGATGGGAACAATGGCAGGAGGGTGTCCACAATGAGGAAATCAAAGAAAAACTGGGAATGAACTCTATAGATGTAGCAGTCAGGGCGAACAGGCTTAGATGGTGGGGTCATGTTACACGCATGGGAGAAGCAAGGTTACCCAAGAGACTCATGGATTCAGCAGTAGAGGGTAGGAGGAGTCGGGGCAGACCGAGGAGGAGGTACCTGGATTCGGTTAAGAATGATTTTGAAGTAATAGGTTTAACATCAGAAGAGGCACCAATGTTAGCACTGAATAGGGGATCATGGAGGAACTGTGTAATGGGGGCTATGCTCCAGACTGAAGGCTGAAAGGCATAATCAGTCTTAAATGATGATGATGAAAGGGAAATTGCTTGTATCTGGTTTTAAGTATCAGTTTGGGGTATTAAACGTGACGTGACTAAAGGCGGCTAGGCAGGTAATTCCAGACTATACAGACGTGCAAGATCAAGCATTTTGTACATTTGTGCAAACAAGCACCAATCCCCTTCGCCTACGCACATTCCAAGAATACTCGTACAAGCATGCTCAACTATGTGGAGCTCGGCCGACAACAATGTGATTGTTTTGGCGGGCTTTACAGTTGTGATCCGAAAAAGGAGAAAGAAGAGACGTGATACGTGGAGAAAATACCACTTAATGAGGGAAATAAGAATTTTGGTATGATACTTCTCTGAGCTGAAGATGTATGCACTGATGGTTCTATTTACTTTGGAAATAACCATACTCGAACCTTCTGATACTCGCTGCATCTTCGACTAAAATACAGGATACAATAACGATAGAAGATAAACCGTGTTGCCAAAAGTCAAGTGGAACTGTTGTGCCATTTGAAGAGGTGCTGTGTACAACTTTCGATAACTGTGGAGTATGTTAAAGACAGATGTGTGGTGGTCGCGAGTTAAATGTCTTTGGCCGTGACACGATAAAATGCACAAGACGCCTGGGTGACAGCATATCGGAAACTAAACAGGAATTCTGGCAGGGAGAGAATTGGAGACACCAGATGTATTAAATCAGATAATAGTTTAATTGTAAGACAAACATTTTAAAACTAAATTTTAATCTCAAAATACAGGCATCTAAAAAGTAAGTGCAACAGAAAGCGTAAAATGCCAAAACAGGAACGGATAGAGGATAAATGTAGAGCTGCATAGCTATGGGAGAGAAAGATACCAGCACAGGAGAATTAGAGAAACCTGTCCAGAAAAGAAAAGCAAGCAGCTGCAGGGCTATCATAACCCCAGATGGACAGCCAGCATTAAGCGAAGAAGGGAAGGTCCAAGGAATATACAGAAGGACAATACAAAGCAAACGAACTTGAAGGCAGTACTAAGGAAAGGAGAGAGAATATAGATGAAGATGAAATGGCAGATATGATGCTGCGAGAAGAATCTTGGTTGGTTGGTTGAGTTGGGGAAGGGGACCGAAAAGCAAGGTCATCGATCCCATCCGATAAGGGAAGGATCGGGAAGGAAATCGGCCGTGCCCTTTCAGAGAACCATCCTCGCATTTGCCTGAAGCGATTTAGCGAAATCACGAAAAACATAAATCAGGATGGTCGGACGCGGTTTTAACCTTCGTCCTCCCGAATGCGACTCCAGTGGGCTAACCACTGCACCACCTCGCTCTGTGAAAAGAATATGACAAGGACTGAAAAAATCTAAGTTAGAACGAGGCCCATGGAGTGGACGACATTCCCTCAGAATTATTGAGCTCCTTGGGAGCACCTGCCATGACAAAACTTTTCCACCTGGTGTGCAGGTATGTTAGCAGGCAAAATACCCTCGGACTCCAAGAATTCTGTAGTGATTCCTATTCCCAAGATGAAATGTGCTTACGGAGTACTACGTAACGTCGGTTTAAGAAGTTATGGTTGCAGAATAGTGCCACTTATGCTGAACAGAAAAATGTAAAGCCTTTCAGAAGCGCCCTTGTTGAAGATCTATTTGGATTTCAAAGATGTCTAGAAAAACATGAGACAATATAGAATACACGAATACTCTTATAAGATAAATTTAAGAAGGAAAACCTACATTTTGAGTATTTATAGGTTTAGAGAAAGCTTTTGACAAAGCTGACTGGAATGAACACTTTTAAATTCTGAAGGTAGCTGGCATAAAATACAGAATACCTACAACTTGTACAGAAACTATAGTTCCATCATAAGAGTTGAAGAACAGTAAAGGGAAATGTACGTATGGCAATACCTGGGTGCGGATCCCCTCCCGGGGAGTTCGGCTGCCTGGTGAAAATCTTTAATTGGTGCCATTTCGGCGACTTGCGCGTCGGTAATGAGGAAATGAGGACAACACACACACACACACACACACACACACACACACACACACACATACATGCAGAGAAAATCCCTGACAGGACCGGAAATCAAACCCAGGGCTCCGTGACCAAGAGTCAGCAACGCTAACCACAAAGCACTAGCTTCTGACGTTGAGAAGCGAGTGACACAGGGTTGTACCCCAGTTTCAAATTTTATTCAGTATGTTGAGCAACGAGTACAGGAATCCAACGCGAAGTTTGGGAAGGATGTTAACGTTCTATAACAAAAAAAAAAACAGTATCTTTGAGGTTTGCCGATGTCACTGTAACTTTATCAGAGACGGCAAAGAGCCTGGAAGATCACTTGAGCGGAGTGGATGGCGTCTTGAAAAGTGGTCATAAAATTAATACCAGTAAAAATAAAAAAAAGGGTAGTAGAATGTAGTCGAACCAAATAACACGATGCCAAGGGAATTAAAATAGGAAATGAGATATTAAAACCAGTAAATGAGTTCTGCTATTTATGTTGCAAAATAACTGACGAGGTGAAAAGTAGGGAGCACATGGCAAAAAAAGAGAAAAGCATTTGTGAAAAAGAGAAATTCGTTAACATCGAATATAAATGTAAATGTCTTTATACAAGGTGTACAACTTTGCTTCCGCCATTTTTCCCCAACGTTTGAGGCTTTAATGAAATCAATTTTTTACACATGCATCATTCAAACTATTTTTCCTCGCTAGCCTCTACTTTCTCCCATCTTTCGGGCAGTGTACGAATCCCATGTCGAAAAAATTGTACATCTTTTGAAGCGCTCCACGAATCGATCCAATTTGTGTCTTCTTCATGATCACTTTCTCGTGCCCCCGCTGTATTGCGGCCGTTTGTCTTTTAATGCTCTGCTCAAACGCATTAATTGCACTCAATAACGAGCACCTGCGATTGTTTCTCTTGGTTTTAACACCTCATAGTACACGACGCCGAGCTGGTCCCACCAAATGCAGAGCATGATCTTGGAGCCGTGAATATTCGGTTTGGCCGTCGACGTGGAAGCATGGCCGGGATATCCCCACGATTTTTTGCGTTTAAGATTATCGTAATGAACCCATTTTTCGTCCCCGGATACAATGCGATGCAGAAATCCCTTCCGTTTTCGCCTCTGAAGCAACTGTTCACAAACACACAAACGTCTCTTGGTTTTAGCTCACACGGGACCCAAGTTCCTTCTTTCTGAATCATGCCCATAGCCTTGAGACGTTTTGAAATTGCTTGATGTGTCAGTCCCATTAATCGTGCCAATTCGTCTTGAGTCTGACGTGAGCCTTCACTCAGCAATGTCTTCAATCCCTGAACCTTCGAAAACATTCTCTCTTTCACCACAATGCCGGTCTATAATGTTAAAATCACATTTCTTGAAGCGTTAAAACTACTCACGACACGTTCTTTCACTAATATCGTCCTTACCATACGTACCTGAGAGCATTCGATGAGACTCAGCCGCTGTTCTTTTCATATTGCAACAAAACAGTAACACCTCCCGCAAATGACGAGAATTAAGTTCGTAAACGGACATTTTCAATCAAGAACAACTTTATGATGCAGACACAAATCGATTAATGTTTAAATGAGGTTATGTTGACCAAGGTCCAAGGTAACTGCTTGACGTCAACGATCTGTTTCTTTCAACCGCTACTTACCGTTGTCATCACCTATCAGCAAACGGCGAAAGCAAAGTTGTACACCTTGTAAATTTAAAATTTTTCTAAGAGTATTTGTCTGGAGTGTTTTCAGGTATGAAAGTGAAACGTGGACGACAAATAGTTCAAACAAAAAGTTTGGCGCTACCGAAGACTTTCGAAGATTAGATGGGTACATCGGGTAACTAATGAAAAGCTACTGAATAGAATTTGGGAGAAAAGAAATTTATGCCATAACTAGTGTAAGAGAAAGGTTCGGTTGATAGGACTAGTTTCATTAACTGTTGATGCATCAGGATCTGTCCTATCAACCGAACCTGAGGCATCAACGATTAGTCAAACTGGTAATGAAAGGAGATGCGGCAGGGTAAAAATTGATTACGGTTTGTATGATCAAATAAATGTAGCTTGCAGTTGTTATGAAGAGGCTTGGACAAAATAAAAATGGGCGCTATGCTGCATCAAACCATTCTGTAGTGAAGATAGCAACAACAACAACAACAACAACAACAACAACAACCCGGCCTTTGTGGCCGTGCGGTTCTAGGCGCTTCTGTCTGGAACCGCATGACCGCTACGGTCGCAGGTTCGAATCCTGCCTCGGGCATGGATGTGTGTGATGTCCTTAGGTTAGTTAGGTTTAAGTAGTTCTAAGTTCTAGGGGACTGATGACCACAGATGTTAAGTCACATAGTTCTCAGAGCCATTTGAACCATTTGAACAACAACAACAACAACAACGACAACAACGACAACAACGACAACAACGACAACAACAACTACTACTACTATACTTCTTGTATACGAACAGGGATCGACAGACTCCTTACTGACAAATATGACCAGTTTTGAAAGGAAAGTTCTCATTGTGTATGAGTTATTTATCATAAACACAAGCCTCGATGTAACCGATGCTAAACAAGTTAGCATTTAAATTGATGTTAATACGATGATTATTACTCTGCTTGAAATTCCATAGAAACACGCAAATGAAATGCACAGAAATACGTAAATTGAATGAAGTAAGTGAATGGCAAGGACGATTTTGTGGTGTAGGGGGTGTTGCTCAAATGGTTCAAATGGCTCTGAGCACTATGGGACTTAATATCTACGGTCATCAGTCCCCTAGAACTGAGAACTACTTAAACCTAACTAACCTAAGGACAGCACACAACACCCAGTCATGACGAGGCAGAGAAAATCCCTGACCCCGCCGGGAATCAAACCCGGGAACCCGGGCGTGGGAAGCGAGAACGCTACCGCACGACCACGAGCTGCGGACAGGGGGTGTTGCAGCATCTCTGGAGGATGTAGGTGTGGTCTTCGGTTATCGCGGAACCATTGGGCGAGGGTCTTCGGTCGCTTGTTGTTCTCTTCGAGCCGTAGTTGCCTAGACTCCAGAGCAGTGGTACACAAACTGTGGCCGCTGTCGCGTGCGGCCTGAATCAAGTATCCGTGCGGCTCGCGGTTCTCAGCGGTATTTTATAACAACAAGCAGATAGCAACTAACCGCTGAACCCAAAAACGTCAACTGAGGTTAGTAGTTAAAATTTTTTTGGAACACTGTTCCACGAAAACAGCGATCTTTATCATATAAGTTATTTCAGTACACACAGTCGTGATCGCATTTAAGTTGCTTATTTTTATTTTTAGATGACCGTATTAGATCTTCTAAGAGATCATCTTCAGTTTTTACATTCCTTGATGGCCGCAGAGAACGTTGGCGTGGAGTAGGTCCATCAGTGTAGGCGTGGAGAACACTGCTCCACGCCTGCGTAGATATAATATCTGAAGATGATCTTTCAGAAGATCGAAACTGTTCATCTAAATATAAAAATAAGCAACTTAAATGCAATCACGACTGCTCGTACTGAAATAAGTTACTTTAGTAGCTCCTTAAAGAGCTTCTAATACTGACATTCAACATATTTAGAAAAAATTTTTTATTGCGTCTCAAATTTCATACTGTAATGCGTTTAGATGCGAGTACAGCTACTATTATTAATCAGTTAGTCACCTGCTCACACAGACAACAAACAACACTTCGACAGGCAACTACAGTATCACAACTTTGGAATTGATGAGGGTGGCTGCAGCCTGAAACGGAGAACTGTCGACACGGAGTGTTCCCAATGACGCTGATTTTTGACGATCATTACTGGGGCGTCTACGGGCAACGTGTCACGCACTTACTCTAGCTAGCGTGTTGGGAGTTCATAACATATCAGTTTATGCAAGTCAAAAATTAAGAATAAGATCGGTAAATATGCGGCCCGAGATGCCGACCAACAATGTCAATTATTGGCTCTTGAGCAAAAAAGTTTGACGACCACTGTGGTAGGGCATAATTTACCGCCAGGGAACGACATTGCTAAAGACGGCTAACACTTCACGTTCTTCAGCAATATTGTACCTAATTTTAATTTCATTGAGAACTAAATTACAATATAGTTTCCGAAAAAACTACTATTAATATCTTTTCGATAGTGACTTCTCAGCGACCTGGAGTTTAAGGACGTTTCCGAAGCACTCCGCAAACAGAGCTGCAGTAGGGTTTCTAATCTTTCACAGCAACAAAGGCGTGCCCTTGTCGAAAAACTTATCAAGTTCCAGAAAGGTATTGTAGGAAGAATTGGAAGAACTTCAAACCATCTTATCAATTTTTGGATCCCTTCATTTCTCTGCTTTCGACTTTGTCACTTTACACCCTGCCCTGCATTTTCCACCATGTACCTATTCACCTGACACTTTGAGCGTAGCACTTATAATAAAAAAATATTAAGGAACTTGCGGAAATATCTAACAAAATTTCTTCATTCTTAATGGCGTGAAACTTTCCTCCTCCTCCGTCGTCCCGGAGTTTCTGTAGCGACTGGTGAAGTCCCCTCGTGGCCCAGGGTCCACGAACTCGTAGGTGCCGTCCTAAGCGAGCTGTTGCGACTGCACGAAAATAATCAGTGGCCAGCGACGAAATTATTCTGCTTGAACGCAAACTCGCAGAGCATCGTGCAAGCTGACGCCACCAGTTGGTTTGATACTTTCCACAAAGTGAACGGGGTTCCAGTCTGTGGTTCAACTTACAATGTCTGAAATTTTGATCAGAGCTCTTCAAGAACGTTGAGTATTACGCAACAAGAGAAACTAAATTACGATAAATCTAGTGCGGAATTTAATTTACTGACACTTTTCAGTGGATCATCAGAACATATCTGTGTTAAAAAGAAAAGGAGGAATTACAATGAGAAATGCCACAGAACGATTATATGCACAATGATCGCAGTTGCATCAATACTTACAAAGAAATGACAAGAACAAGCTACACAGCCACACGTCAGAGGGCACTAAGACATTGGAAACAGGTCACATATGAAGCCTTGTGCCAAAATGAACGTACATTGAGACCAATGGTGGTGAGGAAAGCAACTGCCATCACCAGATTGCGTTGGCTGCTAACACAACGCATTAATAAGTATCGAAAAATGGAGATAATATACTGAAAACCATGGAGGAAGCCTGCAGGCATATTATTTTTTTAACATTTATGTGATTCACAGAATAAGAATAATTCAACAAAATATACATATTTCTTGTGGGGTGTTAGCCGCTACAATTACTAAACATAAAGCAAGTATCAATACGGCGTAAATTATAACTAGATGATAGATATAAAATACAGAAGTAAAATGATTTATGTTCATAAATGATTACAGCGTGAGCGTGGAATATGTTTTCATACAAATTACCTCATCTCATACTTGCTCTATATTTAGTAATTGTAGCAGGTAACATTCCAGATGAAACTATATTTTGGTATATTACTGATAGTTATTCTGTGCATCAAATATTTAAAAAAATACTATGCGTGCATGATTTTTTCCGGTGCTTTCAAATTGTATAGCGCATAATCGACGTTCAGTGTATGATCCTATGGGTTACATTTTCTGATAGTCATTAGTGCACCATATTAGATGCCGACTCAGTTTGATGACGACTGTTGTTTTCGTCACCGCTACTGGTCTCTATGTACTTTGCGTTTGGCACTACGTTTCATGCACAGGTGGCCGACTTAAGCGTAAGTGAATATCTCTGGAACAACAACAGATACTGGGAAACAACTTTCACGGATATGAATATAAGACGTCTCATGACAGAAAGTACAGCGAGACATTCTAAATCGTAAGCAAATATTATTTTGAACATAACTTACGTTTTTTTTTTTAAATGGGCACCCCGTATTATTTCTTACACAGTCAGTAACACAAAATATCACAAAAAAGAATGGTTTTGTTTGCATCATAATACATCAATTACAATACGGAAAAATTGTAAAGCGAAGTTAACGCTTGCAATAGTCGAAACACACCGCTACTGCACATCCCGAGATCAAAGTGTAAACCCCACGTTACTCGTAATCGATTGACCACATCTGTACCTAATGCTATTTATACTGTTATTAAGTGGAATGGAAAAATATGCCCAGTCACATACAATGAGAAGTAAGGAACAGGTTTACTCGTTCTCAGAAATACCAAAATGTTCGCCGGTATGCATCGCATTTCTCACAGCAGTAACGTTACAACATATATTTGAAGAGATCGCCATTTACATGCCTACACCGCTGTGCATGCTCCAACGCAGATAGGCTCACCACTGTCAGTGCTTCTGGTGTTATTGCAGCACGTGCAGCAGTAATATGGGCTTTCATGTTGTCCACTGTTGTTGGAACCCACTGATACTTCATATTTTTCACATGTTCCCGACAATAATTTCATGGGGATGATGCCCATCGATCGAGCTGGAAATCTCTGAACAGGTCTTGTTTTGTTTGGTTTTAGGGCGCAAAAACAACTGAGGTCATACGCGCCCATATCAGAACCTTAGAACACTAATACGAAAAAGTTAAAAGCGACTACACGTTAAGCCCAATGGCGGGAATGAAAGAGAGTTAAGAACAAGGACTTCCTCTTGGAGAAAGGTCCACAAATTACATCGTAGAGACAACGGAAGTCCCGAATTAAAGACTGAATGTCCTTCGCCTTATTGCTACGACAGATAAAAAGTAAAACTCGTTTAACAGCCCGCGCGTCGTTCGCTAAAACGGCCGATAATTCAGACGGGAAACAGACACTAGAGTGCATTCGGTCAGGCACTGGCGAACCGTCGATGGTTGACGACCGTGACACATAGTGGTGGGGGATCATCAACTAACAAAACTGCCCCGCCCCATCCCTCTGATTTGGGATTAGTTGGTTTATGCATTTCTTACCAACATGGCGTTATGAGCAGAGCATCCATCATGCTGATGCCACCTCCTCTGACGGTAACGTATATCTCAATAACCGCCCGTACTATCGCCCGTCAAGAGTGCCATGAATGAAATAGGGGTCCTACGGTACCATACCATACATTGATACTTCACGGACGTTGATGTTCTACATGACGAAGCCAATGTAGGTTTTCCAGTGACCAGTAGTACATATTGTAGAAGTTGACGTTCCAGTAGATTGTAAACGTGGCTTCACCGGTAAACAGTACCCCGCGCATAAGATTATAGCCTTGCTGCAGAACCCACTGACTGTCTTCCAGGCGAATCTGAAAGTGACTGCCATGAAGCCTTTGATGTAGGGAGGTGTGTACGGGTGGTATTTATGCCCGCGAAGAAAGCGGAGCACTCTTGTTCGAGGGATTCCCACCACTCTCTCCATTTCACGAGAACTGGTATTAGAGGTTTGCTGCAGCGACTATCAGAACAAATACTACTGCTGCTTCATGTGTTATTCTGCTTCGGATATGCTTTCATGGAGATAAGCATCCGGTCACGCAAAGCCTTCTGACAATTTTGTGAAGGTAAGGTGCGTCGGGTGATATCCATTAGGGTAAAGCTCGGCATACAGTTGTGCCACTTGTGTGCTATTTCGGTGACATCTCCGTAAAGTAATTACATGTCATCCATTTCCTTATTTGTGAAAATCATGTCAGATGCCTAGAACGGATGGGCAGGCAAATTAGTATCATGGTTACATCAGTACCGATTACAATGTACAGTACACCAGCGCCATTTATCAGTACGCACCCCTACACAGAACAGCATGCTTTGTAGTGAGCTGTTCCCACACCACACAACGCCGACTGCAGTCTGTCCCAGTACACAACTGCAGAGGCGAGAGGATGTGCTGGGTAGTGTAACGGGAAGGTGTACATTGACCGTGCTGGTCCGTAGTGTGTACTAGAGTCCTGCATGACCGAGTAAGCGAGCACAAAATACGAGATGGGGCGAGCACACCCTAACTGGATAGGCTGCCCGCACTAGTTCTAGTGACCGAGCACAGAAGCCGTGACCGAATACGTAGCACGCAACTTCAAACACATTACACGTGTCATTATCCGTGTGAGACTGCAGCCAGTACGGGCTTCTCATTTGTGGTGTCTCTCTCTCTCTCTCTCTCTCTGCAATCATGCAGTGCGAGGAAACCAGTGCAGTAAGACGTAAGATTGAAATCAATGTTTACACGTTGAAGAGACGGGAAGGTCTAAAAAGCCAAATACGGAGCATATTTTTGTTGGTTGTAGACGAAAACAGTGCGTCTACTGGGTACGTATCCTGCATAAACTGCTCCACATTATTGTGTTTCCAATCGCGAACCACTCTTTTAAAGAAACACAGTTGCAAGAAACCTCACAAAGATACAGCTCCTTCAGGAATACCAGCAGTAATAAAAAATAGTATTACAGCAAAGTGTGTTGAAATGTGTGCTAAAGATATGAGACCTTTTAATGCTGTTTGCGGTGAAGGTTTCAGAGAACTAGGCCAAGAATTAATACATCTAGGTGCACATTATGGAAAAGTTAACGTGGCAGATGTCATGCCACATCCCTCTACTACAAGCAGACACGTCAAGGAACAAGCTGATGCGATACGAAACAGTATAATGCCTTCTGTTATTGCGGAAGTTATTAATAAAACATGTGCTGCGACAGTTGATATGTGGACTGATTCGCATAATCAGGTGCACTATTTGACGCTTACATTTCATTACATTAACACAGATTGGTCCCTTGTGATCAATGTTTTATTTACAACAAAATTCCCGGACGTTAGGAAGACGGGAGTAAATATTATAAAAGAAAGTGCTCTATGAATTTAGCTGTGTAACGTACCCGTTCTTGGAAACGTTACTTTTGTATTAAAAGAGAGAGAGAGAGAGAGAGAGAGAGAGAGAGAGAGAGAGAGAGAGAGAGGCGTTGGATTTGTACAGTACAGAGCAGCGAGCCGGGGCGAGGCGAGGTGAGACGTCAGCGGTGACCGGTCATGCTCGGTTATCCGCGTGTCCGGAATCCGGACAACAGACATGGTGCGAGTACGTGACCCAGCCGAGTCGTATGGGGCCGGACACGAGCGGCTCGGTCCCCCCGTCAACAGGCGAGCCGTGACCGGTCAAACATGGAGCGTTGCAGCACTCTAGTGTGTACCTAGATAAACAAAACACGCAAGAGGGAAACTCTTAAGTACATATCAACGTTTATGGCAGGAAACCCTGTTATTACTTTATGCCCTCATGATAACAGTGATAGTAAGATTACGTACGTCAATCACTACGCGATTACTAGCAGCATGAGGATTAAGCTTGCATCTCAGGATATGCAATAGCACCGCGTTTCGTTTATTTCGAGAGTAATCTTCGCTTTGCAGTTTCTCAGGATGTAATTGGCTTATTGCGATGCAACCAACGCCATTCTCTTCGTGATTTTTCATGTTATTGATTGAGTAAGAAATAATACATGGAATCCATTAGAAAACATAGGTTTGTTTTGTAAACAATATTTGGTTACGTTATAAAATGTCTCATTGTGCTTATTTTCATGAGACCCTGTCTTGCATTCGTGAAAGTCGTTCAGTATCCGTTGTTGTTCCAGAGATATTTGCGCTGAAACCTAGTTGTCCACGCTGTACATATATATGAGCTGTCCTCAGTACTTTGCTGTGTGGCCATGCGGCTCGTTCTTGTATTTCTTTGTAAGTAGTGATGGAATGACTGACCATTGTGCATATAGTTGTTCTACTGCATTTCATATTGTAAATCTTCCTTGTCTTTTATAACACAGTGTCAATAAATCAAACTGCTACCAAGACTTTCCTCACTTATGTGCCTATTCTGAATGGTCTTCCAAGTCATAAATAGAAGCACTCATCTATCAAGCGAAGACAAGAGAAATAAAATTTGTGATGATCTTTTAATATCAAATGCGAGAGAGCATCCAAAACTATTGCCACCACAATTAAGTACATATAACACAGTATTATATTAAGGATGGTATTTTATATTCTTCGCACAGAAGTTTACTCAAAATACAATTTAAAATTGCCCCTCACTTGCACGGCTGCTCGTGATGAAGTATTAGCTCTCTTTTGTCATTTGTATTGTGCTGTTTTTGGTATATTTAGGTATATATCCTAGAAAAATGCAACCTCCGCCTCATTTATTGATTCTAGATGATATTGTGTAACAAAGTTACGTAGTTTTCAGCTTTTCGCACTATGCATTGCATTATATACGCCGGTTTCGAAAGGTTTATGTAAATATCTAAACCTGCATGTTATACAGGATGGATGATACCGTCATAATGTTACATCTTTCGGAGATGATAGAGAAGGGTAAATGTATCAATTTCAAGTAAGAGAACTTGCTCTGGAAACGACTGAGTCGAAAGTTATAAGCGAAAATTGCACTGATACCTCTGGCAGTGGATCTTTTCTATTACGAGCTCTTTGCTTTCCATATTTTTGTAGGAGGTAATATGGACCAAAACAAAAAGAACTGTCCGATAAGCAAGAACACTAAAATTATCTTAAGAACTATGGGCACTTGTTCATTTTAGCTACAGTGAAACATCTCTCTTCTACTAAACAGGTGCTCATAGTTCTTAAGGAAGTACCAAGACAATTTCTCCTTGTTTTGGTCCATACTACCTCCTCCCAAGACAAAGAGTTTGCTGTAGAAAAGATCCACTGTCAAAAGTATCGGACCAAATATCGCTTATAATTTCCAACTCGGCCGTTTCCAGACAAGGGTCCTTTAACTTAAATTGATACATTTTTCCTTCTCCACCATCCATGAAAGCTCGTAACTTCATCACGGAATCACCCTGTATAACCAAAAGAATATTCCGTCACCATTATTGCTCAAAATAACCGATAGCAGTATCTATCTTGAAAGTATCTAATGAAAAATATTTAATGGTGAGAAATTTCAGAAAGTATCTTGTAAAACATAATTACTTAATTTGGATATTTCTAATGAAAGGAACATCGAACATTTATAGTATTAAATGAAACGAACCTTGTCACGGAAATGCTCGCTCAATGTGGCTATGTATTACGTGTCGAGAATGTGTTCATGTCTAATTTACTTCACTGCACGCATCAGGGAGGTAATGTGTTTCTTATCTCGCTTTGGAACACTGGATCTTCGAATTCTGTAACGATCAACGCCTTTCTGGTGGAGTCCCACGTTGCAGTTTGCTGAAGATTTTAGTGACACTGTGGTGTTAACTGAGGGAAACAGTGGCAACTTGTATAAAACTTCCGCACTTCTACCTTTGACGAGGATCACAAAGGGACGGACGACACTCCCACCTGTTCGAACTGGGATTTTAGCGACTTTTGTCATGCGTGAGCTACAATTCCTTAGTATCTTACAATAATCTCAGTCTGACCTCTATCTTCGCCAAGGATAGACTTACGTGGTCGTACCACCCTTAAGGGAATGTTCTGGTCGACAGGCACGAAAAATTAGTGAAGTATAAAATTTTCTCATGCAAGGATCGTTTTTATTAAAATGAGGATTTCACTAAGTTTCTACCTCATAACAAATTAAAACTAGCGACTGCAGTCCTCGTGAAAGTTGAAACGTCCCCTTAGAAAAATTTATGAATGACAGTACTGATAAACCTCTTACATTATTTGATCTTCAAACAGCTGAGCAAAACTGAACGTACTCAGACATTTCTCTCTTTACTTATTCAGATCATCAATAAACTGACACACAATATTTTTAGTACAACGCAATCTGACTTTCAATAATCCCTACAAAAGAATGGCCCTGACTAACAATAACCTATACCTTTCATGAATCGCTTACCTCACAAAAATCTTCGTTACTCGAACTACTGCAATACAGCGAGCGCCACTACTTCCAGCTAATAAAAGATTCAAACTACTGAAGGCACTAACTACTGATAGGCATGGTTAGCAAATGAAAGATTTTGATAGAGAACAAACAATGTATTTACCTTAATAGCGTTCAAAAGTCATAATATATATATATCAGTTCATGACATACAATCTTACAAATTTACTCTCTCTGATGGACACACGTCCAGATCATCCGCTCTCAAAACTCTGCCATCTCACTCCACACATCCACCACTGCTAGCGGCTCACCTCCAACTGCGCAACGCTACGCGCTGTTCACATCCAACTGCCCAACACTACAATGGCGAATATTCCAACAATGCCAACCAGCCACAGACTGCACACAGCACAGCCAGTGATTTTCATACAGAGCGCTAGGTGACGTTACCAACATAAAAACCTAAACAGCCTACTTACAAAGTATGTGCCGCGCGGTGCACCTGTTTTGCGCGAAGTGTTTTATAGACTTGTCGCTATTTCTGAAACCCATAAAAAAGAAAATTCTTAAAACAAAATTGGGGAGGGGGCATCACGATGAGGTTTTCAAAAACATCTCGAAAAATGGCATCTGTTTGAAAAACAAGTCAATTCCTCGTTATGTTTTTCTATGTTCAAATATTTAAAACAATATTTAAAATTCTAATAAGAAAAAGCTTTAGCTAAAGCCCTCTAAATTCAAATATATTTCATTAAAAAAAAATTCCAGTGAATCGTTAATCTGCTACCTCAGGATTATACAAGCATCCTTCTCATTTCTTCTTATTTATTCTGGACTTGGTCCTATCACATTTACGATTTACGATGGTACACAGAAATTGTCTCGCCTTTTCATACGACAGGCTCCAAGCCGACGTTTCTATAGTAATGAGGCGATTACGGTAAGCTCATAAAACGCCTCCTGAGTATAGATAACTTGACTCTGATGCACTTTTCCATGTTTATTCTAGACTTGGACCTATCACATTTACGATGGTACACAGAAGTTGCCTCGCCTTTTCATACAACAGGGTCTAAGCCGACGTTTCTTTGTACTGAGGCGATTACGGTAAGGGAATGAAACATCTCCTGAGTATAGTGAACTTGACACCGATGCACTTTTCCATGTTTATTCTAGACTTGGACCTGTCACATTTACGATGGCACACGGAAATTCCTAGACTTTTCATACAACACACATACAAGCATGCTCTGGTTCTGAATCTGGTGCTATATTTTTCAATTCGGTCTGTTTTAACAAACGATTTCTAACACGTTTCAAGTTCTTCAGAATAGATGAATAAGCTTCGCTGAATATATCTTCCGCTATGTGTGCTGCTATTTCAACCGTTTTTGCCCCAACAATGAAAATGTTTCGCTAACAGTTTCCTAATGCACACATTGAAGCTCTCATTGCCATTTTGCTTATTGGCACCGGTCCATCAGAAATTCATATAATGGTTGCACATTTTCCTGAACTAATTCATCGTGCACATACAGCTACCTGTATTTCGGTTGGTGCACGGTTCCAATCAACAGGCTTTTGAACTACATTTACAACCGAAAAATTTTTTGGGGAGGCATATTCTGTATGCTTTAGGGATGAAAATTACATAAAAACATGTATTTCTGCGTCGATCTCGACCAAAACCTTCCATTAAATCACACCAGAAACCTATTTATTTGGTTTGGTTACCGCGTAGAGAAACAACATTGGATCTAAGACTGCAAATTCTCAGGGCGGTAACATTCCATTAAATGTTATCGGGTTTCCAGCCGCGTCAAGTAGTTAAAATGCCGTGTCTAACGAGATTTCTTTGAGCTTTTCAACAAACAGGTGTACAACTGCTGGGGATAACGGGATTCCCCTCCCACTGCCGTCCGTCCCATTAAAGTGTAGTTGTCCCTTCGAATTGTTGATGACACATTCATCATCTAGCCCCACAAATCTTGAATAGCTCCTGTAATATTTCAACAGCATTAGCAATAGCATCCTGTCAACTGTTAAAGTATGAAAAGTCGACGCTGCCACTTCCCGACGGCCTTAGCTACAGCGCTTACAGAGAAAAGAACGCACACCGATCTGTAATAGCAGGCCCGCAGCCGATGTTATTCGGTACAGAAACGCACTGAAAAAATCTTCAAATGTGTGTTAAATCTTATGGGACTTAACTGCTAATGTCATCAGTCCCTAAGTTTACACACCGTTGTTGTTGTTGTTGTGGTCTTCAGTCCTGAGACTGGTTTGATGCAGCTCTCCATGCTACTCTATCCTGTGCAAGCTTCTTCATCTCCCAGTACCTACTGCAGCCTACATCCTTCTGAATCTGCTTAGTGTATTCATCTCTTGGTCTCCCTCTTCGATTTTTACCCTCCACGCTGCCCTCCAATACTAAATTGGTGATCCCTCGATGTCTCAGAACATCCCTACCAACCGATCCCTTCTTCTGGTCAAGTTGTGCCACAAGCTCCTCTTCTCTCCAATTCTATTCAATACCTCCTCATTAGTTATGTGATCTACCCATCTAATCTTCAGCATTCTTCTGTAGCACCACATTTCGAAAGCTGCAGGGGTTGTAGCCTATCCCCGATGTTATTAAATCTGTATATTGAGCAAGCAGTAAAGGAAACAAAGAAAAGTTCGGAGTAGGTATTAAAATCCATGGAGAAGAAATAAAAACTTTGAGGTTCGCCGATGACATTGTAATTCTGTCAGAGACAGCAAAGGACTTGGAAGAGCAGTTGAACGGAATGGACAGTATCTTGAAAGGAGGGTATAATATGAACATCAACAAAAGCAAAACGAGGATAATGGAATGTAGTCGAATTAAGTCGGGTGATGCTGAGGGAATTGGATTAGGAAATGAGACACTTAAAGTAGTGAAGGAGTTTTGCCATTTGGGGAGCAAAATAACTAATGATGGTCGAAGTAGAGGGGATGTAAAATGTAGACTGGCAATGGCAAGGAAAGCGTTTCAGAAGAAGAAAAATTTGTTAATATCGGGTATAGATTTAAGTATTTGTATGGAGCTTACACATTACTTAACCGAAATTATCCTAAGGACAAACACACATACCCATGCCCGAGGGAGGACTCGAACCTCCGCCGGGATCAGCCGCACAGTCCATGACTGCAGCGTCCCAGACCGCTCGGCTAATCCCGCGCGACAAACGCACTGAGATACCAGCCTTGGTACAGCGTGCAAGAACTACATCAGAGAGCGCAGACTGCTATGACCTGTTCCGTGGGTTGATCAGCTTACGCAAGGTTTTCAGGTACAACAGCTACAGCTGTATCACTGCTTTTCTAAAGGCTTCTTGTCGTATAAGATAGGCCGTATACAGAGAGACAAAATTAATGCGATCTCCAGGCCCGCTACTGGGACCAGCAAAAGTAGCGGTAGGCCTCAGTATGCCTGGGCTTTTCAGAATACGTTGTGAGTGCGGGCAGGATTACGTCGGACAAACACTGCACACTGGAACATTGGGGGAAGGAGTGTGAGAGGTACTATCGACTACTCGCATACGCCACCCAGAAAAATCAGCTATTGCTCTGGAGAACAGCCACCTGTCTCGTGGCTCACACTAACGGGTTTAGGGAACAGTACAGTTAAAGAAGCCATTAAAATAAAAATGATAGACAACGTCCATATTAGAGATGGCAATCTAATGTTTAGCTTTTGGCGGGATCAAGCGATTGAGATGTTGAAGTGTGTCCATCGAACGCAGAGGCAACTTACTTCCATACGCGGCTTAGCAGCAGCCCTTCAACAGTCATAAACAATTATGACAGTCTCTTGCAACTATAACCTCGTCGTCTTCAGTGGCTACTACCCTACTACATGGGAACATGCAGTGGTGATGGCCACACTGAATGAAGGAAAAGATTCTCGCCTGCCAAGAAACTTCCGACCCATCAGTCGCGTACCAGCACTTTCAATGACCTTCAGACTATACTGTGCCCACCTAGCACATCACGTTGAGGCTAAGCATTTACATCCCTACGCCCAGTTCAGAATCAAAACAGGTAACAACAGGTGAACTACTATTGAGACTGATGAGGAAGCTGTTGTCGCCTTAAATTGCTGAAAGAACTTAGGCATAGTGTTCCTGGATATTTGAAAAGCGTTCGACTCAATATATTTAGAGTGCTTCCTGATTAAGCTATTTGAAGAAGGAGTTCCTGTGTGACACGTATTGGTCCTAAAATCCTGCAATGGCAGCACAGCATTCCACCTGACGACCCACAAGGAAATTTCAGCAAGAAGGCACAAACTGCTTAGTGTACCTCAGGGATCAGTTCCTGGCCAGTACTTTACACCCTCTTCACAGCAGATGTTCCTACGAGCGGCAGTGTCCATTAGCACTCTGTGCCGATGACATAGCTTCATTCACCAGGAGCATGAACGCTACTAAACACCGACTCCATGCTACCCTGAAAAACTTTTGAAACCTGGGAAACAAAATGAAGATTCCAGTTCAGTGTTGCCACGGGCCAAGCTATGGCCTTTACGGCAAGGAAAATCGCAGCCGACCTGACGCCACGATTCAAAACTGACTCACAACGCATGGTTAGCGACAGCAAGATATCTCGGCGTCACGTTGAACAATAGACTAACGTGGCTACAGCCAATTCACGGTAGTCCCACGTTCAGGAATTGAGCTTAGGGAGGCAGATGCAGGAATCTTGCATCGCTGCTCTAATCCTAGTGAAGGTTGTTTGCGTTTCCCTTCCTCCGAACTTTTATGGCGTGTTAGGTGTGTATTTGTGTCGTGTGGATAACTGTTTGTGTAGTGTAGGATTTGTGTTGTCATGGATGAATCGAAGGGTCCGGGTGAAACCTGATGACAGCACATAGCCTACTTCTCTCTAAAGTAACCTAAAGGGCCGCAGAGCTTAACGCCCTCACCCGACGGACGGATCACTATCAACAGTGTCACATCCCCTAACTTCATGAGACACTGCAGACCGGTTATAAATTTAATTCAGGACATAAACGCAAAGACTGGTGAACCGGGAACTTCACACAACCACCTCCCCTTATATTGCAGGACAAGTACTGACAGTGACAGTTATTCACCACCAACATCACTAACTTACATTCGAACTGGTTTACCTCTAATTGGAGCGCCACCGCACAGGAGTGCCACTACAACTTAGATGTGTCTTGCAGATTATTTCAAATACTGCAGAATGTTGGCGCAGCATGGGGAAATTTGTAGACTTTCATATAGTCAAGCTACAGCATGTACAGCTACTGCCAAGAGATTTCCCATCAAGGCACTTCGCAGAATGCCACCACTTCCCAAACGATACGAACAGACTCCAAAGAAATTCTGTAGGAAAGTGATGCAGCCAGATAATACGAGCGGTGTTCTATCGATAATTCAACACACTTTTTCTCTGCCAATTACGGTTCAAAAATGAGAATTTTTCTGTGGGACATCGTGGAATATTCCCGCTTCAGCCCCTACAATTCCATAAAGTTCCAATAGGTGACAGTGCTGTCTGTAGCGGAGGTACGTTCCAAGCACAGAGCTGTCATAGAGTTTCCTTTTTGGCGGAAAACCAGGGCATCTCAGATGTTCATAGGATCTTGCAGACTGTCTGCAAAGGCCAGGTAGTGAACAAAAGCACGGTGAGTCGTTGGGCGATGCTCCTGTCGTCATCGCAACGCAACAGGGTCTCACAAACCTAACCGATCTCCCACGTGCCGGCCGGCTTCAGACAGCTGTGACTCCTGCAATGTTGGAACGTGCGGACACTCTCATTCACAATCAAACACCTCGCTGCTCAATTGGACATCTCTATTGGTAGTGATGATACACACGTCTTCCAGGTGGGGTGTGTGCCCAACGGGTTCCTCGCCGCCTAACAGAAGACCATAAAGAGCAATCAAGAACCATCTGTGCGGAACTGCCTGCGCACTAAAAGGCTCGTCGAGACAGTTTTCTATCGAACATCGAACCGGAAACAAAACGACAATCCATGTAGTGGCGTCATACCATCTCTTCTCCGAAGAGAAAGTTCAAAGGCCCACCCTCAGCCGGTGAAGGCATGGCGACGGTGTTGACATACTCTTAAAGGCTTCTTCCATATAATGTCCTCGCTCATGGTGCAACGATCAAATGTGAAATGTATTGAACTAACCCAAGGAAATTGAAGAAATAACTTCAACTTGTTCGTCGCCACCAAAATGCAAACGAACTTCTTCTTCTCCCTGACAACGCAAGGCCTCAGACAAGTCCACGCACCCGAGGGGAGCTCAAAAAAACTTCCTTGGACTTTTCTTCCTCGTCTATTCTACAGCCCGGATCTCGCACAGTCGACTTCCATCTGTTTGGCCCAATGCAGGATGCACCCTCTGAGAAGCAGTGCGGGGATGATGGGGAGGTTTTTGATGCAACAAGACGATGACTCCAACTCTGACCAGTAGAGAGGTACCACGCGGGCATGCGCGCCGCCCTTGTGTGGTGGCCGAAGTGCTTCACACTGAACGGAGATTATGTTGAAAAGTATGGTTTGTAGCCAAAAGATGAAGATGAGATGGGAGATATGGTATTACGTGAAGAATTTGATAGGAAGCTGAAAGACCTAAGTCAAGACTAGGCCCCAAAAGTAGACAACATTCCGTTAGAACTACTGATAGCCTTGGGAGAGCCAGCCATGCCAAAATTCTTTCATCCGGTGAGCAAAATGTATGAGACAGGCGAAATACCCTCAGACTTCAAGAATAATGTAATAAATCCAATTTGAAAGAAAGCAGGTGCTGGCACATATGTGCAATGTACGGGGGTATAATGTTTAAGAAACACACTTGCTTATTTAGTGCTATCTGACCTTGGCTCTGTTTACCTCAGGCGTACCTCATACATAACAGCTACCGCACTCACTTGTTCCTCCCATACTTCAGTTGTCCTTCTCACACATTCACTTATCTTAACCCAGATATTTAACTACGCATTATCACTTATTGCCTGTAGCTGTCCTCTCTTAAATTTCGTATTTTGGTATGGATTGTGACACGAATTTTAAATATGCAAAATTATTAAAATAAAATGCAAAGATGAAGCATGATCTCTCTCTAATATTACAATTTCGTTATCTGCTGTTTCTTTCAAAAATTATTTTGATATGAAAACAATGAAAAAACGAGAGACGCAGTAGTATCATGATTTATCTCTTGTGACCTGCACATTTACTGTTAATTTCAAAGACATGAAACCTTACAACTAAACTAGCAGGATCATTTGAGTTAACTTAAAATTGATTCTAAGGTGGTTTGCATACGTTTACGCAGCTCTATTAAATCGTAAAACAAGTAACATCACAAACCGCTCAACTTTAACAACTTTACCTGGCATTTTCTTATGTGATGTGCATTTACATTTTATTGAATGATTGAAAAGGTGTAATGTCGACCGAAGCAGTATCACCAGCAAACATTATAAAAACAAAGCATATTCGAGCTACAAGTGTTCTCCACAAGAATATGGACCTTTCGCGGCCAACATTTAAATCTAACATCTGTATCAAAACATTAAAATAAAAATAGTTTACATGAACTGAACAAAAAATAAAACAGAAGTATAAGGAAATATCAAAATACAGACAACAGACTGCACAACACTTGAAATTATATGAAAATGGCAACATGTGAAACAAAAGAAACCTGTGATGAGACATTACGAAATTATGTGAAAATGTTACCATGTAAAACAAAATATGTTACATAAGTCATTACAAATACCAACTTGTGTGAAAACTTGAATGAAATCATACAAAAATTAAGGCTTAAATCCATTTTGAAAGAAGTTAAATGGAACTTGTACCTCGAAAATCTTTGCTAGAATTGGATTTCCCAAATGTGAATGACTTATTCAAAAGCATGCTTAAAAACATTATGGTAACACATCTGTAAATAACCCCACAACACGTAAAATTAATAGTGAATTTCTGCAATGGCAGCTTGTGCCCAAACTTTATAACAGGGTAATGGCAACTACTGTCCAAAACAAAACAAACTTGTGGAAATATGTAATTAGAATCGTAAATTTAAATACAAAAATTACTCCAAAATATCAAAATTAATAGTGAACTTCTGTAATGGCCACATGTGCCCAAATTTTCTAACAGGTTAATGGCAACTAGTGCCCAAGACAAAACA
This sequence comes from Schistocerca cancellata, assembly GCF_023864275.1. Lineage (NCBI taxonomy): Eukaryota > Metazoa > Arthropoda > Insecta > Orthoptera > Acrididae > Schistocerca > Schistocerca cancellata. The sequence goes on from NC_064634.1 coordinate 271,572,652, forward strand.
AACTTGTGGAAACATATAATTAGAATAGTAAACTTAAATACAAAAATTACCACAAAACATCAAAATTAATATTGAAATTATGCAATGGCAACATGTTCAAAAACTTTATAACAGGGTAATGGCAACTAGTGCAAAAAAAACTTGTGCAAACATATAATAAGAATCGTAAACTTAAATACGAAAACTACCCCAAGACATCCAACTTAATAATAAAATTATGCACTGGGAAACTTGACTGATAAGTATACAGGTAATCGTTTAATGGACTGGCATTTGGTCCTACGAAGTCGAAAGAAAATTGTTTCGTTGTGAGAGGTGCTCACTAATGGGGTCTTTTAGTCATTCAGGGGGGTTCACTAGTATTGTCTGTAGCGGGTGTGTTTGGTGACTGTACCACAGCCTCTATTATCCGTGTAAAGTGCCGTGAGCCGCCACCCTGTGCCAATTGTTCGGCTCCGTCAAAGACCTGGGCCACCCAGCTCAGCTGTGCGCCACGTGAATGCTCTCGCCTTCATTGCGGCTACCATCAAAACAAAATTATTCAGTGCACAGTTTTCCTTATTTCATATTTACTTACATGTACCTTACTACTGAAAGACGAAACAACTAACTTATTAACTGCTACAGATTTATTCTTTTCTTTCTACATATATCGTTAAGTTGGTGACATGATGTACACCAAGAGATTTTCTGGACTTTCTCGAGCTCAACAGAATTTGCGAGGTGCCGGGGCAAGCAGTGTATTTAACACTAAATTCTTCTAGAATCTCCATATTTAAATGATGCTCTAAGCCCCACTATTCTAACTCCGACTTTTGCTGTTGCACATGGATTAAAAAAATATACGCGAACTATCTGTAATCAACCCTGCAAGTGGAGTAGAAAAGAGTTTGGCACCTGCAATAATTTAATTTGGTAAATAAGTTAAATAAAGGAAGGTTTCATTAACGTAGTGAGAAATGATGGGTTGCTCTACCGATTAACAGAATGAAAGTTCTGTCCAAAATAACAATATGATTTATTAAGACTAAACACAAAATAATAAACAAAAACACATGAAACATTTATAATACATCAAATTGGCTCAAATTGGATACTCAAACAAACGCTATGAAGGTGAAGTTGTCCCTAAACTAGATTGTGAGGTTTAAGACGAAGTGGTATGTGGAGCCAATTCCTTGCCACTCAAATCTTAAGAGAGACACACAGCTAACCCAACATTAATTGCTGCTACTCAAGACAGAACAAAGTTAGAAAAAGACGAACAGGCGCGCTCTGCTGAGCTCTGATTATCACCTAGGAAAATCCCTATCTGCCGGTGCTGCGGACATACATTACCAAACTGTCTTCTTAACTGCCAGAACACGATCTGGCGTACCGGAGGCGATGGCTGGTTGCTTCGACGTCCTCGACCGAAAGGCGAGAGCCGACTACCTAGAGCACCCGTACAGGCTGAACACACAACATTCCCGCCCCCACGACAGTGGCCGTGGTTAAACGTTCCAATCAGCAACTCGAAAACCGGCGGAAAATTCCACTCTATTGCCGGAGCACTACCATTCCACCAATGGAGATTCTTGGCGCCAATTTCTGCGCTGATTTTGCTACGTCACGGAGCTATGCCCTGAGCAAGCCAATCACAGTTACTATTTTGCAGAATGCGCGGGAATTTTCCCGCCACAACTGCCTGGGTACACAAGTCATTCCCACGCCTCGCTGGTAGCCTGCCAGAAAGTGTTTTCGCTAAGTTTCTGCGAAGTAACGGAACCTCTAGCCGAGCCGCTACTTCAGACCCCTCCGGGCGTGTCTTTTGACAATGTCGGCGTCTGCAAAGCATTCACTCGACTTCCCTACACCCGTCGGCTTAACCCTTTCCAGATCAGCAGAGCCCGCCTGTCACCGGACCACCCGGGTCACGAGAGACGCTGCGTGGGAAGTCCGCGTGTGAAGGAATAGCGACTTTTCACTGTATGCAATTAGAGAGGAAAATCGTAAGATAGAAATATGAGAGGGGGCTCATGCCACCTCTCAAATTCGCATTTTCGATCCTGCGTACACATACAGATCCATAGTAGGCCGCAAAGAATTTATGACACAGTCTTTTCTGTTGGTTAGACAGACGGTGGGATTTCACGAGGACTTTCTGGCCTATCCGAAATTTCCTGACTGTTGCCTTTTTGTCTGTTTGTTCTTTGCGTCTCTGCTCTGCTATTTTTGTATTCTGGAGCACTTGACGTACGATCTCCTTGTGCCTAAGTCTGGGTCTTGGTGGGAAGTCTAAAATGTCTCGTATTAATTCCGGAGGGTGCTTGTTGTTTACCACTGTGACTGGAGGGTAATTGATTACGTCTTGGAAGTTTCGCAAGTACACATCCCAGGTCGCGTGTTTCTTAGCACAATATACTCTGCAAAGAGCCCCCAGGTCCTCCATAACGCGCTCACTTGGATTGGAACTAGGATAGTACTTGCTGATGTATATCGGCCTGATGTTGTACTGTTGCAATGTGTCATGCCACTTCTGTAAACGGTATTGTGGACCATTATATGACAGCATTCGTTCGTTGCGCCCCACTTACTGCAAGAAGTCCCGACGCAACGCTTTGCTGACGGATGTACTTGTTGCCTTTTCTTAGAGGGGTCAGCGTCACAAACTTGGACTTCAACTCAGTTACAACCATAATGTATGTATATCCTCGTGATGTTCTAGGCAGTGGTCCTATGAGATCTGACACTGCTTTTTCCCCCAATTTGGAGGGAACCATCGGGTACATTGGTGCCTGTATGCGTACTGTAAGTGTTTTGGCTCTTTGACAATGTTTGCGTATTCTCCTCTCCATGTTTCGAAAATGACACAGGTTCTTTAACTTTAAGTAACTTTAAGACGCACTTTTTCGGTCCAAAGTGAAGACTACTGAAGTGCGTGTACTAGATTACTTTCTTTACAATGTCATCTGGCACACACACTACCCAGACAGTGCTATTCATCTTGTAAGATGGCAAGAACTATGCCCCTTACATGAAGTCATTAAAGATCACCTAACTCACGTTGAGCGAACAGTAGGGCTGAACAAAAATGACTGACAAGGCACAATGCATCTCGTAGAGGGTATAGTATGGATGTATTGGAATAATTAATGTCGGGTGATGTTTTAAATTTGTGGAAATGCGTCGATTTACTGGAGGCTAGTTTATCCCAGGCAAGTATTCGAGTTGACCACCGTGGCCGGTGGGGAAGCGGCGAAGGGAAGCGACAACAGGCAGCTTAGGGCAGCTCAAGCTCTGAGAAAGCGGTAACGGGGCGCGGCCTCCAGCTGCCTTAAGATGAGTGACAGTGAGTGGGTGGTTGACCCCATGCTGGTGTACGGGGAAGCAGAGGGAGAACTTGTACGCCTGTTGATAAACGTCCGTCGTCCCGTTTTCAGTGAAACATGCGAGAAAGCCACCCAAAGCTACGGTGGAGCGGTCAACAGAGGTCAAAATATGCGTGTTCGTGACTATAGCAACTTCACGCTGAATTCACGGTCCGCAGAGTCTGAAGTAAATCAGGTGAAGAGCGACAGAATGAAATACGCGGCCTCCGATGGGAACGTAGGACCGAGGAATGTGAAGTACTCTCCCTGGAATCAGAATTCCGGAAAAATTGGTATTAGTGCAGACGCTAACCTTGATGGATGGCCTGGGAGGAGCTAAATAGCAGAAGTTGAGAGGAAGGGAAATTTTTTGGGAATTTGTTCACTTCCCAGAGCAGGCATTGGTCTGTGCTGGGAAGCTACGCATAATTAACGCGACTTGCGCTGCAATTGGCGTAAGTGATTTTGCTGGAGGGGAAACCGAGGCGCAGAGCGGACTGGGAGAAGTCTCCATAGTAGTCTTCCATTCCCAGCTTACCTAGAGTGCGACCTATCAAATGGAGCGATTGAGCTTGGAGATATGAAGTTTTGGTTCAGCTATGTACTGAGAAAGATAGCTAGGAGTGAATAGACGAGCGCAGCCTTGCGGCACCACGAGGTCGGCCGACCTCTGCACAACGACGCCGCTCCACCACGCTGTATTCGGTGATATTGCGCCCTCTCCGGTCACTGATTAATTTGTTGGATCACGTCGGCAAAGTTTCCACGAGGGTTTCATGGGCCGTGTATTGTAGAATTCTTCTCGCACTTCGCATTACGCCATGGTCAGTCGATAGGAATTACTTTTGAGTTATCGCGCTTTACTCCAAACAAACGCAATTTATTACCACTGCCTGTTAGGAGAGTCATGTAATGTGATGATTTAAGGTCGTGAGTTAAAAATAAATCTGTACTAATCGACTGCATCTGTTTTCATTCAAGTAGTTGAAATCCCAAGTCACTTTCTTAATTAAGTTTATGTTCAACATTTACATCTGGTGTTCAATAGCTGAATATAACATCAATGTGCACCCCTTTTAATTAAAAGGGATCAATTCTGAATCAGTTAATGTCAACACTGCCACCGCAGTTCAACCTGGAGTCACAGGGCCTTATTACTTTCTTTGCGTTATCCGACATTGCGGCAGTTTTGCACTTTCTGTTGATCTGTTAGTCAATTACCTGGGGTGAACACACACCAAAACCAGATAAGTGACGGGTGGAGTGTTACAGTCTTACGCCTATAGAAAAGCACTCATTTACTGAGCTGCGTCTGTGTCCTATCTTTATTTTTTTTCACACTGAGGATGTGTGGGTCCTTACCTTCTTCCGCCAGTATATTCTTCATTGATGTTATTATGAAGTTTTCGAATCCACCTTTTTGATATAGTAAATCGAGAAGGGTTAGTCCTCAGCATCTCTACCCTTTCGACTAGTGACTCCAATGGGAGACCAAGACAGTGCATCAGCGATGATGTTTGTGGGGCCTGGGATGTAGATTGGTGTGAAGTCATACTCCCGGAGTACGAAAATCCACTGCCCAGCCTCCCTGTTGTCGACTTTGCTGTCATAAGAAACTCAGGTGCCTTATAGTCTGTGTACACTCGGGTATTTCGCCCAAATAAGAAATATTTGTAATTCAGATATGCCCAGACCACCGCCAGAGCTTCCAATTCTGTTACAGAATAGTTTCGTTCGCACTTCGAGAGCACTCTGTATCCGAAGGCGATGTTTTTGTGTGTCATTCTACCATTCTCCATGTATTCCTGAAAGATGACAACACCGAGACCTTTTTGTGAGCTGTCTGTGGCCATGCAGAAGTCTTCCTGCAGGTTTGGGTGTGACGAGATCCGGGCCGTGATCAAAGCTGCCTTTAAACTGTGAAATTCTCGGTCCGCGATCCCTCCCACACAAATAACGTTATCTTGCCGGTCATGAAACACAGTTTTTGGGTGGATAATTGCTCTACATAAGTGAACTTTTTAAAAAATTGTCAACTCCCAAAAATCCACGGAGCTCTTTTCTAGTCTGGGGTATGCCGAATTCGGCTATCGCCGCCAACTTCTCTGGATCTGGTGATATTCCATCACCTGGAATTATATTCCCCAAGAAAAGTACCTGATTGGTCCCTATACAGTCACCGCATGTACTCTCATCTTGTCTAGCAGTGCACCAGGTACTTCGTTGTGCCTACTACAATTGCCTTCTCCTATCAAAATGTCATCCACGTAGCGTGTTATCCGTTCACGAAGTTTTTGGTCCAAAATCGTTCCCAGACCGCGAATAAATGCCACAGACGACATATTTAAGCCGAATGGTAGGCGTTTGGATTGGAAACATAGACCGAACGCAATGAAGGCTGTGTACTTCGATACACTGGCGCCAACTCAATGTGCCAGAAACTGGACCGAAGATTGATGGATGTGAATACTGAAACGCCATGGGAAAGCTGCAGTAGTTCCTCCAATTTCTCTGTCCGGTCAGTTTCCTCTACAATGATTGTGTTTATCTGGCGTGAGTCGAGGACAAGACGTATACTCCCATCTCCCTTATCCATGACCCGCATCGGACTATTATATGTTGATGTTGTATGTTCAATTATACCATCATCTATCATTTTCTGCAATTACAGCTGTACTTTTTCTCGATACGCCAGAGGAATAGCTTAGGGCGGTACCCAAAATGGTTGGTGTTCTTTTACCTGGAACTGGTACTGAAATCCTTTGAGAGACCCAGGTTTCGGTAGAAATACCTTGGCGTTGCATCTGAGTATTCCCTCTAATTCTGCCCTATCTCTCACGCCTGTTTCAGTTAATTCATTTAATTTTTCATCACTGGCATGATGGACTTCACACGTTGATGTATAAGCCGGGGTATTGCTAATTAACCCTCGGTTGTAGCGTGAATGTTTGTCAATTTGTTCATTATCCTGATTCTCCAATCTTAAACATTGCTACAGAATTTGACCTTTTGCGATTTCCTCATCAAATGATTTACAGATGCCCTCACCTTTTCTTAATACAGTGGTACCACGACTCATGTCCAATATTGCCTTCTGCTCTGTAAGAAAATCCATTTCTAGTAGGCTCCCTGTAGTCAACTTTGGCATGACAAAAAGAATTGTCACGAGAGGGTTACCCTGGCACATGAACTCTAATCTTATCTGAAGCGTTATTTCCGCACTTCTTCCTGAGATCGCCCCACGAATTCTCGTCCTCTGAATTTTTAGCATGGTGCATTTGTACATTTGCCACATGACTTACTTAGCTGCTCTGAGATAGTGGACACGTTACATCTACATCTACATCTATACTCCGCGAGCCACCTTACGGTGTGTGGCGGAGGGTACTTATTGTACCACTATCTGATCCCCCCTTCCCTGTTCCATTCACGAATTGTGCGTGGGAAGAACGACTGCTTGTAAGTCTCCGTATTTGCTCTAATTTCTCGGATCTTTTCGTTGTGATCATTACGCGAGATATATGTGGGCGGTAGTAATTTGTTGCCCATCTCTTCCCGGAATGTGCTCTCTCGTAATTTCGATAATAAACCTCTCCGTATTGCGTAACGCCTTTCTTGAAGTGTCCGCCACTGGAGCTTGTTCAGCATCTCCGTAACGCTCTCGCGCTGACTAAATGTCCCCATGACGAATCGCGCTGCTTTTCGCTGGATCATGTCTATCTCTTCTATCAATCCAACCTGGTAAGGGTCCCATACTGATGAGCAATACTCAAGAATCGGACGAACAAGCGTTTTGTAAGCTACTTCTTTCGTCGATGAGTCACATTTTCTTAGAATTGTTCCTATGAATCTCAACCTGGCGCCTGCTTTTCCCACCATTTGTTTTATGTGATCATTCCACTTCAGATCGCTCCGGATAGTAACTCCTAAGTATTTTACGGTCGTTACCGCTTCCAATGATTTACCACCTATGGCATAATCGTACTGGAATGGATTTCTGCCCCTATGTATGCGCATTATATTACATTTATCTACGTTTAGGGAAAGCTGCCAGCTGTCGCACCATGCATTAATCCTCTGCAGGTCTTCCTGGAGTACGTACGAGTCTTCTGATGTTGCTACTTTCTTGTAGACAACCGTGTCATCTGCAAATAGCCTCACGGAGCTACCGATGTTGTCAACTAAGTCATTTATGTATATTGTAAACAATAAAGGTCCTATCACGCTTCCTTGCGGTACTCCCGAAATTACCTCTACATCTGCAGATTTTGAACCGTTAAGAATGACATGTTGTGTTCTTTCTTCTAGGAAATCCTGAATCCAATCACAAACCTGGTCCGATATTCCGTAAGCTCGTATTTTTTTCACTAAACGTAAGTGCGGAACCGTATCAAATGCCTTCCTGAAGTCCAGGAATACGGCATCAATCTGCTCGCCAGTGTCTACGGCACTGTGAATTTCTTGGGCAAATAGGGCGAGCTGAGTTTCACATGATCTCTGTTTGCGGAATCCATGTTGGTTATGATGAAGGAGATTTGTATTATCTAAGAACGTCATAATACGAGAACACAAAACATGTTCCATTATTCTACAACAGATTGACGTAAGCGAAATAGGCCTATAATTATTCGCATCTGATTTATGACCCTTCTTGAAAATGGGAACGACCTGCGCTTTCTTCCAGTCGCTAGGTACTTTACGTTCTTCCAGCGATCTACGATAAATTGCTGATAGAAAGGGGGCAAGTTCTTTAGCATAATCACTGTAGAATCTTAAGGGTATCTCGTCTGGTCCGGATGCTTTTCCGCTACTAAGTGATAGCAGTTGTTTTTCAATTCCGATATCGTTTATTTCAATATTTTCCATTTTGGCGTCCGTGCGACGGCTGAAGTCAGGGACCGTGTTACGATTTTCCGCAGTGAAACAGTTTCGGAACACTGAATTCAGTATTTCTGCCTTTCTTCGGTCGTCCTCTGTTTCGGTGCCATCGTGGTCAACGAGTGACTGAATAGGGGATTTAGATCCGCTTACCGATTTTACATATGACCAAAACTTTTTAGGGTTCTTGTTTAGATTGTTTGCCAATGTTTTATGTTCGAATTCGTTGAATGCTTCTCTCATTGCTCTCTTTACGCTCTTTTTCGCTGCGTTCAGCTTTTCCTTATCAGCTATGATTCGACTACTCTTAAACCTATGATGAAGCTTTCTTTGTTTCTGTAGTACCTTTCGTACATGATTGTTATACCACGGTGGATCTTTCCCCTCGCTTTGGACCTTAGTCGGTACGAACTTATCTAAGGCGTACTGGACGATGTTTCTGAATTTTTTCCATTTTTGTTCCACATCCTCTTCCTCAGAAATGAACGTTTGATGGTGGTCACTCAGATATTCTGCGATTTGTGCCCTATCACTCTTGTTAAGCAAATATATTTTCCTTCCTTTCTTGGCATTTCTTATTACACTTGTAGTCATTGATGCAACCACTGACTTATGATCACTGATACCCTCTTCTACATTCACGGAGTCGAAAAGTTCCGGTCTATTAGTTGCTATGAGGTCTAAAACGTTAGCTTCACGAGTTGGTTCTCTAACTATCTGCTCGAAGTAATTCTCGGACAAGGCAGTCAGGATAATGTCACAAGAGTCTCTGTCCCTGGCTCCAGTTCTGATTGTGTGACTATCCCATTCTATACCTGGTAGATTGAAGTCTCCCCCTATTACAATAGTATGATCACGAAACTTCTTCACGACGTTCTGCAGGTTCTCTCTGAGGCGCTCAACTACTACGGTTGCTGATGCAGGTGGTCTATAGAAGCATCCGACTATCATATCTGACCCACCTTTGATACTTAGCTTAACCCAGATTATTTCACATTCGCATTCGCTGATAACTTCACTGGATATTATTGAATTCTTTACTGCTATAAATACTCCTCCAGCATTGGCGTTTATCCTATCCTTGCGGTATATATTCCATTCTGTGTCTAGGATTTCGTTACTGTTCACTTCCGGTTTTAACCAACTTTCCGTTCCTAATACTATATGCGCACTATTTCCTTCAATAAGAGATACTAATTCAGGAACCTTGCCCTGGATACTCCTGCAGTTTACCAATATTACGTTAACTTTTCCTGTTTTTGGTCTCTGAGGACGGACGTTCTTTATCAACGATGATAATGTCCTCTCTGGTAAGCCGTCAGGTATTTTATCGTTTCGCCCAAGGGGGGGTCCCTCTAACCTAAAAAACCCCGGTGTGCACGCCACACGTACTCTGCTACCCTAGTAGCTGCTTCCGGTGTGTAGTGCACGCCTGACCTGTCTAGGGGGGCCCTACAGTTCTCCACCCAATAACGGAGGTCGATGAATTTGCAACCATTATAGTCGCAGAGTCGTCTGAGCCTCTGGTTTAGACCCTCCACACGGCTCCAAACCAGAGGACCGCGATCGACTCTGGGCACTATGCTGCAGATATTAAGCTCAGCTTGCACTCCGCGTGCGATGCTGGTTGTCTTCACCAAATCAGCCAGCCGCCGGAAGGAACCAAGGATGGCCTCAGAACCCAAGCGGCAGGCGTCATTCGTTCCGACATGTGCTACTATCTGCAGCCGGTCACACCCAGTGCGTTCAATAGCTGCCGGAAGGGCCTCCTCCACATTACGGACGAGACCCCCCGGCAAGCACACCGAGTGCACACTGGCATTCTTCCCCGACCTACCCGCTATTTTCCTGAGGGGCTCCATAACCCGCCTAACGTTGGAGCTCCCTATAACTAATAGGCCCGCCCTCTGTGACTGTCGGGACCTTGCCGGAGAATCGGCCACTGGCCCAACAGGCGAGGCATCCTGTGGTGGCTCGGAAACGATGTCATCACCACTAGGAAGCACCCCGTACCTGTTGGAAAGGGGTAAGGCAGCTGCCACGCGGCCAGATCCCACCTTCGCCTTTCGGCCAGGCACGCGCGAGCCCACCACTGTCCGCCATTCACCCTGGAGTGATGGCTGACCGGTAAGATGCTCACTGCCGGAAGACGCAGCGACATCAGGGGTTCCATGTGATTCCAAGGCCACCGAAGTAGGCATAGGTCTCACCACAGTTGCCCCAATGCCACTACGAGCCGACGCCTGCGCCTCGAGCTCGATGAGCCTAACAGACAAAGCCTCCACCTGCCCCCGAAGAGTGGCCAATTCTCCTTGCGTCTGCTCACAACAACCACAGTCCCTACACATGACTATGTTTACCCTACCCTATACGGTGACAGATTCCCAAGATAATCTTCTGATGAGCTACTCTGATAATCAAGAAACACTCACTGAAATACGAGACGCGAAAACTACGCTAGGTTTTCCCAGAAAAACTATTTAAAAGCTAAGCGCAGCAAATAAGTACAAAAACGCTTTATACAAACAGTACTCGCTGCTGCTGGTGCTCTCGCTCTGGCTGTCACAAGACAACTGCTGATTCAAGTGACTAGTGGCTAACGGCCGCGAAACAAACAAAGACGGTTTTAGGGCGCTTTCTGTTCTAAACGATCAAGAAAACACTAAGAAATCTAACACGAAAACTACGTAAAGTTTTATCAAGAACTGTTAGTTACTATGCAGAGCAGATAAACACAAATAGAATCCCTTCCTTAGTGGAAGGTCGTAAACAAAATGCAAAATAAACGCTTTATACAAACAGTACTCGCTGCTGCTGGTGCTCTCGCTCTGGCTGTCACAAGACAACTCTGCCACTATCCAGAATCGTATAAGTTTAATGTCCCCAATTATTATGTCTACCATGGGGTATAAATCATGTTTTTGTTTGATTTCCGCTTCTTCCATCAGTAGGTCCCCTACATGATCATAATCTAGCATTCGAATTTGACTGCTACGGGTTTGGTATCCGGGAGGAGGAGTAGTCATATCTGCTTCCAGTCTTTGTCAATTACGCGTGCTGTTCGGTTGCTGCGCTCGCCCTGGGTGTGGCGGGCTTATCTCAACAACCTGTCCTTCCTCTTGTGCTTGGTGCGGTATGTAATTGTTCTGGAATTGGTTCCCGTATTCACGTTTACTGCTCCAATTTAAGTCCTGTTAATTTTGGCTATTAAACGTATTATTCCGGTATTGGTTTTTGTCTCTATGGTTACCGTTCCCACTGCCGTTTTGCCTGTTGTGTCTACTGAACATTTGCCCGTTATACTGTTGTCGATTATCATTACTGCGCCAATTATTTGGCCTCTACCGATTATTTACCGGATTACCGTTACTACTATTCTGCTGATTGTTACTTTGCGACTGCTCACCGCTATTCTCTTTCTGTTTAAGCTTTGCCTTTGTTTGCTCTTGCGTTATCACGAATTCTACTTCTCGTACTATCGCTCGAAAACCCTCAATGTCATCTCCGCATTTTCCTACAAGGACATGTTGGTATGCTGGCGGCAGCTTCATAAAACGCAGTCGGATTATTTCACTGTCACCGCAAGGCATATCAAAATAGTGATTTTTCTCAACCATTTGGTCAAAGAGTTTTATTTCGCTCTTAAAGCCTGCCCCTTACATGTCTCTATGCATCATTAGTTCTTGCTTGATCCTGTCCTGTGTTACTCTCGACCAGTACCGATTCAGGGAAGCATTACGGAATTCATTGTCCATTTTGCATGACTGTGCTGTCTTTCTCATCATCTCTGCGACCATCCCTTCTAGATGTGCGCACACGAAATCCATTTCTTTCCGTTCCGGCCAATACGATGGTACTGCTTCCGTGAACTGAAACTACGAGGATGGAGCGCATATCCTTCCTCTTCGAAATGATGGAATTTTCGAACTGCAAGATACTGCTCATGATTGAATGCCGTCTCCAACTCTATCCGTTCACGGTCGATCGCGTGTGACGAGCTCACATGAGTGACGTGGGAGTCAGAACGTCGCCGTTGTATGCACTTGGAAACTGACTGCATCACTGACACTCTATTTCTTTCGGTTGTTTGCCTGCTTCCCTTATAAGGTACGGTGTTTTGCGATGCAGATTCTGTCCAACGCGGTACCGACGTCTGTCGCGTCCGTCCTTCGCACTGCCTTCCGTCTGTGTACGGGTTATTGCGTACTTGCTTCCGGCCACACCGGTATTGATATTTTTCTTGAACTTGTTTCGTCGCCTAGCTCCATTATTACGCGTGTTGACTGTTGACCGCTCTCTCTGTTCAGCGAGTCAACGTAAGTGTTAGTGTCGCCTCTGTCCTCACTTTGTTCTTGTATTTCTGCACTCGAGCTGATCGGAGCGTCTTTCCTTTATAAGAGAAGGCGCAGCTTTTCCTCTAAACTTCTTTCTATTTCTTTATATCTTGCTTGTTGATTTTCGGAGACAATTCCGAAGAACGTCACTTTTCCTCTACTAACTTCCTGATAGGTGCATGTATTCTGTTGAGTACCTTTCGGTCTGCTTTGGCAGTCGTACGTGTCTCCATGCTAGTTTCGTGTGCAATCTGCTTTGCCTTTGCGGTACTATTTTTGCTTCTTCCGCACGTTTTGGCGCTTTCGTAACCTTAGTTTTCATTTCTTCACGGTAAATTTTCATTTTACTTTCAATTCTATTCGTCTTTGTTTGCAGGTCCGAGCGTTTTTTGGCTAACTCAGTGCGTGTTTTAGTTATCTCGTTTCGTGACTGGCTGATTTCAAATGGTAATTCAGTGCGTGTTTTGGGTAATTCACTGTGAGTTTTATCTACTTTGTTCCCTAGTTCCGTTTTCATGTCATTTAGACAACTTATAATGCGCGCCAACTCACTATTCTGATCCGTGTTGCGGCCATTTCTCGTTCCATCTCAATTAAGAGGTGAGAAAAGCCCTTCTCTCAGTTCCCGTTTATCGTTTCCTGATACAGTGCGTCTGTACATTTACTTAGGTCTGGTACATTCCGCTCTGTACATTGCAGATCTACTGAAACATCGTCTCTCTAACGGTGGACTATCGGTCGCAAATTCACGGACTAGTATTTCTGACTCAAGATACCCCGGAAATGGTCCGTCGGCCTCCAACGGACACATCCCGATCTCATCGTATTCTGTACTCTCTCCTGTCTCACGTTGTACAGCCGCAAAGGCGAGAAGCAGTCTCTCTCTGTCTCGCATGCACACACACACACTCTCTCTCTCCTTCCACCGCCGGTCGGTGTGGCCGAGCGGTTCTAGGCGCTTCAGTCAAAAACTGCGTGACTACTAAGGTCGCAGGTTCGAACCTTGCCTCGGGCATGGATGTGTGTGATGTCCTTGTCTACATGACCATGTGTCTGTTAAATTGAATCTACCCTCTGACAATGGTTCTTATTGGTAGTTTGTATTGGAATATCAGTACTTATTTCAGAATCTTAAATAAAACTTAACTACTGAGAAAAATTAATTAAATCATGGCACTGTCATTGTTGTTGTTGTTGTGGTCTTCAGTTCAGAGACTGCTTTGATGCAGCTCTCCACGGTACTCTATCCAGTGCAAGCTTCTTCATCTCGAAGTACCTTCTGCCAGCAACATACTTCTGAATCTGCTTAGTGTATTCACCTCGTGGTCTCCCTCTACGATTTTTACCCTCCACGCTTCCCTCCAATACTACTCTGGTGATCTCTTGATGACTCAGAACATGTCCTACAAACCGATCCGTTCTTCTAGTCAAGTTGTGCCACAAATTTCTCTTCTCCCCAATTCTATTCAGTACTTCCTCATTAATTACGTGATGTATCCATCTATCTTCAGCATTCTTCTCTAACACCATGAGATCCCCTGCCATACCCGCAGGACAGGAGAGATAGTTTAATTCGTGGAAATGGGCCAAAATGAGTGGCTGTCCGTTGCACTCGAAGACACTACTTGATTCGTTTGACAAATATTACAAGAGTAAAGAGAACATTAAAACAGAGCAAGCCAAACATTAATTTTAGAACTTAATTCCCGGCTAAATGCGCCATTCAATCTCACACCTCAAGGGCAAAACAACTTTAATTCAAAACCGGCTGAAGGCCAATGACTCAAAACAGGAATTTGAGTTTTAAAAGGCAGAAGGACTTGTCCTATAATTTCTTTAAATAAGGCTGAAGGCCCAAACAATCTCACGCCTTAAGGGCAAAACAACTTTAATTTAAAATCGGGTCGAAGCCATACATAAACGAACAACAAGGACAAATAAGAAAAGGCAGCACATCAAATGCCACTCAGAAGTTTCCAGGGGTCGGCCTGGAATTCAAACACTAATACTCGCTTAGGTGAGACAGGCAGTCGGCCCATAAATTCTCAATCCGACGGCAACCCAACCGACAGACAGTCAACGGACCAAGCGACAGGTTAACTTCCTCTCCACCTGACCCGCACACAACAGGGAGTTCAATGGAACACGCAGAAGGTATCGACGCCCACAACGAAATACACATTCAGCTGTCAAACTACACGCCGTGCAGGACAGCCACAACACAACGAGGAAAATACACTGCCTGAATTTACGTCAACGGCCAGGGCAGGTACCCGGAACGTTAATGGCCACAAAGCAGAAGGATTCTGCTAGTGCAGATCAATTCAAAACTAATCAAGTTAAGTTAAACTCCACAGGAAGGAGGCTAGGATTTCTCCAACTTGAAAGCACACACTGTTGCTCGCTGGAATGTCCCAACAACCCACAACGAAATTCAAACGACACAATGTGAACAGTTGGGGCTGGCTGGTAGATTAAGTAAAGACTCAACTTTCGTATCCGGGATGGGTGAGTCACGGACCTCGTAGCAATGGGAACAGCCCCTCACACTCCGACCGCGCGTGGACGCTACCAGCGGACCCGGTCAGACACGCGCCACGGAGACTTCCTCGCTGCTCCACGCCAACCGACCAACTCCGCACACGGCACAACCGGAAACTATAAGCGTGAGGCCAAAGATAGTACAAGGGTGCGAATATCGATACAGGCTGCTGCTGCGACTCGCGAAGAGAGAGGATAACAGAATAATCGCGATAACTGCGGAAGACTAATCACAGAATAGCAACCAAGGTTTAATGCAAAGCATAACATAAGCTAGCCACGACTCACAACACATTTCGAAAGCTTCTATTCTCTTCTTGAATAAACTATTTATCGTCCATGTTTCACTTCCATACACTTCATACAAATACTTTCAGAAACGATTTTCTGACACTTAGATCTATACTCCATGTTAATAAATTTCTCTTCTTCAGAAACGCTTTCCTTGCAATTAACAGTCTGCGTATTATATCCTCTCTACGTCGACCATCATCGGTTAATTTGCTCCCAAAATAGCAAAACCCGTCAACTACTTTAAGTGTCACATTTCCTAATCTAATTCCCTCATCATCACGTGATTTAATTCGACTACATTCCATTATCCTCGTTTTGCTTTTGTTGATGTGCATCTTATATCCTCCTTTCAAGACACTGTCCATTCCGTTCAACTACTCTTCCAGGCCCTTTGCGGTCTCTGACAGAATTACAATGCCAACGACAGACTTCAAAGTTTTTTTTGTTCTCCATGGATTTTAATTCCTACTACGAATTTTTCTTTTATTTCCTTTACTGTTTGCTCAATACACAGATTGAACAACATCAGGGATAGGCTACAACCGTGTATCACTCCCTTCTCAACCACTGCTTCGACTCTTTTAACTGCCATTTAGTTTCTGTACGAATTGTAAATAGCCTTTCGCTCCCTGTAGTTGACCCCTGCCATCTTCAGAATTTAAAAGAGAATATTCCAGTCTACATTGTCAAAAGCTTTCTCTAAGACTACGAATGTTACAAACGTAGGTATACCTTTCATTAATCTATTTTCTAAGAAAAGTAGTAGGGTCAGTATTTCCTCAAGTGTTCCAACATTTCTACGGAATCTAAATTGATCTCCCCCGGGATCGGCTTCTACCAGTTTTTCCATTCGTCTGTAAGGAATTCGCGTTAGCATTTTGCAGCCGTGACTTATTAAACTGATAGTTCGGTAATTTTCACACTTGTCAACACCTGCTTCCTTGAGATCGGAATTACTATATTCTTCTTGAAGTCTGAGGGAATTTCACCTGTCTATAAATCTTGCTCACCAGATGGTAGAGTTTTGTCAGGACTGACTCTTTCAAGGCTGTCAGTAGTTATAATGGAATGTTGTCTACTCCCGGGGCCTTGTTTCGACTCAGGTCTTTCAGTGCTCTGTCAAACTCTTCACGCAGTATCACATCTCCCATTTCATCTTCATCTACATCCTCTTCCATTTCCATAATATTGTCCTCAAGAACATCGCCTCTGTATAGACCCTCTATATACTCGTTCCACCTTTCTGCTTTCCCTTCTTTGCTTAGAACTGGTTTTCCATCTGAGCTCCTGACACTCATACAAGTGGTCCTCTTTTCTCAAAAGGTCTCTTTAATTTTCTTGCAGGCAGCATCTATCTTACCCCTACTGAGATATGCCTCTACATCCTTACAATTATCCTCTAGCCATTCCTGCTTAGCCATTTTGCACTTCCTGTCGATCTCATTTCTGAGACGTTTGTATTCCTTTTTGACTGCTTCATTTACTGCATTTTTATATTACCTCCTTTCATCAATTAAACTGAATATTTCTTCTGTTACCCAAGGATTTCCACTTGCCTTCGTCTTTTTATCTACCTCATCCTCTGCTGCCTTCACTATTTCATCTCTCAAAGCTACCCATTCTTCTTCTACTGTATTTTTTCGCCCGTTCTTCTCAACCGTTTTCTAATGGTCTCTCTAAAATTCTCTACAACCTCTGGTTCTGTCAGTTTATCCAGATCCCATCCCTTAAAATCCCACGTTTTTGCAGTTTCTTCAGTTTTAATCTACAGTTCATAACCAATAGATTGTGGTCAGAGTCCACATATTCCCCTGGAAATGTTTTACAATTTAAAACCTGGTTCCTAATCTCTGTCGTACCATTATATAATCTATCTGAAACCTTCAGTGCCTCCAGGCCTCTTCCACGTATACAACTATCTTTCATGATTCTTGAACCATGTGTTAGCTATGATTAAGTTACGCTTTGTGCAAAATTCTACCAGGCGGTTTCCTCTTTCATTCCTTACCCCCATTCCGTATTCACCTACTACTTTTCCTTCTCTTGCTTTTCCTACTACCGAATTCCAGTCCCCCATCACTGTTAAATTTTCCCTCCCTTCACTATCTGAATAATTTCTTTTATCCAATCATACATTTCTTCAATCCCTTCATAATCTGTGGAGCTAGTTGTCATATAAACTTGTACCACTGAAAGGCTATCTTGGCAACAGTAATGCGTTCAGTATGCTGTTCGTAGTAGCTTACCCGCACTCTTATATTTTTTGTTCATTATTAAACCTACTCCTGCATTATCCCTACATGATTTTGTATTTATAGCCCTGTATTCACCTGACCACAACTCTTGATGCTTCTGCCACCGAACTTTGCTAATTCCCACTACATATAACTTTGACCTATCCATTTCCCTTTTTAAATTTTCTAACCTACCTGCCCGATTAAGCGATCTGACATTCCACGCTCAGATCCGTAGGACGCCAGTTTTCTCTCTCCTGATAACGACGTCCTCCTGAGTAGCCCCCACCTGGAGATCTGAATGGGGGACAGTTTTACCTCCGGAATATATTACTCAAGAGGATGCCATCATCATTTAACCGTACAGTAGAGCTTCATGGCCAAAGGCAAAATTATGGCTGTAGTTTCCCCTTGCTTTCAGCCGTTCGCAGTATCAGCACAGCAAGGCCGTTTTAGTCAATGTTATAAGGCCAGATCAGTCAAGCATCCAGACTATTGCCCATCCAACTACTGAAAAGGCTGCTGCCCCCCTTCAGGAACCACACGTTTGTCTGACCTCTCGACAGATACGCCTCCGTAATGGTTTCACCAGTATGGCTATGTGTATCGCTGAATCGCGCAAGCCTCCCCGCCAACGCAAGGTCGATGGTTCATGGGGGGTCATTATTGTTCTAGTACCTCCCACTGCGGAAGTCGAACACGCGCCAGACCAAATGGATGTGGTCAGCCCATAGAGGGCTCCGCGTCCGCGGCGACTATTCCGCGCGGCGGCTCTCGCGCAGCGAGGGTGCCACCGCTACACCACGTGCAGACAGCGGACAATAGCCGCTCCCTCCCGTTTCTTATACAGGGATCTGCTCTGCCCTAGTCCAGCATCTCCGGCGGTACCTCGCAATGAGTACCGCCCTTCGATACGTGCTTTGTCACTAATCGAATTGTTAGGTTTGCAGGTGCCAGCCAGCCAGCCAGCCAGCCAGCCAGTCGATAGCAGCAGCGGTCCAGCCAGCCAGCAGCGGTATAGCCAGCAGCGGCAGCAGCAGCAGCGGCGGCGGCGGCGGCGGCGGCAGCGGTGGCCCCGTCCGTGGCAGCAGCAGCTGCGGCATTCCAGCCAGCAGTAGCCAGCGCCAGTGCCGGCAGCGTGGGACTTCGGCCCCCGTCTTCGTCCGTCTTGGTCCGTCTTTGTCCGTCTTCATCCGTCCCAGGTTTTCCTCTCTCGTCTTCTTCCTGTACTGTCTTAGTTCCTACCTGTCATCATGTCAGCCCCCACCACCACTAGCACTACCACCACCACCGCAATAGTTTATACTTCCCCCTCCACCGCCACCACCACCATTACATGGTGAGCCCAGTCGCCCCCCCCCCCTCTTTCCATCCCTCCTCTTCCAACTCTCCCTTCGCCCTCACTCTTCGTCGTCCCCTCCCCAGCTTCTTCCACCCGCACCCTCACCTCTGATCCTTTCCCCCCACTCCCCCAGCCTGTCACTGCAGCTCCAGCTAGGGTGGTGGCCCGACAGGCCACTGCACATGCCCAGCTCTCCCCATCGCCTTCGCCATCATCGTCATCGCCGTCGCCGTCGCCTTCACCATCGCCATCTCCGGCGCCGACTGCTGTGCCCACGCCAGAACCTGCCACTTCCTGCCACCTCCCTGTTGCTCCCATCCCACATGTCACCACTCACCCTTCCGCTGCCCTCAAACGCCCTAGTGGCACCAGCACCTCCTCAGCTCCCAAAAAGGCCCTGCCCCATCCTCCTTCCCCACCCAGGATGACATGGATGTCTCTCCACCTGGCCCTGCTCCCTCCAACTCCTCCTCCTCCTCCCCCCTTCTTCCTACATATACCTCCTCGCTCATCCCGACCCTTCCCTCCTCGAGGCCCAGAATATCTCCCTCTTCCTCCGCCAACACTTCCCTGGAGCCCCCATCTCCCTCCTCACTCCCCGAAGAGACTCTGTTCTCATCTCCTCCCCAAGCCCCACCTTCCATACTGACATCCTTTCCCACATCCCCATGACCCGTTTTGGCCCCAACGCATCCCTCATCCCTGTTCCCTCCCCATCTCCCACCCGCCAACCCCAACCCCCACGACGCCCACCGACCCTCAAAGCCATAATCACTCGGCTTAGTCCAACGATCACGGAGGAGGAGGTGTTGGCGGAGCTTAAGGCGCATCCCTCGTTGGAGGTCCTGGCGGTCCGCCGTATTTTTAACTCTGCCAGCCCCACCCACCTTATGCGGGTTTTTTCGGAAGATGCCCCCTCCACTGACCGTCTCCTGAAGGAGGGAGCCCTCCTCTTCCACCAATGATACAAAGTCGACCCCTCCTGTTCCACTCCTCAATCCCTCCACTGCCAGAGGTATCTGCACTACAATGCACACACAGTGCCGTGAGGCCCCCACCTGACCACACTGTAAGCAGGCACATTACCTCTGGCATTGCACTAACCTTCAGTCCCCTCCTTTCTGTAATCTCCCACATCCCACATACTCCCAAAAATGTAAAGCCTGACCCCCTCTGACCACTCCTGAACTCACTGTCCCTGTCTGCCCTCTGGATGCCCCCACCCCTCCTGGCAGTTCCCTTTGTCTCCCCCTCCCCTACCGCTGAGGACATCATCAGGTTTCTCACCATTGTCCTACAGAATGTCCCCCATTTCCAGCGCCCTCACACCCTCCAGCAGATCTCGCTTGCCGCCCGTTCTGCCTTCCACCTTAAAATGTATGCCACCTACTCCAACAACCAGGCCCATTTCACCTTCTCCCATCTCGACACCCTCGTCTAAATCCCTGTCATGGTGCGACAGCACTCTTTCCTGTTCAACAACATCCGTTCCCTTCCTGCCAACAGGAACCTCTTCATGCACACCCTCGCCACCCACCACGTGGATGCCTTCCTCCTCAACGAAACCTTTCTTCAGCCCCATAGCGCATGTCGGAGTTGCCGTTGGTCACCACTGCCAGATCCCAGTTCAGCACCAACCTCTCCTTCCTGACCCCACAGAACATCTGATCCTTAGTCTCTTCTTCCCTGGCCTTACCATCACCTGCGCCACCACCTATGTCCACCCTAATGCCCCTATTCCTTTTGACTTCCTCTCCCACATTGACCATACCTTCTCCTCCTACGTGATCGCCATCGACCTCAACATCCATAGTCGTTCTGCCACCCAGTTACGGCGGTGGCATCAGTTCCTCTCCTCCCTTCAAGGCAACCTCGTCCCCATTCCCCAGCATACCCACCCTGAATCCAACGCCACTCTTGATGTCGTCCTCTCCTCCCCTAACCTCCTTGGCCGCATAACAGTGGATGTCCTGGACTCCATTGGTAGTGACCATCTCCCTGTCCTCCTCACAGTTTCAGACGGTCGTCGCCCCCGCTCCGACCCCTGTCATGACCCTCCCCCAAAGTATGTCCATGATTATTCCCACGCCGACTGGAATGCCTACCGGGATACCCTATCCACCCAGGTTGATGGCCACCCCTTCACCTACGCCACCCTGACGATATTACCCATGCCGCCTCCTTTCTCCAGCAGATCTTGTCTGAGGCCATGGAGGCCCACGTCCCATCTGTCGCCATCCACCCCCACAGGCCGTCCTCCTCCTCCGTGAATCCCGCCGTCTCTACCATGCATTCCTCCGCACGCGTGACCCGGACACACTATGACGCCACCGGCATCTCCAGAGACACATCCGTAACTTGCTCGCGGCTAAGAAACGCCGGGACTGGCGGCAGACATGCACCTGTTTAAATGCTACCCTTCTTATCAACTCGTCCCAGTACTGGTCAGCCTTCCGCCATCTTACCAGATCTAAACCCCCCCTCACCTACTATCCTCTCCTTCATGACAACCAACCCTTCCCTGACAACATTAGTAAGGCCAATCACTTTGCCTCCTACCTCTCCTATGTCTTTACCATCCCTTATGATCCCCAGTTCGATTACTCCCTCTTCCCAGATGTCCGCGATCGAACTGACACCTCTGTCCCTCCCCTCGCACCTGGTTTTCAGTACTTGGACAACATTGCACACACAGAACTCAATGCCCCTATCACTACACAGGATCCCATTGCTACACTCCGCACGAAACGCAACACCGCTCCTGGTCACGATTGTGTCACCTATCGCCTCCTTCGTGAAGCTCCTGCCTCTTTCCTCTCCACCCAGGCCAGGCTCTACATTGTAGTCCTGTCCACCAGCTACTACCCCAACCTGTGGAAAACCTCCCATATCCTGATATTCCTTAAACCCGGTAAACCACCATCTGCTGTCTCCTCCTATTGTCCCATCAGCCTTACCTCGGTCTTCAGCAAGGTCCTGGAATCCATCCTCACCCGATGCATACACCAGCATCTCCGTGAGCACTGCCTCCTTCCCGTTACCCAGTGTGGCTTTAGGCCATCCTTCTCTTCCGCTGACCTTCTCCTTCACCTCACTCATCTCCTCTCCGAACAGCTTAATTCCCGTCATTCCGCTATCTTCCTCTCCCTTGACCTTGAACGAGCCTACGACCGCGTGTGGCATTCCGGTCTCCTCTTCAAGCTCCAAACCTTTGCCCTTCCTATTAACTACGTCCGTCTGATCGGCTCCTTTCTTTCCCAACGTCCTTCCTACGTCACCATCCACAACACGGATTCCTACACCTTTTTCCCCTCCGCCGATGTGCCCCAAGGTTCCGTCTTCTCCCCTCTTCTGTACCTCTTGTATACGGCGGACATGCCGCCGCCTTCACCCCCCATCCACCACCCTTTCCAGTACGCCGATGACACCGCCTTCCTTGTCCTTGCCCCCACCCTGCAGCGCTCCCAACACCTTCTCCAATCCCATCTTGACTGGTTCACCGCTTGGTGCAACCAGTGGTTCCTTAAGGTCAATCCTTCCAAAACCTAGGCGATCATTGTCATCAAAACCACCACTTCCGTCCGCCTCCTCGATTTCTACATCACCGTCTATGGCCGTCCTATCGCCCTCACCCCCACACTTAAGTACCTTGGTGTCACCCTCAACCGTCGCCTCTCCTGGGCTCACCACCTCCGGACGATTACAGCCAAGGCACGCTCCTGCCTCTGTCTCCTCAAGCTCCTTTCCGGCCGTACTTTGGGTCTGGACCCTTCCACGATCCTCCACACCTATAAATCCCTCATTCGCCCTATCCTTTGCTACGCCCACCCTGCCTGGGTCTCCGCTCCCCCATCCTTTTACAAATCCCTTCAGATCCTAGAACGCCATGCTCTTCGCCTCGCCTATCACATCCGTCTCCCCTCCCCCACGCGAATCCTGTACGACCTAATTCCCTTCCCCCACCTCCTCCTTTTCCTCAAACGGGTACAGATCCTCTACACCTCCCGTAAACTCGATCCTCCTCACCCACTGGTGTCTCATATCCTCTTCCGCCCCCATCTGCTGCTGTGCCTTTACTTCCACGTCCCACCTGCTCTCCATCTCTCCACTCTCCACTCCCTCTCCCATGGTGGCTTCTGCCAGCTCCTCCTCCCTGATGATACCCTCCTCCCCTCCATCTACCCCTCCTACCAACTTTGATCCTCCCACCCTCTTCCAGTGTTTGTTTCCTTTGGTCAACCTCTCTCCCTTCTCTCCCCCTTCCCTCCCTCCTCCCTTACTCCCCATTCCTCCCCCGGGCTTCCCCTACCCCTGTACCTCCACTCCTCCTCCCATCCCCTCTGCCATTGGCATCTTTGCTCTCCCCTCTCCCTCCCCCTCCCCCTTCTTCCCCTCTTGGCAGGTCCCCGGACTCGCACACGTTATGTGGACATGCGCGCGCCGGAGATCATCGCCATCCATTTCTCGTGTGTGCCATCGTGTTTTGTGTTTCGTGTCTGCCGTCACGCTCCACCGTTCACATGTGCCATCGACATCATCAGTGTTTGTGTGTCGTGTCAACAGTTTGTAGTGTGGTTTCTCGTCGAGTGTGAATGGCTCCGTGTTTTCATATTCTGTGTCTACTGTTTTTTTACCCGCCATTATGTCAATTATGTGTATTCTTAATGTAGAATGCTGCTGCCAGCCTACCTGTTGTACAGGTATTAAAATTTCAATAAAGGACAAAAAACCCTAGTCCAGTCAGTCTGGTACTCGCTCTGGATTGCTTTTCTGTCTCGGTGGTACTGCGCTCTGGTCGTTGCTCGTTGTTGACATTTGCCTGGCTCTGGTTCCGAGTGGATTTGCTGTTGGTGTTTGGTGTTGTGGTTTCTACAAGTCTCCGTTGTTTATCTCTTCCTTGTTGTGTCGGTCATAGTCGGTCGTGGTCGGTTGTTGTCTGTTGTCGTTGGTCTGTCGTCCGACTCGTCCTTGTGTTTTCCCGCTGTTGCGTGCTCCACCGCCGGCGGCTTCCCCGCCTGACGGCTCCGATCTGCAGCCCAAGGCGTTCCCGCGGTTGGTATTGGTTACTACAATTGTACTCAATTAGTGGTGGGGGATTAATTTACCAACAGGAGATTAATCTTTTGTAAAACTGGTAAGAGTTTATTAATCATAAAATAGGACAAACAACTCAAGTGAGATAACAAATAAATCATGAACTGTTAACAACACAAATAGAAGAAACAAATAATTCACACTCCACTGGGTGGCATTTGTTTGGCAAAGATTGAAGTTGCCTGTTTAATCTATTTATCCTGGATGAAAACACAGATTACCCACTCTGAAATTATCTGACACTGAATAGACTTCTATGGATTTATTCTATACAGAAGTTATACTATGCTGTTTCAGCTGACAACAAGTGGCGGGACTAACAAGCCAGAGCAGCAATACTAAACCCCGTTCTCGATCCGTAGTGCTGTCTCAAGTGACATTCATGGTGTAAGGGTCAGCAGAGTAGCGATGTGCGGCATCTGTAATTCGTTATCGTGGGCACGAAGTATGCAAAGTTGGGGGCAGGCTATCTGTCAGATGGATCACAATTACTCTCTAATGGAGTCCTGAAATCTCGCCAGATTCCAGGGTGTGACACTCCCTTTTTCCGATCATACTATGAACCAGTTTGTCACACTTATACGACAGTGTGGACAAGAAGATCAACCTTCTAGGTGGCAGACCTGACATGAACAGGTTTGCCCTCGACACAGCGAGTTGTCCAAGATGATTGAAGTCCAAATTGTCGGTACAGCTTAGACTTCACCACAAGATCCCAGTCAAGACCATTGCCAATAAGTCACCCGCAGGGCAACTGTCCCAAGTGCAACCCACTCATAACAAGAGTCAAGACCAGAATCTCCACTCCAGACAACAGTCTAAATCAGAAGAAGCATTTCTCCCCTTGTTCCTTTCCATCAAAGCTTGGTAAATCCGAAAAGTGTACCAACGCAACTGCACCTACACGGTTTTGTGCCAATCACAAAACTCCACAAGCGCCACTGCTCCCCCTCTAGCTCGTCTGTTCATCTTCCTAGCCATTTGTAACCACAGTTAATAATATTCTTTCCCCTGCTGGAGAAGCAGCCAATCCCTGACTCGTAAATTTCCGCACAGGGAGAGGAAGCTACGCTCCCGAATTTTATTTGCCACAGACACTTTAGGAAGCGTGTTTTGAGACTTTTTGTTTAAGCCTACAGGGAACCACACATTTG
The DNA here is from genome assembly GCF_023864275.1 of Schistocerca cancellata. Classification (NCBI taxonomy): domain Eukaryota; kingdom Metazoa; phylum Arthropoda; class Insecta; order Orthoptera; family Acrididae; genus Schistocerca; species Schistocerca cancellata. Next base: position 271,597,873 of record NC_064634.1, read on the forward strand.
CCACAGAGATCATTATGTTGACGTGCCTAATGTTGTAAGATGTCTGATCAGGGGCTTGGCTAAACGAAGAGAAGTGCTTTTGTGACCCTACATAGACAATTTCAGAGCCACCATAAATGTTGTGTTCCAATTCTCCTGAAAGTTCAAGAATTCCCAAAAAAACTCAGCAGGCAGAGGCCTCACACCACGCGATAGCTCTGTCTATAGCGGTTAGGCGAAGTCAGCTCTGTACACCAATCGGCGTTTACGACATTGTCGAAATGCATCGACAGGGTAACCTAATTTGTCTCCTGCGCTCCTGCCCTTGCCGTGGCCAGAAATGGTAGATCCAGTTAGGCTGTTTTTCGCCTCTTTTGTCGAACTCATTGTCTGCACACCGGTGCGAGAAATTCTTGAGACCAACGATCTGTCCCCAGTAAGTGCTTTGATATGTCCCTCTCTCTAAAAACTGCGCGTGGCTTCCAAGCCTTGATTGCCGACTGCAAGATTTACTATTAAATACCGAAACTGCCTGCTTGTTCTCAATTCCAGGAAGTACTATTCGAAGGAGAACTACCATAAAGACCCCGCATGCATTAACAATTTACATCGTTCCATCAAAACCTGCTCCTGTTCATAACTTCCTGTTGTCTCACAGACACCGTTGTCTGAGGTGTATTAACAGCATTAAACAGTAGCCTTGAATAAGAAGATAGGTGAGAGAGTGACTAGTCCTCTCTCATGCTGAATGTCCAGGGACGAGAGAGGTAGTCTGTGAAACAAGCGTTAGTGAACGGCGCATGGTCTTTGTGCCAAGCTGTACTTCCCTCTGGAGTTACAAAATTTCAAAGATATTACAAGAGATTTTTGTTGACTACAGTTCCATCAGCTTAAAAAATTAACACTGTCTTTCTGTATCAGAAATAAAACGTAGTTTCTAAGTATTAATGGCACTTGGAACAAAGACTTATTTTCCCTGCTATTTTGTCGAAAACTGGCATTTTCGAGACCGTGACTCTGCGGAAAATACAAATTGATTCGTTCTAAGACGAAAACAGCAACCAGCCAACATTAATAATTCCGTTTATTTACACAAAGCACCGTTACGGGTTTCGAACAGACACGTTCATCTTCAGAAGGCTATTCAAGTTAACATTGCATTTGTTGTGTTGACATTAATTTTTGGGAAAAAACAGCCAACAACTATTAATGCAAACAAGACCAGATGTAGTATAAACATGAAGAGCCGTCTGAAGATGAACCTGTCGGTTCGAAACCGGTAACAGCGCAGTTTGTGTAAATGAATAGAATTAGTGACAGTGACTGGTTGCTGTTTCCTTCTTTGCAAGAATAAATCTGTACAAAAAAAAAAATTGATGGAGTTGCGATGGGGTTGCTTGTCTGTAAACGTCTAAGACTTCGACACGTCTATGTTAAGGTGAATTTTTAAAGTGCTCAAAGAAGGCGGGTTGCCTTACTGGGAGGTCTCAGAAGAAACCTTTGCAGTTATATTCACGCATGTGCTAATCCCGCACGCCTCTGTGATCCACGCCATAGGAGGGCACGAAACAGGATGACTGAAACAGCATAAGCACCCTTTGCTGCTTCGGATCGGGTTCAGATTTCGTCGAATTATTTTAAACGGTCCCTACTGCTTCCATCCAGTACACGAGAGCAAAAATCGCGGCCACACAGCACGCCAAAGAGGTGGGTCCACGTTCAGTGTGGTTGCAGCTCCATGATGTCCTTAGATACGAACTGAATCGCCAGGTGTCAGCAGAGTCGGAAGCTACGTTGCGCATCGAACTACGAATGTCGTTTACCACTGCGAGACGCCCTGGACGTTTTTTATGCCTCCCTGTAAGGCGTTTTCATGTCGATTCTGAGTGGCGGTGAGTCTGAAATATTTTTCTCTACCAGCCATAAGAAAACTGTATAGCCGGCCCGGGGTGGCCGAGCGGTTCTAGGCGCTACAGTCTGGAACCGCGCGACCGTCACGGTCGCAGGTTCGAATCCTGCCTCGGGCATGGATGTCCTTGGCTTAGTTAGGGTTAAATAGTTCTAAGTTCTAGGGGACAGATGACCTCAGAAGTAAGGTCCCATAATGCTCAGAGCCATTTGAACCAAAGCCGTATAATTTCAATGCTAGGCTTTGCGGTTCTGGCCTCCACCGCAAAGACGTCAAAAGAAGGAGTGAAATTTGTGTAAGAGGAATGTGACGACTTTTCCATCGTGTGACACGTCCACGGATGCGCTGGGCAGAAAAGCGGTGAAACTTGGTGTCAATGCGACGTCATTAACACGTCTTAACCTCACTTTAACTTCTGAGCTCAGTCCTTTTTTTTTTAAATGTGTCGACAGTTTGCTGTTCGAAGAGTCGAGAAGCCGGAGGGAGACGTCACAGGGCACCATGCTTTCGCACCATTTCAGAGAAAAGTTGTAGGCACCTATTCTCCAAATTTCAAACTTATGGGTCGCAATGAGATGCAGTTACGGCGTTTCGAAAAAGTGATCCTCCAATTGTGACGTGCAATGTATTGATGTTGAGGATCAGCGGTCAGTCTTTGCGATTTGAACTTCCTGTGTGGACATATCGGTGTTACAATATCTACTATTTATTAGTGGCAGCTCTATGATACAGACGCGCAGGTGCAGTTCAACCCTAGCCATAGTAATCCGTCTTCAGGCCACGAGTGGCCTACCGGGACCATACGACCGCCGTGTCACCCTCATAGAAGGATGCGGATAGGAGGGGCGTGGGGTCAGCACACCACTCTCCGGGTCGTTATGATGGTATTCTTGACCGAAGCCGCTAAAAATATTCGGTCGAGTAGCTCCTAAATTGGCATCCATGGCAGCAGCGCATGGCGGCCTGGATGGTCACCCATCCAAGTGCCGGCTACGCCCGACAGCGCTTAACTTCGGTGATCTCACGCGAACCGGTGTATCCACTGCGGCAAGGCCGTTTCCCAACCCTAGCAATACCAAGGAATTTTCCATAATGCACATTACCTATGGGGGGTACTCTACGCCCACCCTAAAAAAACTTCAAAAAACAAAATTCGTCAGATGTTTTTGATTTATATTAGCGTCGTTATTTAAAAAAAAAGCACTGATGAGGAAGTAGGGTCCCGAACATGAAAAAATGTTTCAACAAATTCTTAGCAAAAACAACATACTTTCAGTAGAGTGTACTATCGACTACATGAGCTTCACAAAAAAAAAAAAAAAAAAAAAAAATATATATATATATATATGTATATATATATATATATATATATATATATATATATATATATATATATATAAATAAAAACGCAGATATCATTCATTCCTGTTTCTGCTGTATGCATACATGGTGAAGAAATACAGATGTGCAAGTAAGTCCATGAGCCTGAAAATACTGAATACGGCATCCACTGCGGAATGATTGAAATTTTTGGGTGAAATTTAGCTGAAAACTTTGAAATACACTACTGGCCATTAAAATTACTATAACACGAAGATGACGTGCTACAGACGCGAAATTTGACCGACAGGAAGAAGATGCTGTGATATGCAAATGATTAGCTTTTCAGAGCATTCACACAAGGTTGGCGCCGGTGGCGACACCTACAACGTGCTGACATGAGGAAAGTTTCCAACCGATTTCTCATACACAAACAGCTGTTGACCGGCGTTGTCTGGTGAAACGTTGTTGTGATGCCAGGTGTAAGGAGGAGAAATGCGTACCATCACGTTTCCGACTTTGGTAAAGGTCGGATTGTAGCCTATCGCGATTGCGGTTTATCGTATCGGGACATTGCTGCTCGCGTTGGTCGAGATCCAATGACTGTTAGCAGAATATGGAATCGGTGTGTTCAGGAGGGTAATGCGGAACGCCGTGCTGGATCCCAACGGCCTCGTATCACTAGCAGTCGAGATGACAGGCATCTTACCTGCATGGCTGTAACGGATCGTGCAGCCACGTCTCGATCCCTGAGTCAACGGATGGGGACGTTTGCAAGACAACATCCATCTGCACGAACAGTTCAAATGGTTCAAATGGCTCTGAGCACTATGCGACTTAGCTTCTGAGGTCATAAGTTGCCTAGAACTTAGAACTAATTAAACCTAACGAACCTAAGGACATCAGACACATCCATGCCCGAGGCAGGATTCGAACCTGCGACCGTAGCGGTCGCTCGGTTCCAGACTGTAGCGCCTAGAACCGCATGGCCACTTCGGCCGGCTCGAACAGTTCAACGACGTTTGCAGCAGCATGGACTATCAGCTCGGAGACCATGGCTACGGTTACCCTAGACGCTGCATCACAGACAGGAGCGCCTGCGATGGTGTACTCAACGACGAACCGGGTTGCACGAATGGCAAAACGTCATTTTTTCGGATGAATCCTGGTTCTGTTTACAGCAGCATGATGGTCGCATCCGTGTTTGGCGACATCGCGGTAAACGCACATTGGAAGCGTGTACTCGTCATCGCCATACTGGCGTATCACCCGGCGTGATGGTATGGGGTGCCATTGGCTACACGTCTCTACCACCTCTTGTTCGCATTGACGGCACTTTGAACAGTGGACGTTACATATCAGATGTGTTACGACCCGTGGCTCTACCCTTCATTCGATACCTGCGAAACCTTACATTTCAGCAGGATAATGCACGACCGCATGTTGCAGGTCCTGTACGGGCCCTTCTGGATACAGAAAATGTTCGACTGCTGGCTGCCCTGGCCAGCTCATTCTCCAGATCTGTCACCAATTGAAAACGTCTGGTAAATGGTGGCCGAGCAACTGGCTCGTCACAATACGCCAGTCACTACTCTTGATGAACTGTGGTATCGTGTTGAAGCTACATGAGCAGCTGTACCTGTACACGCCATCCAACCTCTGTTTGACTCCATGCCCAGGCGTATCAAGGCCGTTATTACCGCCAGAGGTGGTTGTTCTGGGTACTGATTTCTCAGGATCTATGCACCCAAACTGCGTGAAAATCACATGTCAGTTCTAGTATAATGTATTTGTCCAATGAATACCCGTTTATCATTTGCATTTCTTCTTAGTGTAGTAATTTTAATGGCCAGTAGTGTATGTACGCAGTCTGGTGCAAAAATTCATTAGAAACAATAAATATTTATTTCAGAAATTAAAAATATAAAGTAACTGGGAAGATCATATTGTTTTCAGAAGGTGAGCATAAAGTAACCCCCCGCCCTCCACCCCATCCTCCCTGGGACTGCGAGTGTTGCGAGGGCTAATGAGGTGCACAGGAAGCGCGGTGGTGATGGTGGTGGTGGTGATAGTAGGGTCGTCAGCGTGTGCGGCGTGAGTAAAGCTACGAGAGGGGGCGGGGCTGGGCGGGCAGCCCTAAGAGGCTGGCGCATGCATTAGCGTTAGTGTCACCGGCGTGAAACAGCGCCGCGCTGCGCCGAGCCGGCCGCGACAACTTTGCGGCCCGCCAGCCAGTGGGAGGACGGCGCAGGCGGGGTGCGGGTTTTAAAAATACAGCGGCAGCGACTTTTACTGTGCCGCCTGTAAAGTTTCCGGAGGGCTTGTCTTTTAACATAAGCACTCCACTCGGGGCCCTCCGGCCTCCGGTGAGAGGACGCCCGGTGGAGGAGAGCTGCCGTGGCGGCTGCGGGTCGGCGGGCGCCGAAAGAAAAGCAAAGCGACGCGACAGAGGGCGCGCGAGGCCGCTGCGGCACCCGCAAGACGTCGCTCCCTCGCACCGCAGCGGCGTCATCGCCGCCCGCGTCCTTTTATCCCTTTTTTCCCCCCACTTCCTCCTGCGACAGCGTTCCTATTTCCGCTGTCGGGCCCCTTAACCGCCGCGACGTCTGGAGCTACATAATTTCGCGTTAAGATACGCCTCTAAACTGTTTTATCGCCCACGCCTCTCCGCAGAGCTGGTGCCGAGCTGTTAAGTATCCGTCTGGGGGGCCCTGACGGTTTGCCGCCAGTGTTGTGGGATCTATTCTTATAAGCATGCCGGTGAAAAAAAAGTTATCCCCCAAGAGACATCAATCTAATATTGTGTGAGACAGCCTCTAACCTCGATTATGGTGAGCTGGAGAGCTCATAACTTCCTTCAGATATGCCATATCCTGCCGAAGCCATTCATTGGAGATTGCGAGGATACTGATTGCTACGTTTCAACAGCTGTTCCATCCTCCCCCGGTAGCTGAGTGGTCAGCGCAACAGACTGATAATCCTAAGGGCCAGGGTTCGATTCCTGGCTGGGTCGGAGATATTCTCCGCTCAGGGACTGGGTGTTGTGTTGTCCTAATCATCGTCATTTCATCCCCATCGACGCGCAAGTCGGCGAAGTGACGTCAAATCGAAAGACTTGCACCAGGGGAGCGGTCTACCAGACGGGAGGCCCTCGTCACACGACATTATTAACAGCTGTTCCAAACGGTCCAGACATGTTTCACTGGATTAAAATTGGGAAATTTTTGCAGGAAAGTCGAGGTGCGACAGAATGCTTGAGTCTTCATCAACCCATGAATGTACGCGTGCTGCTATGTGAACAGGACAATCGATTGTTGCAAGAATGGATTCTCCTCGATATACTCATCGTAATGATTGTGATGGTACGCTTATTGCGACAACTCGTAGTGAACATGAACACTTGTAGAGGCGCAGTGTAGTTGTGTTTATGTTTATACTAATACTTTTTTATTTGACGTGCCGAAGTGTAATGATCTGGGTTGTCTACGATAATGATGGAAGCAGAAAAAAATGAAATGAAATTTGTGCCGCAGCAGGGACTCGAACCCTGGTCTTCTTGCTTACTAAGGCAGAAGGGCACTGGACTTGGGAGTCCCTTGAGCAGAGTTTGGCCTAATGCTACGCTGGTGTAATAGTTAGCAAGGTTGCGTAATCAGCATGAACACTCGGGTTCGAGTCTTGGGCCCGCCACAAATTTTAATTCATTTCTTCCGCTTCCATCATTATCGTGGATAAAGATGAGACTTTTTTGTACATAAGCAGTGTGAAGAGTCTTGTAACTCTGACGGATAATGTGTTGTAAATATTCAAAGGCATACTATCCTACATTACAGCTCTGTTGAAAACGGTCATGCAATGAAATTCTTTCTCAGCAATCTTGAATTGTGACGTTTATTCAGTTACCATACATATCAGATGGCCCCCAGACTAACAGTGTCAGAAATATGTAATTTATTTCGCTAGTCAACCATGAGATCCAGTTCCTTCGTGATATTACGTAAAAATAGATGGTTGTGAGTACAACAACCCTCCAGCTTGAAGGATGTATTAAAGGGCTACTCTTTCGAAATCATTTAATTCTCTTCCATAGCGACACGTTAGTTATAAATTTGGCTCAAAGATGCCTGGAGCCTTCGTATGTAACGGTGCAAAAGCGTAGCGCCCTGTGACGTCACCCACGGCCTCAGCGACGCTTTGAACAGCAGGTTGTCGACACATGCTAAAAAAAAAAGGTCAGAACTCAGAACTTCATGCGAGATGTAAGGTCGGTTAACGACGTCCCATTGTCACCAACTCTTACCACACTTCTGCTTTCACCGTGGACGTGACACACAATGGAAAGGCCGTCACATACCCTCACTCCCCCATTTTACCCCATCTTTTGAACGCCTCCGCGCTGGGGTTACAGAACCACAAAGCCCAGTGTTGAAATCACGGGGTTTTCTTATGGGCGACCGAGGAAAAAAAAAGGACGACGTTCTTGACAATTTTCGACACTGCTGACACTTCCCAGACGCTTCAACTCTCCTCTAAATACACCGTGGGCCAGTAACCACACCGAATGTGATTGCACCCTTTTGGAGTGCAGCGCGACCGCAATTTTTACTCTGGTGTACAGGGAAGAACTAGTAGGGACAGTTCAAAATCATTCGACGAAATTTGAAGGTGATCTGAAGCAACAAGGGGTGCTTCTGGGTTTTATAGGCCTATTTCGCGCCGTCCTGTGGGATGATCACGGAGAGGTGCAATTGCAAAGGGTCCCTCTATCAACTCCAAGTCGGCGATGAACATGGCCTCAGAAATCGCAGTATAGTGGAAAATATATAAACGTCAACAAAAAAATAATCATTTATCTGTTTTGAGAATTAATCAGGTAACATGCATGATATGATTCAAAACACGGATCGCTGTGCAGTTAAATGATATCGGTGGATTTTGCACAACCTGATTTTAACAGACGTTCGCCAAGTGTTGCGCAAGAAAATCGGCGCTATAGGGCGCCATTTAGAGCAAAAAAAAAAAAAAAAATGGTTCAAATGGCTCTGAGCACTATGGGACTTAACATCTATGGTCATCAGTCCCCTAGAACTACTTAAACCTAACTAACCTAAGGACATCACACAACACGCAGTTATCACGAGGCAGAGAAAATCCCTACCCCGCCGGGAATCCAACCCGGGAACGGGAAGCTAGAACGCTACCACACGACCACGAGCTGCGGACATTTAGAGTAATTGATGGAACTTTATCACCAAACAGTATGCGGTAAGCACTCAACTGAGAGTCAGCAGAGAGCTGTAAAACTTTTGGTGTATGAGGGGTCAAAATAACCACGGCGCGGTGGTCAAAGCATACTGTAAAAATGAATCAGGATGTTGGTTTAAAGCTCTCGGTGACCAAGTGTTGCCCTTTCTTCTACGTCTTGTGGCGGACTTCCTACATCGAGGACCTGCCTATACTCTGTATTATGACGTAACATGTACCAAATTCCTCTTCATAACCTGAGTGCAACACAGTTAAACCCAAGGTTGTAGGCAACTTTGGGCCCAGTTTCAAACTTATTCGTTACAATGTGAGACAATTCGGGGTTTCGAATAAGTGGTTCTTTAATTGTGTCGCAGCCTTCCGTGATCACCTCACAGAAGTGTAGGAAACAGGAGGGCTGAAAAAGACATAAACATCCTTTTCTGCTTCGGATAACGTTAAAATTTTGTCAAATGGTTTTGAACGGTCCCTAGTAGTTCCATCATGTGCACTACAGCCATAATTGCGGTCACACTGCACTCCAAAAGGGTGCGATGACATTCAGTGGGGTTGATAGCCAATGGCCGGCCGGAGTAGCCGAGCGGTTCTAGGCGCTACAGTCTGGAACCGCGCGACCGCTACGGTCGCAGGTTCGAATCCTGCCTCGGGCATGGATATGTGTGATGTCCTTAGGTTAGTTAGGTTTAAGTAGTTCTAAGTTCTAGGGGACTGATGACTTCAGCAGTTAAGTCCCATAGTGCTCAGAGCCATTTGAACCATTTTTTGATAGCCAATGATGTGCTTAAAGAGGTAGTGTAGCCTTCGGGAGATGTCTGCAGTACCAAAGATTGTCGAGAAAGTCGTCCTGTTTCTCACTGCGCTGGAAACTATCGTTTTCGACCGCGAAATATGTGGGAATTAGCGCCCCAAGAGTAGAGCTAGTTTCATTGAAGTCCTTAATGGCACTGCTTACGCCGTTTTCGTATCTGTTCTCAACGGCGGTGTGTCTGGAATGCCCTTCTCGGCCACCCGTAAGAAAACGACGTGATTTCAACGCCGGACGTCGCAGTTATGACCTCCATCGCAGAAGCGTTGAAAGGAGTGAAACGTGGGTAAGAGGAATGTGACGACCTTCTCGTCATGTGACGCTTCCACGGTGGCGTTGGGAGGAACTGTGGTTAAATGCTGTGCCAATGCGACATGACTAACCCACCTCATACCTCGCATGAACTTCTGAGCTTTGGCCTTTTTTGACATGTATCGACAGCTGACTCTGTTGCGTCGCCGAGCCTGAGAGTGCTGTTGCAGGGCGCCATGCTCTCCCACAGTTGCAGAGGAAGGTGTAGGCACCATTGAGCCAAATACCAAACTTATGCGTCGCAATGGAAGACAATTCAGGGTTTTGAAGAAATGGTTTTTTGTTTGTGCCGGGGGAAGTGTGGGTATACTCTGAGTGCCTGCAAAGAAATGGAAATACAATAATATATTTAATAATGTCAGTTTTTGTCATGAACTGAATCTGTAATGGTCTGTGTGTACATATCAGCACCAGTCCAGAATAATGGACTTACACATAAATCTAATTACTGGATTGAACATGTCATGAATTCCAGTCGCTTTGTTGCTTTATGAGTTACGAGACAAAGGATTGGTGCTGGATTTAACTTTCGTGGAAAGTGAATAGAAATTCGAACTTTGCTGGTGCTATTCGAAACTGATTTGATAATCGACTCATTAGTTTGGAGTCAGGGTTGAGTAGAATCCTACTTGACAGATAACAGAGTATTTTAAGGAGGTGACAGATTCTTTGCTCCGTGGAAATGAGATTTTCTTTAAGTTTATGATTTTTTTTCCTAGTAATAGTGGTTGACACGATTTTCCTTGACTCTGACCACACAGATAAGTAGGTCAGGGATTGATTAGCTATTACGTGAAAGCAAATATTCGTTTTTTTTTTTTTAAATTCAGGCCTGACTTATATCTCCAACTAGGTGCACTCAGATTCTGGTAGGTCATTTGGTAGATATTACATCATAATCCCAAGTATTGTCAGCTCCCCGAGATAGGACGTCCGCCATAAGATGTAGAAGATAGGGCAACACTCGCTCGCCGAGAGCTTCAAACAAACATCCTGATTCATTTTACAGTATACTTTGACCACGGTGGTACTTTAACCCATCATACATCAAAAGCTTACAGTTCTCTGCTGGCTTTCAGTTGAGTGTCTACTACATGCTGTCTGGTCATAAAGCCCCATCAATTACTCTAAATGGCGCCATATAGCACCGATTTTCTTGCGCGATTGTTGACGAACCTGTTACGGTTTACAGTTGTATACGAGAATGTGTGTTAAAAACAGCTTGTGCAAAATCCACCGATACCATTTAACTGCGAAGCGATAGGTGTTTTCAATTATATCATGTATGTTACTCGATTAGTTTTTAAAAACAGACCATTGATTAGTTTTTTGTTCACATTTATATATCTGCCTCTATATAACCATTCTGAGACCATGTGAATGATTTCTTTGTTTCGGGATTACTTTCACCATTGCTTTTTGTTATTCCAGAATTACAGATACACAACTTATAAACAGTGTTGATGCCAATGACAGCGTGGAACTAAAGAATACATACATTAACCAACGACATATAGACGATGGCTCATTTGTAATTGTTAATATGTCTACAACTAATAAAAACAAGTGCTCAAATTGCAAGTACAACATATAATGTCAAATATCACCGGAAACAAGGAATTAAGTTTGCTTGGCTAGAAGAGCCAGACGTTATCTCCATAAATGAATAACAGATTTCATTAATTATAACAGGAATGCATGTTCTGAAACTAACAAGGGATCCCTTGAGTGTGAGGTCGCAAAAGGCCAATGATGTTTACGGCATTCGATGCCCCAAATGTTATCTACTATGCAGCCACAATATTAAGGTCTAATGGCAACAGGGGTTGCGGGAATGGAGGTGGCCAATGGTGAGCACAGCATGAGGGCAAGGAGCGTTGTAGAACAGCTCGGAGAAATCCACGATTACACACTGTGCTATCTTGCAATACATTAATTCACTACCAGTTTCGATCATGGACCATCTACACAGTGAACAAATTTCTACTGTGACAATTTCACAATAGAAATTTTTCCACTGTGAAAATAGTCTGTGATCGAAACCGGCAGTGAAGAAATATATTGTAAGACAACACAGCGTGTTATCATGCATTTCTCCAGGTACATCGATGCCGTTGAAAGTCGCGTGTAGAACTGCTTAGTCGAGGAATAACTCACAGTAGTGCCACGGTACTAGTGGTGTTGATGCAAAGCAGAGCAATAACAACGAAAAAAAAAAATTAGGAAATTTGTGCACCAAACTGCTGAGGTCATCGGTCCCTAAGTATACACACTACTTAATCTAACTTCAATTAACTTACGCGAAGGACAACACACACACACCTATGCCCGAGGGAAGACTCGAACCTCCGACGGAGGGAGCCGCGCGAACCGTGACAAGGCGCCCCAGGCCGCACGGCTACCGCGGCACGGCGATGGCAACGATAAACAAATTAAACAGTGCAGTATGTCTACACCAACAGCTGCAGAAGCCGACTTTTCGTCAGAAAGGAACCCAATCAATTTCGCAGAGTGAGAAAGAAGTGTTAGATTAAATATTAGCGTTTTTACAAGATGAGTCAGTGGAATGTATGATGTATACTATCGACTGTGAGGATTGTTTATATAATGAATGTACTGATGACGATACGTGCTTAAAAAGTAACAGTGATACTGGAATAGGTATCGAGCTATGTGATTAATTGCCAGTCTGGAACCGCGCGACCGCTACGGTCGCAGGTTCGAATCCTGCCTCGGGCATGGATGTGTGTGGTGTCCTTAGGTTAGTTAGGTTTAAGTAGTTCTAAGTTCTAGGGGACTGATGACCTTAGAAGTTAAGTCCCATAGTGCTCAGAGCCATTTGAACCATTTTTGTGATTAATTATCCTTGTCGGACAGGGAGCCACAATTCCCGCCTCCAGTGGAACGTAGTAAAGGACAATTGTAATTATGTACGTGTAAGATCATTCTCAGCATAGTAAAAAATCAATTACGAACAGATTTCGAATATTTACACAGCAATAAGGCCGTGTAGTGCATAATAAAAACTATGGATAATCAAGGGAGCACCAGGCGTACTTACAAAACTGCTGTTTGCGCGTTTTAAGGATGTTCGATACAATTTACAGAGTTACATGACACACTGACCTATACGTTATGCACAACAAATTGGGGTGACTTAGAATATAGTGGTTTCAATGGAAGCGATGAATGGTTAGATAACTTCTGACAGAGCTACGGAACTGGAAGACGTAAGATAACGAAATTTCAGACAAAGCGTCAACTTGATGGAACACACCAAATTGCTGAATAGGCCCGAAAATTTGTAGATGAAATAAACAAATTTATACTATCGTTCACTAAGGAATTGTTTTAATCTCGGACCAATTGGAATTTGAAGAGGAAAAGCGTATGTAAGGAACCCTGAAAATTAGGGACACTAAAAATGTTTATCAGGACCAACTAACGCATTCCTATACAATTATGTCGATTGTTAATCTGGATGATAAATTGGCTGGAAAGTTATTTATTGTGCTGCGAGAAGTTCGAAGTGTTCTGCCCCCTACAATTCTTTCTCGTGTGCGTGATCTTCCAAGGACAATAGTGAATATTTATGTTACAGCAGGCAAGAGTGGGAAAATAGGCGTAAGAATACAACTGTGCTTTGAGCACTGCTTTTGGCCAACAGCTGGTCAAAATAATCTGCTTTTGCTTGATTCCTGGACTGAGTATGAAAATGATACTCCTTTGGAGCAAACTATCCCTCCTGAAAAGCGTGTGACATTGCAATTCTTACGACCTGGAAACACTGCACAAATTCAGCCTCTGGATGATAGTTTTTTCCGTGCCTACAAAATACACTCCTGGAAATGGAAAAAAGAACACATTGACACCGGTGTGTCAGACCCACCATACTTGCTCCGGACACTGCGAGAGGGCTGTACAAGCAATGATCACACGCACGGCACAGCGGACACACCAGGAACCGCGGTGTTGGCCGTCGAATGGCGCTAGCTGCGCAGCATTTGTGCACCGCCGCCGTCAGTGTCAGCCAGTTTGCCGTGGCATACGGAGCTCCATCGCAGTCTTTAACACTGGTAGCATGCCGCGACAGCGTGGACGTGAACCGTATGTGCAGTTGACGGACTTTGAGCGAGGGCGTATAGTGGGCATGCGGGAGGCCGGGTGGACGTACCGCCGAATTGCTCAACACGTGGGGCGTGAGGTCTCCACAGTACATCGATGTTGTCGCCAGTGGTCGGCGGAAGGTGCACGTGCCCGTCGACCTGGGACCGGACCGCAGCGACGCACGGATGCACGCCAAGACCGTAGGATCCTACGCAGTGCCGTAGGGGACCGCACCGCCACTTCCCAGCAAATTAGGGACACTGTTGCTCCTGGGGTATCGGCGAGGACCATTCGCAACCGTCTCCATGAAGCTGGGCTACGGTCCCGCACACCGTTAGGCCGTCTTCCGCTCACGCCCCAACATCGTGCAGCCCGCCTCCAGTGGTGTCGCGACAGGCGTGAATGGAGGGACGAATGGAGACGTGTCGTCTTCAGCGATGAGAGTCGCTTCTGCCTTGGTGCCAATGATGGTCGTATGCGTGTTTGGCGCCGCGCAGGTGAGCGCCACAATCAGGACTGCATACAACCGAGGCACACAGGGCCAACACCCGGCATCATGGTGTGGGGAGCGATCTCCTACACTGGCCGTACACCACTGGTGATCGTCGAGGGGACACTGAATAGTGCACGGTACATCCAAACCGTCATCGAACCCATCGTTCTACCATTCCTAGACCGGCAAGGGAACTTGCTGTTCCAACAGGACAATGCACGTCCGCATGTATCCCGTGCCACCCAACGTGCTCTAGAAGGTGTAAGTCAACTATCCTGGCCAGCAAGATCTCTGGATCTGTCCCCCATTGAGCATGTTTGGGACTGGATGAAGCGTCGTCTCACGCGGTCTGCACGTCCAGCACGAACGCTGGTCCAACTGAGGCGCCAGGTGGAAATGGCATGGCAAGACGTTCCACAGGACTACATCCAGCATCTCTACGGTCGTCTCCATGGGAGAATAGCAGCCTGCATTGCTGCGAAAGGTGGATATACACTGTACTAGTGCCGACATTGTGCATGCTCTGTTGCCTGTGTCTATGTGCCTGTGGTTCTGTCAGTGTGATCATGTGATGTATCTGACCCCAGGAATGTGTCAATAAAGTTTCCCCTTCCTGGGACAATGAATTCACGGTGTTCTTATTTCAATTTCCAGGAGTGTATATTATCGCATTACCTGAAGCTACGCCTATATAATTGAAAACATCGATCGCTTTGCAGTTAAATTATATCGGTGGATTTTGCTCAACCTGATTTTAATACATTTCTTACCACGAAACAGCATCGGTAAGAGCCCAACGGAGAGCCAGAGCCAGCAGAGAGCTGTAAAACTTTTGGTGTAGGAGAGGTCGAAGTAACCACGGCAATCAAAGAACACCGTAAAAATAAATCAATATGTTTGTTTAATGCTCTCGGTGACTAATTGTTGTCCTTTCTTCTGCCTTCTACATCTTGGGGCGGACGTCCTACGTCGGGGAACTGACTATAGCCTGTTTCGCGATAAGCTTCACGACAAACTGTTTCGCATTCGGCTGCACGTCGTGACATTCCATCAGTCCCCGTCAGCCCGTTACACCAATATGATTCTATACTCATTCTTAAGAGTGGATACCTAGCTGAACATCTATCTGAACATCCTGCACGGTTTGTAACTTCCAAGGAGTTCGCCTTCGATCTTGATGGTGTGAACCTTTGTGATCACCGTGGCGCGCCATTTTTCACTCAGTGTTGATGGTGAAAGTTAATGGTTTGTTTCGAACTATTCTTGAATTTCGACGATATCCACTTTGTGAAGTGCAATACATACAACCCATAGAAGGCTGATCTCTGCACCTCCCGGATATTCATTTTCTGTCGGCGTCCTGGTGCTCATGGTGAGTCATTAGCAGTTATTATTTTCCCTTTCATAATGGTTAACACAACGCTTTCAAATGGGCCTGCCGGCCGCGGTGGTCTAGCGGTTCTAGGCGCTCAGTCCGGAGCCGCGCGACTGCTACGGTCGCAGGTTCGAATCCTGCCTCGGCCATGGATGTGTGTGATGTTCTTAGGTTAGTTAGGTTTAAGTAGTTCTAAGTTCTAGGGGACTGATGACCATAGATGTTAAGTCCCATAGTGCTCAGAGCCATTTGAACCATTTTCAAATGGGCCTTACTAAAGACTGAACTTGCGACCTCATAGTCAAGGGTTCCTTGGATGAAAATGAAGATATTATGCTCATCTAAATTTGGAGCTATGTGTGGCGGTACCTTTAATTATATTTCTTATTTTGATGATGGATCACACTGTTACATTTATGTACCGTACTAGGCATCTTTTCTTTTAAGAGGCTTACTAAAGCACTAAGAAAACTTTAGATTTCTGTGTGGTCAAAGTTTCATTGTGTTTTTGAAACATTTGACTGGCAGCTGACAACTGTGGTGGAAGTATAGTCCGGTCAATGTATCCCCAAATCCATGTTACCTTTGACCACTTACATTCTTTTCCATTACTTCTCCTGCATTTCAGAACATACATTAGTACGTAATCTTTGATACAAGTCCTTACGCTCACTAATATACTACAACTAATATACGACAACAGTTAAAAAAACAGTCATGATAAACACGTCTGAATCTGAAAATCGTATATCCGGATTATGGTAGCCTGAACGAGTGTTAGCTGAGCGCCAGCAATTTCTGCCTCAGGCCGTCCTTGTCGATCTTGCCGCGCCTTGCTGCTTCTTTGGTTTGACCGACTGTGGTCTTTATTTCTCCCTCCAGCGTGTAGCGAGGCAGAGACGTGCGTTATTTAGGCATGTGCGGAGTGACGAAGGAGGCCAGCCGGGTTGTAGAGAGCCAGGTGCGGTTTCCGGCGTTCAAGGCCTAGTTTGCTAGAGGCGCCTGTGAAGTCGGACCTTGCAATGATCTGGCTGACGGTCACGTTATTGTTCCAGTATGGACTGAACTCTTATGAATACAGATACAGACAACTAAAGATTCTGCCTGAAACTTACAAATGACGTAATCATTTAACTTAGGTCCAGCACTTTCCAGCGTCCTGCCCACTCCATACCACTACACAAGTGTTGACACGAGAAATACCCCTAAAACATCGCAGAACCAACTCTGACCTGAACTCCATACTCCATACACTCTTGTTTCAAAGCTTCAGTGGGCCGTAAGTGCACATGACGTCTTGGATAATTTGAAAAGTGGCAAAATCGCGACTTGTCGGCCTACTCTACATGTCTACAGTCACATACACTCCAATTTCTGAGTTCTTTGATTCTCTGAAGATGTGCGGTCTGCTGCCACCACACTATCGCTGCTGGAATACTACACTCATGCTCATAACTTATGGATAACTGCAGAATGTGGTGCTACACAACGTGGCACTACACAAAACTGGCGCTAATAGCACAGGCACATAGGAAACACACACGACACATATCTGTAAGTCCACGGTATTGGTGATAAGTTGAGAAAACAGTCCCGAAACACATGTGCTACATAACGCCACTGTTTCCTGCTCATGTACCCCGACATCAATACGGGTTGATCACCATGCACACGTACACAGGCGGCACAGCGGGTTGGCATGCTCAGGATCAGGTGGTCGAGCAGCTGCTGGGGTATAGCCTCCCATTCTCGCACCAGTGCCTGTCGGAGCTCCTGAAGTGTCGTAGGGTTTGCAGACGCGCAGCGATACGTCGACCGAGTGCTTCCCCGACGTGCTCGATGGGGTTTAGGTCTGGAGAACAGGCAGGCCACTCTTCGCCTGTTTCAAGGTACTCCTCCACGATGGCAGCTCGGTGGGGCCGTACATTATCATCCATCAGGAGGAAGATGGGATCCACTGCACCCCTGAAAAAGGCGGACATACTGGTGCAAAATGACGTCCCGATACACCTGACCTGATATAGTTCCTCTGTCAAAGGCAATCGTAATCCCACCCCACACCATCAAACCACGACCTTCAACAGGTCCCTTTCAAGGACATTAAGGGGTTGGTATCTGGTTCCTGGTTCACGTCAGATGAAAACCCGGCGAGAATCACTGTTCAGACTATACCTGGACTCGCCCGTGAACATAACCTGGGACCATTGTTCCAATGACCATGTACTGTGTTCTTGACACCAGGCTTTACGGGCTCTCCTGTGACCAGGGGTCAGTGGAATGCACCTTGCAGGTCTCCGGGTGAATAAACCATGTCTGTTCAGTCATCTGTAGACTGTGTTTCTTGAGACTGGATGCGGTAAGGTCCCGAGCAAGGCTACCTGAAGTACTCCGTGGCCGTCTGTGAGCACTGATGGGGATAGCCTATATCGGTCTTCTTGTGGTGTTGTACATTGTGGACGTCCCGTACTGTAGCGCCTGGACACGTTTCCTGTCTGCTGGAATCGTTGTCATAATCTTGAGATCACACACTTTGTGGCACACGGATGGCCGTGCTACAACCTGCTGTGAATAGCCCTAGTATTCTATCCCTCATAACGTCATCAATATGTGTTCTTTGAGACATTTTCAACACACAGTCACCATTAGCACGTCTGAAAACATCTGCACACTTATTCGCTGCACCGTACTCTGACATGCACCAACAGCATTATCCTTAATTTATGATCGTGAGTGTAGTTACTCTGCTTGTTTCACTGCCCTGTTGATACATATCGGTAATACATATCTGACTCCGTAGCATGCCTAACCACCAACTGGAGGGCTCAAGTTCGATTCCCAGTGGGAGGCCTGGACGAGGTGCACTCAGCCTCGTAACACCAGTTGAGGAGTTGCTTGACATGTCGCGAAAACTCAAAAACGGCCGGGAGCACAGTGTGCTGACTCCTCGTCACTCCATGCTGCATCCAACGACGCCTAGACGCCACGGAGAAAATGGGCCTGACGACTCTTGGGCGAGATACTGGGTTTACAGCGTGATTCAGGTGCCACTGCTTATGGGTTTTAGGCAACCATAACGCCTTTATATACCTCGTGCTGGGTTTTCATATACTCTCTCTCGTTATGCGCAAACTGTTAGGCCTACAGAAGAAAAACGAAAAGCAGCTTTTTGTGGGAAATTTAATGTATTTCAATTTTGTACTTGGGTACATTTTTTCTAGAGGCTGTAGTCTTCGAATTATTATAGAAAAACCTATAAAATTGACCTTCAAAAGCGTTTGTTCTGAATAAATCGAAAACCGTAGCCTCTTGTGGAAACGAATCCCACTACAAAATTTAATTACATAAAATTTCCTGCAAAAAGGTCATGTTCATTTTTCTATAGAACTAATAGCTCGCGCGTAGCGAAGGAGAGAATACGAAAATCTTGCACGTGTATTTTGAAGGCAATGTGCATTTCATAAAACCCATAGGTGTATCACCTTGTGTAATGTAAATGGAAAAATTCACTGAACTGTGTAAAAGTATGTGCTCTTACTTAAAAATGTATCCCATTACTATTACTGTGTAGTTTTTACACTTCGTTAGTAGTGCGATCTTTTTTGTTTAATGTTTCTACATGAATGCAGTATCATAATATAGAGTTATTCTAAATGATGGACCCATCTCCATAACTCCGTATTTATTCAAGTACAAATCAAAGATAAACAAGCATTATACCATGAAAAGAGGAAGTTTCAAAGTGTTTTTCATAATGTTTGATATCAATTTAATAAATTTAATAATTTCTAATTATTTCCAATTGATTAGTTTTTAACAAATGGCTCTGGGCACTATGGGACTTAACTTCTGAGGTCATCAGTCCCCTAGAACTTAAAACTACTTAAACCTAACTAACATAGGGACATAACACATATCCATTCCCGAGGCAGGATTCGAACCTGCGACCGTAGCGGTAGCGCGGCTCCAGACTGTAGTGCCTAGAACCGTCCGGCCAACACGGCCGGCTATGTGTGATGTCCTCAGGTTAATTAGGTTTAAGTAGTTCTAAGTTCTAGGGGACTGATGACCTCAGATGATAAGTCCCATAGTGCTCAGAGCCATTTGAACCATTTGAACATAACCACAAAATGCCAGACGCTCTCTTTGTCATTAGGGTTGACAGCCCGTACAAGTTGTAATCGGTAGGGCTTGTACAGCAAAAGCCGTCTCAGAACTTTCCATACAGTTGGTTGGGGTATTCCAAATTCTCGACTGGATTTATTGGTAGACTTATGGGGACTGCGCATTAAACTTTCTTGATTCATTCGAACATCATCCTCTGACACACGCGGTCAGCCTGTGATTTTTACTTTGCACACACTCCCTGTCTGTGTAAATTGCTTAAACCAATGTCTCATGCTTTTGCGAGTTGCTGGTTGAATACCGAGTTTGGTACGAAATTCCCGCTGCACTGCAATTTGCGACTCACTTTTCGCCAACTCAGGAACGCAGAAAACCTTGTGCTCCACAGTCGCCAGCTCACTCACAACTGACCGTGAAGCGGAATCACTGCCGTAAAGCTCTGTATATGGGAAAATATGGCCATCCTATTCCCCGGCGTTTGCCGCCGTCCGCAGTTCGGGATTGACGGAACCGCTCATGTCTCATTAGCAGCCATTGTGGATCCAAGCGTTACTTGTGAAGCATAGAAGGTGTTGCGTATTTTCGAAGTTTTAAGTAGAATAATGCCTCAGTGCTGTGCTTTTGTCTGTTCGTTTCGAGGCTAAAGGAAAGAAAGCTGTACAGAATTCCTTCCGAATGGAGAGATGCAACATGGAGAATGTGGCTGATGAAAATCAGCAGAACCAATTGGCAGCCCACAAGAGACTCTCGCTTGTGTGCGGTAAGTAACGGTTTTTATTCATTAGTGCAAATCATCGTAAGGTTTAAGATCCGATGAGTAAGAAACTTGCTGTATTTTGACTCACAGTCACTGTTAGCACATAAAACGAAAAATAGTGAGTGGTACCGTACAAAGTTATCATGACTGGTACAAAATTTGACCTGATTGACTGTATAGTACGGTTTAAATTTATATTTAGTATGCTCACAATAATGAATTGTTCTTTGTTCCACACATGGAACGTACAAAACAAAAAAAAAAAAAATTTGCAGTATGCAAATACCGAACCTACGAAATTTCATTCAGTAACGATTAACGTTACCAGGAGTCAATTATTACTCTTGCAATCTAAGTGCTAATGTGCAGTATATTAATACGAATACAGTTGTTACTGTTCTCTACAGCCTACTTTCGATCGCAGGTCTATTTTTATTCGAACACATTTTAAAAATATTGTATTCTCTTCTACTTTCGTAGCCATTCTCCTAATGTCATAGAACAATTTGCAGACAAAATTTTATGGGCTAGATCTGATAAAAATATAAAGCATGCATAAGCATATAGGCACGTTCATCAATTATATTTACTGAGGTACCGAGCATATATATTTGAATCCAACGCTTTATATCGTATAACAAGATACGTTGAACGAGTTTTCGTGGTACCGAGTAGCAGGATCAAGAAGTAAGTCGATATAGAGCTTTTAATTAGCGATGGATTTTTCCTTGCACTTGCGAACTAATTATCTAAGAGATTTACTAGTTGCCAAGAAGGATGTGATGACTGGTGGCCATAAAAGGGTGGGCCTTTCTTTTCTCGTACCTAGCAGGTGTCTAGCGTCTAATTTCAGGAGGGATGATGATGATGATGTTTGGTTTGTGGGGCGCTCAACTGCGTGGTTATCAGCGCCCGTACAATTATCCAATCTTTGCTCAGTCCAATTTCGCCACTTTCCTGGATGATGATGAAATGATGAGGACAACACAAACACCCAGTCATCTCGAGGCAGGTGAAAATCCCTGAACCCGCCGGGAATCGAACCCGGGACCCCGTGCTCGGGAAGCGAGAACGCTACCGCGAGACCACGAGCGGCGGACAATTTCAGGAGGGGCTATGCCAGCAAAACATTGGATTTTATCTACGGGTGTAGGTCACAAACAATTCGTGGTAATGCGACAGGTATCATTAAGCGCCACATCTACGGTTCTGGCACTGGAGTAAAACAGCGCTAGCGCTCCAGTCCTCAAGATGCATGGGTGAGATCGCCATGTGGTATCTGTCAGGTTCCGCGCTATGCGGAATAACACACTGGAAACACATGGCAGGCTGCTCGTGTAGAAGAAAGGAGAGATAGGTAGATAGAGTGAGAAGGACAGAGTGAGAGAGAGAGTGTGTGTGTATGTGTGTGTGTGTCTGTGTGTGTGTGTAAGAGAGAGAGAGAGAGAGAGAGAGAGAGAGAGAGAGAGAGAGAGAGAGGGAGGGAGAGAGAATGGGAAAGAAAATATATTATTTCTTGCTAAATATCGAGATGCTGGAAAAGTATACTTGAACGCATCCCCCGTATCGAGATTGGGAATTACAAGGAAAACGTGGAAGAGGAAGAAAAAAAAAAAGGAAGAGCTCAGTGGCCGTTTAAGCTGTTATTAATTCTCCTCTTTTGAAGTCGCCGATGCTCGATATTGCAGCTTAACCGGCAAGAAACTTTCAGAATGAAAGAGCGCGTTCCTGTAAGAAGAATACCTTGAGTCGTGCCGCTCGTTACATTTCACGAGTCGCCGGCCAGAAAAACCTCGATCCGGTCGGCACCGGCGTTTCGGAAAGAGCTGCGCTGTCGGCTTCGCCTTTCGAGGAACCAAACAGCCGCAGTGGGGCGTGGGTGCTTCGTGGACCAGCGTCTGCCGTTCCTGCACTGATGTGCGCATACCAAGAAGTTCTGGCACTGCTAGTGTGATATAAATTTGTTGGAATCTCCATTCTTTTTGGCAAAGTAACATCGAGTGCTTCATACTGATGGCTCTTTGTTCACCTTAATCTAAATTTTTTCGTGATAAAAGTTGTTTGTGGAACATAACAGATACTTTCGCCTGCAACATTGTGCTTCGAATCATCCGTCTCTTTGAATATAATCTTTTTGCCTATATTATTTCATCAGCTCTGATTGTATGAGTCAAGTTTTCGCATTTGATATTCAGTTTAAGAATTACCCCAAAAGATGACTAATATTTATTGGAAGACAGAAGATCATCTAATTCGTTGTGACATAATAGGTTTTGTGGCGGAAGCCTTCCATGAAGAAATCAAACGACTCAGATACGAGAGCACTGCTTATTTTTTGATATTTTCTTTCAAAAGCCATCTGAAGCACTTAAGGTATCATAGTCACAGTACGAGCTCAACATATCTCGACTCATGTGATTTGTTTTATTTAATAGACACAGTTTAAACTACTATTAATCAGTTAAAACATCAACTGACAGACATCGATAGCTTGCGAATTACTTTCTTTCGACCAAATCCGATTACACTAGGTGAGACAGTGTAATTCTTCCTCTCCTTCATAAATGATTAACCGTTGTTTGTTCCATATGATTAGCAAAACGAGAAGACGGTATTATTTCAATGACGCAACGAGTTTATAAGTCAACATTATGTATAATTATTCGTCCGCCACTGGTACAATGGTGACTGATAGTGGAAAGAAATGTAAGTACGAATGCTATTCGGAAAGTAAGGTCCGATGGGTCGCGAAATGGAAACCACTATAAAATTAAAAATGTTATATCTGCAAAAGCTAGCTATACCTCCCAGCTAAGTGTCTACATAGTCGCCGCTCCGACGTAGGCATCTGTCGTAGCGTTGTACCAACTTTTTAGTACCCTCGTCATAGAAGGCAGCCGACTGTGATCTCCGCCAATTCTTTACACTGGTCTCCTGCTGGTTGTCTGTGCCACAATGTTGTGTTCATACTCAGCGGATCATGTGAGCAGAGACGTAACTCAGGAGGAGCCAGTTACTTCCCATCGAAAACGCTACAGGAGCATCCTCATTGCCCAATGTTTTTTTATTCCAGTCTTTGATCAAAGACGGGAATAAAAAAACATTTGACAGTATTGGATTACTGTTTATATTCGCGACTATGTCGCAGCTGGTGAATCCTCATTGCCCCTGCAGGGTGTGACTGAGAGCTGTCATGAATAAGGAGATGCATGACAGTTATGTTATGTGGTCTGCATGACATCAGGCGAAATCTCTCACCAGGCCCTCATATTTGGTGGGAGACACTATTTTCTGCGCTCAGAACCGTAAAGAGCGACGTGACGCAATTGACAAGCATACTAGGAACACTGCCCAACACATCTGTGCAAATCTTTATCAGTTTTTCACTGTGCTTTCCATTTCGCGCCTGATCGTAAATTACTTTCCGATAGGCCACGTATTTCAACGCATGTATTTGAGTTGTAGAGCAATGTTCCTTTAAATGGATCGGAATTCAAAATCCAAATTCTGGAATGAACGTAGCTTCTTTTTGTTGATTATGAAATATGCATTTAAAGCTCTTGCAATGGCGCCAATCAAAAGCATCGTTGTGCAAGCAATATCAACGTCGATTTCGCTTCTCGATCGCATTCTGTAAAATACATTCAAAAACAAGGTTAGGAAGGAAATATTAGTAAGATTAAACTAAATTAATTCAGCTTTAGATAACATGTAATTAATCCAAATTGCATAACAGCATGACCTTCCGCTATGCATGCAGGCAGATAAGGCGCCAAGAGACAAGTGACGCAAAAGGAGACAGCGACAACTGCCCCATGTTTTTGAAAAGAAGAAAATAGCGAAAATATTTCACATATGTAACAATTTCCACCTCATTTCAGACATCGGGAAGCCATAGATTTTCTTATTTTTTACAATGTTCGATTACATCAGGAGGAAAGGTACGTGCTTTGATGGGTAACAGTATTAGTGATTCTAACCAAAAAAGTCATATGAGCATATATCCTGTTCTTACCAGTTTCCGAGGAAACTAATGAAAACAGCGGGGAACATGGCGAAAGTAGGTGATAGTAAATAAAACATTGTGATCTAATATTTTGTCTGTGTTCTTTTCCTCATAAAAGATATTGAATAAATTGTCTGTCAGCTGAAATTCATTTTGCAGCTCTTGTAGACAGCTGCTGTGTTGCTGATCTGGCTCATTCGGGGATGTGAGTCTACCCTGGATAAAGTCCTTCTTTACTTTAGCACACGGATATAAAATACGAGCGAGAACTTAATTCTTCGTGGCCACCCTGCACTTGTAGACTTCGTTCTTTAGCCATCACCACAAACAGTAATTTAGTGGAATAAGACCGGTGACATCAATGGCCAAGAAATCACTCCACGGACTGAAATGCACATTGGAATGGCCAGTAACGACAACACTACGTAGCTTAATGTCGTTTGGTTGTATTCGCAAGTGAATACTGGTGGAGGGCAGGTGACGACGCCCGTGACTTCCAAATAGCTGTATGTTGGATACGGTTAACAAAAGGACATACGTTCATTTGAAGTTTCTTGTTTAAAATAACCAAGCCTGTCACACCTCAAAGTCTGTACCTTTCCTTCTGACTCTCCCACTAGATTTGTACTTCACTATTTAAAGCATTCTGTTGACAGCCGGCCGGAATGGCCGAGCGGTTCTAGGCACTACAGTCTGGAACCGCGCGGCCGCAACGATCGCAGGTTCGAATCCTGCCTCGGGCATGGATGTGTGTGATGTCCTTAGGTTAGTTAGGTTTAAGTAGTTCTAAGTTCTAGGCGACTGATGACCTCAGCAGTTAAGTCCCATAGTGCTCAGAGGCATTTGAACCAACCATTCTGTTGACATAAACGAAGAACATTTGGTTTAATCTTTATTTTGACAGTTTTGTAGAGAGTTTCATTTCTGTATGTTCCCATCCCCAAGTCAGGCAACAAATTTTAAGCATAACACGCATGAGAATTGAACCGGTAATCCGTAAGGTATCCTCAGTTCGATTTTGGTCCATTGGATCAAGCTAAAAATTGGTGTCGAGTGTCATTTCCAATTGTGAAAATGATGATTTGACTCGCACGAGGATTCGTAAATCTGGGATAGGGTTTAGGTGGCTTCATAATAATCACGTCACAAGCCACGAAATAAAAGAAACTGCTACATCTGATGGTGTGTAGTGTTTCAAGCAGTTACTAGCAGAGTCGGTGCAGCAGTAGGTGGCGGTTTGACAGTTTTCGATGACACTGTGTATATTCGTTTCTGAGTAAATGTATTGTGCCAGAGAGCCTCAACGTGATGTAAGTGGTCGCAACGGGCTCCATCGGCAATTGTCAGCTCATCTGACGTGAGAAACCCCAGACATTGTTTACGAAACGGACGTGCTGTATTAAAACACACATATCCTGCGTCGTCCATGTGCTAGCCATGTTGTTCTAGTTGTAATATACATAAATAAAAACTTCAATATCGAATATGCTATACTGCAAAAAGGGAAGTTCCATGTCCAGTCAGTAAAGATATAGAGGTTAAAAAGTTCCATTAGAAACAGCCCGATAAAAATTTTCTATAGTTTTCCACATAAGATAGAAATTATTTCATTACTGTCACGCTTTGGTAAAACACTTAGGTCACTTTAGAACATGTGAAATAGAAGACTTCATACAAGAATGTGCAAAATACCTTACAGCAAGCACTGGAAGCTCTCTTGTAGATAAAGACAATCCAAAAAACAAAGCCGAGAGAGGGCGCACTTATATTTACATAACATTGAGTATTATAAAATATACTATTAAATTAATAAGAACAACTCAGAACCTACTAGAAAACGCGAAGGCGAGGAAGAAAAATTTGGGCGTAGTGGGACACAAAGGAGTTAGACATCATTTTGACACTCACTCTATTCATTACCCATACTGCCCTCCTACAACATACATTGACGGAAAGGAAAACATCGCAACACCAAAACCTGATTTATGTATTTCGGAAATACGTTTGTTTAGGTAACATATGTAAGTGATTAACAGTGCAAGATCACAGTTTAATGTAAGCGCGAGATAAGCTATTGAAAATGTAAAATGCTGGTACACTAATAACCAGTGTAACCGCCAGAATGTTGAATGTAAGCATGCCGATATGTATGCATTATGTTGTACAGGTGCCGGATGCCAGATTGTGAGATGGAGTTCCATGCCTGTTGCACTTGATCCGTCAATACAGGAACGGATAATGCTGTTTGTGGATGTTGCTGGAGTTGTCGTCCGATGAAGTCCCTCGAGTACTCGTTTTGAGACATGTCTGATGATCGAGCAGGCCAAGGCAACATGTCGACACTCTGCAGAGCATGTTGTACAACAGCGGTATGTGGGCGAGCGTTATCCTGTTGGAAAACATCCTCTGGAATGCTGTTCAAGAATGGCAGCAAAATAGGTCGAATCACGACACTGACGTACAACTTTGCAGTCAGGGTGTGTGGGATAACGGCTTCGATTGTCATATAACATCTGACCCCCGACCGTACTTCAGGTGTAGGTCTCGTGTATCTAGCACACAGATTGGTTGCAGGCCGTCAACAGGCCTCTTTCTAACCAACTCACGCCCTTCACTGGCACCGAAGCGGAACCAGCTTTCATCAGAACACACAACACACCTTCACCCTGCCCTCCAATGAGCTCTCGCTTGACGCCCTTGGAGTCGCAAACGGCGGTGGTTTGGGATCGGTGGAATGCACGATACAGGGCGTTTGGATTGGAGATGTCCTTGAAATAACCGATTTGTTACAGATCGTTGTGAAACACTGGTGGCAACAGCTGCTCGAATTGCCGCTGTAAGTGCAGTATCTTGCGCCAGCGCCATACGCCGAACAGGACGGTCTTTCTTTTCGATATTGATACGTGGTCGTCCGGCACCCGATCTTCTTGTGTCCGTATATTCCCGCCGCTGTAAGTGCAGTATCTTGCGCCAGAGCCATACGCCGAACAGGACGGTCTTTCTTTTCGATACTGATACGTGGTCGTCCGGCACCAGATCTTCTTGCGTCCGTATATTCTCGTCACCACTGCTGCCTTTAATTGTGTTCAGTGGCTACATTTCTATAGAGTGTCTGAGACCTGGTGTTCAAGGAAGGCAGGATTCGGTTATAATTGTGGGCGGGGCCGTAATCAGTTACTATTGGTTGACTTTCCTTTTAATCACACACAATTTATTTAAAATCAACAACAAATTAAAATAATGGCAATAATTTAGGAATTGTTTCACGGTTGAAGGCCTTAATGGCAATAAATTAAAAACTGTTTAACTTGTATCAACTTACAAACTACAGTTGTTAAAATATAGAAGACAAATCACCAAGGTCTTAAAGGTTAACTGCTAAAATACAGTTGCCATATTAGAATTTTAAGACAAGCAGCGACAGTCACGGCTGAAGGCCCGAATGGCAATTATTTTTTTAAAAAATTAACCAAATTACTGTCAAACAGCAAGGCAATAGCAAAATTTAATTTAATAGACAGGTAACTGATCAACCAAACAGGTGAAACAAAATGATAGTAAACTTGGTAGCACAACCGTTAAAACTTGCAGTAACGCCAACAACGGCAATTATGTTAAAAAAAATTACAAAGAAACAATAAAACAATAAATATAATAACAAGGTAAATTGAAAAGGGCAAGCAACTGATCACCAAACAGGTGAGACAAATGATTGTAACTTGGTAATTCAATAACAAAATAATAACACAATAATAGAACTGTAAGTAGGCTGTTCAGGTTTTTATATTGGTAACGCTACGTAGCGATCTGTATGAAAATTACTGGCTGTGCTGTGTGCAGTCTGTGGCTAGTTTGCATTGTTGTCTGCCATTGTAGTGTTGGGCAGCTGGATGTGAACAGCGCGTAGCGTTGCGCAGTTGGAGGTGAGCCGCCAGCAGTGGTGGATGTGGGGAGAGAAATGGCGGAGTTTTGAAATTTGTAATACTGGATATAACTGCTATATACATTATGACTTTTGAACACTATTGAGGTAAATACATTGTTTGTTCTCTATCAAAATCTTTCATTTGCTAACTATGCCTATCAGTAGTTAGTGCCTTCAGTAGTTTGAATCTTTTATTTAGCTGGCAGTAGTGGCGCTCGCTGTATTGCAACAAAGATTTTTGTGAGGTAAGTGATTTGTGAAACGTATAGGTTAATGTTAGTCAGGGCCATTCTTTTGTAGGGATTTTTGAAAGTCAGATTGCGTTGCGCTAAAAATATTGTGTGTCAGTTTAAGCACAGTCACGTATAATTTTTCAAAGGGGACGTTTCAGAACACAAGGGCTAGTCACAGACGGTGCTCCAGGAATTGACCTCAGGGTAGGTCAGGCCAAAAACACTTTGGCGAGCGATGAGAAAGGCAGCCAAGAGTTGCATTCACTTCACAAGATGATAACTCAGACTAGTGGCAGTCTAACGAATTACTAATGATAATCTGCTGAAGCTACCTAATGTCCGATAACCAATGCATCGATGGAACAGCGCGCTAAAGCCGGAACCGGTGGTCAGTATTACGTCCTCAGAATGCTGTGTTTAGAGCTTCCGAAAGGAGAAAGGAAACACTACTACCAGAGTAGAAGAAACACCAACCGACCTACAAATCAAGGAAACTGTCAGAACTGCACCCCTTATCGGTCAGCAGCGGCAAGACGAGGAAACGTACACTGCCGTTACATACACTAACCTCCAGGGCAGGTCACTGGGGCGTTAGCGGCCACCAGGGGGGAAAAATACCACTAGTTGTTCTTAACAATTAGTAACACGTAGAATGCACCAATTAGTAACAAGAAGTCGAGGAAAGCTAATTACATCCACTTTCCCCAATCACTCCAGTGTCTCGACGACACTGCAAGCAGCAACACGAACCCAAGTCACTGCAGAATCGCGATATCTCACAATGGTGGAGGTTTCACCGCTAGGATTAAAATCCACTCAACATAAAGCTCGTTGGATCCGGTTGGCGACAGCGTCGCGTACCCTCGTGACCACAGACCTTCTACCTGGCAGTGCATGCGAGCCGCCAGCAGTCCCGGAGTGCTCTCGCACTGCCCTCTTGGTTCCTCTGGAGTCCCCAACCGAACCTCACTCACACGACCCGGAAGAACGACGACGCCACCCAAAAGACAGGACCACAGTTACTACATATCGATAACGCCGCTGCTGCCACTAGCGGACAGGCAACGCCTACGAAGCCAAGTGGCGCCAGTCAACACAAGAAGAATACAAACAACCGCAACCATGTCAACTAAACGATCCAGTCTGGCCTCCAACAGAGGGCGGAAACCTACAAACAGCAACAACGCGAGGCGCAGCACGGCTCAGTCTCTGCATTATGCGAGGAGGGACATCCAGCTTATCGCACCACTATCACACGACCTCGATCAAACCCAGTGTGATGTCGATAATGCGTCCTTTTTGCCATAAGGGCATTCTTGACTACCATTAACTCACCCAAATCTGAACGGTAACTAACTGTCACGGCCGTTACTATGTGTATTTAAAGCAAACGTGATATGCATCCTCATAGTGGCGCTACTAGCGCCAATCTTATGCGATTGGCGCGAAATTTGAAGACATCGCCTTTTAGATGTAGAGAAACGCCTACAAAATTTCGTTTCTGTCGCACAACTTCTTCTTGGTGCTGCAATTTATTTCCATCCGTGAATAACATACATTAACGTCTTGTGAAGCCTTAATCGCGAATATGTTATTAATTGACATTCAATTACAGCAAATCGTACCAAGAATATTTTAACTGATCTTCAGTGCGTCTTTGCGTTGAAACAGCATACTTTGCGCACCATGCACTTTACAAATCGAAAATTCTTTAACCACAAATATGACGATTTCCGTCATTTTGTTAGAACAGATCGTACCAATAAACGTTGGGGTTCGAGAGGTACGCAGTTGAAGTTGCTTCAAGTTTGACATATTGGCCAATATAAAACTATAGGCGTTGTGTGATCTGAAAAGGCCTGACTTTTAAGATAAACAAATACATATTCGCTAAGAAAGTCATGAAAATAATTAATAAAACAAAACAATTATCATAAAAAACAACAAGAAAATTTTGATTAATAAAATTCTTCTTTGTATGTGACAGCTTTGGCAATGTGTAAAACTTCCGACGTTTTGGCTACTATAACAGATAGCCTTCCTCAGCGTGTTTTTGCAAAGTGCTGAATGAGACTTTTTCTTTATTATTATTTCAATTCCCGACAAATGTTGCTTGAACTGTATTTAAAATTATATAAAAAGATAAAATATATAAAAATATATAAAATGTATAAAAATATATTAAATATCTAAAAAGATGATATATAAAATATATAAGAAGATGGCAATAAGAGATGATTTTGTAAAAAAACACATTGTTGAACAATATTTACGATTTCTATATAAAAACAAATGACAATAAATGAGATTTTTGTAAAATACACATTGATTGAAAATATTGACGGTTTTTAAAACTCGTTTGACGGTTTTATACTATAGTTAAAATATAGTCACCGATGAATGTGAATGATCCTACTGTGTAATGGTGACGCTAGGTAATACATGAAAAAAAAATTGAGGGTGCAATGATGAGAATGAGTATGGAGCTCTGTAGAATCTCAAGTGGCGACTATTAGTCAGCAAGTTGGTTGTTGGGGGAGGGAGAAAATGAAAGGAAAGTGCGAAGTGGAGCATTGTGATTAAGACTGGGAGGAGCATTATATCTCGGGATGTATTTCATCGTTGGGGAGTGGTTGGTTAAAATTTCGGAGGGAAAGTATGGACAGGACATGAAGTTGCATGGCACGTGGAATGTGAATGTAGCGGCGCAGAAAGATACCTGGTCTGGTTATTAGTGGGTGGGAAATTGGGTGTAGGGAGTGGGTTTTGCGATTAAACTATTTCAGCAATCAAGTTCATTTAGATTCTGATAACTGTGATAATCTCGAAGGCAGGCTATCAACAACAAACACATTTAAAGGGCAAAATCAATATAGCAGACGCATGGGGCAAGTAGTCAAGCGGAAGGTTTCCTAGTTAAAGCGATTGCTGTCAGAGCGGTAACTCAGAGTCCCCTGTCTCCTTCTAGAACATACCGCAAGTCTAGTGTAGTCTTGCAATGTGTCGGATCTGAAGATGATCTAGGAAGAGAAGAAGGTATGGGAAGCTGATTAGGTTGGTACAAAATGCGAGTTGGGGAAGGCAGGTGGATGTGAAAGGCGAAGCGTAGTGCCTGTCCTTCCAGGATTACAAATCTGTACGACAGAAACGCCAAGTGGTGCGACCAAAGATGTGGGCTAAGTTTTTCTAAGGATTTATTTGAAGTTTACACATAATCCGCCACTCTTCCAAGAGATTCAGGTGGCATTGGAGGGAGGCATGGAAGAGTTGAAGGGTGTAGTGAATGGCTAGGTGGGCGGTCATCAGCACATTGCAGGGGTTACGTTGGGGCTGTCGGTTTTGGAATACCTGCAGTGCACAGGATGTGAAGGAGGGGTGAAAGCACAGAGCTCTGAGGCTTACCTGCAGTGTAATGAAAGATGCGGGAGCAGGTGTGGCTGATTGTGACATACACCGATGAGCCAAAACATTATGACCACTGCCCACCGCGAGTCTGCATGCCACCTGGTAGTGCTGTGGGCATGTGAGACAATAAGGGAAGAATGTAAGCGGAAGAGAGACGAATGGGCAGTGACTGTAGCGAAGATATGGGCCGCAAATGCGGAACTCCACTGATGTAATCAGTTTTACAAAGGGAAGATTGTCGTCGCGCTGCGGCTGGAAATGAGAATCTCTGTAACGGCGAAGCTGGCCACCTGTTGGCGAACTACTACATATATGATATATTGAAAATTATGGAAATTTTCCGGGCAATAACAATTTAAAGTCCAATTTTCTTGTATCTGCCACCGTTTTTCACAAATAATGTCCTTGTGGAATGATATTACTTTTCCCGGATTTTTGATGCTGAACATAAATAAACAAATAAAAATACGTGTTTAATTACTCATCTACCTCTTTAAACTTTACAATGCTGCTGCTAGTTTCGTCTCTATACATTTATTTATTACCAAAACCATAGTTTCTCTCAATCGAATCCCATATTCCGACCTCTCATTCAAAAATGGTACACACTACTAGCTCTACTAGCCGCATCCGTAGACACTTTGTTCATATTAATCGGCCAAAGCATCGCCGAGATACTAGATTTTGAACTTCCACAAACTTACAATTTTTAAGATGACAATAAATTTTAAACTATTATATATTTGCGATTGCAGTCTTTATCGGAGTATTCCAATGATGAATTCTTCTCAGATTAGCAGCCGAGTGGTGGCGTCGTCTTGTCGCAACGTTTCGAAACGTTTCGCCAGAAGATGATGGGTACGAAACACATCGAAACGTTGCGACAAGACGACGCCACCACTCGGCTGATAATCCGAGAAGAATTCATTGCTATATATTTTTGAGGCCCGTCTAGACTTTTTATTTTTACATATTTTTCTGTTCCTTGCACCTCCATGTCACTCTTAGTTCTGCTCCTATTAATTTTTGGGCAGCATATTTTCCTACAAGAGTGGAAACACCGCTATATGCGCCCCTGCCAAGCATCCACTCGTGTTTTTCTGCTCGCCACGGCCTCGTAGCTACCGCCAGCCACGTGCTCTGCGGCGGGAAACTGCCGCTCTACTCCCTCGCCACAGCCTGTACGCTCACAATTAATCCGCCTTGCTACTCTATAAACGCAGCGCAGGGTATCGCAAGTAGCACCAAACCCAATCTGCGCCCTCAGAAACGAAATAACACACAAAAATAAACTCTATGTACGATAGCAAAAAAACTGAAATGAAGAAGAGTCCTTATATTATACGGCAGCACTTCCTACCCTAACTTAACTAAACTTACGCTTAATACATTTATTCATCAGCGTTTCCATAATGCTGATATGACTGTCCAAAGGTTGTGAGTAACAAAACAAACGAATCGAAGGTGGAGCAGCAATTTTTCTTAAAGTCCTTTAAATATGGTCCTTTTCCTTTTTCTTCAATCTTTTTATGTCGATGCACTATATTTCTTAGTAGAATTTACACAGCACATACAGTAAGCAGTACACCTTTTCTTGTCTTCTAAGGTGTGCCTCTGACATGCATCAGTAACGCTGCTCAGACCTCAGGCGCTATTCCTCGAGTTCTCCTGCCAGTCAGCTAACCCGATTCTTCCAGGAACGAACAAAATTCACCCAGTCAATTTCCTATCAGCAAAGGTGTCTGGGTACCAAGAACCGGTCGGATGTAAACCCACCCCTTCTGCTATCCAGACTTGACACAGTTAAAGCCAAATTTCAGGACGAAACCTGACACAGACATACAGATGGTAGTGTTACCAAGAAATACATGCTGGCTACAAACTTTTCTTTGATCGCAACAATTTGTTCCATTCAAGAACAGAAATGGCCCAACTTGTTGCAACTGTACAACATTAAGACAAGGTTCCTCTAACCAAAGCGAAACTAAGAAAATATGTGTCCAGAATAGTACTCAAAAATTTGCTATATGATCGGCTCCATGGTAGGTTCCAGCAACAAATCAGTCTCTAGTTTTAACCCAAACAATAATCTAACTGCTGCTCAATGACAACTGAAAATTACAGCACTGCAAACTGAATAAAATCAAATATATAAAGTACCCCAAGGCACAACATAGTCCACAAATCAGCCTGTATTCCCCTGAAACTATGTAATCCTAAACATATAAACAAAAATAAAAACAAAAATTATATCCTTCCAAATCCAAAATTTCTTCAATGAATACAAGAACATATTATATAAACACCATTCAATTCCATATTGATGAGAATCAGTCAATCCCATGCTGAACAACCTCCACGCCCACACACCAAAAAATTTTGGTGGGGTACCAAATCACAATCACGACTCATGAAAAATTGAATCAATATTCGTATCATTATAAACAATAAGAAAAATGCCACTCAATGTCCCTCTCTCACATTCACTAGCTATCATGTACATACAAGTGCTGCACAGTGATTACAACTGTTGTAGCCTCTATAACTAGTCGTTATGAGAGGATTAGATGTGTTAACCAGCTGTTCCACAACTTCAAGTACCACTATACTTTTACCAAGATAAATATGAAAACACTAGGCCATCCAGAAAATTCTTAAAACTAAACACGTATGTAAATAGTATACAGCAAAAAAGAACTTAGCTAATGTACACATGATAAATTATCCTGTAACTGCCTCCCTCTCTGCCAGTGCTATAGGGTATTGCCTGACCTTAATATGTTCATGTGGATTCACTTTGAGTGAATACTCAACATCACTCACCTTCCCTGGTTTTTCAGAAAACACATCTTTGTCTTTACTCAATAATTGATATAATTCTGCCTTCTCATTCTCAGAAATCCCCTTTGTATCATTTACTTCATCCCTTATCTCTTTCTCAACCTCCATATCATCCATTAAGCACTGTGCTACATGCAAACTAGCCACAATCCTTCATCATTGAATGCATTTTTGAATTTAACCCTTTTTCTTCCCTCAACAGTATTCAGTTCCACCATCTGGCCCTTACAATCTTCATACACCTCATATTTACTCAGGAAATCAATCCCCAACACCCGAGTCATACTTAAATTTGGGACCACCAAAAAATGAGTGACTAAATACTTCACTTCCAATGCTTACATCCAGAACTACCTCCTTTCTCACTGGTTTACGTAAAGTTCCTGTAGCATTTTTAATTCTCACCCCTGTGAGTGGAAATTCCATTGCTTCTCTGTTCTTAATATGATCATAAAAGTTCTCTACCACCCCAGACACATAACTCCCAGTACCCACGAAAGCAGTTTCACAGACCCCTACCACACCAACAGTTATTATTGGCTGGACCTTTTCAATAAAATCATGGTTCAGTTCTGTTTCAGCCACCAAGTTCTCCTCTATTTCATGTATGCAATATTTAGTCATGGTGCACACCCTCTCTTCACTGAAAGATTCAGTACGATTATCCCCTGAAAATATTAAATCAAAGGCCTCTTTAATTCCAGAGTTTTCTACACTCAACCCTCTAGCTTTCTAGCAACTCTATATTTTACTTCGTCCCAGGTCTCTGGTATCAACTGCTGGTGCAACTTTGCAAAATTAACTCAGTCATCACCATCACAATCACAGTCATCTTTCCACATCCATTCAGTATTTAGCTCCTCGTGCATGGTTATCTGTTGTTTATCATTATACAATATGAAATTTTAGATTTCATTAACATCTTCACCATCCTCACTAATTACGTCATAGCATCTTTTCCCATCATAAATACACATTCTTCATCCAATGATTTAACATCTTTATCGTCCTTAACTATTTCCTTGTAAGCATGTTTGAACACCTCACTTTCCTACATAAAGCCCTGATTTGTCTGGCATAATCATGCTTGATAATCTCCCAATCGTCCAATGCCCACTTCTGTAACCGTTTCGATCTGGTTATCCAATCGTCAGAATCAAAATCACTCTCTGCCATATTCTCCCATGCTTCCTTGAAAAAAATGTGTTGCCCAGCGTCTTCACTCATACCAATAGCAACAGACAAACTTACTTGAATCAACAGGGTCCCTCACAGTTTCAGCCGCAATATCAAAACCTGCAGCTCCGTTCTGCACATTGGAAACTTCACCCACAACTACTGATCGTTCATCAGTTACAAGAACTATAGCCTTCTCACTGGTACATTCCCTATCATTCCTGGGTTGATTGCCTCCACATCAATAACAATGCATTCTGCAGCCTTGTGCCACATATCAACGTCATTACCCATGATAACATCTGATACAGGATCTACTGCCTGCTCGCTATTTAATACATTCACACTGCTGGAGCACATACCGTCCAGTATATCTCCATCTACAATGACATTTGAATCAGACAATGTGGCTTCCACATAATTTATACCTCTTACAACTGGTGAAAGTTCAATTGCATTCAACACACTACTGTTTCTGCTGTCATTCACATGCACACTCTCAACATCACAGTACACATTTTCTCCCACAGTTTGCACAACTGACACATGCTCATTACTTAACATTACTGCCAAGCCAGTATTATTTGCATCATTATCCCCCACATTTTGATCCCTTCCATTTAACAACCCCTAACATCTATTTCTTCCTCCTGTTTCCTACATTTCCTATTATTTTTTCTGCTAAAGGGCTTCCTCTTATCATGCTGATTAAACCAGTCTCCAAACATCTCATCATTCCCCATAATTGCTTCCATTCCACAAATTCTTTCTTTCCTCACTTGTTTATTTTTATCATGACCAACAAACCCCCTGTTAGTTTGCATATAATTCTTATTCCATACTTTCTCTGCCCTTGTTCCATTGCTTTTGTTTTCATTAAAGTACCTCCCTTCATATTGCCTAAAACTATTAGATGATCGTCTAAGGTGCTGCAGTCATGGGCTGTACGGCTGGTTCCGCCAGAGGTTCGAATCCTCCCTCGGGTACGGGTGTGTGTGTGTGTGTGTGTGTGTGTGTGTGTGTGTGTGTGTGTGTGTCTTTATGATAATTTAACTTAAGTAGTGTGTAAGCTTAGGGACTGATGACCTTAGCAGTTAAGTCCCATAAGATTTCACATACGTATGAACATTTTTTATTAGATGATCCACGGTTATTCCTCCCACAATTCTTTTCCCAACTCATGGTCCTATTTCCTGCATGGTTTATTGTCCCAAATCGAACCCTGTTTGGAACAAATCTCAGTTTAAAGAATTTTGTCCCTGTGGTCGCTTTGCATTAATTTCCCCTCTCCCATCTATCTGTTCTTGCATTGGCCTTTGATCATTCCTGTGTCCATTCCCCCATGCACCTCTCTGGTACCTGACATCATCATTAAATCTTTCCCTGCTATCCCTCCAAGTTTCATTTTGAATTATATCTCTGTTTTCTCTCCAGTTACCATTCTGATTTCCATCCATGCTTGAATTATGGTGCTTATTACCCAATAACATTATTTCTTCTATCTCTATTATTCCTCTGATTATTCCCTGAATTATTGCTCCCTGAGTTTGGCTTATAGCACATTGCCTGTTCCATCCTCTCAATAACATCCAAGAAATCATCTATAGAATCTGTTGGACAATGTATCAGCTCCCACTGTACTTTTTTCGCTAACCTTCTCCTTAGAGTAGAACCCTCAGTCAAAATTCCCAGTGGCCTATCCAAATGTACCAACTTTCTTAATTCCTCCTGAGAAAATTCTCTCATAGTTTGCTTACTTCCTCTGTAGTCTGGCCCATTGAAAAAATCATCCTGTAATCTGCATTGTTTTGCTTGGCTACAATACCTATTTAGAAACATCTGTTCAAATATACAATATAATTTGAATTGTTCACTACACGTCTGAGCAGAACCGTCCAACAATCTTTTTACCTCTTTAATTTTGTTTTTGTCCTTCACACCATCAATAAATCAATCCTTGCATGCTGCCAGAAAATCTACAGCCTGGTACTTGCTTTCCCCTGAAAAAGACTTACCACTGGGTACTTGTACCATAGGCCATCCCATACTTCCATTACCCCCACACAATTCTACATAATCCACTGTTAACTTTGGAAATTTCTACATTACTCTTTGCAGTAACAGCAGCCACATTTTCAATTTCCTTTATTAGGTCACTAGCTGTCCCTGCCGGTAATAAAGTTCTGGTTTTATCACAACTAGCAACGATCTTCTGATCCACATCAGTCAGAACTAGCCTTGTCTCATCATTACTTGTCTCACACAACTGCCTGCCTGAATCAAATCGACCCCTTAATTCAACAGCAACTGCATGAATCTAAGCATTCAAATTTCCTTCTACCTCCTCAAATTTTTCTGATGAATCCCCGAATTTATCATTTAATTCTCTGATATTTGCCCCCAAAGAACTTTCCGTATCCCCCCACATCAGTTTTTAATTCAGTCTTGAAATTCCCCATGTCAGTTGTTGATTCAGTTCTGAATTCCCCCATTTGGCTCATTTGTGATTTAAGCATAGCCACCACATTAGCTTCTGCTTCTCCTACCTGTCCGTGTTGGCTCTGAGGCCCACCCCTATTCCCTGTAGACTCTACATGACTAGCTAACTTCTGTACCACTATCTCGCTAAATTCGGACTCCGTAGCTAAACTGAGAAATTATAGCGCCTGCTGCCAACACTTAGCTTTTTTGAGACTGCAGCTGTGTTAAGACTGCTGCCTGATCCTATCGGTTGCCGTGCGGTGAGGTGCGGTGCGGTGCGGCGTGGAACGGCTTGCAGGTTGGCAGCGAAGCACCCCAGCTCCAGAGTGCAGCGGCAAAGTCGGCGCGACTATGTTTGGCGGACAGCGGCGCTTCAACTCCCACTTTGGTGGTCGACGTCGAACTTGGCGTACTGCTCGGCGATCGTAACGCGTTTCTCCCAATGTTCTTTACTTCCAAACGCAGTCCTGCCCTGCCTACCGAGCTTGTACAGCTAAGACAGTCCCTGACGAACCCCCATATTACTACGGTACTTGGCACTACCCATTGAAGTTTGAATAGTTTGGCTTGAGCTCCCACGTGCAATGGCACGAATATATACATATATTTGTTACACTCAGCTTAACTGAGCGGCCCAGAGATGTGGCTGGTCTCAATGTTTGGCTACGTTTTTCTTCATAGGGTGCCAGCTCACCCTGTAGTAAACTCAATTTCTAGGCTGAAATAAAATATAAAAAAAAACAATGCTGACAGGTATCGCTGTGAAATTTAAAATACTGACTCGCTCTCGTTGATTTATAATTTGATTAAGTAGTTGATTTTTCTTCAATATATTCACTAAACACTTAAAATGCAGTCTGAGGGGCTTTTACGTAAGGGCGACCTTTAAAAAAATGGTTCAAATGGCTCTGAGCACTGTGGGACTTAACATCTGAGGTCATCAGTCCCCTAGAACTTAGAACTACTTAAACCTAACTAACCTAAGGACATCACACACATCCATGCCCGAGGCAGGATTCGAACCTGCGACCGGAGCAGTCGCGCTGTTTCGGACTGTAGCGCCTAGAACCGCTCGGCCACCGCGGCCGGCACGGCCTTTAACAACTGATGCTATAAAAGTTCACTATACAAATCATATGTCGCGATCACGGCGCTCGCCGACAGTCTCTTCACAATTTACAAAATGCACTCCTGTCTGCTGTCCTAAACCACTATATTGCGCTCCACTTGATCGCTTTCCAACGTGGGGCTACCAGCCCACTACTACCCCCAGATGTACGGCACGTCCGGCTCTTAGCGTCGCTCAGAACCTGATGTCCTCGAAGATGGCCGCCCTATCCACACTCGAAACGACTGCATAACTCAAAACAATGTTTGATAAAAATTACGAATATTCTAAAACTAAACACAGAGTCCGCAGCTCGTGGTCGTGCGGTAGCGTTCTCGCTTCCAGCGCCCGGTTCAAAATGGCTCTGAGCACTATGGGACTTAACATCTATGGCCATCAGTCCCCTAGAACTTAGAACTACTTAAACCTAACTAACCTAAGGACATCACACAACACCCAGTCATCACGAGGCAGGGAAAATCCCTGACCTCGCCGGGAATCGAACCCGGGATCCCGGGCGCGGGAAGCGAGAACGCTACCGCACGACCACGAGCTGCGGACCCCGCGCCCCGGTTCCCTGGTTCGATTCCCGGCGGGGTCAGGGATTTTGTCTGCCTCGTGATGACTGGGTGTTGTGTGGTGTCCTTAGGTTAGTTAGGTTTAAGTAGTTCTAAGTCCTAGTGGACTGATGACCATAGATGTTAAGTCCCATAGTGCTCGGAGCCTAAACACAGAAATACATATATGTTGAAAAATATGGAAATTTTCCAGGCAACAACAATTTAAAGTCCAATTTTTTGATTTGTACCTGCCACCGTTTTTTCACAAATACAGGATGCGCGGACGACCCAGCAGAGAGGGAATGGGGTGAGCTATTGGTGCTCATACCAATTTATAACTTAAGACACAAAGGTAAATCGTAACAGTCAGGCGCATGCGCCTACACCGGTACGATGACGTCTCAGGCAAAAGAAATACTGTTCGACAAACACATACAGACATGATCTTTCCGTTTTGGGCTCAACCATTGCTTACGCGTTATTAGTCTCGTAGTTATTAGCGACTCAAATCTGACGGTACATTGTAACACAAGAAAGTTCGATCGGCATGTGCACGTACGTATTCACGCTAAAAGTGATTTTTCCTCGCTATATGAACAAAGTTAACATGAGTCAGTTGCGAGGTAGTTTTAGTCTCTTTTTAATTTTGATTACGTTTGTCAGGTAATGGTTCAAAAATCATAGTACAGGGCATCTACTTCATATACATTTACATCTACATGACTACTCTGCAATTCACACTTAAGCGCCTGGCAGAGGGTTCATCGTACCGCTTTCAAACTATTTCTTTACCTTTACACTCCCGAACAGTGCAGAAATAAAGAACACCTAATTTTTTTGGGTGAGTTATCACTTTTCTTATTTTACTACGATGATTATATCTCTGTGTCTAGGTGGGCGTCAACAATATATTTTCGCATTCCGATGAGAAGTTTGGAGATTTAAATTCCGTGAAAAGATCTCGCCACAAAGAAGAAAGCCTTTGTTTTAATGAGTGCTGTTCCAACGCCTTTATCATACCCGTGATGCTCTCTCCCCTGTTTCTCGGTAATACACTACGTGATGCCCTGCTTTGGAGTTTTTCGATGTTCTCCGTCAATCCTATGTGATAAGGGTCTTATACCGCACAGCAGTACTCTACCATAGTCGGACAAGCGTAGTGTAGGAAGTCTCTTCAGTAGACCTGTTGCGTCCCCACAACAATATCTATGTGATCCTTCCACTTTAAACTGTTCATAATTGAAATTAGTAGGTATTTAGTTTAATTGGCAGCTTTTATGTTTGTATGATTTATTGTGTAACAGAAATGTAATGGATTCCTCTTGGTACTCACTTGGATGACCTCACACTTTTCATTATCTAGAGCCAGTTGCAACATTTCGCAGAATATAGATATCGTGTTTACGACATTTTGCAACTGGTTTCCTTCTTCTGATGTCTGTACTAACTGTAAATAACAGCATCATCTGCTAACAATCTAAGAGTACTTCCCAGATTGTCTCCTAAACCGTTTACGTAGATCAGGAGCAGCAGAGGACCTGTAACATTTTCTTGGGGCACGCCGGATATCACTTCTGTTTTACTCGGTGATATTTCGTTCATTACTACGTACTGTGGCCATTCTGACAGGAAATCAGTTATCCAGTCGAACCATTGGAGCGATACTCCGTAGGCACGCAATTTGATTAGAAGTCTCTTATGAGGAAAGGTGTTAAGAACCTTGAAACCTATAAATACGGAATAAATCTCAGATCCTGTTGAGGGCACTATTACTCTGTGTGAATATAGAGCTGCTTCTTCTAAAACTGGTTGCTCTATCGTCTTGCAAGCGATTTCTTTTACAGATGTAACGAATCTAATTATTCCTGTAAAATTGGTTCCATCCCATGCTGTGTAAGAGGTCCTGTGGCTAGGTGAATATTTTAATTCGTTACAGCCTAAGATGGCCTTAACTCTCGAGCCAATGGGTGGCAACAAGATATCCAATTATTTCGATCTGAAATTACGACTAGAGGGAGCTAGTGTCAAATTTAACATACGTCGCAAACCAGTAACAAGCGACTCCACCAGTCATTCCTATTCTTGCCATTCACATCGTCACAAGTCCAACTTCTTAAAATCAATGATTCACCGTATCACAGAGCTTGCTCTGTGTCAGTCTTCCACCGACAAAGAATTAGCAAACCTTAGATACATTGAAATCATCAACGAATACGAACGTAATACTGTAGGTGATCTTTTATCAATAAAAAACCAATCCTGATGAATCTAAATTTCCATTAGGTCTGTTACCTGCTAATACTAGATTTGTTAAAATTGCTTTAATAGGCACTCTATTGTACCTCGCAAAGTTATTTAGAATATAGAGTGTAGACATCGGCCTTTCATCGACAGATAAAGCCTGCCATCGGTACATCCATAACGAACTATCTACCAAGAACAAGTACGCGGGCTCCAGGGTTGTAGAATTGATTGCGCCGACTGTGAAGCTTCATTTGTGGACCAGACTGGTAGGAAATTTCGTAAAAGATTTAGTGAACATTTACTTAAGAAGAAAGGACATGTTAAACAACATCTGGCTTTTGCTGAGCACTTACAAGCTAATGGCCACCGGCCCGGACGTAAAAGAGTTTGCGTGTACTGCAAACCTCTTTGCAAAGGGAAAAAGCTAGGTCTTTTAGAGGAAATGGAACCTCTTAAGCACGCCGGTACAGATAATGGTAGATTATATAATGATCAATTGGTTAGAAGAAGCCAGTTTTATCATGATGTTATGATGTCCACTATGCTAATCCTGCTAATCCATCAATAATTCCTTAGCGTGCCGAGCGGGGTAGCCGTACGGTCAGGGGCGCCTTGTCACGGTTCACGAGGCTCTCCCCGTCGTAGGTTCGAGTTCTCCCTCGGGCATGAGTGTGTGTGTTTGTCCTTAGGATAATTTAGGTTAAGTAGTGTGTAAGCTTAGGAACTGATGACCTTAGCAGTTAAGTCCCATCAGATTTCACACAGTTAAGTCCCATCAGATTTCACACACATTTGAACATTTGACGCTGCCTTACTCATTCCTTTATCTTCTGTTTTTTATGTTTTGGCTTGCTATGTTTTACTCATTTTATGTTTCATTGTTAGACAGTTATTAAGAGTTTCATATTTTATAGAGGTCATTTTACCCTCACGTAGCTTGTGTCTCTGTACATATTTCATCACTATACCTGCACTTATTTGATTTTAATAATTTTACTATTTACCTAATTTATTGTTTTCCGCGTTTGTGATTTAGCTGTGCAACCACTTTTTTAAAGTACATTCGTCAGCAAAAGTCAGCTACCCTAAACGTCTGTTAATACGATTTTATAATGTTGTCTTTACGGTTCTATGTTTGTGTGGCCGGCTGCGATGTTTGACGTGTATTCTGTTCTCGACAGTTTTACATTTACATTTCGTTCAGAAAGAGAAATTGTACTTTGAATGCTGTTTCATGCTTAGGGAATTTGTATTGTATAAAAGGTGTAGGGAACCCCATCCGCTACGGAGGTGGTCTGGCGCGCGTAGTTTTGGCGGTCGATCTGGGCAGCTACTGGGTGAGCACGGTACACAGTTAGTGGCTAGCCGTTGTACGGTTAACATCGAGGATGTCAAATGAGCATTTGAAAGCCAATTTATATTGAAATTGCCTCGGATGTGGTTACGGCTGTCGTATGTTGCTCTTGTTATTATGGAATGGCTCTAAAACGAGGAAAATACGTCGCCAAGAAGAACTTATAAAGGGCATTCAACAGCAAAATTGTGAGACCAGATAGCCGCCATGTGCTTGCAGCCACTGTTGTGCCGCTGCTCCGCCTGCTTCAGTAACTCATATATGTATCATAGTATGGACCAGTATGTTTGTATGAGTGGTTTTCAATAATAATTCCAGTGATATAAACAACATGTGTGTGAACCTTAAAATTGTCCTGATCATGAAACCAATGCAGGGTCCCAACCTAAACGTGCAAAAAACCGAGTATCCTGTTTATGAATGACTATTGATTTGTTTCTGCATTAAACGTGCCAAAGTTCAGTGCCAAAGTGTGTAAATGTTGCTACTTAAATTACCTGCTTGAGAGGTAGTGAGAAAGGCACACAAATTGAACTTATATGAAAGTAATTTTGTTTTCATTATTACTATGACCTATTTTCTGAAGTGAATTAACTTAATATTTGAATTACTTGCTTTAAAGTATGAACATATAAATTATTTCAAGTGGGTTTAGAAACCAATATTGACAAATTGCAATTTGTCTTTGAAATAGTCACAGAATTTGCCTTAAAGGCAGTTTCAGTTTATGGGTCCCCACTATATTCTTTTCTATTATAAGAAAGATAAATGGAGTATTGCACTTGCTAAAGATATCCGACACATTTCCATAACAGGGAGAGTATAAAAAGTTTTTATGTAGTGTTATTTAGCTTCATTTGTTGTGTTTGTATGTTAGTTAAACCAGGACTCTTGTCATGCCCAATTTTAGTCTCGTGATGTCTTGAGTAACATCTTAGTGCTGAATTGGTTAATGGTTGAGAGTGAAAAATCATTTAACTTCCTATGATTACTGATTTGTATTAATGGTAACTACTGCTACCCACTGCTCAGTTCGTCCGGTATTAGTGTGTATTCATTGCACTATTCA
Organism: Schistocerca cancellata; assembly: GCF_023864275.1. Lineage (NCBI taxonomy): Eukaryota > Metazoa > Arthropoda > Insecta > Orthoptera > Acrididae > Schistocerca > Schistocerca cancellata. The sequence continues at coordinate 271,642,719 of NC_064634.1, forward strand.
AAAGGAGTATTAATGAAAGTCACTTTAGTAACTCAGATTCATTTTTCTTTAAACTTAATGTTTCAAATTATTACGCCTAATTAGGCTGGCGACCATTAGTTGTTTCATTCACGTGAACTTCATCAGTTTTATTACCTCCAAAATAGTGCCTTTCAGCTTTACATTAATTGCCATAGATACGAAATTAATGTTCGATACCCTCTATTCATTAGGCAAACACACGGTCAAACAACTATAAATCCTCACAAAGCATAACGCTAGCTAGCTATATAGTGTTATATGTGGCTTTTACGTATCATAACGTAAGGTTCAGTTACAAGGAAACTGCGACTGGCGTTATACAAGCAGTTGCGATAACGCTGTGTCCCGCATGGGCAGTGGTTAACGCACCTGCCTAGCTGGTAGGAGCTAACGGGTTCGAATCCCGGACCGGTACACATTTTCGTTCGTCGCCACTGATTCCACTCAATGTCGCGCTGCAGCTGATAGCAGTGATCCTCCTTCAATTTACATATAGTGGTTCACAGCTGCTGGATCTGCATGGTGCCTGTCCTTCGAAGTAACAGATACTTTGCATTCAAAAAATTTTTATTCTAACAAACGACAAGTTTCGGCGGCACGTTACCGCCATTCTCAGACCCCACCATTGCCAAAAGAGTATTTGATTTCCTTGGTGCACTTACTGTGGGATCTTGTTACTAACACACGTGGGCTAGTAACAAGGTTCCGACAGTAAATGCGCCAAGGAAATCAAAATATTCTTTTGGCAGTGGTGGGGCCTGAGCATGGCGGTAATGTGTTGCCTAAACTAGTGGTGTGATAGAGCAAAGATATTCTCAAGATACAGCTGTGGTGGTACTTTCCAAAATGATTCAAATGGCTCTAAGCATTATGGGACTTAACATCTGAGGTCATCAGTCCCCTAGACTTAGAACGACGTAAACCTAACAAACCTAAGGACATCACACACATCCATGCCCGAGGCAGGATTCGAACCTGCGACCAGCAGCCGCGTGGTTCCGGACTGAAGCGCCTAGAACCGCTCGACGACAGAGGTCGGTGCTGGTACTTCGTCTCATAGATATCATCCGCTGAAGTCCCTCGTCCATGCAATAAGATGGGCATCCATAAACTGATCATACATACTACTTAACAGGGATCCAGCAGTTCGTTAGTGCTACTGGCGCCACGTGACATTTAACCTATCCTGCCTGCCGTAAGGCTGAGCTCACGTGAGTTGAAGATGATATAACGAAGTAAACGATTAGTGGCGAGCTGTTACGTCACATTAACAAACAGCAGTCAGTATTTAGTACAGACGTACCTAATACAAAATAGAAGTCAAAATAGAAACCCATTGGTTGATTGAAGCGAGGCCTGGGTAACAAATACCGCTTTCTGAGTCGTAGCTAGTACGTTCGTAAACAGAGAAAGTGATTTTCAGGGTGTAGCCTTAGCAATTAGGATGCTGGGCGCACGGCTAAATATATCTCTTGACGTATAATAATGAACTCTTCCGTCGAGATGGCGTGGGAAGGGAAGAGCGAACCTCACTTGCCAAGCGTGTGTCGGCTAATTGGTTTCTTCCTGCTGCCACGATGAGGTATCGGCTCTCCGGTGACAAATGAGCCTCCCGGAATTGGAGAGATTGCGCGTGTTCTAATGGGGTTGCCAGGGCGGGGCTCGGCGGAGGCCGTTTGTCGATCGCAGAGCGCCAGTCAAGGGGGACCGCGAGCTACTGCGTCCGAGAAAGAGCAGGAAGACAAAGGCTTTTCCTGCAGAGGAGATTAAATCTATTACCGGGACGCCTCCAGCGTCTCACTCGCTGCGAGTTCCTTGCAGCCCGACCAGACGATTACAGTAGATTGAAGGTGGGTGGGGGTGTAATTTACAGAAAAATCTCCGGAAACCAGAGCTTCCTTGTGCTTGAGGGCACGGTTCAGGTTTGGTGTTGTGGGTGGGGTGAGTTTGCAGTTGCATTCTTTCCTTCCTCCCCAAAATGTACACTGATGTCCAAAACCGAAACAACAAACGGAAATTTTCCAAGATAGCATTTACTTTGCTACAAAAAGTATAATCAGGCGATAGTACCGTTGAAACAATGTAAAGAATATAGAGCGTAATCAACTGCAAAATGCATAACGGTAGACAGAAATGTTCCTTGTTTTTTTCCAACTTAACGGATTTACACACACACATTCTGACAACTGATGAATGTGCTCAGTATGGTGTGTGACCACCTCTGGCACCAATACAGGCCTGACAACGATGGAACATGCTGGGAATGATGTCATAAATCTCATGTCGAGGCAATAACGCCCATTCTTCCTGACATGATCCAAGCCGTCTCCCTGGCGTATCGCAAACATGCTCTATGGTATTCTAATAGGGAGAGCGAGCAGGCCACACCATTCAATACCTTCTGTTTCCAGAAAAACAGCCGGCCGTGGTGGCCGTGCGGTTCTAGGCGCTGCAGTCCGGAACCGCGGGACTGCTACGGTCGCAGGTTCGAATCCTGCCTCGGGCATGGATGTGTGTGATGTCCTTAGGTTAGTTAGGTTTAAGTAGTTCTAAGTTCTAGGGGACTGATGACCTCAAATGTTAAGTCCCAAAGTGCTTAGAGCCATTTGAACCATTGTTAAGTCCCAAAGTGCTTAGAGCCATTTGAACCATTTGAACCAGAAAAACACATATCACCCGTGCTCTTTGAGGTCGAGCATGATCGTCCATCGACAAGAAATCTGGGTCCACAGAACCTCGCAACAACGGCGCATGAGAACCCAAGATCTTCTCACTGTACCTGACAGCAGTTAAATCTTGCTGATTCACCCACAGAATTTCATGAGATGTTCGAATGGTCAACATAATCCCTGCCCACAACATTAGGGATCCTTCTCGGTAGCGGTATCTTTCTACAATGTTTGGGTCCCGAAATCGTACTCCACGTTCCCTCCAGATGCGAATCCGTCGAGAATCACTCTTCAGACCAAATCAGGTTTCATGTGTGAAAAGAAAACTGGCCCACCGCTCGACCGGCCAGGTGACATGTTAAGTTTCTGAAGTGTCGGCGGAAGTGCCAACACTGTTTTGTTTGAGGAGACCGAAATGCACGCTATAAGCTCACGCAGGCTGGCGTGAGGTCTGAACCAGGATACGTAATGAATGCTATAAAGAAAAGTACGTAGCTTCTGGAATACTTAACTTTAATCCACATTTGTAGAATATTGCTCTTGATGTGAATCTTCCGGTTTTCGCGGCGCAAAGACTGCTCCATTAAGTTTCGGGAATGCAGCCGCATGAATTCTGCTTCTTCTTCTAATGTTTCGGCTGTATACCTTTCAGCCATCTCCAGAGAGAGCCGTACGACTGACGCTCCAGCGCTCGCTCCATCCTTTTAAACTCGCGGACCGCGCCACTGCGCATGCGGCCACAGATAAACAAGGCGCCAGTGATGTTGACCGGCGGCAAAGACGTACAATATGCATGAGTTACGTCTGTGGCTGCGCATTCGATCCATGCTGGGAGGTCGATGTATTACTGGGAGCTGAACTGTAGCAACATCTTTGTAAGTTCAATATTGAAAGTGCCGGATTCCATGATTTATCTAATGTGAAACCGCTGTCTCTATTAATTAAATTCTTCGTCAAGCGGATTTCAATGGCCTCTTTTACTACGGAGTCCCAGAAAGATGACACAGAAGTCAGAATTTCGACATTTTCATATACCATAGAGTGACCAGAATCAATACAATGCTCTGCCACAGCCGATTTACTGGGTTGTAAGAGCCGAGTGTACCTGCGATGTTCTGTACACCTCTCTTGGACTGTACGATTCGTTTGTCCGATATATGAAAGGCCACATTCACATGGTATCTTGTAAACTCCAGGCTTGCGGAGTAGTAAGTCATCTTTAACGGAACCCAGGAGTGCAGCCGTCTTCGCCGGTGGACGAAAAATCACTTTTACTTGATGTTTAGTGAGGATCCGTCCTATTTTGGATGAAAGGCTTCCCACATACGGCAGGAAAGCCATGGATTTAAATGTTTCCTCGTCATCTTCTGCATTCCTTATGAAAATGTCGAAATTTGTTGGTCACTACACCGAATTTAAATAAATCTGACGTATTTTGACTACATTGTTCACCTTCGTTAGAAACAATTATTTGTTAACAAGTCAAATTTTGCAAACCGGGTGTGTCAAACTGAGCAGCGTTCATTGTATCAGAACATGCCGCATCATCAGTTGTTACATTTATGGTGGACATAGTTGAATTTGTTTGCTCATCATTAGCATTAAAATCATTACTAGTTATCGGTACGCACTGATTGTCTGGAAATGGAGGATTATCATTATTACACTGAGTGTCACAAGTATTATCGGTCAAATTATTCGAGTCGGCTATATCACTCATTACACATCGCGATGTACTGTTAACAGTTTTTCGCGGCATTTTCCACAAATCAAAAAATAAGCACAAAAATGAAACAAAGACAAAGCAAAGCAAAAATGAAACAGAGAATTATAACAAAGAGCAACAAATTGCCGATGATCTGTGAAAGAAAGAGTGACAAATTAGTAAATGCGTTGCGCCAGATGCAAACTACATTTAAGTAAATAAGAGCAGATATATGACTACTTATCAGAAGATTCACAAAGAAATACGATCCTGGCAGGGTCGCCAAGTGTAACCACCACCATATCTCCAGATGTGATCAACGTTTTACAATGCAACAAACGGCACTGATTACGTATTTCTTTATGTTCAGATGTGCTAACAAAACTAACGTGGTTCCATTTAAAAAAAAACGTAGGTTTGTGTTAAAAAACATACTTCCGTGCATTTTTGTATGGTTTGTATTAAACAATTACACTAGCCCCTCTCCTCACGTTCGGTCTGTGGAATCGGTTCGTCAGTATTTGATGTGGTTTACGAAATATATCCAGCGGTAACGTTAGGTGACTCACCCTATATATATATATATATATATATATATATATATATATATATATATATATATATATATATATATATATATATGGTCAGAGAATCGAACATCACAGAACACTGGGAAAGACAAGAGGCGAAAGATTGGACCAGCTTTAAACAAAAAATTGTGAACACAGCCAAAGAACAGATCCCGCTGACTAGAAAACCCAGGCACCCTTGGTGGAACACTACCTGCGAAATCGCCCTACAAAATCAAAGAACAGCTTTCACAAACTACAACAGCAACAAAACACAAGAAACACAGGACAACTTCTATGAAATTCGAAGTCAAACATCGAAAACAATAAGACAAGAGAAACGCAAATACATAAACGATCAGCTAAACTCCGTCGAAGAAGACTTCAGAAATTTCAACACACGGGACGTTCGCCAACCAAGTCAAAGGATACTCACCACAGAACCTCTGCTTCAGAAAAGAAGACGGAAAACTGGCACTTACCAACAAAGAAAACTGTGAAGAGCTCGCGAAGTACTTTTCAAAATTACTACATTGCCCGGAACTTAACTCAACCTTCGAACCCCGAGAACCGGCCAACGCACCGGAAGACTCACCATCACCAACGAAAGAAGAAATCCTCCACTGCATAAAGAAACTGAAAAACAACAAGGCAGCCGGTGAAGACGGAATAACGGCAGAACTGCTGAAGAACCTAGGACCAAACTCGCTAAACGAAATCACACAAATCATACAGAACACCTGGACAACCGAAATCATACCTGACGACTGGAAGACCGCACTCATTCACCCGCTACACAAGAAAGGTGACAGGACAGACACAAACAATTATAGAGGAATTTCCCTGCTACCGGTCATCTACAAAATTCTATCAACCTGCCTTCTCACCAGAACGCAAGGACAACTGGAACCCGCCATCTCGGAATACCAAGCGGGTTTCAGACCCAACAGAGCCTGCCCCGAACAAATCTTCAACCTGAAATCAATCATAAAATCCCACATGACAAGCCCCAAAAAAATCATCTGCACTTTCGTCGACTTCAAAAAGGCTTACGACTCGATCGACAGAAAGTCCCTCATCCAAATCCTCAGAGAAAAAGGCCTAGACCAGAAGACCCGAAGACTAATCGAACAGACACTAACCAATACAAAATCCAAAGTCAAATTCATGGGCGAAATCTCGGACCCCTTTGAAATCCACACTGGCCTAAGACAAGGAGATGGACTATCCCCGCTATTGTTCAACATCGTCCTGGACAAAGTAATGAGCGAATGGGAAGCTGAAGTCAGGAGACAAAACACCTGGAGACCAGTCACATTAGGAAGGAAAAGAATGGAAATCCCTTACCTAGCATTCGCAGACGACCTAGCGATACTGACCTATGACCCAACATCAGCAAAAACACAGATCGAAATCCTGAAAGAATGCGCCGAGAAAGTCGGCCTACAAATCTCTTTTGAAAAAACGCAAGTCCTAACAAGAGAAGGCGACGACATCACAACCAAGTACGGCAAAATTAAAGGGGTCACACACTTCAGATACCTAGGCGAAATCATCGAACCGACCGGAACAGAGAAACTGGCTTACGAAGACAGACAACAAAAGACACGGAAATCACTAGGCATGGTACGAAACGTCTACAACAAACAATGCATTTCCAGAAACACCAAGATCAGACACTATAACACAGTGATCAAACCCGCCATACTGTATGCCAGCGAAAAACTAGCACTCAACAGGAAAATCAAAATTGAAGAAATCAAAAAAGAAGAACGCAAAATCATGAGGAAAATTTTAGGAGGAAGACCCACACCAGATGGCTACAGACTACAGAAGAACTCAACAGTAGAAGCATATTCGAACATCGAGAACGATATGAGAAAAAGGCGCCTTAAATTCTACGGACATTTAGATAGACTCCCTGAAACAAGACTCACCAAGAAAATTCTAGAACACATCAAGACACTTAAAGTCTCGACACCCTGAATGGAAGGAGTCCGAAAAATCCTACAAGCAATTGGCACCACAAACACCACAGACAGAAGCACCTTCCGAAAACACATAGACAATTGGGAAGTAAAGTCAGAAGCGCTAAAACAGCGGACCAAACAAGAATGGTCTGAGGAGAGAAAAGAGGCCTTCTCCAAGAGAATGAAGGAGTACTGGAAGGACAAGAAGAACAAGCCTTCAAAGTCATAAGCTTAACGATTTCCTTTTAGGGAAAATCCGCCAACAATAATAATAATATATGGTCAGAGAGGCAGCGAGTACAGACAGTTCACTCTGAGCTACCAACTGTCTCGGCACCTACCAAACGAGTATTTTCGGTAAAAGAAGGAAGTGATTTAGCAAAGGTTGTACACCGACGTGGATCGCTGTTTGTGTGCCGCTCGTAATGTTGACAAAACCGCGGGGCCAATTGTGACGTTATTTTCCACATTTGCGGCGAGTAATTAACTTTGATGATGAAACTTCCTGGGAGATTAAAGCTGTGTGGCGGACCATGACTCGAACTCGGGACCCTTGCCTTTCCTCCATTGCAGGAGGAGAGCTTCTGTGAAGTTTGGAAGGTTCCAGAAGATGTACTGTCAGAAGTGAAGCTGTGGGGACTGGGCGTGAGTCGTGCTTAGGTAGCAAAGATGGTAGAGAACTTGCCCGCGAAAGGCAAAGGTCCCGAGTTCGAATCGGTTCGGCACACAGTTTTAATCTGCCAGGAAGTTTCATACCAGCGTACACTCCGCTGCAGAGCGAAAATCTAATTCTGGAAACTTTGATGATTACAAGTCAGGGCGATAGAACGTTATACTTCGAACTTCCCGTAGAGGTCGCCTCTGAACTGCTAATAGTGCTACTTCTGATAGGGACATTATTATTAATATCAGGAATATTATCATGTTTGTGTGTGTGTGTGTGTGTGTGTGGCCAGCCGTTGTGGCCGAGCGGTTCTAGGCGCATCAGTACGGAACTACGCTGCTGCTACGGTCGCAGGTTCGAATCCTGCATCTGTCATGAATGTGTATGATGTCCTTAGGTTAGTTGGTTTAAGTAGCTCTAAGTCTAGGGGACTGATGACCTTAGATGTTAAGTCCCATAGTGCTCAGAGCCATTTTTGTGTGTGTGTGTGTGTGTGTGTGTGTGTGAACTTTTACTGAGTATATTAATCAGTTAGAGCTCCAATCTTTTATTTATAGTAATAGCTCTTGACATCCCTGACTAAATAGCAAGTAGGGGCACTTTCTTTGAGCGAGCGCAAGAATAAGGTGGACCTGCAGGCTGATAATTACGGTCAGTATGTTCTCCATCGCTTTCTGGCTGTCCGCAAAAATAGTTTTCAGGCTCTAGTAAAAGGCTACGAATCAGAACCAAAATCCACACGCCGCTTCACAAGTATATTATTTCTCACACCGTTCGTCTTTGTGCGTATCCATATTTCTTGCCTCACCCTATATACGGAAACGAAGGCTGTCAGCGAGGGCACTCCATAACTCTACATCCTCTGCTGATGAACTACTGGTGTAAATCAGCAGTGGGTGTCGCTCTCGTTAGGAATACTGTTTGGTCGGAAGTTCCACAGTCCCTTTGCGACATACAACAGGGTCGAAAACATCTCACTCGGATAGCCTACGTGGCTGGCCATGTACACGTGTAAATGAGACAAATGTTGTTTGTTTCAGTCGTTTCCACCTATGGTGAAGAAAGTCAGTATGCTCATTATAATATTCCTTTCTGGTTTGCCTGAAGCTTCCTGCGGTTGGGCGGCCTTACCTGTGTACCCAAGAACCGTGTACTCTTTGCTGTTGACAGCAGGCAGTATGGCCAACCTGTTGTTAATGGGTGCTTCCACCTGACTTGAATGCTCTATGTAGCCTATTTGTATGGGCTACCCCTCAAGTGAGCAACTGAAAGGTCGAATATCAAGACAACTTGTGATTTTCTAGAATTGTTTGCCATTTAGACTGTTTTCGTGCTAGTCCATTTACAGCAAATTACACTCCTGGAAATTGAAATAAGAACACCGTGAATTCATTGTCCCAGGAAGGGGAAACTTTATTGACACATTCCTGGGGTCAGATACATCACATGATCACACTGACAGAACCACAGGCACATAGACACAGGCAACAGAGCATGCACAATGTCGGCACTAGTACAGTGTATATCCACCTTTCGCAGCAGTGCAGGCTGCTATTCTCCCATGGAGACGATCGTAGAGATGCTGGATGTAGTCCTGTGGAACGGCTTGCCATGCCATTTCCACCTGGCGCCTCAGTTGGACCAGCGTTCGTGCTGGACGTGCAGACCGCGTGAGACGACGCTTCATCCAGTCCCAAACATGCTCAATGGGGGACAGATCCGGAGATCTTGCTGGCCAGGGTAGTTGACTTACACCTTCTAGAGCACGTTGGGTGGCACGGGATACATGCGGACGTGCATTGTCCTGTTGGAACAGCAAGTTCCCTTGCCGGTCTAGGAATGGTAGAACGATGGGTTCGATGACGGTTTGGATGTACCGTGCACTATTCAGTGTCCCCTCGACGATCACCAGTGGTGTACGGCCAGTGTAGGAGATCACTTCCCACACCATGATGCCGAGTATTGGCCCTGTGTGCCTCGGTCGTATGCAGTCCTGATTATGGCGCTCACCTGCACGGCGCCAAACACGCATACGACCATCATTGGCACCAAGGCAGAAGCGACTCTCGTCGCTGAAGACGACACGTCTCCATTCGTCCCTCCATTCACGCCTGTCGCGACACCACTGGAGGCGGGCTGCACGATGTTGGGGCGTGAGCGGAAGACGGCCTAACGGTGTGCGGGACCGTAGCCCAGCTTCATGGAGACGGTTGCGAATGGTCCTCGCCGATACCCCAGGAGCAACAGTGTTCCTAATTTGCTGGGAAGTGGCGGTGCGGTCCCCTACGGCACTGCGTAGAATCCTACGGTCTTGGCGTGCATCCGTGCGTCGCTGAGGTCCGGTCCCAGGTCGACGGGCACGTGCACCTTCCGCCGACCACTGGCGACAACATCGATGTACTGTGGAGACCTCACGCCCCACGTGTTGAGCAATTCGGTGGTACGTCCACCCGGCCTCCCGCATGCCCACTATACGCCCTCGCTCAAAGTCCGTCAACTGCACATACGGTTTACGTCCACGCTGTCGCGGCATGCTACCAGTGTTAAAGACTGCGATGGAGCTCCGTATGCCACGGCAAACTGGCTGACACTGACGGCGGCGGTGCACAAATGCTGCGCAGCTAGCGCCATTCGACGGCCAACACCGCGGTTCCTGGTGTGTCCGCTGTGCCGTGCGTGTGATCATTGCTTGTACAGCCCTCTCGCAGTGTCCGGAGCAAGTATGGTGGGTCTGACACACCGGTGTCAATGTGTTCTTTTTTCCATTTCCAGGAGTGTATATAAGAAACTTAGAAATTGATATATGCAAATGTTTTCCTTTATGCGGCTGAAAGATGGACAATAACTGAACGGGACCGCAAAAGAACTGATGCTTTTGAGATGTGGACATACAAAAGGTTGCTGAGAATATCGTGGGTGGACAAAAGAACCAAGAAATCATTCCTTCAAGAGGGTGGAGAAGAGGTTGCCCCGTATTTGTTTTTTGGTCACAGTTCGACGGCAGGAGGATAAGCAGGAAAAGATGATCATCCTAGGCATAGTTGAAAGGAAATGATGGCAGGAGAGACGGCTGACATGTTGAATGGAGATAAAGAAGACAAACCAAACACTGGGCCAGCTACTTCAAGATGCAGAAGACGGAGAATAATGGTTGAAGGCTCATGCGATGGGGTCACCAACAGAGTTCAGCTCTACCAAAATTAAGGTTCGGTAGTTTTGGTAGAGTGCATAAATGATGCAGCAAATGGTAATGTTGGTAGCAATGGTAGGGAAAGATACATAAATGGATATGTGAGAGACAATTGGGAAATGAAGACTTATCATTGCATTTTGTTTGTTTATTTTGCACATAATTAGATCCACAAGCCGTCCAGTGTTAGAACATTGTGTATTTTATAGCCTTAAAAATATAAATTGCATTTTATAAGTAATAAAAATTAGTTTATAGCGTAACTTCTGTGTTGTTATGTTGCCAAAGCAACTACTTTAGATGCAAGTATAGTTTACATAAACGAACATAAAAGGTCTGTGTAATTATTGTTATTACTTTGTGTTTAATAGAACGTATTTCAGAATCATGAAAGGCAGGAGTTTCCTATTATTACTGATAATTGCTAAAGTTGTTTATGAATAACAAAAACATGTTTTACATAAGCTTGAGGAAGTATTGAAGCGATGTTTGGCACGTTTTTGTTTTGTATTTGTTTTAATTTTACCATTTTTTGAGGACTTTGTGTTTTCTAACGCTATATGACACATCTGTATTATTTTTTATTGCTGCTACAACATCCCTACGTTTCACGTTACAAATCAACAATTTTCGAATAATACCTGAATTAAACAGTGATAATTTTCCTACAAATCCAGTGATCGAGAAGGAAACATAAATGAGAGTCTGAGAGGGAAATTGGGAACTGAAAATTTCTCTTTTTTTTATGTTTATTTTGTACGTAATTAGAACAGGAGGGTAACTATTTAGAACCAAATTTTATGTACATTATGCAGCTCTTTATCTATCTGTATAGGTGAGAGAGTTGGATGTCTGGGTGTGGGCTGGGTTCTCTGTCAAAGATGGGGATGTGGACAGCCGCAGAGGCGGGTCCTGGTAAGTATACAACAAATCTTCATTAGTTCTCAACTAATTACTACAGTTCATACATTCTTCTGATTGTGCTCCATTCTCTGGCGAGGTCCGGAGTTCCCTCCCAATTCCGACGTCGTAGTTGACGTATGGCGGGCAGCGTGCACGCGTTACTCGGAAGACTGAGCTCTGAGCTGTCGTCTCCGGTATGCGAGGTAAGCTGAGACGGCTGAAGATGGACGCTGCGGCACGGAGGCCATCAAGTCTTCTCTAATGCGCGAGGTCGCGTCATTCCACTGGTACGGCCATGGCGGTGCCCAGAGTCAAGTCTGGGCCGACAGTGAGGAGCAGGGGCGGGCGGATTGTTGACGGGAGAAGTCCCTCCTTCGCGGACCGGTGGCGGCAGAGTTCACAGCGAGGATTCCAGGCCGACACACGCCAGGCACCGGGTGTGACACTACCGTGCCGAACGTGACGTCCTCGGCTGGGCCAGTATTTAAATGCTAGTTCCCGGCGCTAAATTCGCGGAAGGGCTGCGTTTGCTGGGCACTGCGACCTATCTGGAACAGGGCAATGACCTGAGTCTGGTGTAATCGTTGACGAACGAAAAGTCAGTAGAGCCGGAGTGGCTACTCGAAGGCTGGCTCCAGGGCGCTGATGGTGTTACGGAAGTCTTGTTGCTGCTGAGGGGTGCTAATCAAGCAGGACCGAGTGCCGGCTGCGGCCGATGTCCGTGGCTTGTTGAATGATTTTCGCGTTAGTGGTCCGACCGCACGGGAGTCGATCGAGCAGTTCATAGATCAGCATCTCTTATTTGGCTACAGCCTCGTTGTAGTTCTGGACACTGACTTCTGCTCCAAGTTCTCCTATAGTTTTGTCCCGTTATATTTTCTCATTCAGTTTGTACAGGGCTCATTGATTCAGGTTTCTAAGAGGATCTGTTAAGACACTGATCGCATACGCAAATAAAGGGATCAAAGTGAGGTAATGCTCTATAGGTATGCAACACATCTAACGTACAGGTAATATGGTTACGAACTGACGAAAGCTACTAGGAAAACTAATGTAGTCTACCACTACTTGATACGAAAGCTACTCAGAAAGTAAGGTCCGATCGGTCGCGAAATGGAAACCACTATGAAAATCAAAAATGTTTTATTTTCAACAGTTAGCCACATCTTCCAGCTAATTCTCTATCTAGTCGCCACAACGTCATAAACATCTGCCGTAGCGTCGCACCAACTTTCCAATACACTCGTCGTAGGAGGCAGCCAATTCTCGACGCTGGTCCACAGCTCGTTTTGTGCGCCAAAATGTTGTCTTCATAGCCAAGCGGTTCATGTGAGCAAAGATGAAAATACGGGCTACACTGTGGCTGATCAAATACTTCCCATTGAAAACGCCACAGGAAACTCTTCATTGCGCCTGCAGAATGCGGCCGAGAATTGGTACGAGGAAGAAAACGCATGACAGTTGTGTTATGTGGGCTGCATGACATCAGGCGAAATCTCTCACTGGGCTCTCATACTTGGTGGAGACACTATTTTCTAGGCCTCTTCAGGTGCTCACGGTACTCAGAACTAAAAAGAGCGACATGATAAAATCGTTGGGCATACTAGAGGCACTGCCCAACACATTTGTGCAAAGATTCATCGGTTTTTCACTGTGGTTTCCGTTTCGCGCTCGATCGTACCTTACTTTACGAGTAGCCCTCGTAATCTATGGTAGCCTCTAGTAGTTTCACAAGTCCAGTCACCAACCTTCACCTAGGAAAGACGGAATACTGATAATGTTTGGGGAGGGGAAGGAGAGGGGGAGGAGGTGGGAATCATGCTACTATGAGCCTCAAGAAAACACACTTGGATCCACGCCTGAGTGCTTACTGAAAGTCTTAACATCTGCAAAATATCCAACAAGTGAAGAAACATGTACGTCTGAGTGGTTCAGTAATTACTGGGCAATAATTCACTTCCGTGAAAATTAGTCTGTCTTTATTTTGGCAAAGGAAAAGGTAACTGAGCCATGGCGGGACTGGCGACAGTAGTATCTCTGAATTCCTAGTTCAGAGGTTTGTTTTTGGGCTTGGGGCGGCTCGAGATATAAGGGAGTGCCGACCGCGAGTGTGTGAGGAGAGTACACAACACTTTAGAACGGAACGCGGCAGTGTGGGAGTCGGCGATTGGCTGGCGGACAGAAGCGAAGACGGCGTGCATGAGGCCGAGCGGAGGCTGCCACGTGGTTGTACTGGAGTCGGCGGGAGTTGGCAGGCGCTGTGCATGCTCCGGCAACCTCGTGAGCTGTGGATGTGCCTGCTTCCTCGGAGGGACACGCTGTTAAGGTCTTGCGGAGTGATGGTCTGGCATCTTCACAAAATCGCCTCAGCATCAAGACACCAAGTACGCTAATTAGTGATAGCGCATAGTTAACTGTGATTGTGGTCGCTCTTGCACAGTAAGACGTTGCACGACGTGTGATGTGATGCTTGTTCGATCTTATCTGAGACTTCCTACTAAGCGTGTGCTCTGCTTCCACATACTATTGACGTATTTGCTAATGTGTGTCATTAAGTTCTAGTGAGTGCCGGTTCTCGTAAGCCAGTTCATCTCCCACTCTTAGTGTTTGTTTATCAAGTACTGTTTTACTTAAAGGCAGCACTTCCTAATGAAATTAGTTGTTGTTTAGCCTTGATTTTATAGAGTTAATTTACAGATCTGTCTTAAATGGTAAGGTTGAAACGTCCCCTTTGAACAATTATACATGACTGTGTTTAAACTGACACACAATATTTTTAGCGCAACGCAATCTGACTTTCAATAATCCCTACAAAAGAATGGTCCTGACTAACATTAACCTATACCTTTCACAAATCACTTACCTCACCAAAAATCTTCGTTACTCGAACTACTGCAATACAGCGAGCGCCACTACTGCCAGCTAAATAAAAGATTCAAACTACTTAAGGCACTAACTACTGATAGGCACAGTTAGCAAAAGAAAGATTTTGATAGAGAACAAACAATGTATTTACCTTAATATTGTTCAAAAGTCATATGAGTTCGTGACATTCAGTCTTACAAATGTTCAAACTCCGCCATCTCTCTCCCCACATCCACCACTGCTGGCGGCTCACCTCCAACTGCCCAACGCTATGCGCTGTTCACATCCAGCTGCCCAACGCTACAATGGCAGACAACAATGCAAACTAGCCACAGACTGCACACAGCACAGCCAGTAATTTTCATACAGAGCGCTACGTGGCGTTACCAATATAAAAACCTGAACAGCCTACTTACATAGCCCCCACGCTCCCCACAAAAAATTTTACAAATTGTTTTGGGCAGTGGCCAATAATGATTTCATAAAATTTTTCATAATTACAATAACAAAGATATCAAATGCACACACTTATTGATACAATGTTGGTCAAAAGCTAAAATTCACAGTCCATAAAGACAGTCCTGATCATTCATCACAGTAAAATAGCAGTGTTTTTCTCAAAGTCTGAACAATAAAAGAAAATGCACACGGAAGTAGTGGATTTCCATGCGGTCTTGAAGTAGTAGTGTTGTCCTTCCAACGGAAAGACAGTGCTGACTCTTGACATGCAGACAGGTAATGGGCCACAACAGAGCAAACCCACAGCAGAGTCAGTCGAAGTTTTGAAGAATATTGGTAGGTAGGTCATCACAGAGCAGACCACTGTAGTCCTGGTAGAGATTACGGTATTGGTGGGCCACCAGAGGTGCAGACCCACTGTAGTCCTGGTAGAGATTGTGGTATTGGTGGGCCACCAGAGGTGCAGACCCACTGCAGTCCTTGTAGAAATAATGGTACTGGTGAGTGAGCAAAGGTGTAGACCCACTGTAGTCCTTGTAGAAATAATGGTATTGTTGGGTCATCAAAGATGAAGACCCACTGTAGTCCATGTAGAGATGGCCAGCAGCCATCTGTTGTGACTGTGCAGGTGCACAATCACCATTGGAGAGTCTTGCGGATAATGGAGCGAGTCCATAACCACCACTTGTGCACTCACAAAAATTTTTTTGAAATGTCCTTAGAACCAGCAATGCTGTTATCCAGTCCCTTGCTGAATTATTAACACACGTGCAAACACTAACAGTCCCAACTTCTCACATATTGTCCATATACTATGACCAACAGAAACGTGTGCAGTGAAATGTAACTTACAAGTTACTTAATTTGATGAACTGGTGTCAATTACAATTTTATAACATAAGAATACAATAACAAAGGTACAAAATACATCATTAAAAACATAATAATACAGATAACATTTGTAGTAATACAGGCTTTACAAAATAATAGAAATAAACATATACATCAGTGTTACAGGAATTATGAGATAAGTAAATACATAAAAGATCAGAATAACTTTTGAAACATCAACTTTACACATAAGCATTAAAACAAAACAGAATAAATAATGTTTAAGCATATTTACAAGGTAAATAACATATTATTAATGCCAATTATATTTGAGGATAACAGTATTCCTCATCATAGTGAATGTAGCTTAGTATTAGAAAAATTCTACAATATAAGTCTTATCAGATAAACATATAAATACAGGAAAAACATAAATACACAGGGGTACACAAACATATAGCGGAATAATACAAGGAAAGGACAGGGTTTGTTTTACTGCAGTATTTTGCAAACAAAACTTTCTTACTTCTCGGAGATCTCCCTTCATTCTTCATTATTTCCAAAAGTCCTATCTATACCTGCTTTCTGTACTTTTCTCGTATAGCCTCTCAGTGCATTTCTTCAAATTCATCGCAACTCATTCTCTTATAGGCTACCCTCTCTTAAGCTAACTTAAATCTACTGAGCTCAGATGCTAAACTAAGGGATGAGGCAATGCAGCAGCACAGAACAATTAACACGAACATCAATGACAAAAAATTTAAATAGGCAAAGCAATTGCCATAGTACAACTAATATAAAGCACTGTGCAGCAAACAAGAAAAATAAATCAGTAGTAAAACTAGCTTAACAGAGTAATACAACGTGAAATTTAGTAGCACTATGCCTGGCAAACAGCCGCAGCAAATGCAATAACTTATATCTAAACATGAGAAAGCTCAAGCAGAAAAAATATTACAGTAAAAATGGCCATGTTTAATACCTATGTCACATCTTAACACTAGACTGATGCATCACAATTTATTCTACAAAAGAAATTACCAAGTACTTGAAAAGAAAATTCTGTATGCAATTCCTGTGAAGGGAAATGTGTTTTTGTGCTCCTTCGCTTTTTTTGAAGTACATCAAAGTTATTCTTTACTGGGTCTGTAGGCATAAAATATTTATATTAGTACATCTATAAAATTTTATTTTAACCAATGCTGCAGGGCAGCTAGAAACTAGATATTAAACAAAATGAGCAATCTCTCAACTAGAAAGACAATAGATGTAAAATGTCTCTCATCATTTCATTAGGCATTTTAGTAAATATCATAAATTAAGAGCTCCACAGTGTAATCATATATTTTCAAGTTTGAGCGTGTCGTATTTAGGATGCTTTCTACAAAGAAATGTTAATAGCGAGGATAATGGCCTCCTTTTTTTTGTCCACCTGAGCCTCTGAAAGGCACACACTAATGGCTTTTTTCCAGGCGACTGTCGCACAGCTGCCCACGTAATGCGTCATGCCCACGATGGATTACGTGAAGGTCACTTAACTTTCTTGCCAAAATATTTACGATACCAGTTTCCGCTACAGTGACAGTCTCATGTAAAAATATTTCACAGGTCAAGAATTTGCGTTACAAATCTGTAGAAACAAAATGCTATTGATATAACAGTGTCCAAAAAATTTTCGTCGGCATTGTAATACATTCACGCATTTGCATACTTTTCATAACTTTTAAAGTACGGTTCTTGGTTTCCAACAACCTTTTTCACAAAGCAGAGTCCTTAAACACTACTCATTATTCCTTACCTTATTCGTCGACACTTCTTCAATATTTCATCATAACAGCTACATAGCATAATCAAATAACTCATATAGCATCAGCTTATTGATCATAAACATACCGCAACAGCATAATACACATAGTCATCGTAATAATAACATCATAACACCTCAGTCAACTCTCAAAATCGTCGTAGCTTCCTCCAATAATTTCAAAACCTAAAAAAACTTCTCTGCTCATGTCAAAAGTGTCATCTGCCTCAAACGTACTTTAAAAATCGTGATCCCATACCAAATATATCATTCAAAGCTCTCATAATAACACAAAGGGTCCGAAAAAATATGAACAGTTCACAAAGTACAGACAAAATACAATTTCGTAAGTGTGAAGTTATCAAATGGTGTAAATATGTAAACATCTGTCACTGCCATAGTATAAAAGTTTGTCTCTCTCAGTTAAATGATCAGATAGCTGTGTAATTATGTGTTAGAGAAATATGGTACTGATGTGTAAAGTTGTGTAAACAAATACCATATTAGCTAAGGCCCCTTGAACTTGTCAAACACATGGTACACAAAGTAAGCGTGTACCCCCCCTGAGGATTAATGTAATTATACCCTCATGTGTTACAGATTACAGCAATGGAATGAAATGTATCACGGAAAACCTTTGTATCATTGTACTTGAAATATCTTTAAAAATAAATGTTTTAAGTACAAAATTAATCACTCAAATACGTGTACTGTAGTGCTAAACTATGCGTCTTGTAGTAAGATAATCTCTGTGGAAGTGTCGTAGGTATCGTCCTCCGAAAGCTAAGTTCTGCAGAAGTCAATGTACTTACCTCATGATACACAAAAGTGAAATGCTTTGCGTATAGATATCTTAATTATTACGCTTATTGCCGTGATGAGGAAAGTACTGTGCTGTAACGAATTGTTGTCCTACGGAAAAGGCTGTCTCCTTGTAGCTATAGCACAAAAGTTGCTACTAAAACATGTTTTACTTTACAGAAGAATTCAGAAAAACTGTGCAGATATAAAACAGAAACACCGCAAAAGCAACATTGTAAATTGTCACTCATTAGTAGCGTCGTGATAAAATCGTGTAGCTGTCACATAAACTAACCACTGTGTCATCTGGTATCTCACAGAAAGTACTTTAAATCCAGAATGTATTTTCAAGTAAACCAAAATGTTGCATTAAAATCTCATTAGCAGTACTGGTAAATGTTCTAAGTATGTGAGCCTTATAGTCATTACGTAATCGTGCAACTAACAAGCAAGAATGCACACACACAATAACACTGTGTCGTCTGTTCACAATAACAATGCATTCGTAATTTCTGTTTAAATAAGTTCTCATGGTTCTGGACTGGATATTTAACTTCAAACATTGTTGCATGTTAACAGTTTCGAAGTCTGACAAAGCATACTAGAAATGTAAAGTGAAAAGTTATATGGCAGACACAAAGTTAAAAAGCAGATTATCGTTCAATAAACGGTTTTACATGTGAAATGTGGTGTAAACCTTTACTCTTCCTAGTACGCAGTGTTTCAGCTTCAACGCAATTATCATGTGGTATACGTTGGTAAAGAATACTGGAATTTTTCTCGAGGTTAGCGTCTATGTTATTTTTCTCTGAGCCAGCCGGCGCACGCAGCTGCCTGCGGTGCGAGTCATTGTCTGCTATCTCTTTGTTGGCGTGCGTCGTTATTGGGATTAGGAGACCTAACTTCTACAAATTCACCTTGATGAGAAGGCCCTGCCCTGTTTGAAGCTCGCCAGTTCTGATGGAATTCAGGTCTGTCGTTTTGTCGGTAGTTTACATAGTTTCTTGTTTGTCAGTCATTTGGTGAAGAATTTCTCCCTGAATTGTAACTGCGCGCTGGACCGTTGCGTCTAAAGTTATTCTGTCTCCCATAATAATAATTGTTTTGGTTCCCATATTGTCTGTTTCTCTGGTTGTCTCTGTGATAGTCATTACTGCGGAGAGGTGATCTTTCCCTGTAATTATTACTACTCTGCCAACAGTTGTCATACAGGTGGGGTCTGTTTTGGTCACGATTTGTGTTGTGAGAATAGCCTTGTCGCGTCCAGTTATTATTTCTGTCATCGTGGAATTGTGACGGATGTGACCTGTAATTGTTGTGCTCCTGTTTTCGCGTTCCACGATTGTCATTGTCAATTTTCAGTTCTTGTAAGAGCCCCTGAAAACCTTCAATGTCGTCTTTGCAACGTCCTGCCAAAATAATATGTCGTAAATGTTCAGGTAATTTGATTAAGCAAATGCAGATGAGTTCTGAGGGGCTGTATGGGTTTGACAGGTACTGATTCATGTGCAACATGTCTTTAAAGTATTTGACAAGACTGGAAAATTCAGATTGTTCAAAGTGTTTCATCATTATGATGCTATGTTTTACTCGGTCTTGTGTAGCTTGAGACCAATATGCTGAGAGGAACGCATGGTAAAATTCTCCTTCACTGTGACAATCGTGAATGACCGATCGCATTCTTACAGCTGGTTCATTCTCCAAGTAGCCACACAAAAATTCTAACCTGTGCTCCAATGACCAGTTGGGAGGAAAACAATGAGAGAATTGATGGAGCCACGCTTGTGGATGAATGTCATTGGCAGAATTCTTAAACGTTTTGAATTGACGTGTAGTAATGAACAGCTTACAGTCAAAATCATCGTATCGGCGAGTAGCATATCGGTCATTGTTAAGTCGTGTCGGCGGTTCCATCTCAAAATTCGGTGCACCTTGCCAATTTCTTTCATAATTTCCGAAATGCCCTGTGTTATTATTTTGTGGCTTATCCGTATTTCTAAGTTCCTCTTCCCGTGTTGGAGCGCGAGTGTCCTCTGAAATATGAAATTTTTGTATTACTTGTGCCAACTGATCTTGTACTTCCCGGATTTCTCTTTTGTATTGCGTATAAATTGATTCTGATTTTGTTTGAATTTCTTAATTTGTTGATACTCTTCTGTGTCAGTGATGGCTACAGGTCTTGTTTCAATCAGATCATCATCTACCTTTGCAGATAAGTTAGTGAACTGATCCGAAAGTTCGGCTACTTTCTCCGATAATTTACTTATTTCCTCAGTGTGTTTTTCTGAACCAAGTGTCCATTTGTGTTGAAATCGTATCTACTGTGTCCTTTAAGTTTTCTTGAGTTTTTGCAAGTTGCGTAACCGAATCGGTAGATGCAACTGAGTCAATTTTAGCTTGCAAGGTGTCGTGATTTTCATGAACAATAGTTTGCAGTTCTTTTATGGTTGCTTCGTGATTCTGTAATGCATTTTCATGACGCGAAAAAATAGGATGGAAATGCTCACAAATTTGTGTTTTTACGTCATTACAGACTTTTTGACATTTCGATTCGATTTTATGTAACTCAGTAGTTAAATCTTCACGTGTTTGTTCAAGTGTGGTGTCTAACTTTTGAAGATTTTGTTCGATTGTGTCTAACTTTTGAAGATTTTGTTCCATTGTGTCTAACTTTTGAAGATTTTGTTCCATTGTGTCTAACTTTTGAAGATTTTGTTCCATTTGTTTCTGATTTTGTTCAAGCGTTGTGTCTAACTTTTGTAGCCTTTGTCCCATTTGTTGCATTAACTGTAATAACAGTGCACTGGTGTCTGAAACATGTTCCTCAGTGCTATTCGGCAGTGCATTTGAACCGGCAATATTCGCATATTGAAAAGCAGAAAATGTGTCTTGATTTATTTGAGAAAACGATGAGGACGCAAATCCTGAATCTACAGTATTTGCAAAATTGTGTCCTGTCATTTCGGATTCCTGAGGCGAGCTGTTGCCGAGCGATCGATCGATAATGCTTCCCCGTTCACTAATTGTTTCACTGGCTACGCCATTGTTTGCCGCCTGCTCCATTTTCCTATGCACAATTACCAAATTACTATCTTGGACATTAGTTAATTCATTACACGGTGGCGCTAACACACTGCTTTCGTCTTCACTGTCATTTCTCAGTTTACTTTGGAGCCTAGTATTACGTTTTTCACACGCCATTATTGTCACAATATTTCACACGACAACACAGTAAAACACAATTTGAAGAGCAAAAATAGGGGAACACATTAACATAGCATTGAAATTAATATCTAGTTAATTGCAAGCGCAGCTGCGAAATACTTAGTGCAAATCTACATGCATGTCACAACTGTTTTACTGTACAAGAATGAAAAAATACAACTACAAAGGAAATTCTCTCTACAATTACACGCACTAGCAATAAACAAAGGCTGCACTAATTGCACAAACTACAAGAAAAAAATCAGTAGATTCCAGTGAGGTATCCTCGGCTAAGGGTCGACATATGAAACGTCCCCTTTGAACAATTATACATGACTGTGTTTAAACTGACACACAATATTTTTAGCGCAACGCAATCTGACTTTTAATAATCCCTACAAAAGAATGGCCCTGACTAACATTAACCTATACCTTTCACAAATCACTTACCTCACCAAAAATCTTCGTCACTCGAACTACTGCAATACAGCGAGCGCCACTACTGCCAGCTAAATAAAAGATTCACACTACTGAAGGCACTAACTACTGATAGGCACAGTTAGCAAAAGAAAGATTTTGATAGAGAACAAACAATGTATTTACCTTAATATTGTTCAAAAGTCATATTATATATTTAAGTTCATGACATCCAGTCTTACAGCTATGCGCTGTTCACATCCAGCTGCCCAACGCTACAATGGCAGACAACAATGTAAACTAGCCACAGACTGCACACAGCACAGCGAGTAATTTTCATACAGAGCGCTACGTGGCGTTACCAATATAAAAACCTGAACAGCCTACTTACAAGGTTAAGAAACGGTTATTCTGCCTCCTGTTGTCGGGTATGGCCTGTGTTTCAGTGAGCTGAGGTAGCGGCAAACCGAAGCGCAGAGCTTCCCTTTAGATTACAAGTTTGGCTTACGGGCGGTGGACTCCACCTGGGCTCCAGTGTTCCTCTTCAAAAATGGTTCAAATGGCTCTGAGCACTATGGGACTTAACATCGGTGGTCATCAGTCCCCTAGAACTTAGAACTACTTAAACCTGACTAACCTAAGGACATCACACACATCCATGCCCGAGGCAGGATTCGAACCTGCGACCGTACCAGTCGCGCGGTTCCGGACCGAGCGCCTAGAACCGCCAGACCACCGCGGCCGGCTGTTCCTCTTCGATAGCGTTTGGTTGGTTCACATTTTGGTGGTCTACTCGACATGGGGTTGTAAGCGGAGCCACGTCTTGGTTCGAAGTTAAGTATTACTTCTCTCAGTCGGTTCCACCGCTCGCGGTTAAACTTTGACCTTACAAGTTTAGACCTTGCTTCTGTTATTACACATTTATCATTGTATAAGGTTATAACTTTCTGTCCCCTAAAAGTCCATCTTACAACTCAATGGGCATCTGAATAATTTCCTGATTTGCTCGGCAAGATTGCCCAAGTTAAGTTTATAAATACGTTTTAAGCCTTCTTGTTAAAGTGTGTGTCAACTGTTATTTTGCATCTAATGTTAAAGTTTGAAATGGAAAGGGTCTTAAATAATGTGTATTAACTAGAGTTATTTGTTAAAGTTATTTATTAACTTGCTTATGATTTATGTAATGAATGTCTTAAATAATCTTGCCTGAGTGGTGCCTGTGAAATTGTATCTGAGATTGTTTTGTATAGCTAATAAACCCATTGGAATTGTAATGTTCACTTTATTGGGTCAGCCCTTCCACCCCCTTTAGATTTAAAGGTTAAACAAAACAGCTGTTAAGTAAAACCGTTCCAACCGTTGCAGTAACTAATCACTCGCTGAGGTTAATACTGTCAATGGGAATTACATTTGATTCTAAATAAACCCCGCCTTCTGCAAAACACTGTGACTTCCCTTTAGTTATTTTTCACCCATAAATGACTCCACACCTATGTGCCACTTTCTGACGGGCTCTTTTTACGAGGATTGTCCAGAAAGTAAGTTTCGATCGGTCGCTAAATGGAAACTACAGTGAAAAATCACAAACATTTTATTTGGAAGAGTTAGCTACACTTTCCAGATACTTCCCTACATATTCACTGCTCCGACTTACACATTTGTCGGAGCGTTATTCCAAATTTCCAACACCATCGTCAAAGAAGGCAGCCGCCTGTGCTTCGATAAATGTCTACTCTTGTCTATAGCGCTTAGCCTGCGCCCAAGTGTTGTCCTCGTATCCAGCGTTTCATGTGAGCAGAGATGATACTCAGGACAAGCCAATTAGGGCTGTGTTGTGGATCATCGGGCACTTTCCTCCGAAAAGGCTGCCGGAGCGTCTTCACTGCCCCTGCAGAGTGCGGCTGAGAATTGCCGTGAAGAAGGAAGTGCGTGGCAGTTGTGTAAGGTGGGCTGCATTCACTAAGGCGAAGCCTCTCAGCGGGCCCTCCTACTTGGCGGGAGACCTTTAGTCGCCCACAGTGCGCTCACAAGTGAAAAGAGCGTCTTGATGCTATCACGGTCGTACTAAAGACACTATCCAACACATCTGTGCAAAGCTTCATCGGGTTTTCACTGTGGTGTCCATTTCGCATACGATCGGAACTTACTTTCTGGACAACCCTCGTATTTCTGATCAAATATGATAGAAACTTTTGGTGATTTTTTCGTTCAAATGGCTCTGAGCACTATGGGACTCAAAATCTTAGGTCATAAGTCCCCTAGAACTTAGAACTACTTAAACCTAACTAACCTAAGGACATCACACACACCCATGCCCGAGGCAGGATTCGAACCTGCGACCGTAGCAGTCCCGCGGTTCCGGACTGCAGCGCCAGAACCGCTAGACCACCGCGGCTGGCGATTTTTTCGTATTTCAGGTTAAAAATATAACGTACGTCACTTTTCTCCTGTTTGCTCATCCGAAGCTGCTGCATTTAAAACTAGAGTCTAACAGGGTGGCCTTCTTATAAGTATTTTAAGACTTGACAGAATCTCATCTAGGAAGGTCATCACACAACTACAAGCTTAATAAACATGCAAAGTAAAGAATCTTGCACTGCGCAAGCTCCCGGACTCTTCAAGCTGCCTGAGGCTTGATTTATTCTCAGTTATGCAAGCCAAAGTGCGCATGCTTGGTCGTGTATACTGGTCATGTGCAGTCTTGTACAGGCAATCGCCGGTTCTGACGCAGTCTTCGTAGGGGCACTATGTTGATTAAAGTGAAGCAAATCAATTACAAAATTGCAGGAAAATTTATTCGAATATATGAGAAAGCCAGTGTTGCTCTAAGAGCGTTAAATCAAAAGCTTGTCTCAGTAAGGCGACATACACGCCAGAGGTGTGAAGATGTATGAAGTTCCAATCACATCCGAACGTCTGTTAGGCATGCCCCGGTTCTTTTGTTAGGCAGTGTAAATCCCGCGAAAGACCATGAATTAGAAAGACTGGAACTCATAAATCGTTATTCTTGTAGAAGATTCGCGAAAAGAACAGTAAATGTGTGAAGTGGCTGTGGTACACGGAGATAGCTCTGGTATACGTTTTTCTGCAATGTATTGTCGATGTACTAGGTGTTTCACAATGTTTCGGCGATTTAATATTGAACAATGCGTACTAAATAAATAAAAAACTACAGCGTCAATGGCACCGTCTATTAATAGCGCCGAGTACCAAGTTTCATCCGTTATGCAGACTGGTTGGTTGGTTGCTTGAATTCGAGGAGAGGGCCAAACAGCGAGGTCATTGGTACCATCGGATTAGGGAAGGATGGGGAAGAAAATTGGCCGTGCCCTTTCAAACGGACCATCCCGGGATTGGCCTGAAGCGATTTAGGGAAATCGCGGAAAACCCACATCAGGACGGCCGGACGCTGGCTTGAACCGCCGTCCTCCCGAATGCGAGATCAGAGAGCTTAGTCCATATGTTTGTCTTTTTTTTTTTTTTGAGTCACCAGTCTTCTGACTGGTCTGATGCGGCCGGTCACGAATTCCTCTGCTCATCTCAGAGTAGCACTTGCTACCTACGTCCTCAGCTATTTGCTGGACGTATTCCAATATCTGTCTTCCTCTAAAGTTTTTGTCCTCTACGGCGGCTCCCTTCAGTACCATGGAGGTGATTTCCTGATAACATGTCCTATCACCCTGTCCCTTCTGCTTGTCAATGTTTTCCACATATTCCTTTCCTCTCTATGCTGCGCAGGATCTCATTTCTTACCTTGTCATCCACCTAATTTTCAACATTCGTCTGTAGCACCACATCTCAAATGCTTCGATCCTCTTCTGTTCCGGTTTTCCCACAGTCCATGTTTCGCTAGCAGACAATGCTGTACTTCCTCACATTAAGGACTATGTTTGATATTAGTACACTTTTCTTGGCCAGGAATGCCATTTTGCCGGTGCTGATCTGCTTTCGATGTCCGTCATTGTTTATTTTGTTGCCTAGGTAACAGAATTTCTTAGCTTCATATATTTCGCAACCATCAATCGCAATGTTAAGCCCGCCAGGACAGCCGAGAGCGCTAACGCGCTGCTTCCTGGACTCGGCTAGGAGCTCCGGTCCCGGATCGAATCCGCCCGGCGGATTAACGACGACGGTGGGTGTGCCGGCCGGCCTGGATGTGGTTTTTAGGCGGTTTTCCACATCCTACTAGGTGAATACCGCGCTGGTCCCCACATCCCGCCTCAGTTACACGACTCACATACATTTGAAACACATTCACTAGATGCAGACAGCTGGGGTACACTAATTCCGTCCTGGGGGGTACAGGGTGGCGGCAGGAAGGGCATCTGGCCACCCCTTGCAATTGACATGCCAAATCCGGTTAACCACAGCCGACCCTGCGTAGCTGCGGGACAAGGTGCAAGCGATAGCAATCGCAAGGTTAAGTTCTCGCTGTTCTCATTTCTGCTACTTCTCATTAATTTCGCCTTTCTCCGATTTACTCTCAATCCATATTCTGTATTCATTTGACTGTTCATTCAATGCAGCGGAGCATGTAATCCTTCTTCACTTTCACTCAGGATAGCAACGTCATCAGCGAACAGTATCAATGATACATTTCAACTTAGAATCTTAATTCCACTCTTGAATCATTCTTTTATTTCTATCATTGCTTCGTCGATCTACAGACTGAACGGCAGGGGCGAAAGACTACATCCCTGTCGTACACCCGTTTTAATCCGGGCACATCGCTCTTGATCCTCCAGTCTTATTATTAATTCTTGGCGTGGCTCTCCCAATAGCTCATCCCTATTTTCCTCAGAATTTCGAACATCTTACACCATTTACATTGTCGAACGCTTTTTCCAAGTCGAAAAATCCTATGACTGTGTCTTGATTTTTCTTTAATCTTGCTTCCTTCATCAACCGCAACATCAGATTTCAAATGGTTCAGATGGCTCTAAGCACTATAGGACTTAACATGTCATGAGTCCCATAAACTTAGGACTACGTAAACCTAACTAACCAAAGACGTTTTAATTACTAATCAAAGCCGCTATCCCGAGACCACTATATACAGGGCAAGACTAGTGTCGTCCTGGTCGAAACAACATCGTGCGTTCCGGGTCGTGTGCTGTTTAACACTACGGCAAATCTGAAATGCGTGTTCAATGAGCCTTCCGCAAGCATTTCAAGATTCAGCCGCCATATCCAATTCCTGCTCGTGGAACAATATTGAAGAAACTTCAGTGCAACTTCTCATGTATCGAATCGAAAGTCAACCGGCCCTCGGAAAACCATCCGACCTCTTGAGAACTTCGAACGTGTGCCTAGCAAGTCAGAGGCAAGCCCTCGTTTTTCGTTGCCAAAACGTGGTTTCAGTAAGATGGCGCGACATGCAGTACATCCAACAAGACCCTGCAAGTTCTGCACGTAGTGTTTGGTAACCACATAATTTCCAAACGCGTTTGTGTCGAATAGCCGTCTCGCTCACCTGATTTAACAGTGCCAGAATTTACCTATGAGGTTGTTTGAAGGCCGGATTGTACTCCGACCGGTCGAGAATCTTGAAGCAATTAAAAGATCGAATTCGCGATGAAATTTCCAGAATTCCTCCAGCAGTTGTACATGACGGAAAAAAGTAGCAACACCATGAAGGATTAGCGTGATATAAGCTAAACTTGGTAGGCGTGTTTCTACATCTGAAAGATGATGTCAGTTCCAATTTAGCAACAGTCGCATAAGAGTGGCACTAGTAGCGCCCCAATAAGGATGCAAATCACATTTTTTAAATACACGCTGTAACGGTCATGACATTTAGTTACCTTCCAAATTTGAAGAGGTGACTTGATGGTACTCAAGAATGCCATTAAGGCGACAAAGATGCTATTATCAACAACTCTCGGAGTTAGAAGGAGATCCTGAAATAGGGCTACGAGAAGCTGGATGTTTCTTGGGCGATATTGCAGAATCACTTGGCAGGAATGTAGCCACTGTACATGATTGCTGTGAGCGGAGGTCACGATAATCTACGGTTACAAGGAGACCGGGCTCCGAAAGAACACGTGGCACTTCCGAGAGGGAAGACCATAGAGTTTGGCGCATAGGTCCGGCTCATCGTACTGCGTCTGTAGCAGCAATTTGAGCAGCAGTTGACACCACTGTGATAGAAATCAGTTACTTCAAGGGCAGCTCCGAGCCCGACGCCCTGTAGCGTCCATTCCGCCTCTTGTGAGCCGGCCGCTGTGGACGAGCGGTTCTAGGCGCTTCAGTGCGGAACCGCGCTGCTGCTGCGGTCCCAGGTTCGAATCCTGTCTCGGGCATGGATGTGTGTGATGTCCTTAGGTTAGTTAGGTTTAAGTAGTTCTAAGTCTAAGGGACTGATGACCTCAGATGTTAAGCCTCATAGTGCTTGGAGGGGCAACGGCCTTGCCGCAGTGGATACACCGGTTCCCGTCAGACCACCGAAGTTAAGCGCTGTCGGGCGTGGCCGGCACTTGGATGGGTGACCATCCAGGCTGCCATGTGCTGTTGCCATTTTTCGGGGTGCACGCAGCCTCGTGATGCCAATTGAGAAACTACTCGACCGAATAGTAGCGGCTCCGGTCACAGAAAACCATCGTAGCGACAGGGAGAGCGGTGTGCTGACCACACGCCCCTCCTATCCGCATCCTCATCTGAGGATGACACGGCGGTCGGATGGTCCCGATGGGCCACTTGTGGCCTGATGACGGAGTGCTTTTATAGTACTTGGAGCCATTTTTTCAACGCGCCTCTTGTGACTTCAATGGTGTAAAGCCAGAGCTTATGAAAGCTGATTCTGCGTCGATAATACTGTGCCGTGTGTTGGTTAGAATGAGGCCAGTTGAGGGCGTGTAACCAACATGCCTGTGTGCTAGACACACTGGACCTACGTCACCCACATCCAGCATTAACCGTCCCTGTACTGATCGACCGGGTGCAACAGGCATGCAACTCCATCCCACAAACTGACATTCGGCACGTGTACAATACAATGCACACATATTTGCATACTTGCATTCAACATTCTGGCGGTTTCAGTATTTGACATT
Source organism: Schistocerca cancellata (assembly GCF_023864275.1). Taxonomy (NCBI): domain Eukaryota; kingdom Metazoa; phylum Arthropoda; class Insecta; order Orthoptera; family Acrididae; genus Schistocerca; species Schistocerca cancellata. The sequence continues at coordinate 271,671,843 of NC_064634.1, forward strand.
TGCAGCGGTTTATCTCTCGCTTACACTAGCATCTGTCATCTTGTAAACCGAGTGTGGTGGTGCAGAGGTTAGAACACTAGACTCGCATTCGGGAGGACGACGGTTCAAACCCGTCTCCGGTCATCCTGATTTAGGTTTTCCGTGATTTGTGATTTCCCTAACTCGTTTCAGGGGACGGCCGATTTCCTTCCCAATCCTTCCCTAATCCGAGTTTGTGCTCCGTCTCTAATGACCTCGTTGTCGACGGGACGTTAAACACTAATCTCCTCCTCCTCCTCATCTTGCAATACGTTATCTAGACAAATTTTACTACTCTATATTAGTTTCTTTTGTTTTTTTGGAGTCGTGTATGTGTTCAAAAATTGGGTGAACCGCCTCGAGTATTGTGTAACCGCGATTGATCGTCATTTATCTGATGTAGTATTTCATAAGTAAACTTAAATAAACAGCTTTGTGCAAAATTTCATCTTTGTTTCGCGATTAGTTTGTGTTATTCGAGTTTGAAATCGTCAAAATATTGTGAAAGACCCTACAGATATCATTACTGAACTCGTATGCAGCCACCTTACATCATCCATGCAGCTCTACAGGTGTGAATTTAATATGGATTTCTTTGCTCTATGATTCAGAATGCGATTTCGCTCCGTCGTTGGAGTGCTGTTGTAGTCCTGCATGCTGTGCCCGCACCAGAATAATCTGCGACCACGCCGTCCTCGCAAAGGGGCCGAGTAGGGGTGGAGAGCGGTCGTAATCGGGCTAATGAACTGCCCTCGAGCGCTCGCTTTAAAACGGCTGACGCCGCGCGGGGTGGAGGGCGCAGGGCAGGGGGTGGTTAAGTGGCCGCCGGCTGAGCTGGCTAATATATCGCGCACCTGGGCGGTGGCGGCGGTTCAGCCCCGGTCGAAGGCGGGGGAGGCACGCGATTTATGGCCGGGGCTGCGCACCCCCCCCCCCCCTCCGGCACCCCCATCCCCATCCCCACTCCCACATATGTCGAGCTATGCCGGACATTCGCTGCCAGCCGATTTGGACTCGTCTGGTGGTTGAACCTCACAGCTATTCGCTCTGTATTAATGCGCAGTAGGCCATTAACATTGCAATAGCATGGGGGAAGCATATGAGTACAACCAAAGTCACATTAGCCTGAAGTGTCTACGTGCTTGGACATGTTGGTGTTTACCATTTCGGTACAACAACATGAAGTTGGTGGGAGTAAAGCCATCTGCGTAATATTATCTTATATTAAAAATGTAGACCTATAAATACGTAAGCTTCCACAGTCGATACCAGTGTCATTAAAACCCTTTCGGGTGTAATGCCACAACATATTACAAAATCTTTAAAATACGAAATCAGAACTTCAATACGCTATTAGAAAAAAATGAAAATCGCGTGGAAACAACTCCAAAACGACATATTACAAGCAGTAGAAGATACCGGTTGGCCCGAACTAGGCAATTTGTACCTGCTAGTGGCAGACCAATTGAACATAACTCGAAAACTCCTCCTAAATCTGAACTTTGCAATTGCACGACCTCCGCCACTATTTAGAGCATTCTTAAACAATATTGTAAATTGTGGACCAATGGTTAAGATATAAAAGAAAACAAATTACGCATAAAAACAAAGCTTTTATTACTAATTTCGCATACAAAAATATTTCCTGAAAACCAACACATTTCTTTTATCTTATGTACTGCCTCACGACTGCTTTGAATGAAAAGCGCTTTGTAGATTCTAATTTGCCAATTTCATAATTTATGAGTAAATCACGTTCAGTTCACTAATAGCAAGTTGTATATAGAGAATGTCACGAACTTACATGACGTCTTAGGAGTTAGAAAAGTCAGCACCTTGAAATTGGGATAATATTTGCAGAATAAAAAGGCTTTTGATTCTGTTGTTGGAGATACATTGTTCAACGTATTAAAATAGTTAGGGCCAGGTAACAAAACAACAGAAATAATTAAAGCAGTTTCAACCAAGACAAAAGTAAAACTTGCGGGAAAACAAACAATCAGACAAGAAGAAGGCTTGTAGCCCCTAACTTTTAATTGTACATTACGGAACGTCGTTAGAGAACGGGGGAAGGCCATAAATACTAAGGATATACAAGAAGGAAGAAAGCGAAGCAAGGTCATGGTAGATTATCTAGTATTTACAGATGATATGACACTTATTAAAGTCTCACTTCCCATGCGAGCGCTACTGTCGCAGGTTCGAATCCTGCCTCGGGCATGGATGTGTGTGATGTCCTTAGGTTAGTTAGGTTTACGTAGTTCTAAGTTCTAGGGGACTGATGACCTCAGGTGTTACGTCGCATAGTGCTCAGAGCCATTTTGAAAGTCTCACTTCAAAGCCCAGAAGAACAAATAACAGGATTACAACGTCAGGGATTAAAAATATCATTTTAAAAAACACACAGCTCATGACAGACATAAGTATAGTATTTCAAAAGATAAAAAGAAGTAACAATGCAATATCTAAAGCAGACTGTTTTAAACACGAATATCTAGAAGAATGTATATGAGAGAAAAATAAGGAAATGACAGTAGTAGAGACAACGGTACATAAAACGCAGAGAACCTTTCAAATATACAGCCACACTAAAAAAAAAATAAAAAAAAGGAAATCAGAGTTGAAACACTTTGAAAAAGGGGTCAGACCAGAAATACTCTATGTAGCAGAAACTGTTAAGCTAAGAAAGACGGGAATGGCAAAAGGTTTAATAGAAATGAAAAAATAAAAAATAAAATGAATAAAAACAAGAAGGTTTGGTCGTGATTCCCTTCCCGGACATGTAGCCTACAGAACTCCCAAAGGCAAAGTAGGACGAAATTCCGCCGAAAACCTACCTCCAACAGTTGGTAGCTATACTCAATAACCCATCTTCATCCAGTTCAGAAGCGTCCATCCTGGTGTATACGAGATACAATGTGACTGCAATGCCGCATACACTGTTGAAACAGGTAAACCTGTTAGCGCCCACACATAGCAGAGCATGAGTCACATGTTCGGTTGGGGCAACACAACAGATCGGCAGTAGCGGAGCACCAGCGTGATTGCGGGCAGGCTATCAACCCTCAAGAAAGACAAATATTGGCAACACAGTCGTGGATGCACACTGCGGTATCGACGGTGACTTTGTCGACCGCAGCTGGTGAACCGCGCACCGCACACAGCTTCGCAGGAGACGGCATATTTAAACCTCCCGCCAGTGCGCCATGGACGAGCTCGCTCTTCCATCGCTTGCTGCATGGCGCCGCGCGTACCCTCCACCAGAGGATACTCAATTGATATCGCACTGCTGCCATTCTGACGGGCTGGCGAATTTTATTAAGCAGCCAAACTCAGAGCTTCGCCCAGATTCAGTGAACTTACAAACTTACCAACATTAGTACAGAAGACTCCAGGGATGAAAAATACTTCAACGTGGCACGACACCACTAAACAATTGCTACGCGTCATTGTGTATCAGCATTCAAGAGTATTTGTTACCATGAAGAAGATTACTCTCATTGCATATGAAGCACCACAGAAGAACCTGCAGCTATACAAAGCTATGTGTATGTCAGTTATTAAGAGCACATATTGTCAATGAACATATAGCATGTTACCTTCTTGTATATATAGGATTGTCTTGTGAGCACGCGGGTCTAGGGCCGCCGGCACGGTAGCTCAGCGTGTTTCGTTCAGAGAGTTATCTGCCCTCTGTCACAAAGAAACAGAGTGAATGAATCAACGATGTACTTGAACGAGTGTCGTGGGACATCCGCCCCGAACAAATGAAATGAATAACGAACAAAATGTGATAAAAGAAGTGAGTAGCGTCTTTGATTAGTAATCTAAACGTTCTCGAACCCTACCACCGCTTAAATTTGGGATAATAATCATCAGCATTGGCGGCCGGAGACTTCCCGCATAATGAGTCACTCCTCGTTCACACATTTAGCCAACGGCCTTGCCAAACAGTTGCGCGGACAGAGGTTCAGTGCATTCTCTTGCCATTGGGGAGGGAAAATGCTCCTAAAGATGGAAGAATCAGCAATGATCAACGGCATGAGGTTGCAGAAGGCAATGGAAACTGTGGTGGCACCGCCAGACACCACACTTGCTAGGTGGTAGCTTTAAATCGGCCGCGGTCCATTAGTACATGTCGGACCCGCGTGTCGCCACTGTCAGTGATCGCAGACCAAGCGCCACCACACGGCAGGTCTAGAGAGACGTACTAGCACTCGACCCAGTTGTACGGACGACTTTGCTAGCGACTACACTGACGAAGCCTTTCTCTCATTTGCCGAGAGATAGTTAGAATAGCCTTCAGCTAAGTCCATGGCTACGACCTAGCAAGGCGCCATTAACCATTTCTAGAGAGAGTCTCACTTGTACCATCAAGAATGCTGTATACATATGATGGATTAAAGTTAAGTATTCCAGCAGCTACGTACTATTCTTTATAGCATTCATTACGTATCCTGTTTCAGACCTAGCGCCACCTGCGTGAGTTGACGCGTGCATTTCGGCCTCCTCTTGCAACACAGTGTTGGCTCTTCTGCCAACACTACAGAAACCACTGCATTAACGACACATGATGTGTATTCACAGGACATGTGGCCTGTAATTGAAAAAGCGTCATGATGATCTTTCTGTTGGCAAAAGATTTCGGTATAGTCCCCCATTCGGATCTCCGTGAGGGGACTGCCAAGGGGTAGGTGACCATGAAAAAAAAGACTGAATAACCAACGAAAGGATAACTTTCTACGAGCCGGGATGTCAGAAGTTTGATTATGGTAGGAAAGCTAGAAAATCTGAAAAGGAAAATACTAAGGCTCAGTCTAGTGATGGGGGTTCAGTGAAGTGAAAAGGAAAGAAGAATTCCTGTTCAGATGAGTATAGGGTAATATCAACAGCCGGGGAAATGGTATAATGGAGATACGTTTCGTTATGAATAGAAAGGTAGGGCAGTTCAGTGATAGGGTTTTTCTCAACAGAATGGACAATAAAGCAACACCAACAACGATAGCTCAGGTACACATGCCGACGTCGCAAGCCGAAGACGGATAGGGAAATATAATAGGTAGTTTAATACGTAAAGGGAGACGAAAATCTAATAGTCATAGGGGGATTACAATGCTGTTGTAAGGGAAGGAGTAGAAAAAAGAGTTACGGGAGAATATGGACTTAGTACTAGGAATGAGAGAGGAGAGATTCATTGAGTTCTACAATAAATTTCGGCTAATAATAGCGAATACTCTGTTCAGGAATCAGAAAAGGAGGATATATACTTGGAAAAGGCCAGAAGATACGGGAAGACTTCTGTTAGACTGCATCAAGGTCAGACAGGGATTCCAAAATCAGATATGGATTATAAGACGTGCCCAGGAGCAGATATAGACTTAGATCACAATCTAGTAGAGACAAAGAGAAGGCTGCAGTTCAAGGGATTAGACAGCACGAATGAATGCGCAAAGAAATGGGATACGGAAGTACTAAGGAATGAAGAGGTACTCTTGAATTTCTCTGAGCCTATAGATACTACGATAGGGAATAGCTCAGCACGCTATTCAGTTGAAGAGGAATGGACTTCTCAATCGCTGAAGCTGTAAAAGAAAAACCGTTTGAAGAAGGTAATTACGAAGAAACCATGGGTAAGGGAAGAAATAGTTAAGTTGATCGATGAAAGAAGGAAGTACAAATGTTATGATGATGACGAACGAGTCGTCGCCAATGTTGACTGGTGGCCAATGCTAAATAGAAACATATGAATCACAGCAGGTTTGTCAGTAACGTCGATAAGGTGCTGGCTGCATGGTTTGGATATGCAACGACTAAAATAATTAGAAGTCGTTGGTAAAAAAAATATATATTGTACTTAACTGGTTGTACAAGATCTTCCTGGCTGCATACATATTATTATACACAGATAGCTATTGAGGCCTCACTTAGGCCATACGTTACTAAGCGCCTTGTTAGAGGTTGCTTCCTATCAGCTGAAGGCTATGCTACTTTACTACTTGACGTCCCGAGCAAGAGTGGACGAGAGCTCGCTAAAAACTTGATACAAGCCACTGAGCGGCGCTATCGTCGCTGGTCGCGACTCGCGGGTCCATCGATACTAATACTGACCGCGGTCGATAACTGCAGCCCCTAACAAGTGTGGTATCGAACGTTGATACCACAACAAATATGTTCAGAAAGACAAGTCACTTAGGAATGAAATAAATAGGAAGTGCAGAGAAGCTAAGGCGAAATGGTTGCATGAAAAATGTGAAGAAATCGAAAAAGAAATGGTCGTCGGAAGGACTGACTCAGCACAAGGAAAACTGAAAACAACTTTCGGTGAAACTAAAGGCAGTTGTAGCTGTAGGAAGGTCGTCAGCTAAGCTCATAGTATTTTTATTTGGAGAAATAACATCTTTACAAGATTTTCTCCTACTTCTTGCACAAACAGATTATTCCTCATCATCGAGCATTGCAGAAGCGTTCGGTATTTTGCTGTTAAGAGCAATTGCAATTTACTAATAAAACTGCCCTAAGATTAATCAGAAGGATTTTACACATATCACATGTGACAATGCCCCCTCCTTCCATAGCTGAATGGTATCGTTCACGCTATTACGCCGGGGACACGGGTTCAATTACTGGTGATAGCAACAATTTAAACTGACACGCTTGTCAGTGAAATGGCTTCAGATGAACATATTTGTACCAAGTTGCAAGCCACTCGAGATTTGTTACTAAATTAGCTATAAACAACAAATTTTTTGTTATTATAAAGAGTGAGCCGATGATGATATTAAGAACTTGCAGGGAATATGGTAAGTGGTAAATGTATCAATCTGCGGTAGAGGACCATTGTCGGAAACGACCGAGTCGAAAGTTGTAAGCGAGAAACGTTACCGTGGATACCTATTACAGTGGATTACACGTACCAGTACTACTGTTGCTAAGAGTGTGAGGTAGGCAACTTTCAGAGGTGGTGATACAAGGAAAAACATATAGTAAAATCGGTCTGTAAAATGTATACCTTAAGAGCTTGAAAAGCGAGCGTTTTTTTCATCCTTACTTGGTCTCTCTCGGACCTGTCTTTAGAACGTCTAAGATTAGCTCATACCCAAACCTTCAGGTGTCAGTCACTCAGATCGGTACCCACAAAAACTGATTTATTTCGTACTATGTGCTGCCGCCGAGCAGAACGGGCGGAAACTTAATTAAAAGTAACCCTAGAACTACGGAGAATAGGAAAAGCATGACTAACACGTATAGAAGATGTCAAATTAAATGATCAAAATGGGGACCAGCAATACTGATATTTGTATATTGCGAAGTGCCGGGGCTAGCAGTGTATTTAACACTAAATTCTTCTAGAATCTACATATGTAAATGATGCTCTAAGCCCCCCTCCCCCTATTCTAACTCCGACTTTTGCTGTTGCACATGGATTAAAAAGATACGCGAACTGACTGTAATCAACCCTGCAAGTGGAGTAGAAAAGAGTTTGGCACCTGCAATAATTTAATTTGATAAATAAGTTAAATAAAGGAAGGTTTCATTAACGTAGTGAGAAATGATAGGGTTGCTCTACCGATTAACAGAATGAAAGTTCTGTCCAAAATAACAATATGATTTATTAAGACTAAACACAAAATAATAAAAAAAACACATGAAACATTTACAATACATCAAATTGGCTGAAATTGGATACTCAAATAAACGCTGTGAAGGTGAAGTTGTCCCTAAACTAGATTGTGACGTTTATGATGAAGTGGTATGTGGAGCCAATTCCTTGCAACTCAAATCTTAAGAGAGACACACAGCTAACCCAACATTAATTGCTGCTACATTAGTGAGAACTCAGACAATGAACACCCAAGATAGAACAAAGTTAGAAAAGACGAACAGGCGCGCTCTGCTGAGCTCTGATTATCGCCTAGCAAAAATGCCTGCTGTGCCGGTGCTGCGGACGTACATTACCAAGCTGTCTTCTTAGCTGCAAGGACACGATCTGGCGTACTGGAAGCGATGGCTGGTTGCTTCGACGTCCCGTCGTGGTGATAATAATGTCGCGAGTATAGCCCGAAACAAATTGTCCTGGTCTGGTTGTTCCAGACTAAAGACTTCCTATCAATACAAACACGCCTCTGAGGGAGACGAAGAAGGCTCGCCACACAATCACTGACGGTACAGTGATTGATTTTCACAAGCGAAGTCACACAGTAACTCCGATACAGTCAACTTTAGCCAAAACTGCCCAAGACAGACAACATAGGCCGCTTGTACGCAGAACGCTCAATTGCCAACTGTACTCGGAAAGTTACGTTGAAGTCGAAACTTCAGCAACTTCGTTAAACAGTTACAATCAAATAAAAGTACATCCGATAGCCAACAGAAGGCAGGCTGTCCAGAGCACCGAGAGCTCAGTGTTGTAACCTACTCCGACTGAAAGGCGAGAGTCGACTCCCCACAAGAGCACCCGTACAAATCGAACACAGAACATTCCCGCCCCCATGACAGTGGCCATGGTTAACCGTTCCAATCAGCAACTCGAAAACTGGCGGAAAAATTCCACTCTATTGCCGGAGCACTACCGTTCCACCAATGGAGATTCTTGGCGCCAATTTCTGCGCCGATTTTGCTACGTCACGGAGCTATGCCCTGAGCAAGCCAATCACAGTTACGATTTTGCAGAAAGCGCGGGAATTTGCCCGCCACAACTGCCTGGGTACACAAGTCATTCCCACGCCTCGCTGGTAGCCCGCCAGAAAGTGTTTCTGCGAAGTAACGGAACCTCTAGCCCAGCCGCTACTTCAGGGCGTGTCTCAGCCGCTATTCTACAATGTCGGCGTCTGGAAAGCATTGACTCCCTCACACCCATCGGCTTACCCTTTCAAGATCAGCAGAGCCCGCCTGTCACCGGACCACCCGGGTGACGAGAGACGCTGCGTGGGAAGTCCGCGTGTGAAGGAATAGCAACTTTTCACCGCATGCAATTAGAGAGGAAAATCGTAAGATAGAAATATGAGAGGGGGCTCATGCCACCTCTCAATATATCTACTTGCTACAGCGATCACTTCTTCAACCATCACCTGGCTACCACACAACCGAGGTAGGTTCTTCCTGCACGTCGGTCGGTTGGCTGAAGAGGGCGTAGTAAAACGCTGAAACTGGTTGCCAAATAAAATAAGGTCGAAAATTTACGGCTGATAGGTATTTAATTTGACATCCTCTATCGAACAGAGGAGTTCCGCAACCATTTCTAAAAAGATGGACATACAGAGACTTTTTACGTATAGTTTCTGTGGGGAAGTTCGTAGAACGTTAGATCGTCTTACAAAACCGAATGACGAAAACATTTTTTTAAGTGTTATATGGGTGTAATAACACATCCGCACTTATGTATGCAATTGTTTCTTCATCCTACTGTTCCGTTTGTTTATGTTTATTCTGTGAAATTACAAGTGCACTAGCTGCTTCATCACGAGTCGTGTCTATTCTGTCGCCAGTGTGCGACAGGATACCACACCTATCTATACAAATGTCCTCCATAAGTTTGCTACTTTCAAGCTAATGAAGCGAAAGCAAACAGCGAAAGGAACGTTGCTACAAACTCTGGAAAGTCCTTTTATATGTCAGGAGTATGTTCTCTCATGTAACAATTTCACGCGTAAACAGTTAAAAAAAATTGTCATCTTCCGAGTTTGAATGCAGGAAGTCGCCCAGGCGAAATTTGCAAAGCAATCATTCACTGATATACTTTCATTTTCTCCATGGCTCTGGTGCTACTTTTAATTACCGTCTACGAATGTTCTACTGGACGACAACACATAGTACGAACTAAACCGGTGTGCTGGATGATACTCTATCGACAAACAACTGTTGTTACCGAGTTAAGTGTCTGACATCTGGAGATCTGGGTGTCAGTGCAATGCTAGTAAATCATAAATCATAATCGCAGACCAAAATACAGTCACATTAATGGTTAAAAAAATGTTGGCACCTGCACTAAAATGGAACGGTGACACAGTGAAGAAAACAAATTAGGAATGCAAAGGTTGGAACCCGGTCACAGTGAAGGAAACAAATTAGGAATGCAAGGATTTATTTCCATAGTGTCGCCTACACAGTATCAGCTGTAAAACAACAATTTAGCACTGAGATTCAGATTCTCGGAATTTCTTAAGTCACTTATTTAAGAATTGGACGTACACAATATTAAAATGACAAAGAATAGGCAAGGAACCAACAAAATGAGTATAATGTCTCTTAATGTTGACTGAGAAATTGTTCCAACGAAACGAGCAAAAATTCGTCTTCTCTAGAAGCTTATTTTAATAATTAATATTCTGCTAACAGTGTGTGAAGTATGCTACCAGCTTTACTAAACTGTGCAGCTCACAAACGCAAAGTAAACGAGTCCCAGACCCACGAAATAATGCAATTACTCAGGCAACTCAATTTGTGTAGCAAATCTCGCAAATTATGAGCTGCTCAGAATGTAGACAGCGCTAACGCGAAATGAAAAACTTACTGAAAAGTCTGCAAATGTGCTCCAGAAAGCACAAGTCAGCACTGGAGAGAGATGGCAGAAAGAGGCTGCCACCGAAGTCCAGGAGTACTCCACATGGATTGGACATTCTTACCTTTCCCGGAACCTCTGTGACTGACCTCCTGGGATCGACACCTCGTTCCTTAACAACTTTGAGCTTTCGTCCAGAGTTAGCAAGCCTCATATTCTCCTCAAAAATAGCCAAGAAAGGTGCAGAAAAATAATCAAATGTCGTTCAGCAGTACGTGATAGTCACGTCTAAAGCTATGAGCACTTCTTCATCTTCACTACTGTGAAACACATCTCATCTGCTGGGCAAGGGCCCATGGGTCTTAAGGTATGTAGTTTAGAGCCCATATTTACTTTTTCTTGTTTGCTCCCTACTACTTCCTAAAAAAATATGCAAAATCAAGAAGCTTGCAGTAGAAGACATGTTTCACAGTATCGAAGATGAACAAGTGGTTGTAGCTCTTTTTTGAGTCCATGTTTACAAGACATTTTCTTGTTTTGGGCCTTACTACCTACCCTACAATCTTAGCAACAACAGTATCGGTACATGTGTTCCACTGTCAGATATATCAGAACGATTTTTTCTTATAACTTTCGTCTTGGTCGCTTCCGGGGTAGTCTCGCTTACCTCAAACCGGTACATTGACCCTTCTCCATCACCCCTGGAAGTTTGTAATTCCAATCTGTATATATAGGGCGTATCTCAATGATTAATAGCGAAAACTGACATGGTGAAAGTATGTGATAACAGAAACAAAATTTGAGCCGAATTAGGCGGGGAACTATCCAAAAGGTCTTAGTTTCAGATATATTTAACAAACTAGGACACCGTCATACGAAGTCAGTGTCGGCTTGTAACAACACATTCGTAGTGCACCCATATTTACTGGAACATTTTTTATTGTGTTATCGTATACTTTCAACTTTGTGAGTTTTCGCTACAAACCATAATGCATCCTGTACAGAAATGTTGCGTTTGGACCCCTATGGCGTCCCTCTTAGGTCGGCTTCCCAAGCGGCCTCTTGTGTCGCTTGGGCCTTACACCGTCTCGGGCAGTTGTACTGAAGACATGTAGACCTCTAGGGAAAAGCGATGGGGTCTGACATAAGCTAAGAGGGCCTCCGAATTTTGTACGTGAAAACTCGTAAAGCATTCTAAATAAAACAAAGTTTATAAACATTCTACGACTTGAAACTTCCTGGAAGATTAAAACTGTGTGCCGGACCAAGACTCGAACTTTGGACCTTTGCCTTTCGCGGACAAGTGCTCTACCGACTTAAATACCAACGCACGACTCACAACCCCTCCTCACAGCTTCAATTCTGCAAGTACCTCGCCTCCTATCTTTCAAACTTCACAGAAGCTACTCTGCGTACCTCCCAGAACGAAGAAAGGAGTCGTGAGTCATGCTTGGGTAACTCAGTTGGTAGAGCACTTGCCCGCTAAAGGCAAAGGTACTGATCTCGAATCTCGGCCCGGCAGTCAGTTTTAATCTGCCAGGAAGTTTCATATCAGCGCACACTCCGCAGCAGAGTGAAAATCTCATTCTACGTCTTTATTCTTCACGTCTACGTATGTATTTCTCGATACAGTCACCCTTTCGGGGAACCTATTTCTCCCTAGGCCACACCAGTTTTTTCATACTGTCACGGTAGAATGTTTTATTTTGTTGACGGAACCACGACCTCAGTTCTGCTTGCACCGCTTCATCACTATCGAAGCCGCGAGACGTAACCGCGAGGTCTTAGGCGCCTTTTCACGGTTCGCGCGGCTCCCTCCGTCTTAGGTTCGAGTCCTCCCGCGGGCAGGGTATGTGTGTTGCCTTTAGCTTAAGTTAGTTTAAATTAGATTAAGTAATGTGTAAGCGACCGATGACCTCAGGAGTTTGGTCCCATGGGAACTTATGACGAAGTCACTATCAAAGTGAAGTCCTCGAAGGCGTTCTTTAAGTTTTGGAAACAAATGAAAATCGGGTGGGACCAATCCGGGACTGTATAGAGGATGATTGATGACAGTGAAACCAAGGTGTCGGATTATTGCAGATGTCGCAGCGCTTGTGTTGGTTCTGGTATTGTCACGCTGAAACAGAGGATGCTCTATATGTGGATGAACTCTTGGAATTCGAAACTCGTTTACAGCACGCATGCATTGAGATAATTACGTTACACACCGCCGTGTTACATTCTACAATTCGGAGCCCTCTAGCGACAGAGTTGCAACTTGGCCAGCAAAGCGGGAAAATCGACCGAGTGAGATGCATGACATATAATACTCCAACCGATATTGAGAACAGAATATAAAGTTAGGAGGCATTACTTTTCAGAACGTTATCAAGGATGCAGAGAGATACAGATGCTTGAAGATGTGAAAGTTAGTGCAAAATGTTCCAAGACAGAACTACTGGATTACTTAACAAAGATTATTGAGGCGTCTGCCACATTCCGTCTATAAAGATTTTAGTCTTTGTCACTGAAGACGACAGACAAATCATGGATAAGGGAAGAAATGGAAATCGAAATGAATAGGCGCCGTTTTCTCCTTCATAAAATTCGTGAAGGGCGAATAGAATTTGAGGGGGGGGAGGGGGGGAGGAGAGGAGAAGAAAGCACCGTTTCGTCAAATACGTGATACCTTGCGGAACATAAATTCAAATGTGGGCGTCAGTACATCTGGTGTTGTATCGGTTATCGGCGAAAACACGAAGAAGTCCAGGAGCTCTACTGTTTCCTCCGACTGGGAACACTGGGACAAGGGACCGCCATTCCGGTGCGTTATATATCGCGGGCCCGTCGGGTTATTTGTCTGGACCCATTGGATTGGGCGTGGCAGAGCGCTGTTTGGCTGATAGCGAGAGCCGGATCTGTCCTTTGCGCCACACAAACAGGTGACACAGTTGTCAGGGAATTAGTTAGCAACAAATTTAGAGCCATTGCCGCTGACAAGCTACACGACAGGCGAGGGAGGGATACGACAAATAACATCGGGCCTTTTACTTCCTGAGACGGCAACCGTGGCCAGTAGCCGTGGCGCTATATAGCCTCCTTTTGTTTTCGTCCACTGATTATGCAGCGGGTTAGTAGCCGAGTATGCCGGTTCCTCCCATTTATCGGCAACTGTCAAGTGTTAAATACAATACTTTGTTCAAAGTCTCATTTCCGATTTAGTAGAAGGTATGCTGTTAAATTGATGCTAACCGCTGCTATATTAGCATCAGAAGTCAGTATGCGAAAAAAAACTGTATACTGCAACCAATCATATGTTATTTGATGTAAAAGATTAACAAGTGATCTCTCCAAAATTGTTCATATCGTATCTTTTTCCTATGATGAAAGGTGTCAATAAAAGTCAAACTCGTATTAACTTACCAATCACACTAATTACATGGGGTATCCCATAACGTTTCATGTTAGGGCCCTTACTTTTTTCTTGTGCAAATAGAGGCATCAGTTGTCACTATACCTATACTAAGTTTGTTTAGTTTGCAGATGATTCAAGCATTGCAAAACATATAAAGTCAAGTATAGGTTTAGGAAGAGCTGTTTGTGACAAACAGCCAGTCACTGTCACTAAACTTTTAAAGACTTCCAGATACACACACTCACTACATGCAGTTCAGAATCTGCAAGAGATTTCCGCCAAAATCATCCATAAAATATGTGGACAGCGTTAGATCCCTGTGATTACGACTAGATAATAAAAGTGAGATGGGGGAACATACCACAGAATTGCTTAGAGATCTAGATATACTTTTATTTGAAATGCAAATCTTGATGTAAAAAGAACTGCATAAGGTTGAGTGGTGTTACGCCTTGCGGTAACAGACTAAAGCCTTTTCGATCCAAAATTATATAGTGTAACTCATTTTTAGTGGAAACTCAAGAATGACTTCCAGAAGCCTGTTCAAAAAACTGAATGTAATAAATACTGCTTCTTAGTATACTTATTCCTTAATGAAGTTTGTCATAAGTAATGTGTCTCTCTTTCAAACCAACCGCTCACTTCACAGAATAAGAAACATGAATAAAGAAAATCTTCATGATTACATAAAGGTACTCCTCACTACGATCCACAAATATGTCCGTTATTCAGGGACATACGTTTTCGATAAGTTGCCCTATACCATAAAAAGCTTGGCTGATAATGAAGCGTCAAGACCTAAAGGACTTGTCTGTAGCCAACATTTTCTACGCCATTCAAGAATTTCTTAGTAGGTAGAATTGTTGCATATGTTATTGATTATCTCACATAACATGAATGCCAAATAATATTTAATTTATGATCAGGTTCAGTGCAATAATGTGATCTAGGCAAGCGAATCTTTGTGAACTTCCTGCTGTACTCCTAAACGGCTGTCACTATGCAAGTTACAAGGTGGCTGCATTACGCATCCTGCGGTGAGAGGGATGGAAACAACTTGGCGGTGTCATTATCGTGCTGTCTGTCTCTGCCCCGTACATCACGCTCCATCCGCTCCTTACCCTGGTAACCTGAGACGCCGTCGTGAGCACTCTAGGGCCATTGTTTCCAGCTTTGAGTATCCCTAGAAAAATATACGTGCTTGGAAAACTCTCGCTCTCGGTTTGCTTGTGTTTGTTGGTTTTGCGAGCTAACATCCCAATGATGTTCGGGCACACATGCGGTTCCCCGTCATCGAAATGTCTTGGCTCAAACTCGTCTAGGGGTTGAACTGCACTTGTCGCATCACATGTCCTAAATTAGACCCTTGTGACCCTTTGGTTAAATTGTCTGACTGAAGGTTCAAATGGTAGTTCAAATGGCTCTGAGCACTATGGGACATAACTTCTGAGGTCATCAGTCCCCTAGAACTTAGAACTACTTAAACCTAACTAACCTAAGGACATCACACACATCCATGCCCGTGGCAGGATTCGAACCTGCGACCGTAGCGGTCTCGCGGTTCCAGACTGTAGCGCCTAGAACCGCTCGGCCACTTCGACCGGCTCTGGCTGATGGCAAGTTTGCGAAATACAAAGTTAATATAATATATAATAACAGTAATAATAATATCGCGATCTAAATTAACGACCCACAAATGATGTAGGCCACTCAGACGCGATTTGGTTAGAATACTGTTTATTCGGAAAGCAAACTAATAGGGGAAGTGGTCGAATTTCGAGTTATTGTCACACTCGAGTGCAAATCCATTTGACACAGTTCGATCATTCACAATTTCATCTCGAAACACAAGCCCAATACCGCACCTCGATATTTACACAAAAGTTAGTGCTGACAACAGGCGCGCGGCTGCTCAGCGCTTAGAGACTAAGTCCTGCGATACCACACAAAACGAAATTTTCTCAATCGTTTCACTTCCTAGCTGCCTAAAGACCAATTGTCCGCTTTCGCGTCTCAATCCGAACTGTCCCTCTAGTGTCTCCAGCCGAACTGTCAGCTTTCGCTTCTGCGCCAGCACTGTCCCTCTGCCCGTCTCTCACTCAATTGAGTACAGCAGTTCCCTTTCCTGAAGCCGTCCATCTGATTGGCTACAGCTTATTCTACATTATTTTATATTTTAACATATTTAAAAAATCGAAGCTTGAGCACTTTCATGTAACAATAATATCCATTGTTAAATTCTTTTACATAAATCCAATACAATTTCTTTCTTAACTTTGAATGCCACGGCCAGTAGTCTTGCACCAATGTACTTTCTGATAAATAAGTAAAGAACAAAAGTAGCTGTTATGCACTAAACCTTACACCAAAGATTCTGCTACCTAGTGATTCCATAAGCTGTCATGCTGGCATCGTTCAGTGTGTTTTGTGTGGAGGAAATGATGATCTGATGCTTAACTGAAAATACTGTTAACTTAAATTTACTATATCTTTTAAATAAGTGAAGTTACAGAGTTGATATTTATAACATTTACCATTTTAATGATGCGCTTCTATACGAAATGTAGATCGTTAAGATCGACTAAAGCGTTCAGATTTTAGCATTCAGGTCTTTGTTACAAAACTTGTTAATTTCACTTTAACAGTAAATCCTAAACTATTATAGATATGATCAATATTCAACTTTTATTGGGATCACCATGAAAATTTGTGGGGGATGGTAGATTAAAATTACTGTGGCTTCATTCCATGACTTACTACAGAATTAAATAGTTTCCATAAATGTCTGCCTGCTACGTCTCTCTGGCCACAAACGCCTTCTACTGGGTTTCCCTATGACGTACGTTCTCGTCTGTCTCACTCACTCACTACTGCGCTTAGGCCTTAATACACAATCAACGTCTGTGAGTTTCCCCATCTCGTGGTGATTCTGCGCCCTTTGTGGCACACAGTCCTGGACGAAAGGGTTCGTTTCAGAATTCCTGTAGGCTGACTCTTTCGGCCATATATTTAAATGAGAGCGCAATGCTCGTTAACTCCAAGTTTACTCATTAAGGCACTCAATGATGATATTATTAACTCCCTTGCTACAATATATTGAGAAGAATGTGGTGTAAACATTAAAAATAAATGCGTAAAATATAATTTGAAGAATATAATCTCTTCTTTTCACTTTAACTACCATACCCAATCAAAGAATGCAAAACTGATAACATTGTCAATGTTAAAATGTGTTATTAAAAAGCTGCGCGTAGTGGCCGCGCGGTTTGAGGCGACATGCCACGGATTACGCGGCTCCTTTTGCAGGAGGTTCCAGTCCTCCCTCGGGCATGTGTATGTGTTTTGTTCTTAGCATAAGTTAGTTTAAGTGGTGTGTAAGTTTAGGGATGGATGACCTCAGCAGTTTGGTCCCTTAGGAATTCACATACTCACACATTTGTTATTAAAATCTTAACTGTCACTCCATAGTGTAATACTTGCGTTTGCTTTATGCCACCCGTATTGAACACACAGTGGCTAAGTGCCCTCAAAATACCTAAGCTAACAAGAAGGTAACACTAAACTTTTATGTAGTCCGCACTCTACAGTCAGAGGGCAATGCGATGCTATTGGCTGGAGTGTCACGTTGTACACAGCTCCTTGCCACTGCACGTCGCCCCATCTTCATATATGCATACCACTATAAAGCGAAGCCAGAACGTCTTCTCATCATTAAACACAACTCAGTGTTAATCTACCATCAAGTGCATTTTTGACTACACCATAGCAAATGGGCTGAAAGGTGAGGAGGTGTGAAAGGAAAGCCGGCCGCAGTGGCCGTGCGGTTAAAGGCGCTGCAGTCTGGAACCGCAAGACCGCTACGGTCGCAGGTTCGAATCCTGCCTCGGGCATGGATGTTTGTGATGTCCTTAGGTTAGTTAGGTTTCACTAGTTCTAAGTTCTAGGGGACTAATGACCTCAGCAGTTGAATCCCATAGTGCTCAGAGCCATTTGAACCATTTTTTGTGAAAGGAAATCAGGCAGGCGACACACTCGCTGCGGACTAGTTTCAGGCAAATTGGTGGTCCTGCCTGACAGTCTGAGTGCACCCCGGACCTAACCTGAGCAGCAGTCGACGTACCATCACCACCGACTACTGTCTAGAACTGATTCCATATGTCGTTAACATCGAGCTTACGCACTGTCTTGGCTACTACGTTAATACACAGTTGCACTATATATCGAGTGAGCTGTAAAGTTCTTCGGATGAAATATCGAACTTTATGGAGGCCCACAGGAGGACGACATTAAATAGTTTCTTGTCAGAATTGCACTCATTGACACACTCCTAACACACTAAATATTATGGAAGTAGACATGTTGTGCACCTAACATACTACTGAATATTTGCACTTCATATTATATCTACACTGCCTTACAAAAAAAGAGGACCAAAAAGGGAAGAAGACACGAAATGAAACTTCCAGGTTTTAGAAAGTATCTGATGTTATTTCGGTGGCTACAGTGTGGAGTAAAATTAACAAAGAACGTGGCAGTATGAGCCTATTTATCAGTATGACGCTGCACCCCTACGGTCCAGATGCATGCACTGATTCGATTAGAAAGGGTGTCGTAAAGCCATTGCATCCTCTCCTGAGGCAATTGTTGTTACTGGTCCTCGATATCCTTTACACTTTCACTGGGATGGACTTGATGTCCGGACTGCTCCTCCACACGTTCCATCATGGACTGATCTGAGGATTTTGCTGGTAGTGGAAGTATCTCACATATACAGTTCAGAGAGCTGTGCAATGTGTACATGAGCACTGTCTTGTTGGGAAATGGTACAAAGATACTCTGTTGTATGAGAGGTGACACATGAAGACACAGTATGTTTGTGACATACTGTCGTGCTGTCACTGTATCCTCGATCGCTGCCAGTTGCGATATGAAGTCGCTCCACATGGCTCACCGTCACGTCAGGATCACGAGGAGTGGGGGATGTCCCAGATGTAGTTTAGCTTCACTAGACACGGAGTCGTTTGCTGTGTGTTATAACTCATCGCTTCTTGGCTTCTATTTTCCACTCAGTAAAAGAAGAATACTTAGTAACAGATTATACAGGGTTATTACAAATGATTGAAGCGATTTCACAGCTCTACAATAACTTTATTATCTGAGATATTTTCAAAATGCTTTGCACACACATGCAAAAACTCAAAAAGTTTTTTAGGCATTCACAAACGTTCGATATGTGCCCCTTTAGTGATTCGGCAGACATCAAGCCGATAATCAAGTTCCTCCCACACTCGGCGCAGCATGTCCCCATCAATGAGTTCGAAAGCATCGTTGATGCGAGCTCGCAGTTCTGGCACGTTTCTTGGTAGAGGAGGTTTAAACACTGAATCTTTCACATAACCCCATGCGATTTCTTTCTGTGGGGTTAAGTCGGGAGAGCGTGGAGGCCATGACATGAATTGCTGATCATGATCTCCACCACGACCGATCCATCGGTTTTCCAATCTCCTGTTTAAGAAATGCCGAACATCATGATGGAAGTGCGGTCGAGCACCATCCTGTTGAAAGATAAAGTCGGCGCTGTCGGTCTCCAGTTGTGGCATGAGCCAATTTTCCGCGGGCTACGCGTGGAACTTGCCCGCACGCGTTCAACCGTTTCTTCGCTCACTGCAGGCCGACCCGTTGATTTCCCCTTACAGAGGCATCCAGAAGCTTTAAACTGCGCATACCATCGCCGAATGGAGTTAGCAGTTGGTGGATCTTTGTTGAACTTCGTCCTGAAGTGTCGTTGCACTGTTATGACTGACTGATGTGAGTTCATTTCAAGTACGACATACTCTTTCTCGGCTCCTGTCGCCATTTTGTCTCACTGCGCTCTCGAGCGCTCTGACGGCAAAACCTGAAGTGCGGCTTCAGCTGAACAAAACTTTATGAGTTTTTGTACGTATCTGTAGTGTGTCATGACCTTATGTCAATGAATGGAGCTACAGTGAACTTATGAAATCGCTTCAATCATTTGTAATAGCCCTGTATTAGTCCTGCAGTTCCACAGTAGGGAGATTCTCGTTGGTATGGCACAAAAATATTTGTGGACAAAAGTAGTAATAAGTTGATCTTCCTTTTACACATCTCAGGTGAGTGGTCCTTAAGGACATGGAAAAAAATAAATGAATAGACTTCCTTTCATCTACTCTTTGAATAAATATTTACATTAAACACTGAATGTAAATGTATTCAAATCAACAGTTGCGGAGCTTGTACGCTGTTACTCTTAATAAACTATAGCTTAAAAGTCTTTTACACACAGAATTTGTCTAGATCGTGTATTTATTATTCCTTACGATGCGTTTCGATGCAACATTTCTCGTCGACTATCGTACTGGGCACTACAGTTATCGTTTTGACTATGAAATGATGAGGGCCACGACCAAAATCCAGCGTAAGGAATAAGGATAACGTATTCCTAATCATACCAATTCTGTTTACAAATGGTGAGAGTGGTAACCGACCAATACAGGGTGGAGAAAAATTGTGCCACGAAATTTTAACCATGGATAGCTGATATCAGTAGGAACCAAAATTACTAACGTTGTGTAGGACGACGACGCACAACTACGGAAACTTGGCGCACGCTCTCCTATTGCTCGCGGGATTGCGCTGTTGCCTGAAGCAAAAGCTATTCGACGTGTGTGTGTATCACTTTGGGGCAGTGACGGGGCGAGGGAAGGTTGTATGTGTGAACCGACAACCATAGCGCTGCTCGTGAACCGACGAACAGCAAGGGTGCAATCCCACCGCTAGTCGGAGCGTATGGTGCCATGTTTCCGTAGTTTGAAAATAGTGCGTTGTCGACCTACACAACATTAGTAATTGTGATTCCTACTGGCATCAGCTATCCGGGGATAAAATTTAGTGACACAGTTTTTCTCCACCCTGTATAAGGAGTTTCCATCGTATGTAGTGGAAACAGATGTCTCTAAGGCTCTGCTCATAAATTACTCGTATGAGAGGGAGGGTGGGGAGGGGACGGGTGACAAATGGTGAGGGATGATGTCGCCCTTTGAAAGTTGTAATTATTTGAGATACTTTTTAAGTCTTGACGTAGTCAGATATGTGGAACATCGATTTTAATTGTCAAATGCAAATTTATGCAATGAAATCACAGGTTTTGATCGTACTAGCAACCATCTTCAGATCATAATATTATCGTTACCTTCCTTAAGTTGTCACACGTTGTATACTCAAATACTGAGTCATTAAAACTATTGTGTTTTCTATGACCCTGCAAGGGGGCTCCACTGTATGCACAGTTCCGTAATTAAATCATTGTATTGAAACAAAAACAACACTAGAGAAAGAATGTTGGCAACACAGATAGCGAAATAGTTCCACAACCAAAAATAATAAAATATCTGGAGAGTATATGAGAAGATATTTTATTATTATTAGTTGAGGAACTCTTTACTGCCCTAAATAAAGTGTCAACGTTCTTTTTCTCATGTTTTTTTTTTTTCAAATACGATACTTTAATTATGTACGAGTAATTGTGCATACAGCGATGACCTCTAGCAGATGTACGTTTGTCTCTGTCATGAAAACCACATCACAGAATGGTTTTAAAGACTAAGTACTTTATTGTACAACATGTGACAAGTTACATACAGTAACTATAATTTTTATGGTATATTCTGTCGCCTTCCGTATTTATTTTAAGCAAATATATCTTTTTACAGACAATATTTTTCTGTCATTTTAGATCTGCAGATGATGGTAGCACAGTCGAAACCGGCCATATCATATATTTGCGATCTATAAAAAATAAAAGAAATTTCATCGTATGACTGGAAATGGCAGAAGCAAGGTTTCAACCACTTTAATCACTTTATTAGTAATAAATCGATGTCTTGTGGAGACAATGATGTCGAAAAAGCTCTTTCATAAACCAAGCTGTTATAACGGTGATGCAGTCGACATGTTATTCTGGGTGAATAGTGAAATAAATGGCGTTTCTAGGATTTGATAACACAGTTCCTCAGTATACGCTGTTAGACAGAGCTGTTACAAACGTAGTTTGTTCTTAAACTGGTTTAGAGAGAGAAGTTCTTTCCCCTGTGAGAACGTCAGAATGTTGGAGATTAAGAGTACCCTCAAGAATTTCTCAACAGACATACAACAAGGATATTGTTCTGTAACTCGGCGCGTGCGATGATTTCCCTTGTGCTAAACATAAGTGAGCTACGCTTTTTCCGTCACATGGGACTATTCACTGTGCAAGAGATTCTCGATAAACACAAGTTACGAAAGGGCCTAACTCCATAGAGTATGCAATGCAAAATTTAACTGGAGTTATGTCATGGACTGGTACCTAGTCCGTTTTATGTAGTTTTAACTGTATTTAGTTTTAATTGCATTTTTTTTGTGGCCTCTGGACATGATC
Organism: Schistocerca cancellata; assembly: GCF_023864275.1. Taxonomy (NCBI): domain Eukaryota; kingdom Metazoa; phylum Arthropoda; class Insecta; order Orthoptera; family Acrididae; genus Schistocerca; species Schistocerca cancellata. The sequence goes on from NC_064634.1 coordinate 271,694,190, forward strand.
TGCTCTGCAATTCCAATTCAAGGCGTACTACAATTTACAGTGATTAATGCATTTTTCAGTAAATAGAAGACTTATTCAATAAAACACACACACACACACACACACACACACACACACACACACACACACATGCGACTCGCATTCGAAGTTTATGATAGAATATTTACATTGGTTCTAAACATGTTACTTAAATCGTAATGTGTTAAACTGATTAAAAAGTTATGCAAAAGTTTAAATAGCGATTCATCATTTGTTCGAAATATGATATTTAATCTGGTGGGAAGTTGTCCGCAAAGCACTAAGCACTCTGGTACCCTGAGGTGACACAAGTCAGGGGATGGCTCCCAATATGTCGGACCTCCTTTTGCCCGGCCTAGTGCAGCAAGTCGACGTGGCATGGATTCAACAAGTAGTTGGAAATCCCCTGCAGAAATATTACGCCATCCTACCTCTATAGCCGTCCGTAATCGGGAAAGTGTTGTCGGTGCAGAATTTTGTGCACGGACTGAACACTTGATTGTTGTTGCTGTTTTTGTTCTGGACCTCAGTCCTGAGACTGGTTGGATGCTGCTCTCCACGCTACTCTATCATGTGCAAGCTTCTTCATCTCCCAGTACCTACTGCAACCTACATCCTTCTGAATCTGCTTGGTGTGTTCATCTCTTGGTCTCCCTCTACGATTTTTATCCTCCACGCTGCCCTCCAATACTAAATTGGTGATCCCTTGATGCCTCAGAACATGTCCTACCAACCGATCCCTTCTTCTAGTCAAGTTGTGCCACAAACTTCTCTTCTCCTCAATCCTATTCAATACCTCCTCATTAGTTATGCGATCTATCCATCTAATCTTCTGCATACTTCTGTAACACCACATTTCGAAAGTTTTTATTCTCTTCTTGTCTAAACTATTTATCATCCATGTTTCACTTCCATACATGGTTACACTCCGTACAAATATTTTCCGAAACGACTTCCTGATACCTGACACTTAAATCTATACTCGATGTTAACAAATTTCTCTTCTTCAGAAACGCTTTCCTTGCCATTGCCAATCTACATTTTATATTCTCTCTACTTCGACCATCATCAGCTATTTTGCTCCCCAAATAGCAAAACTACTACATTAACCATACAGTAAAGCTGCATGCCCTCGGGAAAAATTACGGCTGTAGTTTCCCCTCGCTTTCAGCCGTTCGCAATACCAGCACAGCAAGGCCGTTTTGGTTAGTGTTACAAGGCCAGATCAGTCAATCATCCAGACTGTTGCCCCTGCAACTACTGAAAAGGCTGCTGCCCCTCTTCAGGAACCACAGGTTTCTCTGGCCTCTTAACAGATACCCCTTCGTTGTGGTTGCACCTACGGTACGGCTATCTGTATCGCTGAGGCACGCAAGCCTCCCCACCAACGTCAAGGTCCGTGGTTCACGGGGGGAACACTCGATTATGTCCCACATATGTTCGATAGGATTAATGTCGGTCGATCTGGTTGGTCAAATCACTCGCTCGAATTGTCTAGAATGTTCTTCAAACCAGTCGCGAAAATGGACCGACATGGCTCATCGTAATCCATAACAATTCCATCGTCATTTGGGAACATGAAGTCCATGAATGACTGCAATAACCTCCAGACCAGGTGGACCAGAGGATCCAGTCCATTCCCTGTAAACACAGCCGACACCATTATGGCGCCACCACCACCTTGCACAGTGCCTTGTTGACAACTTTGGTCCACGTCTTCGTGGGGTCTGCGTCACACTCGATCCCTACCATTCGCTCTTACCAACCGAAATTGTGACTCATCTGACCAGGCCACGCTTTCTCAGTGGTCCAGGGAGCAAGTGATATGGTCAGGAGTCCAGGAGAAGCGCTGTATGTGATGACGTGCTGTTACCAAAGGCGCCCACGTCGGTCGTCTACGACCATAGCACTATAACGCCGAATTTCGCCGCACTGTGCTAACGGATACGTTCGTCCTACGTCTCACACTGGTTTTAGTGGTTTTTACGCAGTATTGCTTGTGTTAGCACTGACAACTCTAAGCAAACGCCTCTGCTTTTGCCGTCCACTGTGGCCGTACGGTTCTAGGCGCTTCAGTGCGGAACCGCGCAGCTGCTACGTTCGCAGGTTCGAATCCTGCCTCGGGCATGGATGTGTGTGATGTCCTTAGGTTAGGTAGTTTTAAGTAGTTCTAAGTCTCGGGGACTGATGTCCTCAGATGTTAAGTCTCATAGTGCTTAGGCCGGTATTATACTATCAAATTTCTTTGTCAAAGATTTGATCAAAGATGTGATCAAATATTCCGTCAAATATATCTGACAAAGATATTTGACGTAGCGCTAGAAGGGGTATTACAACTGTCAGCATATTTTTCGTCAAAGTTCAAGATGGCTGACAACAGCAACTTGTTATTAATTTCAGCAGTTGCATGTACCACAATTGCACTGTGTGCACATGCGGAAGAGAAGCGGGGGGGGGGGGGGGGGAAGGAAACATACCTGGGTGACTGTGGGTTTTACGATGACACGATAAAAGAATTCAACAAAACTTGTTACGTGAGCTTACAGTGGAGGACGTCAAGTCGTACATCAATTACTTAAGAATGGATGAGCATACATTTCTGTATGTGCTCAATGAAGTGTATCCTCATATCACAAAGCACAATATTCATTTAAGAACTGCTACATCTGCAGAAGACAGGCTCACTGTAACACTCCGATTCCTTGCTACAGGAGAGGGTTAGGTTAGGTTAGGTTAGATTAGGTCAGGTCAGGTCAGGTCAGGTCTCCAATCTTCTTAATCTATTTTTGTATTCAGCGTGCCTCACATTGTAAAGTACCTCATCAGCTTCATACATCTCTATTAATTTTGTAGTTGTTGGCACACACCAATTGTATTTACTGGCAATGTTTATAAAAACACTACAGACGACAGAATGCTGCAGCGATGCTAGCGCTCCATGTGGTAACATGTCACATTGCAGTTAACAAAAGACAAGCGACTTCTTTGATCAAATCTACAGCGAGGCCCTAGATTTGATCAAATATTAGACGACATTTGACAAAGTTCCCTATTACACCATCAAATATCTTTGACAAAGATATTTGACAAAGATATTTGACAAAGAAATTTGATAGTGTAATACCGGCCTTAGAGCCATTTGAACCATTTGAACCTCTGCTTTTGGTCGTTAAGTGGAGGCCTTCGGCCACTGCGTTGTCAGTAGTGAGAAGTAATGACTGTAATTTGGTATTCTCGGCGTACTCTTGACACTGTGGATCGCGGAATACTAAATTCCCTAACGATATTAGAAATGGACTGCCCCATGCCTCCAGCTCCTATACCGTTCCGCGTTCAAAGTCTGTTAATTCTCGTCTTGCGGCCATAACCGCATCGGAAGTTTTTTCGTATGAATCACCTTAGTACAAATGACAGCTTTGTCAAAGCACTGCCCTTTTTTACCATATGTACGAGATACCACCGCCATCTGTATAGGTGCATATCGTTGTCTCATAACTTTTACCACGTTAGTGTAAATTGGTTATGGTGTGGTATCTCAGTGTCCGCCGAAAATAATGTGATCGATGTCATTCTCCGCACCAAATCACATAGGGCGGGGAGGGGGGAGCCAATCATTTGTAACCGATAGAGATAGTAAGCATACTGTGATATCGCTGTCTACTCCGTGGCAGCATCAATAATCACCTCTCTGGAGAGCACAGTTCTAATTGTTAGATAGTTGTGCGTTAGCTTTCGTGGCAGACGCTACGTGAGACGCCTAATCGTGGTATGCCAACTGCCCTATTTGATGAAAATGGTTAGTCTTGACCACGATAGATGTGTCTTCTGAATCAGTTACAGAAGTTCAATTTCAGTGTTACTACGAAAACAGAAATTTTTGCATTCGTGTGCCATGTCGTGAGACTAACAGTCAGCCAGGTCGCAATAGTTACTTAATTTGGCATGAATGGAAACCCCTCTTTTGTTGTAATGGATCCATATGAGTTGTATGCTATTTATAGTTTTGCGATCTTTTCTTCATTGGATGTCTTCAGTATAATCTCTCCCAGGTATCTGAAACTTTCTACTTGTGTTACCCCTCCAAAGTTCATTACCACTGGGTGTTCATTTGTAGATTTTGTCTCTATGCGCTTTGTTTCTTTCATATGAGATCTGTAGTTCTGTTTTGGCTGACAATTCGTGTAATGTCCCTAGAGCTTCTCTGACCTCTTTTCTGGTATTTGTTATGATGGCTATATCATCAACCAAGGCCAAACGCTATGTTGACGGTTCCAGCTTTGTGTCTCTCCGTCCTTATCCCATTGACTCCTTTGTCCGATGTCCAGATTATTTTCTCCAAATCGAGTTAAATAGAATGGATGACAAGCCATCCTCCTGTCTCATTCCTGTCTTGATTTCGAATGGTTCCGAAATCTCTCCACGAAGTTCGCTTTGGATGTTGTATTTGCAAAAATTTCCTGGATTAGTTTTCTGTGCATCTTCGTCTCTTCCAATGTGCTGAAGAGTATTTCTCTATCTACGGAATCGTTGGCCTTCTTGAAGTTGACTAATATTATTGTGATGTTCCTGGACGTCCTCGTTGTGTTGTTCTCAAGCACCAGAACTATTCACTGCAAGATCTTCCCTTTCTAAATCCTCCTTAGTATTCTGCTATCTAACCGATTTAGCAGGTCTTTGGAAACAATTGTGTATGCCACACGCATTAGTGAAATTCCTCTGCATATTTTCAACATTTCGCGACCCTGTCAGCAACTGTATAAATATTAATTTTAATTTTAATAACCAACAGCCTCAGTTGTAATGTTTACCTAGATTTACCTAGGTTTCAGTCGGGATAACCCAACCTTCTTCAGAATAAAAGTACATACCGTTTGTCCATGTTGGACATCGTCAAGCTAAAACTACAAATCCATAAATTATCGTCAGATTGAAAAAAAAACTTATCTGAAACTGCCTCGGGCCCACTTCGCCACAGCGATGCAGCAGCCTTGAGTGTTGTACTGGAACTGACCGTAGCGTCATGAGGACCGTCTTTTTTTTTTTTTTTTTGTTTGGCTCTATCCATCTTTTTTTTTGTTTTACTATGGAACCACTTGATTTTGCCAGGAATGAGGGTTTTTTTTTTAAGGAAGGTAGGAGAAACAGAAACCTTTATTATTCACAAAATAAACATAGTACGTCCTGACACATGTCCTAGAAGGAAACCCGCTGCCGTCCTACCATGCAGCATGAAATAGCAACAAAATTAAAGTGGAACCACCTCCGGCACCCTAAAGAAAAGTATTTATAGATATGAAAACAAAATATGAAGTACATCATCCATTTGCTAACTGTGCAAGCGTTATTTTTTCCTAGGTCGCATACTCGCATAGTGTCCTTAGATGATCACTTTACTTGGTCGGTTTCACAACGACAGCACCGCCGCTCATCTTTGCGCACGCGGCACACCCCAAGTATATGGCGGGTCCGCAAACCGTTACTAAGAAATTGGCATACCAATCCTTGTACTTGTGTAGCCGTAATAGTTTTCTGTGTCCATCTTGCAAGTATTGCCAGTAATCCAGGACGTTCAGTACGTTCTGACGTGTGTCTCTATAGATGTAACGGACCGCCATACCTGTGATCCACGCCACTGCGTTCGTCTTATGACGCGGAAAATATGTTTCCTCTGGAAAAAATACTGTCAGGAGAGACTGCTGTATAGATTGTGCGCCGCATGAACGCTATTATCTTTCTTGCGAGAGTCCAGACAGCCAATGCCTCGCCGCAGATCAGCCGATGGTCGTCCGTATCCAGCACGCCGCATTGCTGACACAAGGGCGAATCCGCCAAATGTATTGCGTAATTTTTATCATTCGTAGGGTATTTTCGGTTCACGACAATGTACCATGTTGACCTGACTGTTGTAGGTAGTTGGGGGCGGTGGGCCGTGCGCCACATCACGTGCCAATTAACAGCTGGATGTTTCCGTTCCACCCTATTCCGGGCGATCTGTCGAAGAGGCAGATGGTACACGTCCTTCGATGTCGACTGCCGCGTCGTCGGTAGACGCTCTCGAACGTAACTGTGTTCCACGATGAACGTGCGCACATACGTTAACGGGGGCGATATATGGCCGACACTGACTGGACGAAGATGCGATGTTAGTACTAGTTCTTCGATGATCGTCCCCGTAGGCGAGTGATTCCTGTTGCGCCACCGTTTGAGCATAGTATTAATATACATGGCACGCGCCCTCTCGTGCACGTTCACTAAACCAATGCCCCCCTCTCGCGCTGGGAGGGTAAGCGTGTTGTACTGTACCTTAAAGAGCTATCCCAGGCATACATAGTACCCAAAAGCCGCCTGAATCCTCATAGCCATCGCGCGCGTCAAGGGGAGAAGGTGTGTCATGTGGCACATCATGGGCGCGAGATAAATGTTGACGAGTAACACTCGCTGCAGCATATCCATTGACCGTAGGGCGTTTAGTCGTACTGCCGTGCGGACTCTGAGTAACAGTCTTCGGTAGTTGTCCGCAGCCGTTCCCGCTGTCTCCTTATGAACGTTGATACCCAAACAGAGGAGGGTTTGCACCGCAGGTAAGGGTCCTTCCGTTCCTGGTTCTAGTCCACGCCCCACGTGCATGAATTGTGATTTTCGGTAGTTGACCACACTTCCAGCTGCCCTCCCATACGTCTGTAGTCAATCCAGTGCTGTTTGAGTCTCCCCCTCATTCCGTACGAGGAAAACAATGTCATCCGCGTATGCTCTGCATTTGAATGATAAATGCCGTAGTTAGATCCAGGTAAGACGGCGGCGAAGGCCTGCGAGGCACGGTTCTAAGGCGATCGCATAAAGGAGGATCGACAAGGGGCAACCCTGTCTCACTGATCTTAATATCTTAAAATACTCAGTTCTCCCTCCGTTGACCACCATCGCTGATCTGGCACCGTGCAACAGCCGCATCACAGCATTGGTCAATAATGGCGAGACGCCCATCCTGTTCATCACCGCCGCGAGGTACACATGATCCACACGATCAAAAGCATGATCGAAATCTACTGCAACCATCGCCCCCCGGAGGCGGCATGCAGCCGCAAGGGCGACTACGTCACGATAGTCTCCCAAGGCTGTGTGGATATTACTGATGCCGCCAAGACAAGTCTGATCGCCATGTATTCGATTCTCCAGCGACTTTTTGATACGACTGCCCAGGATACGCATGAAGATCTTGTAGTCACTATTAAGCAGGGTCAAGTGGCGATAATCAGAAGGCCGTTTGCCACCACGAGGCTTCGGTATCGGTATCATGAGCCCTTCCGTGAATTGAATGTGAACCGGTACTTCTTGCCGCAGAAGCTAATTAAACATACATAAACACACCGGTGTCATAATGGTCACAAAGGAACGGTAAAATTCCAACGGGAATCCGTTTGGACCAGGGGACTTGTTGCAGGCACCTCGTGTAATCGCTTCCTCCAGCTCTTCACACGTAATTTCAGATAACCCGTCCGCTTTCCCGTTCACACTCGTCGCGTCTGGGATCTCTTCCAGGACGTTCCCCAGCTCCCTCTGACCCTCCTCGTTGCTCGCGAAGAATCTGCTAAAATGATCCGTGAACGCATGTGCTATGCCCCTTTGTGTTGTAAAACGACGGCCATCGCCGAGATCGATCTCATGTATTAAATTTCTGTGTCTTCTTCGTCTTTCCTTTATCACATAATGCATCAAGGGGACCTCGTTGGGCAGGAAATCCTGCGACCTCGCGCGTATCATCGTACCTGCCATCCTCTGCGTCGCAAGTTGTACCAGATTCGCCTTAACTCGGTGGGCGGCCGTCTGGCGTTCTGATGTAGGTGGCTGAGCTAACAGTTCCCGGAGGTCTGTAAAGTAAAACTCAGTGGTCGTGCGCTGCCAATGAGAAACCTCCTTCCCGTAACCTATTAACGTCCTCCGTGAAGCTGGCTTCGCGCACTCGATCCACCACTGCGGGACAGAACCGAAAGAATTTCGTCGACGAAGGCAACCATGCTACGCGTCCTCCACCATGCGTCGGCATTCTGCATCTCGCAGGTGGGAGACGTTCATCTTCCAATTACCCCTCCGTCTCCATACCTGCTGTCTATCAAGTTTAACCGTACAAATATATGCCTCGTGGTCTGTAAACGCTGTCGGCCATATTTCTGCGGCCACCGTCGACATTGCTAACGCACTTGAAACGTAGATCCGATCCAAACGGCTCGCAGAGTGGCTAGTAAAAAATGTATATCCTGGTTGGTTGCGATACTTCAGGTCCCATGTATCTACTAATTCCATCCCGGTGACCAGCTCCCTAAGTTCTTGGCTAGTAGAATAGTTAGGTTGTAGGTCCTTTCTGTCGAGCACACAATTAAAATCTCCGCCAAGCGTGCAACCATCGTATCGACCCTGGAACAACGGTGTAACCTCATGGGCGTAAAAATGTGCTCTGTCCCTTCTCTTATCCGAGCCTGACGGTGCGTATATGTTGATCAAACGTATTCCACCTATGGTCACGGCCGTACCACGGGCAGAAGGCAAATACTCTACTTCGTCTGCACGTAGGCCTTCCTTTAATAGTATAGCTGTGCCAACGCCTCTCGTCACACGGGGAACAGTAAATGTCGTAACCGTAAACGTCCGAGGGGGGAAGTACCCGAACTTCGTGTAATAGTGCTATGTCTAAATCCGCAGCCTTTATCATGTCGCTGAGCATCTTGAGTTTTACCGGCGTCCCAATGCTATTGATATTAACAGACCCTATCCGATAAGCTGGCTGTCAACGTAGATAGGGTACTGTACGGTCGCTAATTCTACCGTACATAGGCTCCTGTCGTACTAACGTCCCCTGCCGTTCCCTCATATGGTCGGCCGTTATTCCGTGCACTCTTCCGGTCTTACACCGGGAGAGTGCGTGGGAGCAGTTCCTCCGGCATCATCTGTTCCCCACGGGGGTGGGTCTTCTGACCAGTCCCCTAGTGTCCATCGTTGCCGTGCGGTGCAGGCGCCGTAGCCTCCTCAGTAGCCTCTTGCCGTCGATCGAACTCCTTCGCTGTGTCTGGAGCATCGTCAGCGGTAGGTCGTGTCGCCGTCCCGCTGGCCACTGTTGCATCCACGCTAGGCAGTTCTTCTGTATTCATGGTCGTCTGCTCTGTATTCGTAAACGTCTCAGAATGGTCTGCTAGATCAGAGTGGTCGTTCTCCATCGTGAGGCGGCGCCTCTTCCGGCGTTTTGGTGATCGCTGTTTACGTTGCCGGACCTCGGAATCAGAGGTCAGCATGGTCTCCAGTTGTTCGTGGGGGACGTCGGAATCGTGCGCCGTCGTACTATCGACGTCTCCAAGTGCCTTATCTGAAGGGGCCGCAAGCGGCACCGAAGAGAGGGCGTCCTGTGACTGCTGCAGGCGATCCGGCGCAACGTCGTCCTTCCGTGGCTCGCCACGATCTGCCTCTGTCTGTGTGTTCCGGTACGCGTCTGTCTCGCGGCCCACGTCATCGCGTAATGCGGCGACATAAGTCATGGGGAGCAGAGTCGGATGCGGCGTGAGGGGTGGATCGTCCCGTGGCAGCTGTAATAACCTTCTTTGAGCACATTCAGAACGGACGTGTCCCTCCTTCCCACGCCCAGAGCACGTCCTTTTGGTTGTCCGTCGTAGATGACAATCGCCCTACAACCAGCGATGCACAAGTATGACAGAACGTGTTTTCGGATTTCGATCCGTATTTGTCTGACGCCATTGAGGACAGGATACGTCTTGAAACTCGCCCACTTTTCAGCCACGTGGGATAGGACCGTTCCGTAAGGACGCAGGGCGTCTGTCACCAATTCTTCTGGCACTTCGAATGGAAGCTCAAAGACGCGGATCGTTCAGAGTCCCATGTCGGCGTGTTCAACTGTTACCGCTCCAACATTACCGTCCGAATGGCAGAAACGTAGTCCTTGTCGGTGTCGGAGTAGTAGTTCGTCACATGCCGCTTCATTTATGAGCTTGACATAGACCACGCTGCTGACTATAGTATAGATAAGTGTATTCCGACTAGAACGTCAGGTTCGATTTTCACCTCGTCCCGTAAATAACGTTCGATCTCGTAAGCCTTCGGTCGAGCATATCGTTAACAAAACTAAATTTCAGTGTCGATTTGCGGAACGACAAGGCCATGATTCGTTCTATGTATACCCGCGGCACACCGCTACACACTTAACGTAAACACCTCTCGCGCAGACGTGCGGCAGGGTCGCAAACACCGTCCGAACCGCTGCGCCGCTGAAGGCTGACTGCCTAGGCGGACACAATACCTTGCGCCTGCTCATAAACTGTGTGATAGTTACTTGTTGGGACTAGACGCCAACCTAACTCCTGACCTTGAATTTAGTAGTAAAGTGAAATAAATGGCACAGCTGAGGAAAAGGGCGTATATGTTATCCTGTGCAGAACGTACTTAGATCGACTGTCTTAATATTTATGAAGTATTCGTTGGTCATGATACGGTGATACGATGAAGTCATCGCGTGCTTACAACGTATGTCCTCTCTAGGAAAATTTTTTGCTTAAGCACGAAGGTTAATCATCTAAAAAGAACTTGGGAGTGGGATGGATAATGTAAAGACAACATCGTCATTATTATGACCAGGTCTCAAAATTTTTTGAGACGTAAATGTTAAGCACTTGCTTAGCTATGGTTACAACGCATGAACATCCTATTGACTTAGCGCACAAATGATCGTGATTGAACTTATGAACAAGTCTATATCTAACCTGTAACATCGGGCAATACGGGTCATATAAAATAGATGGTCAGTGTTCATGTTAGTATATTTGACCTGCAATGGTCTAAAATCAAGTAAAAAACAAATGCATGTGCCTGATTGAGCTTCATGACGAAGTTATGGTTATGAGTTACAGAAAACACTGAAGTAGGGCATAATGCGGTGGCAATGGAGTACTCAATTTGCCTTCATGGAGGTGATCCACACACATACCGTAAAAACTGTGTGTGGAACACTGCCATCATAATTCTGGTTATTTGTCCCAAAAAGTAACTATCACACAGTTTATGCGCAGGCGCAAGGTACTGTGTCTGCCTAGGCGGTCCTCATGACACTACGGTCAGTTCCAGTGTAGCAGTCGTGGATGCCGGATCGCGGTCGCGAAGTGGGGCTGAGGCAGTTTCAGATACGTTTTTACAGTCTGACGATAATTTATGGATTTGTAGGTTCAGCTTGACGATTTACACTAGGGACAAACGGTAGTTACTTTTATTCTGAAGAAGGTTGGATTATACCGACTGAAACGTAGGTAAATCTAGGTAAACTTTGCAACTGAGGCTCTTGGTTATTAAAATTAAAATTAAATTCCTCTGTAGTTTTCAGGGTTTGTTTTGTCTTCTTTCTTATGGAGGTGGTATATTAGGACTTACTGCCATTCTTCTGATACCTTATTCCTCTCCCAGATGTTTTCGATGATCTGTGTATTCGTAGTGTAATATCTTTGTGCTGTAATTTCCAGATTTCAGAAATCAATCGATCCCGTCCAGGTGCACTGTTACTTTTCCATATTTTTATTATTTTCACGATTTGATAGGGTGGTGGGGATTTGGAATCCAGGTTTTGGAACTAGACTCTTTGTCGGTCTATCACAACTGAATAGTGTGTCGAAGTTTTGCTCCAATATTTCACAGTTCTTTGTCGGGTTTGTTTCCAGTGTTCTAGGCTTTTGAAACATAAGCTCTGTGTTTGATGTCCTGTCATATTTTCTGTATATGTTCTGTAAAAATTTTGTGCGTTGTTTTTGTTACAGTCCTTTCCTATTTCTTTTATCCTGTTGTTTCCGTAATTTCTTTTTTCTCCAAGGATGATTATCGAAAAGGTCTTCTGTGTCCTTGCATAAAACCTCGTACACATGGCAACCACAGCTGTGACCAATAATCTTGGAGACATTTAACAGCTGAAGCGGCTTCTTAATCTCCAGGACTTCTGTTTCCTGTTGAAATCTTCCCATTTTTCAAGTGTTCTATGAGTGTAATTTTTTCCAAACTTATATGCTATCTTTTAAGGCTCCTTCACATGTAAAGTTCCGCGATCTGTGTTTCCTTTTTCTCGTTGGCTGCACCAATTTTATAGCGTTTTTAATCTTTTCTGACTTTTCTTTCCAGTCATTAGTGACAATTTTAGTTTTTCCTGTTATTGCTTTCACGTTTGATTGTAGGAACTCTGGGTCTGTTCTGTACGTTGTCTTGGTTCCCTAGATTTGTCTGTTGGGTATAAATTTCGCTTTCATTTCGAATAGGTGGTGCTCGGATTCGAAAAATTCTTTCCTTGTTTTACATTTTTAATTTCTGAGGCGTTTTTGATGGATATCGCTAGATGGTCAAACTATAACTCTTATAGGGCGTTGTTAGGGAATTTCTAAGTTCGTAATTTCTTGTATGCTTTTTGGAATCGAGTTCTGTAGGGTTTCCAAGTTTCTAACTTAACGGAGATTGGATCATTTCGGAGACGCAAGTTGCTATGGAAAAGGAATATGTTTATAAAAAAGTGGAATGTGCTGGGCTGGGGTACAAAGAGGAGAGAAGTATTCCAGGAACAAGGGAGCTTGAAGGCAGACGTGTGCGTCCTCAGTAAAACAAAGGTCAAGAGGAAGGGAAATTAAAATATAGCAGATTACAATCATTCTTACAGTGGCATTAAAAAGGAGGAAAGAGCCAACAAAGGGATTTCAGTGGCCGTCCATAAGAAGCACAGAAGAGACATCAGATACTGGGAGTAAGTTGATGACAGGAAACGCCGTAGAAATTTCAAAATACAACAACGAGGTTATCATTGTCGGGGCCTAGGCACCTGCAAATGACGCTGACAATAAAGTGACAGACAAGTTTTATGAAAAATTAAAAATATGTTAGAGAGCAACGAAATAATTTAATGGGAGATTTTAATAGAAAAGTAGCGGTGGCCACCGATAGTAGGATAGGAGGAAGATATGGACTTGATACAGTGTGTGCCAATGGGGAAAGGTTAGTGAAAATGTGTGAGACGTCCTTGAAGGTTTCTCTCCTCACAAGTAGTCCCACAAGTACACATGGCAGAGTCCTTCCAGAAATATCAGGTTAATGATAGACTATATTATTCAAACTAAAAATTCCAACATAGAAACAAATAATATAAGATTGTACAGGGATGCGGAATGTGGCTGTGAGTTGCAAACATGTTAGTAAGACCCAAGGTCCCAACACAAATTAATGAGGTAAATATTCCCACGAAGACAGCGCATATTATGAAATGCAACTTAGATAGCTTGAAACAAGAGTCCGTGCAATTTCGTTATGAATTACAGTTGTCAAACAAACTGAGGCACTTACAAGAAGAAACGACGGAGCATAGTTACTACGAAATTAAAAGATGCATACATGAAGCAGCATTTGAAGCACTGGGGCAGGAAGAAGCAAGAAAGCGGCCTTAATGATGGTGGACTCACATCAATGAAGAAAAAATAAACCTAAGAAGGTGTTCTTTAATAATTTGTTGGCAACACGGGACAGAGATCAGAGAGCCTTGTATATCAGAATGAACAGAAAATTGAAAAAGGAAACATGAAATGTGGGAGGACAATTGCGAGAAGGCCGATCGATACATGGTGTCACAGAAATGGTAGCAGTGTGGAAAATAGTTGGAAGAGGTAGAGAAAATATACGAAAGAGTACAGAAGGCGGCTATAAATAGAAAGCAAGAAAGACTACAATAGTTATCGTGACATGAGTTCTATTAGCAGGCTGTACGGGATAATTTTAAAATCAAGAATGGAAAACGAAGGGGACTGAGATGAGGCAGATCGTGTGTAAATAACATCATTATCTTAAGACAAATTATGGAGAAGAGATTGGAAAGGAAAATAAGCATTGATTTGATCTTCATACATCTTCAGAAAGCATGTGACACAGTGCTACTAAAGCTATTCGAAGTGCTGTGGTCGGGGGAATTACCAAAAATTTATGTAAGAAATATCGTATAAGTCTGCAGAATACGTCATTAAAGTGGGGAAAGGAAGTTCTAGAGAGGTCTTCAGAATAACTATAGGACTGAAGCGAGGATGCTGGCCGTCTTCCACTCTCTTTAAGACGCACGTGTGGAAGTCATTGGATCTGTGGTGCGGAAAGCGCATGGGCGTGAGGATTGAAGTAGAGAACCAATGCATGTACACATTTTTCTATGCTGAGGCTCAGGTCTCTGTTGCAAACAATGAAGACGACATATTTTACATGCTTAGGAAGTTGTTGGAAGAGTGTAAAAATTGGGGTCTGAGTATTAAAATTTTGAAAAAAAAAATGGCTCTGAGCACTATGGGACTTAACATCTGTGGTCATCAGTCCCCTAGAACTTAGAACTACTTAAACCTAACTAACCTAGGGACATCACACACATCCATGCCCGAGGCAGGATTCGAACCTGCGACCATAGCGTTTATTTTGACAGGACGAAATATCTATGTTGCAAACAGGAGGAAAATAATTGGACATTGGTGAACATCTTATTAAAGCGTGTAAAGAGTGTAAGTACCTGGGTAGTATCCTATCGAGTGATTCAAGATGTGACAGAGATATCCGACAACGGACCAGACAGGAAAGGCCAGCTAACCAAAAATTAAATACTTTGGTTCTCAAAAACGAGTTTAAAGGTTAAAATGACTTTACACAAATCCATCGTGGAATCAATAATACGCTATAAGAGAGATGGCTAGGAACTTGCAGAAAGAAATAAAAAGAGAATTTTAGAAATGGACCACTTGAGAAGAGCATGTAGAATTTTCCGACTTGAAGAAATAGAGAAAAGACCCATCCTCATTACAGGATTACGGATATAATAGAAGAAAGACAGCTGAAATGATTTGGGTAGGTTAGAAGAATGAATGAGAACAGGAGTAGAAGAGGAAGACCATGGAGAGCGTGGCTAAGAAGGGATGGAGAGAAGAGGAACGGAAGAGGATGAGGAAGAATGGTTAGGTCGAGGTGTTTGACGACAGAGATCGAAGGCTGCAGGACCCATGCAGCAGGAAGAAGTAATTTTTTGTGTGGTGTCTGGAATTGCCTTGACATAATTTTGAGGTCGATATTTCTGCAGAAGTTTATCAGTTTCTCTCCATTCTTATTTGCCCTCTTGTGGTTCGTTTGTTTTCTTGTTGTATCTCTGAATTTTCTTTCCCTGCTTAATTGGACATTAAAATCTCCTAGTAACACTTTTACGTGTTCATGGGGATTTTGTTGGTGGTTTCTTCCACATCTTCTCAGAATTATTCTGTCACCTGGGGTTTAGCCATGTTCATGTTATTTGTGGGGGCATGTGCATTGATTAGAATATAGGAATTGTTTTCAGATAGTATCGTGAATGTTGCTATTTTTATGATTTTGAAGTGAAATCTATTACACAGTCCAACATCGATTTTTGTGTAACAAATTCTGTTCCGAAGAATCTGAGATTTCTTCCTGGAATGGTTATCTTTGGTTTCCCTTCGTATAGAGTGCACTTTTCGCAGTCAAAGTAGTTCTCATCTGAGAATCATGTTTGTCAGTTGTTTCAGTTTACCTGTCCCAGGGCCCAGGCTAGTGGATTCTTTCCCATTGCACTGTCACGATTATTGGTTTGTGCTGAGGCTTTAGTGACGAAATCCCAAACGATCTCACATAATTTCGACTGGAGTTCTGATTTCTACAATATTCAATCACTTTTACGTGTTTACAGGGACAACAGATCCGATCAGGGTACCGGGAGCTACAAAACAGACTTGTCTGGATTTTGAGATTTCATCTGTAATCATAGGCAGGGGTCCTCAATGGGAGCTACCATCCGGAGCCAAATGCAGGTTTTTAACGACTTTGTTACTGTCCCCTCGCCACCCCCCCCCTTCTTCCTCCCTCATCCCTCATCAACTGCGAATTGAGGCCCGCGATTGGAACCAGCCATGGCCAATTTACTTTGTTCGTCAAATCTTAGAGACTGAAAGGGATCCGTGAGATCCATTTCGTATGTTTGTCTCACTGTTTCTGAATTTCGATGCCTCTGGCTTCCTCAGAGTGAAGGAGGTGAACCTCAAGGAAGGAAAACAGCCGTGGATTTTATTTCCTCTTTTAATCATCGCATCTACGTTTTATTATTCTAACCATTTTTACTATGTCCTAGCCCTGTGTTTTGATTCTGTATGTCTTGCCTGGGTGTGTGAGATACGTGCGTTTCATCGTGGGTGAAGGAAGTCTCGCAGTCTGCGGGGTAGTCTTGCCAACGAAGAGTGCTTAGGCAGAAGGTCAGAGAGATTTACAGTAGGGAGAGACGGTGTTTTTCTATGGGAGTTTATGTAAATATTGGTGGCGGATAGTTGGGGTATTTGGCTTAGCGCTCTCCCCTCTCTCGCTTCTGAAGCGGGCGAGCGTTCGTCGGCCGAATAGCCGTACACTATTCGAGCGCTTGGTAAGTCAGGTTGCGCCCTATGTAGATACTCCTGTGGGTAAGGGTACCGGAGTTGTTTTACTATACTTTAATTTCGTTCTGCAGTGAGATGAAGCCGTGGTGTGAGGGTAGCATCTTTGATTAGTAGAAAGCCTTGGTCGCGGTTTCGAATACAGCCAATGGTTAAATTTTGAACCATCAGCAATTACGGGCGACGACTTCCAGTATAAAAAGATTTGTCAAAGAGGGTGGAGTAGCGAATGATGTTCAGGGCACTCTTTTGTCCTTGGGGTGAGAAACAACTCTAAAAAGACTGAGCGATTAGCAGTGATCAACGGCATGAGAATGCAGAAGGCCATGAAAACTACCGCGTTAAAGACGAATAATATGTGTATGTACGATGTGTGGCCTAAAATAGAAAAAGTGTCACGTTGACATCTCCATTGACAGAAGACTCTGGAAATTTTACAATTTTTTATTTCGTTAGGTGAACTGAAAAGACAGGGAATGGGGAGTTTTTCAGCAGTACTCGGTAGTAGAGACGCGTTATAAAAAGAGAGAAAGGGATAGCACAGACAATTTTAGACTTATTTCTATGCCATCAGTGTTTGCTACTGTTATTGAAAAGGCCGTGAATATAAGTATAATTGATCATTTTATATCACATAATTTGCTGTCAAATGTACAGTTCGGCCTTTTAACAACTGAAAACTCTCTATTCTCTTTTCGCTGTGGGGTACTGGATGCATTAAACAAAAGATTTCGAACGATAAGCATATTTATTTTATTTAACTAAGGCGTTTGATAGTGTTGATCACAAAATATTGCTCCAGAAGTGCGGCCATTACGGAATACGGAGAGTAGCTCACAATTGGTTCGCTTCTTATTTAACAACAGACGGCTAAAGGTCATTATACACAGTGTTGAAAGTGGCTGTGATGTGGGGTCTGAATGGGGTACGTTTAAATGGGGGGGAGGGGGCAGGGATCAGTGTTGGGGCGACCCTTGTTTTTTATTCATAAAAATAATATGCCCTCCAGTATTACAGGTAATTCTAAAGTATTTCTGTTTGCTGACTACACTAGCTTGGTAGTAAAGGATGTTGTGTGCAACATTGGTCTGTTTCAAGTAGTGCTGTTCATATGAGATTGCAGTCTTTCTCGGCGTATTCCAATGATGAATTCTTCTCGGGTTATCAGTCGAGTGGTGGAGTCGTCTTGTCGCAAAGTTTCGGAGTTTCGTACCCATCATCTTCTGGCGAAGTCGCCATCACTCGGCTGATAACCCGAGAAGAATTCATCAGTGTTGATAATGACTAAGTCCATGGCTTGTAGAAAGTAAACTAACGCTAAATCACAGTAAGAATCAGGTTTTACAGTTTCTAACACATTTTAATTTCATAGAATGGGCATATGAGTAGTAAAACGGAACAGTTCAAATTTCTAGGTGTTCAAATAGATAGTAAACTGTCATGGAAAGCCTACGTTCAGGATCTTGTTTTTACCATTTGAGCGGTATCTGAAGTAAGTGATCGTTTGGCACGAAAATTAGTCTACTTTGCTTATTTTCATTCGCTTATGTCGTATGGTGTTATATTTGGGGGTAAGTCTTCACATTCTCAAACGATATTGAAATGGGCAGTTCGGACAATAGATGGGGTAAGTTCGCGAACCTCTTGTCGACATCTGTTCACTAATCTGGGTATTCTGACACTGGCCTCTCAATATATATATTGTTTACTGTCGTTTTTTGTTAATAATATCAGCTTATTCCCAAAAGTTAGCAGTTTTCAATTACTGCTAGGCAGAAATCATATCGCACTTCTTTAACTGAAAGATGTGTAATATACTGCTGCATCCATTTTCAGTAAGTTACCACAAGAATTTAAAAAACTTAGCAGTAATCCACGAGCATTCAAATCGAAACTGAGGAGTTTCCTCACGGGTCACTCCTTCTATTCTGTTGTTGAGTTCCTTGAAAAATTAAGCTGATTCGTTTGTTATATTGTCGATTGCGTTTACATAAACTTGTCTTGACTCTTTTTGGGTTTATAAACATTTCATTTTACTGACACGTTCCATGATCTTGGAGATTTGATCCTCAGTTTGTTCCTACGGAACTAGACGAGTAAATAAATAAATAAATAAATAAAAAGGAATATGTGGGGAACACTGATAAGATGAATGAACAGGATGACGGAACATGTGTTAAGGTATCTCTGGGGTATGACCTAGTTGGCACTAGAGGCAACTGCAGAGGGGTAAAATCTGCAGGGGAAGACAGAGATTGGGATACATTCAGTAAATAACTGAGAATGTAGGATGCAAGAGCCTCTCTGAGATAAAGAGGTTGGAGCAGGAGAAGAGTTCGTGGTCTGGTGACTGTGACTAAAAAAATAAAAAATAATAAAAGCTGAGGCTTAGAGTGTTCGTTTAGAACATCACGGGTGTTTATGATTTTTACATGAGTAATACGAGTATCTCTATAGTCCTTTGAGTGCCATATGGAGTGGAACTATATTTCGATTTTTATCAAATTGTTTCATTCTCTATTTGCTCTTAACACGGTTTTGGAATTGAGAGTTTCTGAATTTTTAGAGGACTTTGTAATTGGATCTTTGTTTCAGTCACATTTTCATGTGATATTGTGATCGATATCTATTGATTTCGTGGTCCTTCATAAGTTTTCGCACCTTCTGTTCTTGTCTAGAATGTGGCTAAGTAGTCGGGTTGCACACTTGGTCAAATTCTGCCACACGTTTACTTATTATGTTGAGGTACCTCTTGGTATTCACTATTGAATTACCTTAATTTCCTTAATAAAATGAGCGGCTGTTCGTTTAGTTACATTTTCTCTGTTGTTCTGATTTAATTCATTTCCGTGATTTTCTTATATGAATGCCCCTGTCCTCCCATGCGTTCATCAGATGACGCCGCGGCGCGCTCTAGTTTGCCGTAATTGGCTGCTCTCCTTTTTTTGATGTAATACGAGTATCTTCATTGTAGTGGGATTCTATTAATTGTTTCTCTCAGTTTTTCTAATTTTCGCGATCTTCGTATCTGTTCATTCTGTTGACTTGCTTGTTTGTCAAGTCTGCAGTAGGTTCAATAGATACGCTGGTGTGGTTGTTAATCTTTTGCTAAATATATTTATAAATATGAGTCATCGAGTGTTTGATTCAGTATTTAATCATTATCGTTATAAATCCACGTGTTTCGTTCCGTGATGTCACATTTAGATGCAGTGATCCGGGTCTCTATTTGAAATAAACGGGAGTACATTCCTCGTAATTGTATGTTTACGGTTAATCCTATAATGAGCGCAGGTTATTGTCTTATGTAGAATACTGATTGCCTCAGCCGAATTTGGTTACTATTGGAACTGAAAATAAATTATTTTCATGAAGTCATAAACAGCCATAGGTTTTTCACTTTGCAATCCACGTCCCATCCTGATCCATTCAGATTCTATTGATTATAAATAGAAAATGTAGTGTGCAAACTAAATTTGAATGTTGTTAAATCTCAATTTGCTGCCAAAGATTGCGCATTTATTGCTCAATAGTCAAAGGGAACGTTACAGAGCTCAGCAGTACTACTCAATGAAATGACAATAAGCAAACGATATGTTACACTAAAGCAATGTGCTCAGTAAAACTGCATTTTATAAACAGTGGCAACAAATATCCTTCAGGGTGCCTTCCTTTGTGTGGGACACCCTATGTAAAGTTTATTCGACAGTTTTACAATTAAGGGAAGATGAGTATGCGACCACAAATAGAAGTGCTAGACCTACTGTTAGCAAAGATGTGTCACTACTAGAACGTGCTATAAAATCAGAATGAAACCACTACAAACAAGGAAACTAATAATTTGATAATATCTCGTGGGCTGAACTGAAATTGATACATAGCTGTAGAGCTGCTACACAGCGTCTACTTGAGTTATCACTGCACACACGGAATTATCGATGTCCTCGGCGGTCTGCAGCTTGATTACTTTTGTCTTGCTGCCATATGAACAACTAAATTTGGACAGTATGCAGAAATAAATGGAAGTAGTAGTTGCCCTGCACGAGCCTTCAGCACTCGATGTGTTCAGGCATCCTGGCAGTTACGTGCTGTTACGTAGAGAGATCAAACACATAATCATGAGTAGTGCAACTGCGTAGTTATTATCTCTGCACCGTGTGTTATCTTTGGTATTCAAAGAGAATCATGTGAATTAGCTACGTCCAATTGGGAAGCAATTGTCCACTATTTCAGATGGTTAAGGACAAACTGTCACTCCTCGCTGAGTTATCGGTATAATGACTAGTTCGAAGTCTGAAGGCACTTTAACACGATATTCTTTCTTGTAACAATCGACTACTCGAGACAAGTGAATCTAATGCAGCGCCCCTGGTGTTTTATTCCTGCACTTAGTATATTTCGAGTGGTCATTGTCGTTTACATATCAGCGCCAAAATTGCGTGTGTTGAAAGAGCGGTTCGTTGTGCAGTTTGGCATCTGAACGATGAAAGTATGGTTATGAGGGACTGTCCTTTTCACTAAAAATTCGGAATATAGTAACAAAACGTAGGAACAAACGATGGTAAACGAGTTTATTAATGACCAAAGCTGAAGTTATTGGAAAGTTCTTGTCAAAAGCCGTGGGGTAAATTCTGTACACACCTTAGAACAGAATTGGAAAAGCTTCATCCAAGCACTTCAGAATAATACATTTATTTTCTCAAGAAAATATATACTTGCTAAAATATGAAACAAAATCTACAACGCGGTAAATAAATCTTTTTACTTTGTCCTTTGTATATTTTTTTTCTTCCTAAGTGTCTAATAACGTCGCATTAAAATATCTTTATCTATTTATGTTTTTATTTATGCATAGCGTTGGCGTTTTCTTTGTACAAGTTAAATACCTCTTTGGTTTCAGATGTTTCGTCTCTCTTGTAGGAGAACACTAATAGGAAAGAATACCAGGGTCTTGTATAACGCTTCATTGTGCCATGAAAACAAAGCAACCAACACAGCAAAGATTAAGAAGACACAAATGCACAAAATCCATTTCTATAATAGGAGTGAGCACGACCAGAATAGGTTAACTTCTGATGTTAGCAGACGTCGCCAAAGTCCCTTGTCTTCGCGCATGCGCATCGTGCGGCATACTCAGATAACCAGAACTCCATTGTATAGAGGCCATTGACGTAATAGGAACACTCTCTTTGTGGATGGTTGCCAATTTACACGCACGCACGAAAGTCGCACATACTGCGTGTAGTCGATTTTCACCAGAGAGCTGCTCGGCTTTAGTCTCCTCTTTGCTCTGATCGTCTCTTCACCAATTTATACCTTCTACATCCAGAATTCTACCTGTATGACATGAGAGTCTTTCATCCCCTCCAGAATGCCCCTGTATTGACCGCTAGCATTCCAAATTAACTAGTCTTCGGTTAGTGCATATTCTACAAACTCTCTGAGATTATCAGCAATACACATATTTTCCGAAACGTGTTTCAACAAAGTTGTGGAGTTCCCAGTAGATGTTTTGTAGTGGGACGCGAAATTGAAGCGTCACCCATCCACCAGTGTCAGCCCAGTTTGCAGGTGAATATAAGTTTAATTTAGTTTTGTTTATGTATTTTTTAATATTTTTGTAATGGTTGTGAATTGTCTAAAGTTTTTGTATTTTTTTTATGTTTCATGTACGGAGAGGGCGGCGCAACGAACGGAGACAGCATCTTCGCTGCCGGGACCAGAGAGAAAATTGCTGGCCACTATACGTTGCGGGTCGACAGCCAAAGAGCAACAGAAGATCCTGGAACCGAGTTGTTGCGTCGTGCTTCCAAAAATCAAATAAATGAAAATTTGTAATGTTTTGTACAACAGTGATATCATAGGAAGTTTAATATTATTGAAAATGTTAGTTTTGTCTCGTCAAGGCTCAGGTTCACGTCTGTATGTAGGAAGATAATAAACTAGTGGATGCTACTAAAGTTGAAATACGTGTTCCGAGGATTTATTTATGAAGAATTATGTGAATGAATTAATAATATATTTGACACGATTATTGAATTTTGACAGCGTTCATCGCAACTGTGAATCTCAAAAAATTTATTCAATGTGGTTCTAATATCGATAAATCAAGACAACGTGTATCAATATAATTTCTGAGGAGAAACAAACGACATCTAAAATTGAAAAAGTTTACGCAAACCAATTGGCCCGAATGACATTATTCTGTGCATACGACTCAAAGGATGTTTTACAGTTTCGTTCAAGAACCATTCTGAGACAATTTAAAAACAATATAAATAATTTTGAAGTGGGTTGTAACTGACGTAGGTGACGAAGTCTACACATGGTCATATGTCAAACGAAAATCATTTATAAAAACTTACGTCGTTACACTACACCGTGGCGACCTTAGAAACAGGACTTGTGTGCAACTAAGACACACAGGTACGAAACAATTAAAACATCAAGAGTCCTTCGGAAGTCAACGCGAGTTTTCGTGGAGCCTTCACCAGCCAGCGGCGACTTCGCGGGTGTGGGCATCTGACGGAGCGCAGCCAAGCAGTACGGTCACGCAGTTATTCCACGAGAAGGCGCATCTGTTGGGCAGCAGCTGAACGCTGCAAACCCCGACAACCTTTTTCTCATAAACTAACAGGCCCAGTACGTCAGCTGGAGGGCGTTCCTCCGGCTGGTATTAGAGGTGTTGCTGAGGGCTTCGCCTGTCTACGGCGGTGCCGGGCGTGGTTGCAGCCAGTGACTTCTCCGGTGTTCGACTCAGCGGCCTGCCGGTTGCGGAAGCGGGATCGCAGCATCTCAGCGACTGCATCGACGGCTGTTACTTCTGCAGCCCATAGCAGCACACTGATCACCGAGAACTACAAATTACAATATTAGTGCCCGGTGAGTTTGTTTCAAGTTGGAAGTGGAGTGTTGTACATAGGGAGTGTGCTTTTACAGGATTGTTGATTACAAGTCTGCGTGTGTAACTAGTTAATATCTTACAATAATGTCGGGAAGTGAAATGTCAGACGAAGAGCAATCTATGTCCGATAGGAGCATGAGATCCCTTTTTAGGGCAATCGCTAAATTGAAACAATCTAACGAAGAATCTACTGCTAGATTAAAAGAGGAATTAAAACAGTCTAACGACGAATCTACGGCTAGATTAAAAGAGGAACTTAAAGGGGAGCTAACAAAATCGACAGACAGGCTACAGGAACATCTTAATGAAACCAGTCGAGAATTAAGTGATAAAATAGAGGCTTCTAAAGTTGAAATGCAGGAAAAACTAGTAGGACTTAGTAATAAGATTGCGGATAATTGTAAAAGGTTAGAAGAACATATCCAGGAATCGCGTGAGGAAAAAGCTCGTATGCGAAATGATATTACTGACTTAACCAAGAGATTAGATAATGTCAATGTCTTAGTTGTAAATGAAATAGAGAAAAATAACGATAAGTTACGGGATGAATTTTCTATGCAAACAGAAACTGTTCGTAGAGAATTATTAGAATCTATTAAAGAGGTTTCTACCAGACCTGTAGAGATTTCTTCAATAGATAATGTAGAATTAGAGGTACTAACTCATCGAGTAGAAAAAGATCATACTGAAATAGAAACATGAAATATTTAATTACCGAAATATGCAGTAACCTTGAGACTTCCAAAGATAATAACATTGATGAAGGTACAGAGCGTTCACATCGTGAACACAGTGAAGAATCGATATTAGCTAATCGCATATCCAATACAGAAATGCGAATACAGGAAATTACTAAACGGTTATCGGAATTAGATAATAATGAAAACATTTCAAGTAGTAGAAGCAATAAAGTAATCAGAGGCAACAGTCGCATCGAGTTTGCTAGCTCGGACGACAACAATACAAATAAAGAAATCATGGCAAGCAAATCCGACGCAACTCCGTCTCTGCAATCTAAACAAAATCCAACTATGTCTCTCGCAGAATGTTTGGATGATATAACGACAAATTCAAATGTAGCAAGTCGATTTCCTGTATTCAAACCAGGAGGCGAACTTCACCCTATAATCTTTATAAAAGCTTTTGAAAATTCATTATCTCCTAAATGGAGTAATGAAAAACGGATTCAGTTTGTAATAGGACATTTAGAAGCAGAAGCTGCGGAATGGGCAGTACTGCATAGAACCGAATTTAGGGACTGGGATGATTTTGTTAAGCAGTTTAAACAAAATTATTGGTCAAGAGGAAAACAACAACACTTAACTTTAGAGTTGTTAGACCCTCCTCCATATTCTAAACGGTGGGGAGGTTATAGAAATTATTTCGAATGGCATTTAAACCGTGCTAAATTAATTGAAGAACCAATTATTGAAAGTCACCTAATACGAGTCCTAATTAGTAGGTTACCGTATTATGTAAAGGAAAGAATGATAGAAAGAGAATGGTCACAACCTTGCGAATTATTAGGATATTTAGAACAGTTAGATATACTTAACAGAGAAAGGGAAGACGAGAAATTTAGATTTGGTAGAAATGACAATCCTCGAAATAATAATAATTCAGAACCACGAAAATTTAACAACAACAATCATAGCCGGTTTTGTTATATAAAACGTCAATCTAAAGATAAAGAGAGCCAACAAAATCGTGGTAATAACTCTAAAATGCGGAAATTACACAATAACGATAATGAGATAAATCATCCTCAAGTGATTAATGAAGGTCAAGTTGTAGGTGACGTTATCATAGAAAGTTCGGAAAACTAGTAAAGTCCTTTAGTACGGGTCAACTAGAGGGAACTGTTAGTCAAGATTATACAAGACCCAATTGCAATTTATCGTTAAGCTGCCAAATGGAAGGTGATTGGCAACAAGATTTACTTCAGGAAGACAATCAGTTAAGGGAGAATATGACTTATAAACCTGTTATTAAAGGTTATATTAAAGATATCGAAGTAAATATTATAATCGATTCGGGTAGCGAAGTAAGTTTTTTATCTAAAGAATTATTTCAGCTTAAAAGAAAATATTGGAATTTCCCAACCTTACCTGTAACTGGGGAGAAAATTTTAGGAGTTACTGGTAAAAGAAGTGAAAATATTACTGAGGAAGTTAATTTAACTTTTGAAATTGCTAAACAATTAATTGCTCACTCTGTACTTGTCGTAGCCAAATTAAATGTGGCCATAATTTTAGGTATAGATTGGCTATTTAAATATAAAGCTATATTAGATTTTAAAGACTCTTCCTTAACCATCCATAAGGAGGCATGTGCTTTTAATGTGAGGTTTTCTAATAATCAAGTACCTGAAAATTGCTACGAATCCTTACAGATTAAGTACGCACAGACCATGAACCTATTAACAGATTTTAGTGATCTTGAATATGAAGTATACCAATGTGAGGCTAGTAATAGTATCGGAACCGAAGTGAAAGAAAAATGTTATTCTACGAATTGTCTATCCGAACAAGAAAAGGAAGAGTTGGAATCTTTGTTGTTAGAATTTAGAGCCGTCTTCTCAGATGAACCGGGGAGAATTAAAGATTACGTTTGTAAACTTAAGATTAAAGATCAAAAACTATTCTTTAAGAAACCTTATCCTATTCCAGTACAATTCAAAGAACCGGCTAGTAGAGAAATAAGTAAGATGCTAGAACTAAACATTATCGAACGATCATGTAGTCCTTCGTGGGTAGTTAAGAAAGCTACTGATGGGGTACGACTGGTTCTGGATGCCCGTGAATTAAATAAAATTATAGAGATGGAAAGAGACAGACCTATTCCTATGGAGGACGTACTTCTTAAGATTGCTGGTTCTCATTATATGAGTACAATGGATTTAACTGCTGGCTACCATCAAGTAATATTACACCCGAATTCTCGGCAATATACGGCATTTCTTTTTGAAGGCAGATCATATCAGTTCCAAGTTTTACCTTTTGGACTTAATATATCAGTGTCAACTTTCATTAGGGCATTAGATTCTGCTTTGGGTCAGCAATTGTTACAAAAGATTATTTTATATGTGGATGATATTTTGGTAGCCACTAAAACGTGGGAAGAACACGTAACGATATAACGGGAATTGTTTGACCGTTTAATAGACAGAGGAATTACGTTAAAATTATCTAAGTCTTACTTCGGAAAGGAGGAAGTGAGATTTTTGGGGCATATAGTGGACAGTAAAGGTATTAGGCCAGACCCAGCACGTATTGAAGCTATTGCTCGATGCCCGAGTCCTAGAAATCGGAAACAACTGAAATCATTCTTAGGAATGGTAGGATTTCTGAGAAGATTTCTTCCAGGGCAGGATATTGTTAATCCTAAATTACTGGATTTATTAAAAGAGAAGTCAGTATGGCTCTGGGGAAAAGAGGAAGAGGAAGTTTTTAATAAGATAAAAGGAGCGTTAACAGAAGCCAAAATGTTATACCATCCAGATTTCAATCAGGACTTTTCTATGTGTACGGATGCCTCTGATTATGGTGTGTCTTGCGTAATATTCCAAGGTGATCTGACCAATGAAAAGGGATTATATCGGTCTATTGGATTCGCTAGTAGAACTTTAAATAAACATGCAAGAAATTATTTTGTAACCGAGAAGGAAGCTCTCGCAGTGGTATGGGGTTTTCAACGATTTAGAGGATTATTAATGGAAAGAAAAACAATTGTATATACTGATCATCAGTCTTTAATCTTTTAGAACAATTGTCGGTTACTTCACCGTAGACTATTACGTTGGGCATTATGCTTGCTAGAATTTCAGTACGAAATTAGGTATATAAAAGGATCTCAGAATGTAGTTTCGGATGCTTTGTCGAGACTTCCCGTAGGAATGGAGAATATTAACATTGCAGAAGAACCAGGAACAAATTACCATGTTTATTTCCTTTTAACTCAGGAGAACGAACGTAAGGTTAAACGGATAGTAACTGCTATTAGATGCAATCAAAGAAATGATGATCAATATAGGGAACTTATACAAAATCTTAATAATGGGGACGAAACAGTTAACACCCGGGGTGTGTGGTTATATTTCAACCACTTGTTGTATTGGAAAGCACAGAGGGAACACCAGAGATGGAAAATCTGCATTCCGAAAACTGTTGTGTACGAGTTAATTACTTATATTCATGAAGGTTACGGGCATTTTGGAATTCATAAATGTATTAAACATCTAATGAAGTATTATTATTTCAAAAATATGCCCCGTATTGTGAGAAGTATCATTACGGCTTGTGAAACCTGTCAAAAGGTTAAAGTTAATAACAAATCTAAGCGTTATAAATTATATGCTGTAATTCCTCGAGGTCTGTGGGATCTACTGTCATTAGATTTTTTCGGCCCTCTGCCTCGTAGTTCAGGAGGATTTACTTATGTGTTTGTTGTAATGGAATGTTGGTCCAAACATGTGACGCTATGTACTTTGAAACGAGCGAATACAGCAAGCGTTATACGCTGCCTCACCCGAAATTACATTGTTAACTGGGGCATTCATAAACGACTTATGTCTGACAACGGTAGTGGCTTTATTAGTCAAAAGTTTCAAGATATGATAAAACAATATGGAATCAAATATATCTTAATTTCGAAATATCACCCTCAAAGTAATTTAGTAGAAAGAGTCATGAAAGAATTAGGACGATTATGTAGAACTTATCGTGCACATAAACATACTAGGTGGGCCAAACTAATGCCTGAATTCGAAAAGATATTAAATGAATTGCCTCACCTAACGACGGGATTATCACCTATAGAAATTTTAGGCAAACGAATTATATGTGGGCCTTTACTAGCTGCTCTACCTTGGCCACCAGTAAATGAGATCCAACAATGCATCCCAGACGAAAAAGTTTGCGAACAGATTGTTAAAAATGCTGAACGGAGAATTAAAAGCTATAATCAACATGCTATAGAACCCTCATTTCAGGTAGGAGATCTTGTATTAGTACGATCTCTTCCTAAAAGTTCGAAGATCAGTAAGGAATGTAGAAAATTCTTCTTTATCTTTGAAGGTCCATATGTTGTACATAAGATTGTACATCCCAAAGCGTTACTTCTTATGGAACCTTCATCAGGTGCAATTAAAGGATTATATAGTGTCGATCAAATGAAACCCTTCATTCCTAAATAAGTTAATATTTAGTATATGTTACATACGGAAGAGCGTTCATAGTTTATTCATGTGAAGTTTTCGTGATAGTTACGTGTTATTTTTAAAGAAATGACAGGAAGTTTAAACAAGTGTTCTACAATAATCTACCGGTACTTCAAAAAGGGAAAGATAACTAAAAGGGGATTTATATGGAAGAAATTATGTTATTAGGTCAGAAGGAATTTTGTATATTTTCATGTTTACTCGGATAGTAGGAACCAAAGGGGATGGTTAATAATTTTAGGGACCATGGGCGTCCAGAGCTACATGGCTCACGAGAACATAGCAGACTGCCTTTAATAGAGATTTGTAATAGTGTTAATATAGAACACACCAAACGGGGCTCTCTTGCTTGTTTTTCCTAAATAAATTGCCATTACCCAACAGAGTGTCCGAAGGAAAAGAAAGCCGTGCCGAGAGTCTAAAGAAAGTTTCCTTGATTTCTTCTTGACCTCAGGCATAAATAAGGCATTAGGGAAAAGAATGACGTAAAGTAAATAGTACTATTAGTTATTGTGAGAAACTTATTAGTAATACACATTTTTGGAAAGAATAACTCTAGTAAATGAATAAAACTGAAACTAAGCTATCACAATTTGAACGCTCTGTCCTAATGTAACAACGTTAAAGAACGTACTAAATTAGTATTTACTAGCAACTATTAAATGAAAAGGAGTAATCTCCATATATTCGGTTATGAATTACCATAATAGCACAATTAAGAGTAAATGACAAATAGTCACAACAATGTCGTAGTAAAAGGATTAAATCTATCTAAGAACAAGGACTCTAGATTACGTAAAATGTGAGGAAAATGTATTAACAGTTAAATATGGTATATAGAAAAAGTTTTATTTTCGGTTAAAACCTGACAAACTGAGCTTGCGGGTGGGGTACGTAGTGGGACGCGAAATTGAAGCGTCACCCATCCACCAGTGTCAGCCCAGTTTGCAGGTGAATATAAGTTTAATTTAGTTTTGTTTATGTATTTTTGTAATATTTTGTAATGGTTGTGAATTGTCTAAAGTTTTTGTATTTTGTTTTATGTTTCATGTACGGAGAGGGCGGCGCAACGAACGGAGACAGCATCTTCGCTGCCGGGAACAGAGAGAAAATTGCTGGCCACTATACGTCGCGGGTCGACAGCCAAAGAGCAACAGAAGATCCTGGAACCGAGTTGTTGCGTCGTGCTTTCAAAAATCAAATAAATGAAAATTTGTAATGTTTTGTACAACAATGATATCATAGGAAGTTTAATATTATTGAAAATGTTAGTTTTGTCTCGTCAAGGCTCAGGTTCACGTCTGTATGTAGGAAGATAATAAACTAGTGGATGCTACTAAAGTTGAAATACGTGTTCCGAGGATTTATTTATGAAGAATTATGTGAATGAATTAATAATATATTTGACACGATTATTGAATTTTGACAGCGTTCATCGCGACTGTGAATCTCAAAAAGTTTATTCAATGTGGTTCTAATATCGATAAATCAAGACAACGTGTATCAATATAATTTCTGAGGAGAAACAAACGACATCTAAAATTGAAAAAGTTTACGCAAACCAATTGGCCCGAATGACATTATTCTGTGCATACGACTCAAAGGATGTTTTACAGTTTCGTTCAAGAACCATTCTGAGACAATTTAAAAACAATATAAATAATTTTGAAGTGGGTTGTAGCTGACGTAGGTGACGAAGTCTACACATGGTCATATGTCAAACGAAAATCATTTATAAAAACTTACGTCGTTACACTACAGTTTCTTCGTACACTCTGAAAATAAACTGCTGGAAGTTAAAATCAACAGTACGATGTCAACTTGCAATGAATTCCAAACTGGTATGAAGCGTAGGCCCCTACTTCGTACTTGGATATGCAAACGCGCGAAGTAGGTAGGAAGTAGGAGGAAAGCCATCTGCCTCTGTCCTCCTTTCTGTGGGACACCGTATATAAACTTTATTCAGCAGTTTTATAATTAGAGGTATACTGGTACACGACCATATGCTGTTAGTATAGACACATCAGTACCAGCACCAGAGGCCATCATTGGCATCCTACTACTGCCATGTGAGTAAGGGATCTTTGGCTTTAGGAGGTACATGACCAACACCGTGACGTATCTCAATGGCCGCACGCGATCAATACCCGTCAGGAACAACATATTCGGCGAATCATTCCCAAAGCATATTCGGTGAATCATTCACAGACTGGGAAACGAAACAAGGGATGTGACAGTGGTGTACAAAATATCTTCCGTCACACAGGGTACAGTGGATTCTGGTGTATAAAAGTAGATACTGGTTGTTCGTCTATTGTGGGGGAGCAAACATCCACGTCACTTACCTTGAGCCACGAAATGAGGTTGTTTGTGTTACTGATAGGCTTTCATAATCCTACGATTCAAATTCATGCGATCTGTACTGCCTGTTCAAAAGTAACTGGACACCCGTATGTAATGCAGAATTAGCCAACAGATGTCACGAGACATGTTAAAATGTGGACTAGTCAATGCATGTCACCTGATCAACAGATCCATCAGGGACATTTCAACCCTTATAAAGTTGCCCAAATCGACTGCTTGTGACGTGAAGAGCCTTCTTCGTCCTGCAACCTCATTGACTTTAGTAGAATTGTCTTCAGTGGTGAATCCCGCTTCTGAATGAGTCACAATGATCAGCGAAGACGTATCTGAAAATGGTTCAAATGGGTCTGAGCACTACGGGACTTAACTTCTGAGGTCATCAGTCCCCTAGAACTTAGAACTACTTAAACCTAACTAACCTAAGGACATTGCACACATCCATGCCCGAGGCAGGATTCGAACCTGCGACCGTAAAGGTCGCGCGTTTCCAGACAATGGCGCCTAGAACCGCTCGGCCATCCCGGCAGGCACGTGTCTGAAGATGCCCCAGACAGTGCAATACGGCTCGACAACGAGGAGTGAAAGTCTGTGGTGCCATTTCTTTTCATAGCAGGAGCCGTTTGGCTATAATCCGCAGCACCCTTACAGCACAGTGATGCGTCGACGATATTCTTCGCTCCATTTTGTTGCTCTTCTTGGCAAGCCATCGTGGGCTTACATTTCAGTAAGATAACACCCACCCGCATTGGCCTGCTCAATTCGTGAAGCTCTGTTTCTTGAATGGAAAATTCGGAAATTTGTGGTAAATTCCTATGGGACCAAACTGCTGAGGTCACCGGTCCCTACGCTTACAAACTATTAATCTAACTTAAACTAACTTACGCTAAGGACAACACACACACCCATGCACGAGGGAAGACCCGAACCTCCGACGGGGGGAGCCGCGCCAACCGTGGCAAGGCGCCTTAAGCCCCAGCTACATCTACATCTACATCTACATCCATACTCCGCAAGCCACCTGACGGTGTGTGGCGGAGGATACCTTGAGTATATCGGTTCTCCATTCTATTCCAGTCTGGTATTGTTCGTGGAAAGAAGGATTGTCGGTATGCCTCTGTGTGGGCTCTAATCTCTCTGATTTTATCCTGATGGTCTCTTCGCGAGATATACGTAGGAGGGAGCAATATACTGCTTGACTCCTCGGTTAAGGTATGTTCTCCAAACTTCAACAAAAGCCCGTACCGAGCTACTGAGCGTCTCTCGTGCAGAGTCTTCCACTGGAGTTTGTCTATTATCTCCGTAACGCTTTCGTGACTACTAAATGATCCTGTAAAGAAGCGCGCTGCTCTTCGTTGGATCTTCTCTATCTCTTCCATCGAGCCTATCTGGTACGGATCCCACACTGCTGAGCAGTATTCAAGTAGTGGACGAACAAGCGTACTGTAACCTACTTCCTTTGTTTCCGGATTGCATTTCCTTAGGATTCTTCCAATGAATCTCAGTCTGGCATCTGCTTTACCGACGATCAACTTTATATGATCATTCCATTTTAAATCACTCCTAATGCGTACTCCCAGATAGTTTATGGAATTAACTGCTTCCAGTTGCTGATCTTCTATATTGTAGCTAAATGATATGGGATCTATCTTTCTATGTATTCGCAGCACATTACACTTGTCTACATTGAGATTCAATTGCCATTCCCTGCACCATGCGTCAATTCGCTGCAGATCCTCCTTCATTTCCATTGTTAAAACCTCTCGATATACCACAGCATCAGCCGCAAAAAGCCTCAGTGAACTTCCGATGTCATCCACAAGGTCATTTATGTATATTGTGAATAGCAACGGTCCTACGACACTCCCCTGCGGCACACCTGAAATCGCTCTTACTTCGGAAGACTTCTTTCCATTGAGAATGACATGCTGCGTTCTTTTATCTAGGAACTCTTCAATCCAATCACACAATTGGTCTGATAGTCCATATGCTCTTACTTTGTTCATTAAACGACTGTGGGGAACCGTATCGAACGCTTCGTGGAAGTCAAGAAACACGGCATCTACCTGGGAACCCGTGTCTATGGCCCTCTGAGTCTCGTGGACAAATAGCCCGAGCTGGGTTTCACACGATCGTCTTTTTCGAAACCCATGCTGGTTCCTACAGAGTAGATTTCTAGTTTCCAGCACCTTGAATGAATCACCCAGTTGTTCTGAATTAATCAACTGTTTGTCTCTACATCATATCTACCTATTGCCGCCGGCCTCTGTGGCTGGGAGGTTCTAGGCGCTACAGTCTGGAACCGCGCTGCTGCTACGGTCGCAGGTTCGAATCCTGCCTCGGGCATGGATGTGTGTGATGTCCTTAGGTTAGTTAGGTTTAAGTAGTTCTGAGCCTAGGGAACTGATGACCTCAAATGTTAAGTCCCATAGTGCTTAGAGCTATACGTATTGCCGTATTATTAGGATAATTCCTCCGTGGTGCGCGTTTGTCGTGCCTTACAGTATATAAGAAAAAGAGTAAAAAAATGTTATCGCGATCCACAGCAGACGCGTAGCGTAACACTACAGTAGTACGCTAGCCACGTATATCACACAGAATTCAGGGCAAATTCAAAACACCGAGGTGTTGTGAATGTTGTGAAACAGCGGCTGCGTGATGCTGGGCCGGCGCACTCGGGCTGTTACCGAGGAGATATGCATCACGGTGCCCCGGCACCTGGCCGGGACGGCATCAGCCGCGATCAGTGCACTGTGCGGCTGTCAGCGGCCGGCACCTCTCCTCCAGCAGCGCCGCGTCGCCGTGACACGGGCCACGCCCCTCTCTCCGAGGCACGGGCGGAGGCCGGCCGATGCATCGCCGCAGATAAGGCGAGGGGCGTGCGAGGACACGCAGCAGGCACCCACCTAGCACCTGAGGTGGAATGCAAGGCACTCCGTGAGTCTTGGAAGACGGTCAAGGTGCCTCCCGGCATGTACTTCGTGGAAGTTTTAAACTGTCTCGGGGAAGGGAGCTGACGGGACACACCCTTCGGAAACTATTTTGAGATGCTTGATATGGACAGCTGGCGGTTTTCTCTACGTTTCCGAGAATAATAATATACAGCTACATTGTGGACTTCGTACAGTTTATTGGCAAGTAATTTTCGTCTACATGAAGGTAACTAAAGAAACTGGTACAGGCATGCGTATTGAAATACAGAGGTATGTAAACTGGCAGAACACGGCGCTGCGGTCGGCAACGTCTATATAAGACGACAAGTGTCTGGCGCAGTTCTAACATCGGTTACTGCTGCTACAATGACAGGTGAGTTTTCAACGTTGTATTACATCTACATCCACATTTATAGTCCGCAAGCCACCCAACGGTGTGTGGTGGAGGGCACTTTACGTGCCACTGTCATTACCTCCCTTTCCTGTTCCAGTCGCCTATGGTTCGCGGGAAGAACGACTGCCGGAAAGCCCCGTGCGCGCTCGAATCTCTCTAATTTTAGTTTCGTGATCTCCTCGGGAGGTATAAGTAGGGGGAAGAAATATATTCGATACCTCATCCAGAAACGCACCCTCTCGAAACCTGGCCGGTCGTGGTGGTCTAGCGGTTCTAGGCGCTCAGCCTCGGGAATGGATGTGTGTGATGTCATTAGGTTAGTTAGGTTTAAGTATTTCTAAGTTCTAGGGGACTGATGACCACAGATGTTAAGTCCCCTAGTGCTCAGAGCCATTTGAACCATTTTTTTCTCGAAACCTGGACAGCAAGCTACACCGCGGTGCAGAGCGCCTCTCTTGCAGAGTCTGCCACTTGAGTTTGCTAAACATCTCCGTAACGGTATCACGCTTACCAAATAACCCTGTGGCGAAACGCGCCGCTCTTCTTTGGATCTTCTCTATCTCCTCCGTCAATCCGACCTGCTACGGATCCCACACTGATGAGCAATACTCAAGTGTAGGTGGAACGAGTGTTTTGTAAGCCACCTCCTTTGTTGATGGACTACATTTTCTAAGGACTCTCCCAATGAATCTCAACCTGGCACCCACCTTACCAACAATTAATTTTATATGATCATTCCACTTCAAATCGTTCCGCACGCATACTCCCAGATATTTTACAGAAGTAAATGCTACCAGTGTTTGTTCCGCTATCATATAATCATACAATAAAAGATCCTTGTTTCTATGTATTCGCAATACATTACATTTGTCTATGTTAAGGGTCAGTTGACACTCCCTGCACCAAGTCCCTATCCGCTGCAGATCTTCCTGCATTTCGCTGAAATTTTCTAATGCTGCAACTTCTCTGTAAATTACAGCATCATCCGCGAAAAGCCGCATGGAACTTCCGACACTATCTACTAGGTCATTTATATATATTGTGGAAAGCAATGGTCCCATAACACTTCCCTGTGGCCCGCGAAAGGTTACTTTAACGTCTTTAGACGTCTCTCCATTGAGAACAGCGTGCTGTGTTCTGTTTGCTAAAAACTCTTCAATCCACCCACACAGCTGGTGATATTCCGTAGGCTCTTAGTTTATCAGGCGACAGTGCGGAACTGTATCGAACGCCTTCCGGAAGTCAAGGAAAATGGCATCTACCTGGGAGCCTGTATCTAATATAATTATAATATCTATTATAATCGGCGCACGAGCTATGGGACACACCGTCTCCGAGACAGTGATGAAGTGGGAATTTTCCCATACGACCGTATCAAGAGTGTACCGTGAATATCAGGAAACCGGGAAAAAACCAAATCTGTGACACCGCTGCGGCCGGAAAAATATCGTGCAAGAACGTGGCCAACGAAAACTGAAGAGAATTGTTGAACGTGACAGAAGTGCAGCCCTTCCGCAAATTTCTGCAGATTTCAATGCAAGTGTCAGCGTGCGATATGGGTTTTCGGAACTGAAGTCCAACTCGTGTACTCTTGATGACTGCATGACGCAAAGCTTTACGCCTCGCCTGGGCCCTTCAACATCGACATTGGACTGCTGATGGCTAGAAACATGTTGCCTGGTCGGACGGGTCTCCTTTCAAATAGTATCGAGCGGATGGACATCTAAGGGTATGGAGACAACCTCATGAATTCATGGACCCTTCAAGTCAGCAGGGGACTGTTCAAGCTGGTGGAGGCTTTTTAATGATGTGGGGCGTGCGCAGTTGGAGTGATATGGCACCCTTGATACGTGTGACAGGAGACACGTACGTAAGCATCTTGTCTGATCACCTGTATCCATTCATGTCCATTGTGCAGTCCGACGGACTTGGGCAATTTCAGCAGGACAATTCGTCACCCCACACGTCCAGAATTCCTACAGAGTGGCTCCAGGAACATTCTTTTCGGTTAAACACTTCCGCTGGCCGCCACACTCCCCAGATATGAACATTATTGGACATATCTGTGATACCTTGCAACGTGCTGTTCAGAAGAGATCTCCACTCCCTGGTACTCTTACGGATTTGTGGACAGCCCTGCAGGATTCAGGGTGTCAATTCCCTCCTGCACTATTTCAGACATTAGTCGAGTCCATGCCACATTGTGGTGCGGCACTTCTGCGTGCTCGCGGGGGCCCTACACTATATTAGGCAGGTGTACCAGTTTCTTTGGCTCTTCAATATACAGGGTGTTCCTCACAAACGAAGAAAATATGTTATGTGGACATGTGTCCGGAAACGCTTACTTTCCATGTTAGAGCTCATTTTATTACTTCTCTTCAAATCACATTAATCATGGAATGAAAACACACAGCAACAGAAGGTACCAGCGTGACTTCAAACACTTTGTTACAGGAAATGTTCAAAATGTCCTTCGTTAGCGAGGATACATGCATCCACCCTCCGTCGCATGGAATCCCTGATGCGCTGATGCAGCCCTGGAGAATGGCGTATTGTATCACAGCCGTCCACAATACGAGCACGAAGAGTCTCTACATTTGGTACCGGGGTTGCGTAGACAAGAGCTTTCAAATGCCCCCATAAATGGAAGTCAAGAGGGTTAAGGTCAGGAGAGCGTGGAGGCCATGGAATTGGTCCGCCTCTACCAATCCATCGGTCACCGAGTCTGTTGTTGAGAAGCGTACGAACACTTCGACTGAAATGTGCAGGAGCTCCATCGTGCATGAACCACATGTTGTGTCGTACTTGTAAAGGCACATGTTCTAGCAGCACAGGTAGAGTATCCCGTATGAAATCATGATAACGTGCTCCATAGAGCGTAGGTGGAAGAACATGGGGCCCAATCAAGACATCACCAACAATGCCTGCCCAAACGTTCACAGAAAATCTGTGTTGATGACGTGATTGCACAATTGCGTGAGGATTCTCGTCAGCCCACACATGTTGATTGTGAAAATTTACAATTTGGTCACGTTGGAATGAAGCCTCATCCGTAAAGAGAATATTTGCTCTGAAATGAGGATTGACACATAGTTGGATGAACCATTCGCAGAATTGTACCCGTGGAAGCCAGTCAGCTGCCGATAGTGCCTGCAGCCGGCCGAAGTGGCCGAGCGGTTCTAGGCGCTTCAGTCTGGAACCGCGCGACCGCTACGATGGCAGGTTCGAATCCTGCTTCGGGCATGGATGTGTGTGATGTCCTTCGGTTAGTTACGTTTAAGTAGTTCTAAGTTTTAGGGGACTGATGACCTCAGCTGTTAAGTCCGATAGTGCTCAGAGCCATTTGAACCATTTTTGCTAGTGCCTGCACATGCTGTACATGGTACGGAAACAACTGTTTCTCCCGTAGTACTCTCCATACAGTGACGTGGTCAACGTTACCTTGTACAGCAGCAACTTCTCTTGACGCTGACATTAGGGTTATCGTCAACTGCACGAAGAATTGCCTCGTCCATTGCAGGTGTCCTCGTCGTTCTAGGTCTTCCCCAGTCGCGAGTCATAGGCTGGAATGTTCCGTGCTCCCTAAGACGCCGATCAATTGCTTCGAACGTCTTCCTGTCGGGACACCTTCGTTCTGAAAACCTGTCTCAATAGAAACGTACCGCGCCACGGCTATTGCCCCGTGCTAATCCATACATCAAATGGGCATCTGACAACTCCGCATTTGTAAACATTGCACTGACTGCAAAACCACGTTCGTGATGAACACTAACGATACTGCGTACTGACGTGCTTGATGCTGGTACTGTAGAGCAAAGAGTCGCGTGTCAACACAAGCACCAAAGTCAACAGTACCTTCCTTCAATTGGGCCAACTGGCGGTGAATCGAGGAAGTACAGTACATACTGACGAAACTAAAATGAGCTCTAACATGGAAATTAAGCGTTTCCGGACACATGTACACATAACATCTTTTCTTTATTTGTGTGTGAGGAATGTTGCCTGAAAGTTTGGCTGTACCTTTTTGTAACACCCTATATACATACCACCAACTGTAGTTGTAGACACAACTTTGTTGTTGCAGGTACTCTGGGAAAACCAGTTGACAGATGTTAACCACTGATGAATCGTGTATACGATTGGAGTAAACCCCCTCACCGTCAGGTAAGACCTGAAGGTGATATATTGAAGCATAGAAATTGATAGCCATACAATAAATAACATCATAAGGACGGCTACAGGTGTTCCATTTTGTTACATATGAAAATATAGTTTTGTAAGCGTCTCAAAAATCTCAAAAACAAAATTGTACAGCGAAATTAGAAAACGATTGTTTTGAAATAGGGTAGGCCTACTGTTGTAAAAAATTTTAGGAG
The DNA here is from genome assembly GCF_023864275.1 of Schistocerca cancellata. Taxonomy (NCBI): domain Eukaryota; kingdom Metazoa; phylum Arthropoda; class Insecta; order Orthoptera; family Acrididae; genus Schistocerca; species Schistocerca cancellata. The sequence continues at coordinate 271,732,857 of NC_064634.1, forward strand.
CTAGCAATGTCATAGAAAATCCTAAAAACAGTCTTAAAAATATTACGCCGTTTTCACGTATTGAGAATTGAGAAAATGTAATATTCACTGACATTTCCTCTCACATGGCCAACACTTGGCGACCAATCGAATCCTCATGACTAACGCTTGATCCATATTCCAAAAGTTTCTCATAAGTTACAAACAGGGAGCATTAAAGTTAATGACGAGAAAACAGATCTTTTTTAACCATTAACACATCAAACCTTATTAGGAACTCGGGACGCTACAGGTTGGTGGCTGCATTTCAGAAGAACATCGCTTAAGTGGCCTCAGAAATACCCAGTGGACATTTCTGTCCTTCTGTATGAGGTTAACACTTTCAACTCTTCAAGCACTGCAATGCTGCTCGTTCTTTAAGTGCGTTGATGCCGCTGGTGAATCATTCACCTTATTATGTTCTTTCAACCTTATATTGAAGCTTTTTCCTTTCGGACGTACTTATTTAATCTTACGATCTTGCCATATTATTTCGAGTGCTACCACTTTTCCCATCCGGTTTACATCCGTGCCATTATGTTTCAATCTTTGCTCCAATTTGCTGTCCGTCCGGAATGTTTGAATAACCTCGCCGCTTTATTTCATGTAAATTGGTGTTGTTATTCAACATGCGTTAGATAAATCATACAATTCGGCAAGAAGTATTTACGGGGTATTGATAAAGACATATATATCCATTAAATAGTGAATATGAACACTGACGGAAAGCTTACCCGGTTCCGCATTCCAAGCGAAAGTGGCACCTCTTAGTTGGGCAGATTGTCAGAACAGTCGAGGAGAGATGAAACGAACATCAGCGGCACACCTGATTAAAACAACCAAGCAGATGAGCTGTCACCGAGCACTGCTTCGAATCTAATCATGAAATAAAGTCTGATGAGAGAAGTTTCAAGGTGCAAACACCAAGTTTCTAGGGTAGCATGATTAATCAGTCTATCAAAACACAGATGTTGGGGAACCTGATGAACTGGAATGGAAGTTCCATTTTAAATGAGCCAGTTCCGGCACTGTCAACTGAATATACTGATAAAAACAACCCAGCAGGTAAAAATTGGATTTTTATTATTGTTTTTTGGAGTTTTTTCGTATTGACGATTAAATAGTTCAGTCCGAATTCGTACGACTGATTTGTTCAAGACACTAATCCATTCATACAGCTACTTTATTAAGTGATTCATTTCTTTTCCTGCCAGCACTGCATCCATTCAGAGAATCTTCTCCACCTACATGTCTGTTTCCTCACAATTAATAATTTATTTAGAACTCAAGAAATTAGTGAATATTTATAAATTTCTGGATTTAAACTAAATTCTACTGTACAGTTATTATGAGTGTTCCATATACTGCAAGAGAAGTTGCCTTCAGTAAATGTGATGGCACTTTTTAACTAGTGTAATACTCTATATGTTATATGTTTATGTTAATTAAATTTTTATAAATAAATGCAGTCGGATTTTGAAATTGTGTAAGAACCACAGCGATCTCTCATCGCAAATGTTTGTTGCTTCAATTACCGGTTTCAGTCATAATGATCATCTTAAGATTGATCTTGTCATAGATGATTTGTTGCACAGGTCTGTGCGTGAAAGACTGTCACTGCAAACAGGTTCATCTGACGGACCACGGCCATTATTCTGTGGCACGTAGCTAAATCACCATAGTCCTTACTGCGATAAAACAACCCTGAAAACTAAAGTGGGCATGACGCGACTGCTTTTCACGTCCAACACAATCAATTACATAAAGCGATTTTGTAGACATTTGTATAGCAATGCTTCAGTGTTGCCATATCTCTACAGCGATGACCGTTTCCAGTCACGTAGCCATTAACGCTTCACAGTTGACAGTGGCAACAACGCAGCCACTTGCCAGGGTTATTCTGTCGCTGTACGAAGTGTAGCGCACACGATAAACACGTAACTATAACGTCGCGCCATGCCTACTCTAGTTGTTAGGGCTGTTCTTTCGCTGTAGGGGCTATAGTGAATTTTTTATGTCACACATGATAATGTTCGTAGTCCGTCACGGAAACTGTTTGCAGAGACGATCTCTAACACACAACCCTGTGAGACGCCCTGCTAAACCAGCACGACAGGGCAAGTAGTAGGAATTGTGGAAGCGGGCCAGAATGAGCGGCTGTCGATTCCACTCCAAACATAACACTTTATTTAGTTGTCCAAACATTACAGCGCAACTTCTAAGCTTGAGGGTCGACAGAAAACGTCTTTAATTCTAAAACGGCTGAAGACCCATGAATTAAATACAACTGCTATAAATATTTTTTTGAGACAGAAGGCTCTAGGCTTTAACCTTAAATGGTATCTAAGGCTAAGCGATGTAAGACTTGACTAGTCAGATAGAGAAGGCCGATAATTTTAAAACAACATAACTACAATAACCTTTTAATAGGCAGGAGGCCCCAGCTTTATGACCGATAAGAAACCTTACTCCAAAACGGCTGAAGGCCTTTATTTAAATAAAACTGCAACAAATTTTCCAAGGCCGAAGGCCCAAAGCTTTTAACCTTAAATAGTATTTAAGACCAAGTAATGTAAGACTTGATAAGTAAGAATCCAAAATTTTAAAGCGGCTGAAGGCACATCATTTTAAGAACAACACAACTACAATAAATTTTCAATAGGCAGAAGGCCGAAGCTTAATCTTCAGACAACGTAAGACTTGACCAATTTAGAGAAACTTAATTTAAAACGGCTGAAGGCCGTTGTTTTTAAAAACACAATTACAAGCATACAAATTCCAACCATCGGCTATGAGACATTAAAAATACACAATTAAACGCTAATAAGAAGGCAGTATAGGCAACGGCGCTTAGAAGTTTCCAGGGGGCTCGGTCTGCCCTTGAAATCTTAACGTTGGCTTAGGTGAGACAAGAATACGGCCCAACTATACTCGATCTACCGGCAATACAGCCAAGAGACAGTCAGGGACCCACCGACAAGATGACTTGCTAACCACCGAGAATTCCAAAGCCAAAACGTTACAGACATAGCCGGCCACAACCAAAAATACATTAAGCTGTCAAAAACTACACACCATGTTGGACAGCGACAACAGGTGAGGAAAGACACTGCCTGAATTTAAGTCAGTGACCAGAGCAGGTAACCAGAACACTAACGGCCACAAGGCATAAAATTCCGCTGGTGCACTTGAATTTCAAACCGACAAATATAGTTAATTCCACCACATGGCGGCTAAATATTCACCAACTCAAACACTCGCTGTTGCTCCCAGGAATACCACCAACAGCGAACCACCAACCAAGTGGACAACGTGAAGAGACGTGGCTTCGGTAATATAATCATCTTGTGGTGCAGTTCTTCTTGTTGTCTCCGTGCTTGCTAAGAAAATGGGATGAGAAGTTCCGCCTTATGCAATACACCTTATTTCTTTTGTTTCACCCATACATGTTTCAGCACTTTTGTGCTATCATCAGTGGGTTCTATTTATTTTTAACTGTAAATTTGTTGTTAACATATTAATATTTTCGTCGTTTACAACATTATGTAAAAGTTGCATTTATAACTTAATTGACGAAAAGTAACATACCTTACATTATATTATCGTCCTCTTGTTTTGGTAGTTGTTATGCTACACAATATACAACATGTCATCTGCAAACAGCAAAACGTAATTTATTTTCTATTTGTTATGTATTTACGAACGGAAATAAGACTGTATCACGTTTTCTTTCTGTAACTTACAGTTTTGAAGTTGTGGTAGGTTTTCCTGTTTTGTTGGCGAAGTAAATGGGCTTACTTCTTTGCCTGTGTTCGTGTGGCAATGCAGTTTATCGATTATTCAAAACGTAGGCGGAGTTATCGCTGCCATTACGTGTTGTTGTGGTTGTGTGGCGTTCATTTGTTTCGTACCGTGTTCTGTTGGCTGAGGCGCGCGAGTTTGAGTTGTATTTGGTGTCAGTTGTGTGTGGTTTACGTGGGTTTGTCTGTGTGTGATGAGTACTGGGGCAGAGAGGGAGTGTGTGTGTGTGTGTGTGTGTGTGTGTGTGTGTGAGAGAGAGAGAGAGAGAGAGAGAGAGAGAGAGAGGAGGAGAGAGAAAGAAAGAAAGAAAGAAAAGAGAGAGGATTTGTGTGTGTGTGTGTGTGTGTGTGTGTGTGTGTGTTTTACTTGTACAGTTCTTCTATTGTGGTGAAGAGAGTTTTTTTTTTTTTTTTTTGAAGAACTGTACAAGTAAAACACACACACACACACAAATCCTCTCTCTTTTCTTTCTTTCTTTCTTTCTTTCTCTCTCCTCCTCTCTCTCTCTCTCTCTCTCTCTCTCTCACACACACACACACACACTCCCTCTCTGCCCCAGTACTCATCACACACAGACAAACCCACATAAACCACACACAACTGACACCAAATACAACTCAAACTCGCGCGCCTCAGCCAACAGAACACGGTACGAAACAAATGAACGCCACACAACCACAACAACACGTAATGGCAGCGATAACTCCGCCTATGTTTTGAATAATCGATAAACTGCATTGCCACACGAACACAGGCAAAGAAGTAAGCCCATTTACTTCGCCAACAAAACAGGAAAACCTACCACAACTTCAAAACTGTAAGTTACAGAAAGAAAACGTGATACAGTCTTATTTCCGTTCGTAAATACATAACAAATAGAAAATAAATTACGTTTTGCTGTTTGCAGATGACATGTTGTATATTGTGTAGCATAACAGCTACCAAAACAAGAGGACGATAATATAATGTAAGGTATGTTACTTTTCGTCAATTAAGTTATAAATGCAACTTTTACATAATGTTGTAAACGACGAAAATATTAATATGTTAACAACAAATTTACAGTTAAAAATAAATAGAACCCACTGATGATAGCACAAAAGTGCTGAAACATGTATGGGTGAAACAAAAGAAATAAGGTGTATTGCATAAGGCGGAACTTCTCATCCCATTTTCGGTAATATAATCACCACTCAACTTTCATGTCCTGGGTCGACGAGCCATGAACCTCGTAGCACTCGGGTCAGCCCCCACACGTTCCGACACTGCATAGAGACCGCGAGAGGGCCCGGCCGACTGCGCCGCGTGGAGACTTGCTTGCTGATCCGCTCATGTCAGTACGCTGACAACATTTAAAACAATGACACCAACTACCCACACAGTTTGACAAACACTTGCACAACGACTTGAACGACAGCAGTGGCTGTGCAATCACGAAGACAAATCGGGAGTCGATACACGCATACAGCAAACCCATAAGCGATCTGCGACCCAATTCACGGCGTCCAGTAGGACGACCGATCGACGATCCACGAAGACCGCCCCGTCTCAAGTAACGCGTGGCGGCAACGGTCGGGCGAGCCATGGACATCCAGGCCCCACTGCTGCTCCAACCCGACTGAACTAGTGCCGCGTTCCAGCTCCACGACTTGCAGGTCCGAAGTGCCCTCCTGGCACGTTCCAACTGACTCCACGACGGACGACTACCGGGAAGCAATAGCAGTGCAGCAAAGATAACATGTGAGCGATATATCGATAGGCGCTGCTGCTGCCACTGATGGGCAGACAAAGCATCAACTCAGTGACAACAGAAATTGAAGCTAACATAACGAGGTGGCAACACGAAAAAAACAGGATGTAAAATAAGAGATGGCACGAGAGTGAGCCCTACGCACGGCCCACCCTGAGCAGTAAATGACAAGATAAAGCGGTAACTGAATAAACAAATAAAAAAAATGGTTCAAATGGCTCTAAGCACTATGGGACTTAACATCTGAGGTCATCAGTCCCCTAGAACTTAGAACTACTTAAACCTAGCTGACCTAAGGACATCACACACATCCATGCCCGAGGCAGGATTCGAACCTGCGACCGTAGCGGCCTCGCGGTTCCAGACTGTAGCGCCTAGAACCGCTCGACCACAACGGCCAGCCAAGTAGTGAGTAAGCTGCTCTCTCTGATCCAGCAGAATAAAAGTTTATTGAATTTTAATAAGCATGCTAAATTTAGTTAGTAGTACCGATAATATGGTGGAATCGAATATTTCTCAAACTCTGCGTATGAATTAAATCACAAATCAGCATAGATGAATATGGATTGTGAGTCGCTACTAAATAAGGAAATCACACTCGAATCATTCGAGGCAGTTAACACTTTAGAAATTATGAAGAGAGCAAGGATGAAATAAGCTCTTCAGACGAAAAATTAGTGAGCCCTAGAGAAAGAAATCATTTCAGACATAATTTAATACCGTATTATTCCGCCCCTGGTCTTGAAAACCACCTGCCTTCAGTAAGGAAGTGAGTCCACGTGGTTCTGCGTGTAAGCCGGGATCCTGAGGCCGGCGTCTTAACCGCTGCTGCAACATGTTGCACAGTTTTCTGTGGAGTTCAAATCAGATGATTTTCAGTCCAGTCGCCTTGTAATAGGGTGGGGGAGTATTCAGAAAACGAGTCACATATTTTTCCAGTCCTATGAGATTTGCTGTTGTCGTCTTCAAGTGCCTGCGTGATTAATAACGCCTTGCTAGGTGACCGACTCCAAATGTCCACTGCATGCAGTTTTCGTCGGAGAGTTCTTTTGCTATCAGGTTGGGATGGAAGTTCAGTCATTGCCTGCAGCAATTCCTGTCGAGTTTGGATGCGATTTTGAGTCACAGACCATGAAACGAATCTCCAGTTCGTCTTAGTCAGGATCTTTTTCCAACCACAATTCTGATGACATATTTCGTGCCCACGTGCGCTGCACAACTGCTTGTAGAATTGTTGAACAGTCCGCCGAGAAATACAAACAAATCCAGCAACTTCGCACGCTGTATGGACATGCGCAGGGCCAAACCGATTGTCCTTTTTGTCACTTATGTGGCTTACACTTAATCATGTTTACACACAATGTCCGTTTCAAACATACACTACTGGCCATTAAAATTGCTACACCAAGAAGAAATGTAGATGATAAACGGGTATTCATTGACAAATATATTATACTAGGACTGACATGTGAATACATTTTCACGCAATTAGGGTGCACAGATCCTTAGAAATCAGTACCCAGAACAAGCACCTCTGGCCGTAATAACGGTCTTGATACGCCTGGGCATTGAGTCAGACAGAGCTTGGATGGAGTGTACAGGTACAGCTGCCCGTGCATCTTCAACACGATACCACAGTTCATCAAGAGTAGTGACTGGCGCATTGTGACGAGCCAGTTGCTCGGCCACCATTGACCAGACGTTTTCAATTGGTGAGATATCTGGAGAATGTGCTGGCCAGGGCAGCAGTCGAACATATTCTGTATCCAGAAAGGCCCGTACAGGAACTGCAACATGCGGTCGTGCATTATTCTGCTGAAATGTAGGATTTCGCATAGATCGAATGAGGGTAGAGCCACGGGTCGTAACACATCTGAAATGTAACGCCCACTGTTCAAAGTGCCGTCAATGCGAACAAGAGGTGACCGAGACGTGTAACCAAAAAATGGTTCAAATGGCTCTGAGCACTATGGGACTCAACTGCTGAGGTCATAAGTCCCCTAGAACTTAGAACTACTTAAATATAACTAACCTAAGGACATCACACACATCATGCCCGAGGCAGGATTCGAGCCTGCGACCGTAGCGGTCGCGCGGTTCCAGACTGTAGCGCCTATAACCGCTCGACCACTTCGGCCGGCGACGTGTAAGCAATGGCACTCCATACCATCACGCCGGGTGATTCGCCAGTATGACGATGACGAATGTGCGTTCACCGCAATGTCGCCAAACACGGATGCGACCATCATGATGCTGTGAGCAGGTCATGGATTCGTCCGAAAAAATGACGTTTTGCCATTCGTGCACCCAGGTTCGTCGTTGAGTACACCATCACAGGCGCTCCTGTCTGTGATGCACCGTCAAGGGTAACCGCAGCCACGGTCCCCGAGCTGATAGTCCATGCTGCTGCAAACGTCGTCGAACTGTTCGTGCAGATGGTTGTTGTCTTGTAAACGTCCCCATCTGTTGATTCAGGGATCGAGACGTGGCTACAGGATCCGTTACAGACATGCAGATAAGATGCTTGTCATCTCGACTGCTAGTGATACGAGGCCTTTGGGATCCAGCACGGCGTTCCGTATTACCCTCCTGAACCCACCGATTCCATATTTTGCTAACAGTCATTGGATCTCGACCAACGCTAGCAGCAATGTCGCGATACGATAAACCGCAATCGCGATAGGCTACAATCCAACCTTTATCAAAGTCGGAAACGTGATGGTACGCATTTCTCCTACTTACACAAGGCATCACAACAACGTTTCACCAGGCAACGCCGGTCAACTGCTGGTTGTCTATGAGAAATCGGTTGGAAAATTTCCTCATGTCAGCACGTTATAGCTGTCACCACCGGCGCCAACCTTGTGTGAATGCTCTGACAAGCTAACCATTTGCGTATGACAGCATCTTCTTCCTGGCGGTGAAATTTCGCGTCTGTAGCACGTCATCTTCGTGGTGAAGCAATTTTAATGCCCAGTACTGTAAATGTGTCACTGATCGCTACTCCCTTATGCTCTTGCTGAGGTAGTGTGCCCGTTCAGCACGTGACTTCATCGCTGCACCATGTTTAATGTCTTAACAATTTATCTATGTGCGCACTGTGGTGACTGCTTTGTCTTGTGAGCTTGCAGTCAGCGAAAGGCTATTTACAGCTTGTACAGAAATCAGGCAGCAGATACAAGAATAGAAGTACATAAAAAGGAAACAGTGAAAGAGAAGGGAGTGAGACATGGTTGTAGCCTGTCCCAATTTTATTCAATCCGTATGTTGAGAAAGCAGTAAAAAAAAAACAATGAGAAATTTGCAAAGGAAATTAAAGTTGAGGGAGAAGGTATAAAAACTTTAAAGCTTACCGATGACATTGTAATTCTGTCACAGACAGCAAAGGACTTGGAAGAGCAATTGAATAGGATGGATAGTCCCGAAATGTGATTATAAGGTGAACATCGACAAAAGTAAACCAAGGGGAACGGATTATTGTCAAATTGAATCAGGTGGTGTTAAAGGAATTAGAGTAGGAATTGAGACACTAAAAGCAGTGTAGAAAGCAAAATAACTGGTGAAGGCCGAAATAGAGAGGAATAAAATGCGGACCGACTACGGCAAGGAAACCATTTCTGAAAAGGCGGAGTTTGTTAACATCTAATATAAATTTATGTCTTCGAAAGTTTTTTCTGAAGGTATTTGTCTTGAATGTAGCCTTATACGGAGTGAAACGTTGACGATAACAATAACGGTATGTAACTATTGCATATATTCTAGTTAAATTGTGAAGTTAACTTGACGAAATTTAGTTTTTTGTCACTAATAACTGTCTAGCACTCTGTAGCATTGTTTTATTTAGTTAGTTAGCTATATGTTCCAGAGTTCATTTGAGAGATTCTTTTATCAAAATGATGTGGAACGAGTCAGTTTACACGGTGTACATACATGACTAGTGTTCAGATAAACGAAGAGATTATTATTTATGCAAGCTACACCTACCATTTTCTTTCTTTTTACTGTCCATCGAATTTAAGCACAAATTCGTCAGTGAAATTGGAGTTATTCAGAAGGACTGATTTAAAATTAGATTTAAAACTTGCTTCGTTAGCTGTCAGGCATTTTTGTTATTGATAAAACGATGAAAAAAGTTTGTTGCTTCATATTGAACTCCTTTGTGAGCCACTGAAAACTTTAACAATAGATAATAAATGTCATTTTTCCCTCTAGTGTTGTAGGTATGGACATCACTGTTCTTCTCAAATTGAGATGGAGTATTTATGGAGAATTTCATTAGCGAATGTATGTGTTGTGACGGCACAGTTAAAATGCCTAGCTGCTTGAAGAGGTAATTACATGACGTCTGTGGGTGATAACCACATACTATTCTTAATGCTCGCTTTTGCATGGTCAGTACTTTCTTTCTAAGTGATGAGTTACCCCAGAACATTATTCCTTAAGACACTGCTGAGTGGAAAGATGCAAAATATTTCAAGAGATTGATACGTTTGTTTCCAAGATTAGCAATCGTACGAAGAGCAAAAGTGGCTGTATTTAATTGTTTTAGAAGCCATGCAGTAAGCTTCCTCCAGTTCAAGTTATCAATATGTACACACAGAATTTGGAACTTATACCTTATTTACTAACTCATGCTCATCTGCTATATTAATTATTGGTATGACTATTTGTTGTACAGAACTGAATGTAGTGTGTTCCTTCAAAATTTAGGGAGAGTCCATTTTCAGAGAACCACTTCATAATTACTAGAATGAAATTTTCACTCTACAGCGGAGTGTGCACTGATATGAAACTTCCTGGCAGATTAAAACTGTGTGCCGGACCGAGACTCGAACTCGGGACCTTTGCCCCGAGTTCGAGTCTCTGTCCGGCACACAGTTTTAATCTACCAGGAAGTTTCACTCCATAATTATTTGGAAAATACAAATTACCAACTCTTCTGTTGCTTTCTATCTAATGGGATTTATTATAATACTAGTATCATCAGCAAAAGGTAGCCATTTTGCTTGCTGAAAATTAAGCGGAAGGGGTGTACATATATAAGAAATAGGAGTAGACACAAAGTTGAACCGTGTCGGACTCTCTTTGAGATTTTTACCCAGGCTGTAAGATTTTGAACCTTTGCAAAAGTGTCTGAACTATTCAGCACAACATTTTGCATTCTGTTTATTAAGTTTGATTCAAACCAGCTGTGCATTTTCAGTTTCAACCGTCACTTTCTATCAGACATCCAGGTATGTTCGCTAGAGGGATTTACGTTTATTCCTCTAAACGTCTTTGTGTTTACTTGTCTCTTTTCCGGCTTGCTGTCTTTCCTGTGTCTTGCGACTGTCATCAGAAATACTGACCACAGATAACTCTTTTATACACAGTGTTTTTACCGCAAGACTGTCAGCCGAATATTGTAAATGCAACGACTATATCCTGTTTGTGACTTATAGACTGACACCATTTTCCACTTGACATAACATCAGGTTTACAGCTCTGTATAGCATTGAAAGCGGTCATGTAAGAGTAAGGATTCCACTGCTGTCATCAATCGTCTACCTGTTTATCTGCTTCCACTGTTTTCCACCAAACAATGTACGCGGGTCACTACAAATGATATGAATTGTAAAAGCTGTACTCGCATTTGTATAGCAGACCAGTATTGTTACAAAGGTAACGTCTAAAGTGAATTGTGATGATGTGGAAGCCCTAGGATGTCGAAGTATGTTCGTCAATACAATTATGAAACACTATAGAGATAAAAAGGAGCGTTGTAGTAACTGGCTTTCGATGCCTTAAATTTTTTATTTTCATTAGCTTCGTTTGTTCGTTTCATCATATAAGTGGCGCCTTCTTTGCTTACGCTTTGTTCAAGTTTATTACTGTATCTCCAGATTTTACACTGTACGTATTTCCGACATTGTCAACCATCTGTGATAGTACAAGAAAAAGTGTGAGGCATATCAGACATATCATTAACACCACATATATACTCCTAGTTCCCTGAAATGCAATATTTATAACATAATGCAGCTGGCCGATAGCACATGAACTGATGTGGTAGAAGAGGCAACATCTACAGCAGCAACTAAGGCAGAGCATCTTAAACTTTGTAGGTTTACTTCGTTCATCATAACAAGCCCACGAACGTTTTTGACAGAAATTTCGTCGAGGGCGGTTCCTGACTGTAACTTATAGATCAGAAATATTTTGATAGCTCAAAACGGTTCAAATGGCTCTGAGCACTATGCGACTTAACGTCTGAGGTCATCAGTCGCCTAGAACTTAGAACTAATTAAACCTAACTAACCTAAGGATATCACACACATCCATGCCCGAGGCAGGATTCGAACCTGCGACCGTAGCGGTCGCTCGGCTCCAGACTGTAGCGCCTAGAACCGCACAGCGACTTCGGCCGGCATTTTGATAGCAATGTGCTATCTTCAGTGAAAATATTTTTACTTTCTCCTCTTAGTGCAACGAGTTTGGTAGCTGCAAATCCACTTTATAGAATAATACTGACGTTTTTATCTCGTTGCGTCTTCTTCGATACATCATATTTATTCGACCATGGAATGTTCATCTTCTACGAGAGTGAAAACCTTCCGCATATGCATTTATATTTAAAACTGCGAAGCATATTTGGTAGAGATTGTCTCAGAATCGTGAGTATGACACGAGTCCTCGCATATTTCACATAGGAAACATTTTCTCTTTTTTGTGTTGAGCATTTTAAAACAATCCATACTAAATTGCTTCAGTGCAGGCTCTAATGAGAGACGGTTGATTACAGCTTTTACTGCCTAATGCCTTTCAGTACATCATTAAGGCATCACATTTAAGTGGTTTATTTACCGCCGGACGCGGTGGCCGAGCGGTTCTAGGCGTTTCAGTCCGGAACCGCGCTGCTGCTACAGTCGCAGGTTCGACTCCTGCCTGGGGCATTGCTGTGTGTGCTGTCCTTAGGTTACTTAGATTTAAGTAGTTCTAAATCTATGGGACTGATACCCTCATATGTTATGTCTCATAGTGCTTAGGTCGGTATTACACTATCAAATTTCTTTGTCAAAGAAATGTTCCATAGTGAATAGGGCCATTTGAACCTTTATTTACGACAAACAGTCGCCCCCATTAAATCAGAGATATTCTGAGTACTATCTTCTTCGTCTACATCTACATCATACACCGCAAGCCACCTAATGGTGTGTGGCGGAGGGTACTTTCGGTACCACTATCTGATCCCTCCAACCCTGCTCCACTTGCGTGGGAAGAATGATTGTCGGTTAGCCTCTGTATTGGCTCTGATTTCTCGAATTTGCTCCTCGTGGTCAATACGCGAGATGTATGTGGGGGGGAAGGAAAAATGTTGTCCGACTCCTCCTGAAAAGTGCTATCCCGAAATTTCAATAGTAAATCGCTCCGTGATGCACAACGCCTCTCTTGTTAGGTCTGACAGTGGAGTTTGTTTAGCATCTCCGTAACGCTCTCTCTCCAGCTAAACGATGCCGTGACGAAACGCGCCGCTATTCGTTGGATCTTCTCTATCCCTTTCATCAGTCCTATCTGATAGGGAACCTAGATAGATGAACAATACCCCATAATCGGACGAAACAGCGCCTTATAAGCTACTTCTTTCGTGGATGACTTACATTTCCTTAAGATTTTTCCGATGAATCTGAGACTGGTGTCTGCTTTTCCCACTATCCGTTTTATATGGTCATTCCACTTAAGGTCGCTTTGGATAGTTACGCCTAGATATTTTACTGCAGACGCTGTCTTCAGCTGTTTCTACTACTCAGGTTGAAATTATCCACGCATTAGCGTTCTGAAATACCGAATGTTTCCCGGAGACAAAACACTAGACAATGACGTGTGATCGTATCACACTGATAATAAGAACAAAAGATATCGATTTTTTGGATATTAAAGGGGTTTTGTATGTAAACGGGAGTTCTAAAGCCTGTAGAACTCTGCTAAATTAAATAAGTGACGTTGTTTCTCAGCTACAAGATTCCTGCTTTTGCGCGGCAATGCTCGGCCATAATCCTCCCGATAAGTTCAAGAACCGATGTGTCACTTAAGACGGGTTGTTTTTGAGAACCCAGCCTGTAAACTGATATCCATTTATACAGGGTGAGTCACCTAACATTACCGCTGGATATATTTCGTAAACCACATCAAATACTGACGAATCGATTCCACAGACCGAACGTGAGGAGAGGGGCTAGCGTAATTGGTTAATACAAACCATAAAAAATGCACGGAAGTATGTTTTTTAACACAAACCTACGTTTTTTTAAATGGAAGCCCGTTAGTTTTGTTAGCACATCTGAACATATAAACAAATACGTAATCAGTGCCGTTTGTTGCATTGTAAAATGTTAATTACATCCGGAGATATTGTAACCTAAAGTTGTAAGAACACTGCCACATCCAGAAAACCATTGCTGGAAACAAACAACAAACACCTGATAAATGAGCAGAAACACAGCAGTACAGCTTCCTAGCTACATGTCAGGCCAATAGATGTTCAGTGTGGTGGCCATCATTTGCTGCACACAATTGCAGTCTCTGGCGTAATGAATGTCGTACAGGCCGCAGTACATCTGGTGTAATGTCGCCGCAGGCTGCCACAATACGTTGTTTCATATCCTTTGGGGTTGTAGGCACAACACGGTACACATTCTCCTTTAACGTACCCCACAGAAAGAAGTCCAGAGGTGTAAGATCAGGAGGACGGGCTGGCCAATTTATGCGTCCTCCATGTCCTATGAAACGCCCGTCGAACATCCTGTCAAGGGTCAGCCTAGTGTTAATTGCGGAATGTGCAGGTGCACCATCATGCTGATACCACATACGTCGACGCGTTTCCAGTGGGACACACTCTATTCCACTTCGTAATTGAAAACGGAAACCACGTGTGTACGTTTACCTTACCCCTCATGGTAATGTACATGTGCGTCAGTGAAAAAGACCAATAAAAAGGTGTTCCAGTCTCTTCTACACCTAAGGTCCATCACCGTTCCCTTTGGATCCCTACGTAATTCGGTGCTCTCCGATACACACGATCGAACAGCGGAGGAGTGGTACTCAAGCGTCAACTTTAGATTACAATATCTCCGGATGTAATTAACATTTTACAATGCAACAAACGGCACTGATTACGTATTTGTTTATATGTTCAGATATGCTAACAAAACTAACGGGGTTCCATTTAAAAAAAACGTAGGTTTGTGTTAAAAAACATACTTCCGTGCATTGTTTATGGTTTGTATTAACCAATTACACTAGCCCCTCTCCTCACGTTCGGTCCGTGGAATCGATTCGTCAGTATTTGATGTGGTTTACGAAATATATCCAGCGGTAACGTTAGGTGACTCACCCTGGATATGTTCATGGAAATAAAAAAGTTACTAGGGTCCCAACGCACTGACTCTGTTTTGGGATGACTACGATCTCAAAAAGGGAATTTTTTGAAGAGAGAATCTGTCACCTTATTAAGAGATATAACGTTTTATTATTTCTTTATTTTTATGTCTTAGTTGAGTTCACCTTTGAGTTAATGCTATTTTTCTGTCCAAGCTGCGTCATATTCGTATTAATGATGAGTAATAATTCAAATATGAACATTACTAACACAGAAAAATAAAGAAATAATACATCACAACAAGTCTTTGTAGGCATGTGTGACTATTTTATCATTAAAAATTACACACTTTTTCTGGTCGCCAAAAACTTTTTTCTTTACTTTAACTTCTCATAATTCTAAATGACACGATACCGTACATCGAAATAAAGCTCTGATGGTGGGGTAACCCCAACGGGTAATGAGAAGTCAATAATAAAGAAAATTTTTTGGCACCCAAGACAAGTGTAACCGTTAATGAAATAATACGATGGAATAGAGTTACTCGTTCTTCTGCAAATTTAATGTTGGAATGTCACAAAGACGTGTCCTGTAGGTCCTTGTCTACGTAAGGAAGAATGTACATCTATCTAGTTGGACCTGTTCTAGGATAAAGTTCAAGCGAAAGTGTTTGTCTTGTGGATTAATGCCGACATACGCTAAGGTAATGGTTTGAAAATGAACTAAAACTTTCGTAAGTAGTAACCATCAGCTCAGATGTGAATGCAACTAAAAAATGAATAGGTAGAATGAAGTTGCTTATCCTCCTGAAAATGGAATGTTGGAATTCAACTCATATAAAATTTGCTTAAATCTGATTGGCTGTTATGTAAAAAAGGTGTACTAAATTACAGGCTTAAGTTTTTTTAATCGATGTTTTCTAACTATTCCAACATTTTCTTTATAAGCTAACGGAGGTAATTTGTTGACAACCTTCGTTAGAAGCTGTGGTGGAAACGTCGCGGCCAATAAAGGTAAGTTACGGAAATCCGTTTGCACGTTTCAGCTGAGGGAGAATTTATTTGCTGCCGCCGAAATGGGGAGAATCACTATTACGAGCATAGATAAGGAACTTTGGCTCTTGTATCATCTTAGTTTCCAGATAAAGAGCGATCGTAACAGTAATACGTGGGGTTGAGACGAAAGAGTATGATTGCGGGGAGATGGGCATTCCTAGCACCAGTTCATTAAGTCTCAAGTACCGCGATGCGGCACATAGAAGCAGAGGGCGGCTTTGTCTTAATCGGTGCTTTCATCTCCCGCGAGTTGTCTCTTTCTTGCTCGTCTTCCGCTCAGTTTCCCCCGTAACAGCCATTACGCATGGCAATTACCATATACCGACCCCAGTAGCGAGCGCACCCACTCAGATTGCGTTCCCCCCTCCGAATATATATGTCTGTATACGTACATATTCTATCTCCATTGTCGCTGAGGCTCATCCCCCTCTCGTTTGAATCACCTTTACTACTAGTCTCTGGCCCCAACAGTAGTTGAACTATGAAAGGGATGCTACTCGATGAAATGACTTCGTAATAAAACGTACGCTCACGTTTATGAGGTATTTGAATGGAATGTACCGCAAGTAACACAATAGAAGCACTTTATTAACTGATTTTATTTATTGTTCCTTGAGTCCGTGAGAGAATACACGTTTGCGCTCATGGAGTGAGTCGAATGTGAAACAGTAGTCACATATCTTACAGAAATACTTCATCGTAACATTGAAACAGTGTAATACACAGAAGAAGTACTCGACAAAGTATAGCGAAAGTCAGATCACCGCCACCTAAAGGGAAGGCCGCAGAGCCATCGCTGTGACGTCACCCAGAGTGGGCCAGGCTTGGCGAGGCGCTGCACTGACAGAATCGAGGCACATGCCCTACAGTCTTTCCCAAACGAATTTACGGAATCTTTTGAGTTACTTGCAGCTTATATCTCAGTTTCATTATTAAATGCCCATCATTTTCATTAACGGCTATAGTTATTGTGAAATTTCACATACAAATAACAAATTAGAAAACGTTACAATGAAAAATAGGGGTCTCTATGAATTTGCATTTGGTGCATATTAGACCATATGTTGCTGCATATCGAATGTAGCTAACATATTGAATTTTTCTTTGAACTTCGAAGGGAATAAATATCTGCTTCTAGTCTTGAGAAAATGGATTTTATGTAACATGTTCAGTTCGGATAGCTCATCTGCGGCAATGAAATATTCGTAACTTTCCTCGTATATCGTAAACCGATCTAGATCTCGAAACGAGATTTTGGTAAATAATAGCACGCAAAGAGGAGAGTATTGTGCTCAATGTTTAACACGTGGAACTTTGTCTGCGACCACATTACAGAAGCTACTTTTTTATTTTATTTTTTAAATCTTTTTAAATCTTGCTTTAAGCCAGTTATGTAATTTCTTAAGAGTCATCGACAGACAGTGAAAAGAGAATCTGTTAGTATGAAAAACGTGAAGTTTCTTCTGATATGTTGCTGTAAATCGATACATTGAGATTTTCTGTACAGCTATTGACATCTCTGGCCGCCAGTTGCTTGCTTAATAAAACATTCTGTATCAGGATTCTGTCGCAATATCTCTCGCAAAGTGAGTTTGTGCAAATCATACTATGTCTTGGCAAAAGAAGCGAAATTATATGTCAACAAAGGAAGAGTGGCAAACACTCATAATTGATGATACTTCTTCAAACGAGAAAAGTTTAACACTTTAGTCAAAAATAAATTGCCAATTCCGTTGCAGTTTTGGCAGAATTCTGTAGCTCATCGTATCTTTAATAGATACAGATAGCCGTACCGTAGGTGCAAGCACAACGGAGGGGTATCTTTTGAGAGGCTAGACAAACATGTGGTTCCTGAAGAGGGGCAGCAGCCTTTTCAGTAGTTGCAGGGGCAACAGTCTGGACAATTCACTGATCTGGCCTTGTAACACTAACTAAAACGCCCTTGCTGTGATGGTACTGCGAACGGCTGAAAGCAAGGGGAAGCTACAGCTGTCATTTTTCCCGAGGGCATGCAGCTTTACTATATGGTTAAATGATGATGGCGTCCTCTTGGGTAAAATATTCCGGAGGTAAAATAGTCACCCATTCGGATCTCCGGGCGGGGACTACTCAGGAGGACGTCGTTATCAGGAGAAAGAAAACTGGCGTTCTACGGATCGGAGCGTGGAATACCAGATCCCTTAATCGGGCAGGTAGGTTAGAAAATTTAAAAAGGGAAATGGATAGGTTAAAGTTAGATATAGTGGGAATTAATGAAATTCGGTGGCAGGAGAGCAAGACTTCTGGTCAGGTGAATACAGGGTTATAAACACAAAATCAAATAAGGGTAATGCAGGAGTCGGTTTAATAATGAATAAAAAAAATAGGAGTGCGTGTAACCTACTACAAACACATTATTGCGGCCAAGATAGACACGAAGCCCACACCTACCACAGTAGCACAAGTTTATATGCCAACTAGATCCGCAGGTGACGAAGAGATTAATGAAATGTATGATGAGATAAAAGAAATTATTCAGATAGTGAAGAGAGACATAAATTTAATAGCCATGGCTGACTGGAATTCGATAGTAGGGAAAGGGAGAGAAGGAAATGTAGTAAGTGAATATGGAATGGGGGTAAGGAATGAAAGAGGAAACCGCCTGGTAGAATTTTGCACAGAGCATAACTTAATCATAGCTAACATTTGGTTCAATAATCATGAGAGAAGGTTGTATACATGGAAGAGGCCTGGAGATACTGGAAGGTTTCAGACAGATTATAGAGTGGTAAAGCAGAGATTTAGGAACCAGGTTTTAAATTGTAAAACAAGCAGGGGCAGATGTGGACTATGACTACAGTCTATTTGTTGTGAACTGTAGATTAAAACTGAAGAAACTGCAAAAAGGTCGGAATTTAAGGAGATGGGAGCTGGATAAACTGACAGAACCAGAGGTTGTAAAGAGTTTCAGGGAGAACATAAGGGAACAATTGACAGGAATGGTGGAAAGAAATACAGTAGAAGAAGAATGGGTCGCGTTGAGGGATGAAATAGTGAAGGCAGCCGAGGATTAAGTAGGTAAAAAGACGGGGGCTAGTAGAAATCCTTGGGTAACAGAATATATATTGAATTTAATTGATGAAAAGAGAAAATATAAAAATGCAGTAAGTCAAGCAGGCAAAAAGGAAAACAAACGTCTCAAAAATGAGAGCGACAGGAAATGCAAAATGGCTAAGCAGGGATGGCTAGAGGACAAATGTAAGAATGTAGAGGCATATATCACCAGGGGTAAGATAGATACTGCCTACAGGAAAATTAAAGAGATCTTTGGAGAAAAGAGAACAACTAGCTCTAAGCAAAGAAGGGAAAGCAGGAAGGTGGAATGAGTTTATAGAGGGTCTATATAAGGGCGATGTAATTGAGGACAATATTATGGAAATGGAAGAGGACGTAGATGAAGACGAAATGGGACTTGTGATACTGCGTGAAGAGTTTGACCGAGTACTGAAAGACCTAAGTCGAGCAAGGCCTCGGGAGTAGACAACATTCAATTAGAACTATCGATAGCCTTGGGATAGCCAGCCACGACAAAACTCTACCATCTGGTGAGCAAGATGTATGAGACAGGCGAAATACCCTCAGACTTCAAGAAGAATATAATAATTCCAATCCCAAAGAAAGCAGGTGTTGACAGATGTGAAAATTACCGAACTATTAGTTTAATAAGGCATGGCTGCAAAATACTAACGCGAATTCTTTATAATGAATGGAGAAACTAGTAGAAGCTGTCCTCGCGGGAGATCAATTTGGATTCCGTAGAAACGTTGGAACACATGAGGCAATACTGACCCTATGACTTATCTTACACGACAGATTAAGGAAAGGAAAACCTACATTTCCCGCATTTGTAGACTTAGAGATAGCTTTTAACAATGTTGACAGGAATACTCTCTTTCAAATTCTGAAGGTGGCAGGGGTAAAATACAGGGAGCGAAAGCCTATTTACAATTTTACAGAAACCAGATGGCAGTTATAAGATTGAGGAGCATGAAAGGGAAGTAGTGGTTGGGAAGGAAGTGAACAGGGTTGTAGCCTATCCTCGGTGTTATTCAATCTATATATTGAGCAAGCAGTAAAGGAAACAAGAGAAAATTTTGGAATAGGAATGAAAATCCATGGAGAAGAAATAACAACTTTGAGGGTGCCGATGACATTGTAATTCTGTCAGAGACAGCAAACGACCTAGAAGAGCAATTGAACGGAATGCACAGTGTCTTGAAAGGAGGATATAAGGTGAACATCAAAAAAAGCAAAACGAGGATAATGGAATGTAGTCGAATTAAATCAGGGGATGCTGAAGGATTTAGATTAGGAAATGAGACGCTTGAAGTAGTAAATGAGTTTTGCTGTTTGGGGAGCAAAATGACTGATGATGGTCGAAGTAAAGAGGATACGAAGTGTAGACTAGCAATGACAAGAAAAGCGTTTCTGAAGAAGAGAAATTTGTTGACATCGAGTATAGATTTAAGTATCAGGAAGTCGTTTCTGTAAGTATTTGTATGGAGTGTAGCCATGTATGGAAGTAACTCCTGGACGATAAATATTGGACAAGAAGAGAATAGAAGCTTTCGAAATGTGGTGCTACAGAAGAATGCTGAAGATTAGATGGGTAGATCACATGACTAATGAGGAGGTATTGAACACAATTGGGGAGAAGAGAAATTTGTGGCACAACTTGACTAGAAGAAGGGATCGGTTGGTAGGACATGTTCTGAGGCATCAAGGGATCACCAATTTAGTATTGGAGGGCAGCGTGGAGGGTAAAAATCGTAAAGGGAGGCAAAGAGTTGAATACACTAAGCAGATTCAGAAGGATGTAAGTTGCAGTAGGTACTGGGAGATGAAGAAACTTGCACAGGATAGAGTAGCATCGAGAGCTGCATCAAACCAGTCTCAGGACTTACGACCACAACAACAACATATCATTTGACGTGTTAAATAAAAATTTATATATTTATAATCTGTCATGTGTGAAAGATAAATTGTACGAGTATTCATTTGTAATATATTTTAACATTGATGAGGTGTCTCAAGCAGTTCATAAAGTAATGACTATCATGTTTTTACAATCTTGGCAACCACAGATAAACACGCATCATATTTGTTATTTCTAATAGAACAATTCTGAATTTTTGCTGGAGACAAGAACTGACATCATAAAATTCTTTCGTAACTCTGAAGCTGTGAGCAAACTGACGTTTTGTAAACTCTTGCCAAATGTTCGTCAAAATCACTTTCACTGATTTATTAAGAGAAATTTGTAGTAGGAAGATTTAGTTCCTCACTCTGTGCAGTGATAGTAAAGCCGTCGGCACACGGACCGTACTATCGAACGTCAACGTTGAGCGTGCTGAGTTCAACATGCTGCTGAACACTCAGAACCGATGCGACTTGGGCATACGGTACATGGGCCTCAGCGTGGTATACGCGATCACAACGCACTCCAGCGGCAGTTTCAGATGTTTATAGCTCGTAAATCAAACTGTTTACTAAACGTGCGCGCGTAAAATTCCCACGATAGCTCTATTAAAACGCACATTTCCTCTGTTGGCCACTAATTTTAATTCTATTACAAACAGTGCGATTCAAATTTGCAATAGTTCTCCATATAAGATAAGCATTTATCCACCCTTCCCACATTTTAGTAAAACTCCAAGGTCAATTTTACTTGATCACTATTTTCACCCAGTAGCAGAATCTTTGCAACATGTGAATTACGAAACGTAAAAGAAAAAGAAGCAAAATATCACTGTACAAGTATCGCAAGCTGTCATGTAGATTAAGCCAGTCGAACAAACTCACTCCTGAAAAAAAAGTGAACTTATATTTACGTAACATCAAATACTATACTATATACTTGTTGTTGTTTTTGTTGTGGTCTTCAGTCCTGAGACTGGTTTGATGTAGCTCTCCATGCTACTCTATCCTGTGCAAGCTTCTTCATCTCCCAGAACCTACCGCAACCTACATCCTTCTGAATCTGCTTAGTGTATTCATCTCTTGGTCTCCCTCTATGATTAATTTAACCCACCACGCTGCCCTCCAGTACTAAATTGGTGATCCCTTGATGCCTCAGAACATGTCCTACTAACCGAGCCCTTCTTCTAGTCAAGTTGTGCCACAAACTTCTCCCTAATCCTATTCAATACCTCCTCATTAGCTATGTGACCTACCCATCTAATCTTCAGCATTCTACTGTAGCACCACATTTCGAAAGCTCCTATTCTCTTCTTGTCTAAACTATTTATCGTCCATGTTTGACTTCTATACATGGCTTCACTCCACACAAATACTTTCAGAAATGACTTCCTGACACTTAAATCTATACTCTATGTTAACAAATTCCTCTTCTTCAGAAACGCTTCCTTGCCATTGCTAGTCTACATTTTATATCCTCTCTCCTTCGACCATCATCAGTTATTTTACTTCCCAAACAGCAACACTCCTTTACTACTTTAAGTGTCTCATTTCCTAATCTAATTCCCTCAGCATCACACGACTTAATTCTACTATTCCATTATCCTCGTTTTCCATTTATTGATGTTCATCTTATATCCTCCTTTCAAGACACTATCCATTCCGTTCAACTGCTCTTCCAAGTCCTTTGCTGTCTCTGACAGAATTACATTGTCATCGGCAAACCTCAAACTTTTTATTTCGTCTCCATGAATTTTAATACCTGCTCCGAATTTTTCTTTCGTCTCCTTTACTGCTTGCTCAATATACAGATTGAATAACATCGGGGATAAGCTACAACCCTGTCTCACTCCCTTCCGAAACGCTGCTTCCCATTCATGTCCCTCGACCCTTATAACTGCCATTGGTTTCTGGACAAATTGTAAATAGACTCTCTCTCCCTGTATTTTACCCCTGCCACCTTCAGAATTTGAAAGAGAGTATTCCAGTCAACATTGTCGAAAGCTTTCTCTAAGTCTACAAATGCTAGAAACGTAGGTTTGCCTTTCCTTAATCTAGCTTCTAAGATAAGTCGCAGGGTTCCGATATATCTGCGGAATCCAAACTGATCTTCCCCGAGGTCGGCTTCTACTAGTTTTCCATTCGTCTGTAAAGAATTCGCGTTAGTATTTTGCAGCCGTGACTTATTAAACTGATAGTTCAGTAATTATCACACCTGTCACCATCTGCTTTCTTTGGGATTGGAATTTTTATATTCTTCTTGAAATCTGAGGGTATTTCGCCTGTCTCATAAATCTTGCTCACCAGGTGGTAGAGTTTTATCAGGACTGGCTCTCCCAAGGCTGTCAGTAGTTATAATGGAATGTTGTGTACTCCCGGGGCCTTGTTTCGACTCAGGTCTTTCAGTGCTCTGTCAAACTCTCATGCAATATCATATCTCCCTTTTCATCTTCATCTACATCCTCTTCCAGTTCCATAATATTGTCCTCAAATACATCGCCCTTGTATAGACCCTCTATATACTCCTTCCACTATTCTGCTTTCCCTTCTTTGCTTAGAACTGGGTTTCCATCTGGGATCTTGATATTCATACAAGTGGTTTCTTTTCTCCAAAGGTCTCTTTAATTTTCCTGTAGGCAGTATCTATCTTACCCCTAGTGAGATAAGCCTCTATATCTATACATGTGTCCTCTAGCCATCCTTGTTTAGCCATTTTGCACTCCCTGTCGATCTCAT